>NC_143013.1:197967060-198712894 GCF_055824585.1 Amblyomma mixtum
ACGTAAGTTTTTAGGTGCGAGTATGAACCCTAGGTCATAAATGCGTGCGGCAAAAACAGAAAGACAGATCCACAGCGATGCACACTCGCCTCTGTTCTGTAATATTACGTTCATTACGTTGTGTTGTACAAAGCCCATTTTGTTATTTTCAGATTCTTGGAGAGCTTCTAGAAAGTTCAGACTGCGGTGCTGCCATTCCTCCAGGCTCCTCCTCTAGCCTCGCCACCTGTACACTTGGTACCTGCAGACTTGCCACCTCCTGCCTTTTTATCACCAGTCTTGCCATCACCAGACTTGTCACCTCCAGACACGTCACATGTACGCTTCGCACCTGCAGACTTGTCTCCTCTAGCCTTTTTATCGCCAGTCTTGCCAGCACTGGTCTTGCCATCACCAGATGCCAACATCAAGTTTGCTGTCTCTAGACTCGCCACCTGTATGCTTGGAACCTGCAGACTTGCCGCCTCCTGCCTTTTTATCACCAGTCTTGCCATCACCAGACTTGCCAACATCAAGCTTGCTGTCTCTAAACTCGCCACCTGTATGCTTGGAATCTGCTGACTTGCCGCCTCCTGCCTTTTTATCACCAGACTTGCAAATACAAGCTTGCTGTCTCTAGACTCGCCACCTGCATGCTTGGAACCTGCTGACTTGCCGCTTCCTGCCTTTTTATCACCAGTCTTGCCATCACTAGACTTGCCAACATCAAGCTTGCTGTCTCTAGACTCGCCACCTGTATGCTTGGAACCTGCAGCCTTGCCGCCTCCAGCCTTGCCAACTCCAGACATTCAAACATCTGAGATAGGAGACACACATTGTTCAAGGGCTTGTGGAAGCCTACACTGACTGCTTTGCAACAACAGACAAGTGCGTTCAAGTGGTGGTGAAGCCATCAACAGCTAGCCAAGTTCACAGACTGTATGCATTAAAGGTATGGTGTTGAAGTCACTGCAAACAAGACCTCAGATGACTATACCTTACCCCCCACTGCTCTCCCACGATTTCTTGCAGTAAACTGGATGCAGCCAGAGGTGCAGTGTGATTGCATAATAACCTAGATTTGTTCATTCCCACTAACAGTGTATATTAGTATATCTCACAGATTAATCAGAAAAGAAGCATCAGTCAGCTGTGGGTGTTATGTAGCTCATCCGAAATGAACCAAGGTTATCAGGCTTGAAAACTGCCATGAAAGTACAGACCATAAGAAAATGCGTATTTCAGGTATCTAGGTTGGTGGTAGCATGATGGATGCTGCTGTGCAAGTCGAGATGGCTACAGAGGCATGTGTGGACAGTGACGACAGCCAGTTGATCAGGATGAAGACCACAGTCCGTCGACCGAGTTCAGGTATGTGTGCAGTATGTTACTGCTAATCCGGCACTGTGCTTGTAGCACATGTGAAGATTTGCAATATATATTGTTACACTGCACAAGAAATTTATGAGTGAGCTCTACCATATTTTGTGTTTGTTCTGCTATTCACCAGAAAATTTGTTCCATTTGTTCACGCCATGACGACCCAACAAGGACTGTAAAGGAGCCCACTCAACCTGCAGAAGGGAGCACGTTTTTAGTGGGGGTGAAGTGGCTGAAAGTGCTTTTTTAAGCCTGCTTCCCCTGCCTGCCACCATGCACTTTCAAAATGAAGCGTACAGGGACGTTGCTTGAAGTCTGCACAGAATGACCAGCAGGCCACATATTCTGCTGGCAAAAACAAAGATGTTATCAGGCAGCAGCCTGTACTGAATGTCCAGCTGTCAGCAGCCATTTTGTTCTCAGGGAACAACACCACTGCTATGTTACGAATGCTGGCCTCATTTGGCATCCAGACAGTGAAGCAGGGATAATTCTTCAAAATCCAGCTTGATTACCTCTGGCCTGCCACTGAGGCCGTAAGTTATTTCATTCAGGCATTCGTCGCAGATGCTTAGTGCTGCGCAAAATCTCTTACAGGTTTGGAAAAAAGAACAGGAGCAGGTATTCGAGGATGCCTCGTGGAGTGCAGAGGGCACTTGTTCAGCCCTATAAATATAGACACTGGCGGAAATAAAGGGTCTTTGGTTTCCGGTCTTGAGAGTGTTCATTGCTGCGGCTTCATCCGCTAGCATGGGTCAAGGCTAGGCCTAGCAGCCGGCCCAACTCTGCAACCGTGCCAGCTCAGAAATCTCTGCATGGTGTAAGAAGTGGGGATTGGATGTGGAAAAGATTCCCACATGATGTCAGAAGTCCTTGGATTCTGATATTTTTAAATCCTCTGGCTACCTCAAGACCGTCTGCAGCGCCATGGACACTGATGCCTCTGCAGCTGCTCCGTGTCTTCGACTGAGACGCAACCTCGGCTCGCTGGTTTGTCTGGCCTAGCACCGTCACCAGCATTCGACTTCAATGACCCGGCCTCCTGGTCATCGTGGGTGGAGCAATTTGAAGATTTTGCTGTCGCCACGGGTGCATCTTCAGCAACAGATGAAGTAAGGATTTGCACACTTGTCTATTGTACGGGTGTTCAAGCGTGCCGTATCCTCTCTTCACTTGGGCTCACCGAGTTGGAAAGCGCGTCATATGTCGAAGTTAAGCAACGCTTCACGGCCCACTTCATTCCCAGTGAACGAAGCTCATGAAAGTTTTCCCTTCCATAAGCGTGTACAACAACCATCTAAGAGCGCGGACGCATTCTATTCCGCCCTGCGTTCGATGGTGAAGAAATGCAACTACAGCTCTTCCAACGTCGAAGACAGGCTGGTTCGTGACCGCTTCGTTGTTGGCCTGTTCGATACCAAGCTTTCAGAACAGCTTTGTCGAACGCCGGATTTCACTCGCAAGAAGGCGCTTTTACATGCCCGCTTGTATGAGGACGTGCAGAAGGAAAGCAAGGAATGAGCGCACAATGGTACTTTGCCTGTGCATGTGGATGCCACCGCGCATTGCAAATCCATTCCGAGGAAGATACTGGCCTCACAACCAACAACCATTTGGAAAGTATGCAGAACGAACTCAAGACAGTTTATTTGCAATAGAAGCACTGATGATGGCTAGACAAAGTGTGGATGCTTTGCAGCAGTTCACACACGATCTGCTCGTCAAGCAACTCGTTTCACAGGTGACCATCGGACGGGACACTGTTTCAAGAAACATAGTGCTGTTGAAGTCGCCTTATCTGACGTGAGCAAAACACCTAATGGGCGCAGTGGCTTGTGGAGTCGCAATCATTGCCCTTGTTTATTTTCAATCCCTTGTGTGTGCATCGAGTGTCTTACAAGCGGCCCCTTCATCCCGTTTCTCATCTCTAACATACCATCAGTGGGATAAAAGACCAACATGAACTGGAGAAGACTGCGAGTGCGAATTAGGTGACTTGAGCGTGTGTGCAAAGCGAATTATGAGTGAAACACTTGGAGAAAGAGCGGAAACCAGCGACGCCCTGGGTGGTGCAAGGGTGAGCGAGCGCGTTACTGTGACGGAGCTGCTAAGTGCAGAGCGTGAAAAGGACCGGCTTCTGACAAGCCTACTGGGGCGACTCATCCTGCCGTGGTGATCAGGAACTCCAAGCGTGGCAGCACCGAGCTAACACGTGGTGCCTGACCTGGGTAAGAACATTGCAGAGTTCGATGGAGGTGGAGACACAGTATCAGCTAAGGAGCGGCTCGAAAACCTCCAAATGACGGCTACCTTACACCCAACGTTTTTAGATCTCTTTCAGTTTGAAAGCTCCAGCGCGCGGAGTGTCGCCTTTCTCTTTCCTGCCGTGCGGTGGCGCTCGCCACACTGTTTGCCCGGCCGGCCCGGTCCATCCGCCTTGTCAAAGAAGCGAGCAGTGGTTTTTTTTCACGTGTGCGTGTTTATGCTGTGTGGTGCCGTGAATATTGCCACTTTGTTATGTCGGTACAGTGAACAGTGAACATGCCGCGTTGCTTCGTGCCCGGCTGTAAAAGCGGTTACGACTCGAAGACGCCTCCGCCCGAGAAAAGACATTTTTTCCGGCCGCCCAGTGATGCTGCACGCCTTCTAGAATGGCAGTGCGCGATTCCCCGACTCGACCGACAGCTTACGAACTCCTGTGTTGTGTGCGATGTCCACTTCCAAGATGAGGACATGTTAAAACATTTCGTGCACATTATTAAGGGCGACACTGTCGTCATTCCACGCGAAAATGGGCCTTGAAAGATGACGCCGTGCCACGTTTGTTCCCCAACTGCCCAAAGTACCTCTCAAAAAACACGCGGAAACGCAAGGAACCGGCTTCGCGTACTGCCCCTCAGGTGAAGCGGCGTAAAATAGTTGACGGCGACCAAAGAACCGAACCGATGGGCCTTCACGACGAGAATTGCAGTTCCCCTCCTGCAGAGACCACTTCGTCGCTGTACAACGAACTGCTGGACATGGCAAAAGCAGGCCAAAGGATTGAAGGTTGGTCCATGGACGCTCTTGACACTTTTGTTGTCCTCTACAAGCTTAAAATCGAAGATGCTGTTCCCGGAGTAGAAAAGGCCATTGTAGTGACACGCTGCCGTAATTTTTCAGTCAGTGCCTATGGTCGACCTGTGCCATTGACAGCGTACGCCAGCAGTGAAATCAGGGACATGCATTCACTTGAAGACGTCAAGTGTTTTCTTCACTACATGGAAAAGTTAAAATTGTGCAAGGGCTGCCCTGCGAATTTGTATCCGCATATATCGTCATCTTCGGTGGCGACTCAGAATGGTGATGCCTGGCGACGAAAAACATGCACAACTTTGAGCTTGAACGCAAGTGAAATCACTGAGGAGGAAAGTAATTCGTGCCACTTTGAAAAGGTAAAGGAAGAGGTTCTTGCCATGAAAGAACAACTGCGGTCACTCAGTGACACCAAAATTGATGAAGTTATTCACATGCTTCCACAAAAGCAGCAGTTGGCATTCAAGACTGCCTTAATGGCAGCGAAAAGGTCAAAGCTTGGGAGGCGCTATGATCAGGAGTGGCTGATGACGTGCCTCCTGCTACAAATCTCAAGTTCAAAGACGTACAGTTTGATTTCAGACATGTAACTGCTACCACTTCCCACAAAAGCTCGACTGCGCCAAATCATCAGTGGGATCCCATGCAAATATGGGTACAATGAAGCAGCACTGCAGTGCATCAGGGATCATTTTCATGACAAGAGCCACCTGAACTAATCACAAGACCTATTGATAGCCTTACGCCAACAGGCACTAAACTATCCACGATAAACATCTCAAATACGATGCGATAGTTAAAGCGCGGAACAAGTAAACGGTCGCAGTTTTTCGCGATCTTGCTTCAGCCTGCTTTTTATCTCACCCTTACTGCTCAAGCCAAACAGTTCTTTAACCATTAGATTGAAATTTCTACGCGACAACAAAAAAAAGGCCAACAAATTTGAATTCTGGGCGTTCGTTCGAGACGTTATAGCGGATGAGATCCGGCGGCAGTCGCTGCCATGTGCGAGCTCTCCGGGCCGACAGTAACAGCAGCGCCGCATGGCGAGTGTAAACGTAAGGGGGCTGCTTTCTCGTGCGCAGCTCGGTGGGAGCTTGCAAACTGAAAGATATCTAAAAACGTTGCTTACACCGGTGACCAGAAGAGTTCCGGTTAGAAACGGCCAAATGCCACTTTGTCGGACCTACCAAAGACTGGGTGCATTCGCGCGTTGAGCTGTCCACTTCATGGGAAAGTTTAGTCGTGTATCTATGCCACAAAATACTGACATCTGCCCTTTGCAAACAGCACTGAAATTTTTTAGCCACATATGGAAATCAAGAATAGCAGAGGAATGAAAAATGGCTCCATTATTATATGAATACTAAAACCTGGGAAGGATTTCTGCAAACTATCGAACAGTAGATTTTGCAAGCTGCAACTGGAAAGCATTCGAAGAATGATAAATACCTGCTTCATGTACTTTCTTGAGAGTAACAAGGAAATAGTCAAATATTAGAGCACATTTCCAGCAGTTTTATTAAACCTCTGACCAGCATGTGTGCTGAGGAACAGAGATCAGTGAAACCTATATAAAAAGCCAGTATTATCTATCTCTTTAATTAGAAAAACCATTTGACATGATGTGGTGATGAGAAATTTCACACAGCAAGACGCTTTAAAACATTTAAAATTTTCTACTGGCATACAAACTCAGAGTTCATTTGGGCAAAAACCCTCACTTTAAAATTCATTTGGGGGAACACCTTCACAGAAGTTTTTGTACAGGAAAACCAAGTTCGTCAAGGCATCGCTTTATTCATCCTAAAGATCAACTCAGCAACGAAAACCATTCCTCCCTGTGTTCAATATTTGTTTAAAGGCAACATAAAAATAAGCGATGTAACTAGCAGCCTTCAAATATGCTAGCAACTGATTAAATCACAATAAACCAAATGAGCAGATGAGTGGTTTTAAGTTTGCCTCTAAAATGTCAGTGTGCATCTCGTTTACACAAAAATCGCCACTTTTCAGGTAGGTGTTTGCATTTATACGGAGATGAGCTGATACTTAAAAGCGAGGTCGCATTACATTGTCGTATTAGATGACTAAGTGCGAGGTTACAAAAGGCTACAAATATCCTCAAAGTCCTTCCCCATAAAAGATTGAGTGCAAAACAGTGTCGACATTGTACATACATCAATCGCTTGTAAGATTGAAAATGGACTACGGCTCGGTCGTGTATGGAACAGCCCAGGCATCTGCTTAAAACGTTTAGATCGAGTTCATGATCACCAATTAAGAAACTTCGTGCTGTGAGCTTTCTTTGAAGTTCCGCACAAGGTTCTTAGCACTTTCATACGAGCAGAAGGTCCTTTCTATGCCGAACCACTCTCAACCCGTTCATAAAAAATGACTGATTTCACATGACAATGTTTCGTACAACTACCATGGCTACACAAGTAAAGCAGTTTTCTATGCAGACTCAAGTGTTCAATGGAAGAGTTCATTTTATAATGAAAGTGCTTTTGTTTCCTTGACCGCAGAAGAAAATTAACTACACCGTTCAGCTAACAAAGTATGATAAAAGGGCATCCATCACTTAAAACGGTACTGTACAACCAGTGGCAACAGAAGTGGAATAATGAGGGCATCAATACACTTCATTCCATCATGCTGATGTGGGATTAGAGAAGCAATACAGTCACCAAAGCAAATTTTATGCAGTCATGCTTGCCAGACAACGAACTGAATACACTCATGCAACACGCAGTCACCTTATGTGTTCAATGCACCTCAGTAGCAATTCACAAACAGTGCTCTACATATTTATCACCTGTCCATTTTAAGAATGCCAAATGAAAAGTATTTTAAAGAATTTTGTTCATGCCGGCAATCTAATTTGAAGAGCCATCTGACACCATTTCGATTATTTAAAACATTACCCCTATTTATGCGCGACGGGCGGCTGCATACTGTATTGAGTTGTTGAAACAATGGGGAGCGTCAGTCTAATCAAGAGCTTAACTTTTTAAATACAGTTTTAAATGCCCACAAATTACAAATCTAAAATATCTTAAAGGCTCATTCACACTTGCGAGTCGCAAAGGGCGTGCGACTCGCAGTCGCTTGCGACCAAGCAGCAGCTCGACAACACCGTTGTTCACACTTGCAAGCGCGACCAGCGGGTCGCTTTCTCGTTAGATTCTCGTTTGAAGCGAAAACTCTCGGGAATCACGTTTTTCGCGCGCCTTCGAGAGTTTCGTCTGTTTCGACCGCGCCTCCTGTACTCGCGCTCGGTCGTCTAAACTGCTATTCGCAATGTACTACAACTACCCAAGCGAAGATTAGGTTGTCGTGACGGTTTTGATGTGGACCGTGGTCGTACAAGCGTCATGATGACACAGGCGCGCTTCTCTGCAGGGCCGTCCTACCAGCCTGCAGTATGCCGGCCGCCGGCGTCAGAAAAATGCGCCAATATTGCTTGTTCGCGTTCATACCAAGCCCTTGGGTGCAGGAATGTAAAAAATGCATCATTTTTGAAGATCGCTGGCCACTACCGGGTTGCTGGTAGAAGGGATAACAGCGACGAAAGCAAATTTCTTCCCAGAGCCGCTTTGCTGCTGCTGCTGCTCCATGCGGCTCGACTGTTGTCTGCTAGCCCCGCTGCTGAAGGCGTCGCGGAAGTCGAGCATGTCTTGATATTATTATGATACGAGGTCCACAATAAAGCGGTGACGAAAGCTGCATCTTAATTACTAGCGCTGGCCAGGATCCGAAGCGCCCTCAGCTGCGGCATCGATACTAAACCGGCTAGGCTTAGCGACGACTAGGGCAGCCCTCTGGGAGCAGCGCACGTCGTCGCCCGGCGCGCCCGCGAGCGATGTCGTTGCCGGAAGCTTGGCTCGCTTGCTGATTGGTTCAGCGGTTTGCGACTCGCAGTCGCAAGGCTGAAAAATCGAGCAGCGAGCGACTGGCCCGCGACTGTCGCTTTTCGACCAGGGCGACCGTTTGCGACTGTCGCTTTTCGACCAAAACAGTCGCGCGACCTCTGTGACTCGCAAGTGTGAACGGGCCTTAAGTTTTCCTTATTGCATTTGTGGCGTTTCCATCAACAATCGAATTAATTCAAACATTCCCTGCTTTGCGACTTAGCAGCAACCGATGAAAGAAAGACGAAACGAGGAAAAATTAGGGAAATGCTATTACAACATTGTAAACATAGACACCAATTCATAAAATGTAAGTAGCAATGCTTGCGCACAGGTTTCAGGGCACAGTCCCGCGGCCAGTCCAAACTGCTCAGTCTAAGTATGCACAGGGCTCACCATTGTTTTGTCGTGAGTGCGCGCACTACCACATTGCTACGGAAGATCGATTAAGTTGCCCGGGATGGGCCTCAGCGCCCTCTATGCCGCGAGCACCTCGGCACGCATCTGAGGCGGCAGCCCCGGTGCATTGACGGAGCAAGCCCATAATTGACACACCCGCCTTCTCTGGAGACACACCACTGACAATAAGGATCATGTTTTCTCAAAACGTCACTGCAGTCAATCTACAAACACACCACGCATTGAACGACGCTGAGCCACTAACCAAGCTCAACGCTCACAGCACATGCTCACAACATAACCGCCTCGACGCCAACTGTATTCCCGCCTTCCGACCATAACAGTCACTGACGACGACAGTGACACCACAGCAAAAACAATTGACCTCCCGTTGGTGCTGCTTAGAGCAGTGATCATGAAAATTAATAACACACATCCTTGTTTTGCAGTCATTTTTCTGTTTTATTTACGATTACAGTCTTATTTTTGTCTTAGATGCATCTTGCATGAAAAAGGCCCTTTGCTCATTAGCTCAATGGCATCAGCATCATCATCACACTACTGAAACAATGCAAGTTATATTTGCTTAGCTTGGTAGTGTGAAGTGTGCATTGCCGGCTTTTCGTTTTTTGGACGAAAATTTCAGGTAATTATTGACGCTCCTACTGCACGTTGATTGCGTAGCGAGTGCATTTTTTTACGTATTCAGCAAGGTTCCAGCGGCGGGAAACACGGATGGCACATGCGGCAAGTGAAAGTAAGTGGCAGTCCTTGCCCGGTGTGTGAGCCGTGTAGCGTGATTTCTAGCTTTTGAAGTAATTTTAGCGGCGGTATAAAAGTTCAGTGACTGGTGCTGGCTAAACTTAAGCAGAAGCTTACTGGGGGGCAGTATATTAATCTGGTGACAGCATAATGGCTACGGTGCCGAGGAGTCATGGAGGAAGGAAACCTTCTTTCCTCCATGCAAGGAGTACTGCTTACAGGCGTGCACGCTGAGAGGCACGTCGTGATATTGAGCTAATAGCATCGGCTACTGGCGATGGTGTTGTGTACGACCCTTCTGAATCTGATCCGTGTGCTGCTGCAAAGCCGCAAAGGCAACTCGATCCCAGCTCGTCGCATGTTCCGTGCCTTCAACATTCATTTCATTTCATTTTATTTTACCCTCAGGGCCTTGCAGGCATTGCAGAGGGGAGTGGGCAGAAAATATTGAGCGAACAATGGAACAATTCGACTGAATATGTGCCTATAGTTCCTGTTTTAATTTTGGCTTGGTTTATTGGTTTATTGGGCTTAACGTCCCAAAGCGGCTCAGGTTATGAGGGACGTCGTAGTGGAGGGCTCCGGAAATTTCGACCACCTGGGGTTCGTGCACTGACATCGCACAGCACACGGGCCTCTAGAGTTTCGCCGCCTCCATCGAAATTCAGCCGCCGCGGTCGGAATCGAACCCGTGTCTTTCAGGTCCGCAGCCGAGCACGATAACCACTGAGCCACAGCGGAGGGGCTGTTCTAATTTTGTATTCTGTTTATAAATGTTGCATGTGCACAGCTTTTCTTTTATTGGTTTGTAACCTAGATATATATAGCATTGAAGATAACTGTTACAATTTAATTTAAACTATATGTGTTGTTAAACTGGGCCTTTTGCACCCAAAAAATGAAGTTATGCATGTTTCTTACATATGAAATTTTTTGCTGGTGACGGCCAACTCTTCCCCTGTGTCATAATGAAGGGCTCATAATGGAGGGCATATGTATGTTTAATTGTACCACCTAGGGATACCTCACAACAGCATGCCAGCTGCCTTCAATATGATAAAACCTGACAATAGCAGTAGAGCTCGCCACTGTTGACTTTAGAAATCCTGATTTCTTTTTTTTGGTCTGATTTCAAACCTAATTCTGCTTTCCTCCAGAGAAATCACATGACTGTGCAAGGCGGAGACACCGCAAAAGAGAAGACTTCTCGTATTCTGCGAAGTATTTTAAGTCCTGAACTGGCTTCTAGCTACAGCTGGTATGGTGCCAAGGGGAAGAACAAGTTCTGTGAGCTGAATATATGCAAGATGATGTGCCGTAAGTATTATTTGGAGGAAGCTATTTCAAATCTTAAAGGAGTACAGATATAAAATTTCAAACTCAAATAAGAGATCCGATTTATGTCCTGGGCACAAAGGGATTTACTATTCCAAATGCTCTGATTTCACTGATTCCACATGCCAAAAATCATTGACAGAGGAGCTGTTGGCCAATGCTGACATCGATCATCTATATGTGGACTGGTTGGCAGAGTCACTAGGAAAACATGGGGCAAGACCTCACCATGCCATCACATGATGCCATAATGGACTCCAGCACTGGCATTGACCTGACAGAGACCAAAAGTACTCATATAAAACAGTTTAACTGTATCCCTTTAAGACTTCGAATATAAATCAGATCATAGAATCAATATCCATATTAAGTATTTATAATTGAATTTGTAGGTCTTGGTAGGATTGCCAAAATGGTAGGATTACCAAATGTCAAACTTTCATTATATTTTCAATCTGGACATGCACGCACTTCACAACTAGCCACATGGATTTTTGTTGTCATCTGGTCCATTGGCTCATTGCTGCAGTGCCATGAATGTTACAACCACAGGTTAGAACAAGCTAGAATTACAGCCTTCATAGTGTGCTTTTGGGATTGTTTTCATACTGCCTGCACAGAAGGCATGATCCAGCAATGGAATTGGTAATAAGATGTGTAGGAATGTGCCATCTTTTGTTACTCAAGCCCATGCCCTTTGCCTGCTGGTTCAAAATTAGGGAAATGCAGTAAGGTTTGGGTACAATAATTTTTAGAGGTGAGATATATTTTTGTACAAAAAATACGTAACATATACCCTCTCATCTGTATTACGTTGCCTAACTGACCAGCAGACCTCAACTCAGGCACAGCAAACTACGCTGAAAGAAATCGAAAAGGCAGCCATGTCATGGTTTCGGCATGCAAATGAATGGGTAATGCGCAAGAAAACTGGCGAACAAAGCTGTGCTCCGGAGCAAAACTGAATGGTGAGCGTGTTGCTAGTGTGCTACATTGTTTTGTTGATATTAACATCTTGGGTCGAGGATTTTTCACTCCAAACTCTTGATATTTTTCCTGTGACACTGTGCTAGGAGACGACTGATTTTGAGAGAGCAGAGAATTCAGTCGATTATTTAAATAGGTACTGTGAAAACTTCTGCATATCAGCCTGTGTAGTCAGGTAGAATCATAAAATGTATCTTTTAGTCAACTTGAGTATTCTTAGCCTGCTAAGTCCTCACGCACCTCTCTTTACTTGGCTGTCTGTCTGTGACGTTTTTTCTCCTGGAAGTATGTACATTTACTTGTAGAAAGATTAATTCCTTCCGCAAGTATCATTTGGTGCCAACACCATGTGAAGGTGCTGCAATTTGTGCATTGTGCTACAAGTTTTTTTTTTTTCAAATGCAGTCAGTGATGGAAAAAAAAAAGAATTGAAAGAAGTGTCTATATGTAATGGGCCCTTTTTGTCTTCCTTCCAGCAAGGCAGCCTATTTCAGCTTTGGCCCAGGCGGCAGGATTTCTGCTTTATGCCTATACATGACTCCTCTTTTCGATGACACTATAGCAGAACCGAAAAGAAGACTGCCTAAAATGAGAAGCCGAGCGGTCTCTTGGAAACGTGTCACTTTATTGATACCTGGCATTTGTAGTGTCTAGAAATGCGATGCTTTATGCGTGAACAACTTTTTTTTTTCTCTGACCAAGCTGGGCATTTTGTTGCCCATCTGAAATTTGCTTGTATCGACCTGTACTTGATGTTTTGGCCTCTAGACCCACTATGCTTGACTAAATTTGTTCCTGACTGCTAGTACTAGAGTCATTTTTCACCCCCAGTGTGCATTTGTATTGCTCTTGCAGCAATAAAAAAAGTTTATGTGGACTTTAACTTTCATTGTTTATGTAAGAGATGATCATAGTTCTTATGGCTTGTAGCAGTCTTATAACTTGTTAATGTTAATATCATACTATATGCAGGGTGTTTTAGATTTTTTTCTTCTCGCTGTACTAGTTGCCTTGAGGCCCATCTACTCCTTATGCACAAGTATACATGCTTTTTATTTCTAGTCGTGTGCTTGCTGAAATGTGATTCTGAATGGTTGTGCTTGTGTCAATATTTCGACTTCTTATCAGTATGCATGTATTGCTGTTATAGCAAAAAAAGGCTCATTTGTGATTTAATAATCTTGATTGTTTTGAGTGAGACAAACATAGTTCCTGTACCTTTGAGCAGTCAGTCAACCTGTCTTATTTTAGTCATTCCACACGCAGCTTGACTGAAATGTTTATCTTCTGACCATGCTAATTGCTTGAAGGCCACCTACTACTTATGCACAGCTATATACCTGCTTTTATCTCTAGTCGCATGCTTGCTGAGATTTGATCCTGACAGATAGCACTAATGTTATTATTTTAATCTCTAATCTGGGTGGTTGAGTTGTATTGCTGTTATAGCAAAAAAAGGGTCATTTGTGTTTTAAAAACGTCGATTATTCTAAATAACACAATAGTTCCTATGCCTTGCTGCACATAATTTGCCTCATTTAGCTATGCTATGTGCAGTGCAATCGAGATTTTTTCCCTCTGTGTTACTTGTCTCGAAGCCCATCTGTTACTTACGCACCATTATACCTGTTTTTAATTGTTGGCGTTCTGTGGTTGGCAAGATTTGGTCGTCATTGATAGTGCTTGTGGTAGTGTTTTAACCTCCAATTTCTGTGCTTGTATTGCTATTGTAGCAAAACGAAAGAACGGGTCTCTTGTGTTTTAGTAATGTCAATTTATATTTGAGACACTCATAGTTCTCATGCCTTGTAGCAGTTACATAACTTGTCTTATATTAGTCATTCCACATGCAGTGTGATTGATATTTTTTTTCTCCTGACCGTGCTAGTCATACCTTATGTACAATTATGCCTGCTTTTTATATCTAATTGTTGTGAGCTGGTCTAAGCTCGATTCTGATTTTTTAACTCGATTTTTTCACCTCTGCTGTGTAAGCCTGTATGTTTTTTCAGTAAAAAAAAAGAGTTGCATTTGTGTTTTTAGTTTGGTTTTGGAGGGTTTTACATTCCAAAGCAACTCAGGCTATAAGGGAAGCCATAATCGAGGGCTCCAGATAATTTCGGCCACCTGGGGTTCTTTAGCGTGCACTGGCATCGCACAATACACGGGCCCCTTAACTTTTCGCCTCCTTCGAAATGGGAACACCATGGCTGGGATCGAACCCGCATCTTTTGGGTCAGCATCCGAGCACCCTGTGACCAATGCACCACTGAATGGCATATTTGTGTTTTGTTACATTCATTATATGTGAGACAGTTGAATAATATTTATGCCTTACAGCATGCCGCTACTTTTCGTTTTAATGTCATGCTCTTTGCAGTGAAATTAATATTTTTTGTTCTGACCAAGATAGTCATCCTGAGGCCTGTTTAGACCTTACATGACTTATATGTATATACCTGCTGTTTTAGCTGTATAGTTATTTTGAGTTGGGCCAGACAACTGTGCATGTGGGGTTGACTTGGTTACTTATTGTATTGGAATCCTACTGTTTCAAGTTTGAGAACGTGATAATTTTGGCTCACGCTAACCAGACAAGCTAAACAAAATTAATGAAGCCTATTACACACATTGCGAATGAAGGTCTACATACACACCAGCTATGACCTTGATCTCAATAACGAGAAATGCCTGAGAGGAGCTGTTAAAGCTTTGTTAGTGCTTCTTTTATGTGAGTTGTTCTGTTTCATGTGCTGTTTTTTAAAAATAAAATTCAGCTGTGAACCGGTATTCGGCCTGATCATCGGCAGGCCCCATAATATTTGAATAATAAAACTATTTTAGCCAAACCTTTGTGTTTGAAATCATTGCGCAGCATAATCCAGGCCTGTGTTCTAACTTTGTGTCGTTTCTACTAGCATTGTTCTTGGTCATATGCAATTGGCCGAAATGCCAGAAGCGGAAGCTGGTTCTGTTGTAGCTATGAGGCATTGCTTCTGCTTTTGGTATTTTGGTCAGTCATGTGTGACCAGTAACAACACTTTTGAAAAGGACACAAGGTTATATTGGGTCCTGGCGAAGGAAAAAATAAAGAATAATAATATCCCATTGCAGTCCTGCGAAGGTCCTGAAAATGTACTCATCAGACATCCGAAGGACTTCTTTCGACGTTTCACTTTGGATGTTTTCAGGATTTTTTAGAAACATCCGTGGGATGTGCGTAAAGTCCTGCCGTGGACTTCCCAAGGACGTCCTTAGGATGTTGGTGTGTTGTCTGGAGTGTTCATTTCGGCGAGAGACTGGGACGAATTGCTCGAGAGGCTGCGCCGAGTTCTAGATTCCTTCAAAAAAGCAAATCTGACCCTACGACTCAGCAAGTGCGAATTCGGGAAGTAGAGCGTGGAATTTGTGGGCTTCCGCCTCAACAAGAGAACGGTGCAACCCAGTGAGGCCAAGGTGAAGGCGATCGCCCTGTTCCCAGTTCTGAAGAATGCCCACAATGTGCAATGATTCCTGGGACTAACAAGCTTCTTCCGACGTTTCATTCTAAGGTATGCTCTCATCACTGAACCTCTCACCAGGCTCACTAAGAAAGATGAAAAATTTGTGTGGGGTGTCGAGCAGGAAAGAAGTTTGCAGGAACTTATATCAAGACTCAGGAGTGAACCAGTTCTGCAGCTGTATGATCCGAACCGAAGGCAGAGACAGAGTTGCACACAGACGCATGTTCTAACGGTTTGGCAGGAATGCTTCTTCAAAAGAAAGAAGACAAGTGCCATCTTTTATACTGCGTAAGCAAGAAGACCATGGATGCGGAAAGGAACTACCACTCATCAAATCTCGAATTGATGGCTATTGTTTGGGCAGTGGCTCGATCGTCCGAGACCACTACTGCTGGGAATCCGATTTACAATCGTGACTGGTTATCAGGCTTTAGTCTACCTGAATGCTCAGAGAACTCAGAAACCCCTAGATAGCAAGGTGGTACGACCTAATCCAGGAACGTTATGCTATGTTATGGAACGCAAATGCTTCACGTTGACTCCCTCAGCCGAGGGCTCCCTGCTTGAAGACAGGTTTGAGGTGTGTATCACGTGCGACCTCGCTGACCAAGTAAATGTTCTTCAGAGAGATGAAGAATTGCAAAAACTTATAACTATTCTGGAAAAGCTTGAGAGCGCTTGTACCAAAGAAGAGATGGCAAAAGTAGAAGAATGGCTAGCGAATGGAGAAGAATGGAGAAGAATGGCTAGCGAGGGAACTCGAACAGGACGGAAGAACAAAGTTCAAGTTCGTACCACCCAAGTGCGTGCGATAGGCATTTGTGGAACAGTCTCATGATTTGGGGGGACATTTTGCAGACGACAAGACAGTCTCCAAAATTCAAGAGAACTTTTGGTTTTGTTTTCACGAATGAGGAATTACGTCCGGAAGCATATTTCTCAGTGTTTCCAGTGTATTTACAACAAGGCGCCGGCTGGTATACGAGCAGGTCTTCTACATCCAATTCCATCAGGTAAACGACTGTTTGAGGTAATACACATGGGGCCGTTCATCCCGAGCAAAAGGCGCAACCAGTATCTACTTGTATTCACTGACAACCTCACATGATTCGCGAGACTCATCGCTACACACGACACTTCAACAAAGCCCGTGCTACGTGTGCTGTTGGACTCCATTCTTGAAATGAATCTTCCAAGAACTATTATTACCGACAGAAGCAAATGTTTCACGTCGCGCACCTTCGAAGAATTTTGCACTGCACGATCCATACACCATGTGCTCAACTTGACACGCCACCCGCAGGCAAATGGCCTCGTGGAAAGAGTGAATAGAACTATTTTGCCGGCCAGTACGATTTCAACGAACGACCCAAGGCAGCGCGACTGGGACGCAAACCTTGCCAAGGCAAGACATTAATAATTACGCCAACAATATATCTCAGAAAACGCCATTCGAGAAGCTCCGGATTCGAGACCAGCCGGATTTTTACGGCGCTGCTCTGAAAATAAATGAGCACAGATGACGTCCAGTGCGGGAATCTCAAAGAATTGCGAACGCGTGCTTGGCAGCGCATCCTCGCCGAACAGAAGAAAGGCAAGACAGCTTACGACCGCAGACACTTCCCAGCGCGTCTGTTCAGTGCCGGCGACATCGTGTTCATGACCAGAGCGTCTGAACAAACAGGGAAGCCGGCAAACGCTCAGCCGAAGTACAGAGGGCCTTTGGTGCTCACTCAGGTGCTGCCACCAGACACGTACCGGGCGACCGAGCTTGACGAGTGCAAGAACACCCGTTTTGTTACCATGGCTCCCGTTTCGCAGCTAAACGGCTGGACGTCAACAAAACCTCAAGACTGTCTAGAAGACGAGTTGTTGACTAGGGAAGAAGAGTGTGAGTGAGATGGACAGTGTACCGCTGCCGAGGCGTTCAACACGCAAGCAAGCAGCGCAGAGATAAATGGCATTTTACGAAACGTTCGAGCATGCAGGCAACTTGTTTCTTCCACCTGGTGACTGATTTTCACATCATTCAAATGTTTCTTTTTGCGTGTGCGCGCTGTTTCTGTTTGTTGTAAGCTTTTGTTCACTGGTCTTAACGAGGACGTTAAACTCTGTCAGGATGCCAGAATGTAAGCAATCGCGTGATGCAATTTTACATCGGTGCCTCTCATCAGAGGGCGCACACGTGACATCTGGCCCAGTGCGTTGACCCTACAGTGCCTACATGGTCGCCTTCCTTTCCTCTTTCCTCTCTTCCAGACACCATCTGGATGCCATTTTTGTTCGTGATGTTTTTGTGAGTGCGGCACATGAACTCAGCAGCGTGGATGGCAGGAAACGCAGTGCGTGGTTCACAAGTGTAGTGAGTGGACGTGCGCGGGACAGTGCGAGCCTTTAAGACTAACATGCGTGAAGAAGAACTGAGCTGTATGTCTAATATAGCCCTTATTTATTTTCAATACCTTGTGTGTGCGTTGAGCGTCTTACAAGCTGCCCCCTCGTCCCGTTTTTCATCTCTAAGAATATCAGAAGTGGGATAAAAGACCAACAAGAACTGGTGAAGACTGCGAGTGCGAATTAAGTGACTTGAGTGAGTCACTTCAAATTGTGATCCTTTGTTTTCAGGTCAACATGACTCAGCAATGCGGGCGAATAAAGGAATCAAAATTTAAATCAGCCTGTTAAAAAGAACTGAGGCAGCAAAATCTTAGAACGGATATATGTCGCCATCACTGCAGCACTTGCCACACAAGCCAGGATTTGGCGACACCGAGGGCTTCAGTAAAACCATGGACAAGAGTTTCATATCACTGTTGGTGAGGGAAGGCATCATATCTGCGTCGGATGTGAAAGTGTCTCCACCACCATGTGCATCATGTACTTTTTTCAAATGATGAAAAAGTCGACAGCAGCGATGCAGAGTTAAATGCGACCTGTGGGTATGCGCATACAAGATTAAGGTCTTGTTTCATTCCCCAGACGGCTCATAAATGACGCAAGATGATTTCCCAGTGTGCTGTTCGAGCAGTCTAGAAATCTGTGTGGACATCTGTATGCGAGCGACTTGCTGTATAAACTACTCCAAAACGAATGGGATGCCTGTTCTTGCACCTGTACTGGCATGCATGCATGCTAACGGGCGCCGGATTTGCCATTGCTGATGTTCCACACAACCGGCGCAAGGTACTCTAGAGGCCATCGTTTCTCGCACCCGGCCCCAGCACCACGCACCCAGCGAAGCAACAGAGCCTCTACATAGATCACGCTGCTGCTGCCGTTCAGCCAGCCCAGCCAAGACGTTGGTGGCATTTA
The DNA here is from genome assembly GCF_055824585.1 of Amblyomma mixtum. Lineage (NCBI taxonomy): Eukaryota > Metazoa > Arthropoda > Arachnida > Ixodida > Ixodidae > Amblyomma > Amblyomma mixtum. Next base: position 197,985,707 of record NC_143013.1, read on the forward strand.
GTCAAGTGAAAAAAGATGAAGCCCCGCCTTAGTAGGAGGTTTGTTGTAAACACAACCTCATCCGGAATTCTGGCGTCCGCACCAAAGTATCCCCGTAACACGTTCGATGCGTGCCAGCTGCAGGCAGCTCGCATTCGAAAAGCTTTGAAATGCAAGACGAAATCAGCAATCCTCATGTTACCGCCTGTGTGAGAGCAAGTTCCTGACAGTTCTTGACCACATCGCATGCTTCGTCCAGTATTTGTTTGTAGAGAGCCTTGGTACCACAGCGATCTGGTCATAACTGGTCATAACTGGCAGCCTTGCACACCACAAGCTCTAGCATCATTCTGTCGAGGGTGGGAACGCACAATATAAAGCAGGCGCCACTTAAAGGGTCGTCCAGCACCACGTACTCATCCGAAGGAGGGACTGTGAGCACGGATTGTGTCCCACAGCACCGTACAGTACATGGGGCTGCGCTCTGCAACATAGACTATGTTATGCACTAGGAAATGACTGGTGAAAGTGGGCCTTCCTTTGCTCAAAACCAATTTTCAATTTTTCACTGCTACACACCTGTATGTCTGTCAGTTCTCTTGCACAGAAATCACCAGCAATGTGCCACAACTTTTTGCACAACCCTCCTGCAATACTGAATCTTCCAGGCTCCTTTGCTACAGTGTGTAAAAAATGTATTTTACACCATAGTGCCACATTGTAGCGGACTATTGCTTTGCACCCCTGCAACTTGAACTTCACTTTCAAGTCTGCCTGTGCCACAGCTCTGCGACTACCATTACTCCTCAAACGCAAACAAACGTGTACAGAAGAAGACAAGAACTTTGCAATGTGCAAGAGAGCTGGGCAAAAACCCACCTTGCTTGGTGAAGGGGCTCTCTTGGCCAATTCCAAAGTTTCTATGCATCATTCCTGAAATGTGGTCAGCATTGCATACATGCCTCAAAAGGCATAGCAGAAAAAAAAAGAAAGTATCAAATAATTACAGCTTCTCTTAAAGGATTCGCAATAAGCAAGGGGTGTCAACATGCTGAGTAACCCATGTTAGAAACTATGAAAGTGGCTCAAAAGTGTCTCAGAAAAGGAAATAATGAAAACCACCACCACCCAAAGAAGTGAAGGGTGGTGTAACTGGTCATAAGGAGTGAACCCCTTCAGGCAGAGCATGCACATACATGGACACGACCTGTGAACGTGAACAGAACGAATCTCCCCCATGCAAGGGGTAATTTCCACCCACAAATGTGGGTGGAAAAAAAGCGCCTAGTCTAAAAAAAAAAAATCTTACCGTAAAATACCAAACATCCACCCACACTCGAATAAGCGCCCAGCCCCCATTCTCTTGAGATTTTGAATTTTCCTAAAAAAACCAAGCAAGCGCCCGTGTGATTATGTCCCATGTCCTGGAGAAACTCAAAAATATGGCAAAGACACATCAAGCACTCTTTGCTCGGTACCTCTGTGACACTCATCGTGCAGGGAGGGAAGGGGGGGGGGGGGGCAGATGCGGCAATGAAATAATTCAGATGGTACGCTGAAGCTCAGCGCCAAGCAGTTTGCAAAGAAAACCAACACGGAATCACCCAGAAGCCATCACGGCAAGATGTCCTCAACTTCTAACCAGAGCATGGGTGGCAGTATTGGAAGGTGCATATGGGAATCCTTCAAAGACTGCGACATTACCACTTGCCTGGACAGCAGCAAGGACGGAGCGCTCTATAAACGCCAAGCGGGAGTGAGATCGCCATCCATGTCAGAGGATCGCAGCGCTCTTGCCAACGAGTGCTTGGATCTGGACTCGAAAGAGTTGTTCAACGGATTCAATGACGAACAGTAGCCGGCTTTTATCGCCCAGTTTTTCATGTCTTCTAATAAAATGTTAAAATTCTTCCTGTGGCACTAAGCACGGCCATTTGCTCATTCCAGGTTCTGGCTGCCTCGACACAGCTGCAACATCATCAAGGACTACAACTACGTATCAAGACATGCCTCGTGCTCCTGCCGTATCAGTGCACCATTAAGGACTTTCATCCGCTCGGATACCGTAGCGGCTGAGCTAAGTCTGGAGTGCCCATTTGGCATCCCAGTGACATATCGAACATCTGGAGAACACCGTAAAAGGCTCAACTTGGAACATGCGCACTTCAGTGAGCTCGGCGGCACCGTTCGAAGCACACTGACCAACTCTGCGCTCTTCCTTGTACAGGCTGGTGATAAACGGTCCTTTGTTAAAAGCCATTATGCCTGTCGAGCAGTGCTGCAGAGCCCAGAGTGCATGCTTTTCAATTCTTTAGAACCGTTTCATGATTCTCCTGCTATTGCAACTAAGTGACGATGTTGAAGAAAATCGTGGGCTTGGCGAGAAAGATGAGGTACTTAGTGTAGTCACTCAACTCAGATTTCCAATCACTCTTAGAAGATGGTCTCAAAAATGTGCAGTTAAGGCTGTCGCAAAATGAAATGATGATACATCACTGAAACAGTATCGAGAGAAAGTTAAAAAATTTGAGGTGTTTGTACCAAGCTTGGAAGTGCATTTAGTCTTTGCTTGAATGACAGAATGACATTTAGTGGTGTGGGTGGTTCTACAAACAGGACCATGTTACCATGAGCCTGATTATTTTTTTCCTATCTTGACTTTGGCTAACAAATAACTTGTGTTCATTTAATTGACATACTGACTTCTTTTTTTGTTCACATTGCTGCATTCCTAATGCCTGTCATGAAAAGTTGTATCTACAATATCTATGTATTCCTGCGTGCCATCTGCTGATCGAGTCTGTGAAGGGCTTACAGTAATGATAAATGAAATTTAAATTTAAAAAAAAATAATAATAAATAAACAGGATGAAGAAGCCAGGAGAAAGAAGTGGAGGCTGCCTTGATTCCTTTCAAGACATCACTGTTCCAAATTTTGGTACACAACAGCGCATTCTGATGGTGACAGTAGGGCCTATCTTGCCTTGCAGGAAGAGCACGGCCGCTTGCGCAAACAAGAGGCTCCAAGCCCAGACTAGTCCGAATCTGGTCTCATTCTGATCTAAAAAAAGACTCCATTTCCTTACAGATGTAATGCACTTGCATAAATCACTAAGACTGGACTACATCCAGACTTAGTGGAGACTGTAGGTATTATTGGCACCTAGGCAGTTAATAATAAGGGGAATGCACCGTTAGTTGGTTGCGGCCGCAATTTGACGCCAACATCAGGCCAAAGTCACGCACTTTTTGCACTGCTCTGAAAACTGAACACTTCCACAGGGTTGCTGGTCTGCTTCAGAATAACTTATAGTAAAGCGTGACACATTGGCTGTGAGACTTGGATCAGCTGCATTTCACCCACCCTTCGCATTTCAATGCGGGCAGGGTGTATTGCACCTGCAAAGCAGTGGCCTGGCAGAGCTGCTCTTAAGGTGGGTTCAGACGAGCGGACCAAAAAGTTGAAGGCATCCGGCCACTCCTCAGAACTTAGTACAGATTCTAAAGAAAGAAATGTGGCAGTTATGCCGTACATTCACGCAGTATCTCACAGGCTTAAGAGAGTAGGGGCCCGATACGGAGTAAGCCTGGTTTTTTCTGCTCCCAATAAACTAGCAAAAGTAGGGGCTGCAGTGCAGAGGAAACGCGAGGGGAAGGATAGTAGGAACGTTTGCAAAGTTAAGCATGGAAACAAGTACGTTGCCTGTAGGAAGGGAGTGGTGTATCTTATCCCTTTGTCTTGCGGCCGTGTGTACATCGGCCAGACGGGCCGTTGTATCAACATTCGCCTCACAGAACACGCCAATTCGGTCAGCAGCAGAGATAATAGAAATGTAGCACAACACTGCCTCACGTGTGATTGTGTTCCGTATTTTGTTGAGACGGAAGTGTTGTTTGTACATCACGATCAGCGCACGAGGGAGATCGCGGAAGCATTTCACATCATCAGGAAGGGCGAGGGATGCGTAAGCAAATCCTCGATTAGCTTGTCAGGGAGGGAAATGAGCCTGCTTCATTCTGGGTAGGGAGGGTGAGGTATTGACACATGTGCCTTGAATGGATGATTGCTGTTTTTTGTTTTCTCTATTTTTACGCTTGTGAGTGGCAACAGTGTATCCGGGTTTGACAAGATGTCTTTGCACATGTCTGTGTAAATGTATAAATTGACTGCCTAGTTATGAATAAAATTCAGTTGTAAGTTCAGCGCCGTCAGTCTGTTTCTCTTGTCCTCTGTCCGTGTTCGTAAGCGCTGGTTTTTGTACGATGAAAGTACAACGTGTCGAAGTCAGCTATCTTGACAATTCTAAAGAACAAGGAAAAGAAGATCGCCAGCTCTGATGCCAACACAGCGGACAGAAAACGCCTGTGCAAGGCCACCTATGCAGATGTAGAGGAGGCGCTGGGCAAGTGGTTCGATGACACATGGGCTCGCAACATTCCAATAACTAGACCAATGATGCTGGGCAAAGCCAAAAACTTCGCATTCCTGCTAGATTTTCCCGACTTCTGCCCCGGCAATGGCTGGCTACATCGATTCAAAGTGCGGCATGGGATTGTTTTTAAAACGACTGTCGGCCAGGCGCATTCGTTAAGTGGCCAAGACGTCGCCACCTGGCTTGCAACAAACTGAGCCATTATTGCAAGCTACGCAAAGCAGGACGTGTATAACGCAGACGAAACGGCATTATTTTATCAGATGCTGCCAGAAGACGCATGCCATGAAAGGGGAGCCATGCGCTGGCGGAACACACTGTAAAGTGCGCGTTACAGTACTTCTGTGCATTAATATGAATGGCAGTGACCAGCGCATGCCTTTTGCAATCGGAAAATCAAAGGAGCCAGGTTGCTTTCGGAGCTACGTACCCGTGCGCTACAGGCACAATACTGTCCTGGATGCCACGCGATTTATTCGCAGAGTGGCTGGGCGAGTTTGACAGCGACATGCAGAGGCAAAGCAGGAGCGTGCTGCTTTTGCTCGACAACTGCTCAGCGCAGAACGTGCAAACTTCTCTGACGGCAGTGACTGAACTTTCCCTGCAACCCAATACCACTTCGAAAGTGCGGCCTCTTGATTTAGGCATAATACGTTCCTTTAAGGCATCGTATAGGTGACGCATTTTCCGTTTTTCCAGCTTTCAAGGTACCCAACCGGGCGCACTAGAGACCAGAGCTTTGCCAACACAAAAGCAGTAGTGCATTTCAATGAAAGTAATTTCGCGAGTAATTACCGTATTTACCCAATTCCAACACGCCCCCGATTCCAACGTGCACCCAATTTACGGCAACAAAAAAAAAATAATTCAAGCCCCGATTCTAAAGCGTGCCCCATTTCGGTGACGAAAAAAAAAAACTACAAGCCCCACTTCTAACGTGCATGTGATTGCCGCGAACGGAAACAATTTGCAACTGTTTTAATATTTTCAGGTGAGAACAGGCTGTTTATTCACCCGAACTTCATTCACACTGTCACTCTCGGACAGCTTCTTCTCACTCTCCGACATCTCGTCTTCAGTGCCATCCATGGCATTAGAAATTCCGCATTTCTTGAATGCCTTCACACCCATAAAGCCAAGCTTCGCCAGTCGGGAACACAAGTCTCTGGCACACCAAAATGACGGGCAGCATGCTTATTGCCGCTCTGTTATGCGTGCAGAATAACTTTGCGCTTAAAGCTATTCTCATGACGGACACGACGTCTCTTCGTGGCCGCTGCATCCATTCTCAAAAATGATATCGTACAGAGAGCCCACCAAAGAACACCACCGTCACGCTACGGACGACGCTATAGCTTGCTACTCACGTCATAAATGCAGCAAAAGCGAGGCGAGGCGGTTCGTCCCGTGAATTCTTTTGGGCCATGCTCGCTGACAGAAATGACAAGCACCACACCGGTTGAAAATGGCTCAAGCGATGCAGAAAACGACGAGCAAACGTGCTTCCATGGTTGCCAGCAATTAGTGAGCTCCCACGTCGTATAATGGTGATTACGATGGGCAGCTATGGGGCAGTTTCGGTTTGTACCCGAATCCAATGCGCATGCGATTTTAACTTATTTTCCCCGAAAAAAGGTGCATGTTGGAATTGGGTAAACACGGTAATTACTTTTGCTCCAAAATTACTACAGTAAACTAATTCCTAAGGTTACTAAATTACTGACCACAAAAGGAACTCGTTGCATACTACAGTAAATTACCGACCACACAAGGAATTTGTTGCGTTACAAATTACTGAGAAAACTACTTAAATAACAGAAATTAAATTAAATTTCTCCTATCTCTGGCAGTATGTAATGACATCTTGGTGCATGGGGATGCTGTGTGTGACAACTGTGTGTGTGTGAATCACGACCAATCATAACTCATGACACAGTCTGAAAGCGATGTCAGCATGCCGGAAATATTGGATGGTGTATAAGACAACTATGCATGCACGAGTCATATGACCAGTCATGACTGACAACATAAACCACAAGTGATGTCAACTAGAAGCCACGAGCATGAACCCGCATTTTAATGTGGCAACATTCAGTGAAAAAGCTGGCGTCCATCGGTCACAAAAATCACACTGGCTGACAGGTTGTGATGTCACATCCATAGGACTACATGATATACCTAGTATACCTGGTATATACATAATGTTAGGTTTACTAGTTACTACTAGTTAATCCCATTTGACTAAAAGGGCCGTGACGTCACACGTTGAGTTGTGGAATGAAATTCGTCAAAACGAGCACGACTCAAGCGTCATCATGAGAAGTAGGGATGGAACGTAAATTATGCTGAAAAAAAAAAAAAAACTGAGGAAATTACTTGGGAATCGGACCATGACTCTTAGGGTTGCGAGACATGCTACCCTGAGGCCATTGAGGCACGGTCGTTTCGCTTGGTTAAAAGGACACCTTGTGTGCCTCCCTTGTGCTGAATGAAAAAACAAAAAATTGCAATATATATATATATATATATATATATATATATATATATATATATATATATATATATCGTACTCGAATACAACAACTCTGAATTCAACGATCAACACTACTTACAAATTAATGGCACAGCCATGGGTACAAGGATGGCCCCCACCTACGCCAACATCTTCATGCATAGTATTGAATCTAAATTCTTGCAAGATTCTCTCATCAAGCCCATCCTATATCCTCTTCATCCGCCAACATGGGCAGTAAATGGAGATTCCCAGACTAAACACCTCTTCAACCGTTTCGACCCCTCGAATCGGTGCTCCCCGGCATTCATCACTCAGCCTGGTGCGAAGATCAACGACATTCGGAACCTGCTGGACTTTGTGCCTCCATCGGTGAGCGGATTTATACTACATTTGGGGATGAATGACCTAAACAGCGATGACATCCGGACTGCGATTGAGCGGTACGCCGAGGCCTTTAACATCCTCCGCACGGAACGGCCTGAAGAGCAAGTTATATACGCAACGTTGGTTCTGCCAAGTGCCCCAAACCGCCGGCGACGCTCTAGCAACTGGAGGTCAGTGGACAGATTCAATCGCCGGGCTGAGAGCTTCAATCGTCAACTGGTTGAACTTTTTCATTGAGAACACAATGTGTTTTTTCTTTACCACTCTCTGGAGGTCTTTCCCCCAATCAGTGTACTCGCAGCAGATGGAGTGCATCCAAGTTTCCGTGGGGTTTCGGTGTTGGCGTGGCAGATTTACAACCTGCTCCTCGACTACCATCGGCATCGCCTGACAGAGTGGCAGGTCCATCTAATGACAACAGATGAGTATACCCACCCCACCATGGAGCATCCCACTCGAGCAGCTCCTAGCTACTCGGAGGTCCTCACCAGCCGCCCGAAAAAGGACAGACAAGGTGAAAACTCCCCAACCACACCTCAGATGCATCGACAGGTGGAGGAGCATCGAACACCTGGGTGCCGGGCCAAGATGCCACAACAGCATCCAAGGCTTTCGCGCGATGGAGACAGTACGACATCATCCGTGACCCACCGCCGAGCCCTACTCCCAACACCAACGCAGCCACCTTTTCCCAATGTGGATAGCAACATGATTACCCGCTACCTCCTCCAAGGAAGCGACACGAAACAGAACCACCGAGAGACCCGAGTTAACAAGAGTCCTACGCACTGGACCCCACCAGCAGCAACCTCCATCCAAGGCTAACCACCTGGATACACCAACCTCCCGAACCACAGCACAGAAACCCACCGAAAACAGCACGAGGACTCCAGCAAGCCCCGGCGCAGCCTCAGGCCATCCAGACCAGGCACAGCGACAAACGCCTTCAACGGTGGAAGGCCACATGGGTGCCGCCACCAGCTCGAAACCGAAAATCCCAAGCACCCCTCTGTCTCGCTACGATCTCCGAAAGCGCTGTGGTTCCGCACAACGCGTTCGTCAACACTGACAATCAGGCCGCGTGAGTACGCCGACTCTCTCTTTCTCAGCCTACCGACAGCCTTCCTCAAATAATTCCAAACTTTTAAAGTTGAGAAAAATCGTGGATAAACGAATAAGGCACGAACTCCATATCCATAGCCTAAAGATCTATATGCAATCCAAAATCGCACCAAAAGGTTTACAAATTTCACTAACGCCATCAATGGGTAACCTGTGTGATGAGGAAAAGGATAATTGGAATCGTGTACTAGAATCTGCCTCTTTGGATTTGCTTGGAGTTACGATTGGCCATTTTGAGAGGGTCTTGGGAGCTCTGAAAAAAGAAGAGAGTGGTGCTCGTCAACACATTCCCCTAACCGCGCCTGAGGCCACCGAACTTACGCTCGTTGAGGAAAAGAGAATCAGCGAGGTATGCGAGACAAAACGCAAAAAATTCATTAGGGACGGGATTCCACACCTCGCGTGGACAAACCCAGCTGCACACGAAGAATCTGAAACGGAGGTAGCTACTAATAATCACCTTATTGTTACGGCAAGCCCCAACAACAAATTCAACGCAACGACACAAACGACATTAATACCGACAACACACGCAGAACGCTCTGGAACGGGAGCAGCCACTAATGATAAACCCGCTGCTACAAGCTCTGGCTTCCAGGATAGCATTATTAATCTATCATCCAGCGCGCTAACAATTGACGAGAAATCAGTTCTTTCTCGAGGCCCTACGTTCTGCCCCACCACAAGTAAATACAATGAATTCTCAGTTTTAAAAGATTTGGACAATTTTGCACGAATGTTGCGACTCAAGGAATACTTTTGTGATAGGCCGCAGCTTAGTGCGGACAGCAGAGAATTCTGCGTTACAAACCAACGCTGGACTCCTAACATGGGAAGAGACAAACACTTGGACATGTATATTAATGCGGTCCAGAACGACATAATTCGCGCTTACAAAAGCCACACTCCGGGGAGACCGAACCTGTCCAAAAAAGAACGAGATGCATTGAAGGCTCTCAGCAGACGGACAGATGTAACCATAAAGCCAGCAGATAAAGGAGGCGGTATAGTAGTCATGCATAGTGAAGCATACATTGAGGAAGGCTTGAGACAACTCTCTAACACTTGCTTCTATCAACCTCTTGAAAAGGACCCAAATCCACAATACCAACAATATATAGCAGAGACTCTGGAATAGCTTGCGCAAAAAAAGGACATAACCCTAAGGTTATCTAAAGCCCTCACCGCACCACACCCATCGCCAGGTCGATTCTACTTACTACCGAAAATCCACAAAAAGGATAATCCTGGCCGCCCTATAGTATCTGGCATTGGCACGATTACGGAACCAATTTACAGTTACATTGACACATTAACCAGACATATTCCAACAACACACCCATCCTACATACGAGACACAAACCATTTCCTTCGCGAAACAGCAGGCCTTAAAACTTCCGGAAGGAGCCTTTCTGGTAACATTAGATGTAATCTCACTCTACACTAACATTCCCCATTCCGATGGCATCAGATCTTTGACTGAAGCGTACAAGCAAGATAGAAAAGAGGAGTCCCCTGCCCCACGTGTTCTAGAAATACTTGCGAAAATCGTACTCGAATACAACAACTTTGAATTCAACGATCAACACTACTTACAAATTAATGGCACAGCCATGGGTACAAGGATGGCCCCCACCTACGCCAACATCTTCATGCATAGTATTGAATCTAAATTCTTGCAAGATTCTCTCATCAAGCCCATCCTATACAAATGCTATTTGGATGACATTTTTTTAATTTGGACTGACACAGAGCAAGAACTCCTACATTTTATTGAACAATTCAACCTTGTCCACCACAACATATTGCCACATATCATTGTAGTGTCCGTTCGTTCGCGCTCAAGGCCGCAGGAAAGGAGTGTTATCATTTTTGTTTGTGACGCGAGAAGCGACCGGACTAATCTCGGTTGATCACAGCCATGAAGAGCTGCATCTACGTTTTTCTAGATTACTGTAGATGACCTTGACCGATTATCTCGAAGTTTCCTTGGTGGCTTTAAATTGAGCGATGCCGCGAGCGGCGGGCATTCGTAGTTCGACGACTGACGAGCACATTTGTTGCTTACACCGCCGCCGAGCGGTTCAGTTCTTTTGCGGGCGCAAGTCAGCCCAAATAAAGAGCTTCGTTTGCAAGGCTTGTTGCTGTTTTCCTGACTGCTGGATTGCCGTCACTAAAACGTGACATCTGGTGGAGGTGCTGGGTTACCTTCCATGTTCCGGACATCCCCTACAAGTCGTGACACCAGCCCTCTGAGTCATTCACCGCAGGACCTGAGTCCAGTCCACCACGCAAGCCGACATCTGCTAGGTGACGCACCTGAGTTCGGGATTCTGCCAGACCCTACCCGGAAGCAAAAGCCAGTAGCAACGTCCACCATGAGCTTGCCCCAGACGACAACTCCAATCATTTTTCACCAGCCCAGGGTGCCACCAACCTTCGACGCTACGCCTGGTACCGACCCGGAAGAATGGCTGGAAGAGTTCGACCGTGTGGCTATCTTCAACAACTGGGACGATGCCACTAAACTTAGGTACGTCTTCTTCGCCTTGGAGGGACCAGCAAGAATCTGGTTTGAGAATGAGGAAGCTAGCCTGACGAACTGGGAAACCTTCAAGGAGCAGCTTCTCAAGACCTTCACAAACGTCGTGCGAAAGGAGAGAGCCCAGCAGCTCCTTCAGTCTCGCATACAACACCCAAACGAGACCGTTGTAGTCTACACTGAGGAGATGAAGCATCTCTTCCGGTGGGCCGACACAAACATGAAGGAAGAAGAGAAGGTGAAGTTGCATATGCGAGGAGTTAAAGAACAACTCTTTGCGGGCCTTGTACGGAACCCACCCAAAACCATCGCGGAATTCGTCGAAGAGGCACCCACCATGGAAAAAACACTTGATGCCCGAGCCCGCCAGTATGACCGCCAGCAGCGCTTTTTGTCAGCAAGCTGCATGGATACCGCTAACATCGATAACCTGCGGGAGGTTACACGTGAAATTGTGCGAGAAGAGCTCTGACGATTGCTGCCAACAGGAACGCAGCCGCAGCTCACTTCGCTCACCGACGTCATCCGGGACGAGGTGCAACAGGCCTTGGGTGTGACACCGACCACCACGCAGCCTCTGGAGCCTCCAGCCATGACTTACTCCGCAGCAGTGCGCCGTCCCCCACCTCGACGACGGGACCCAGGCCCCTACCGCCCTCAGCCAGCTGCGCTGGACCGCCGCCCTATCGCCCCAACCCAACCGTCCTACGAGCGTCGCACAGGGCCGAGGAAATACGACGAGTGGAGAACACCCGACCAGCGCCGCCCTCTATGCTTCCACTGCGGCGAAGCCGGTCACGTCCTCTGGCACTGCCCATACAGAAGACTGGGCATCCGAGGGTTCTCTTACGACGCCCGACGACCCCGATCCAGCCAGCGACGTGCCGAAATCGAGGAGTTTTTGCGCCGGGAAGAATACTCATCGCCGAGCCGCCCATCATGTTCCCCGTTGCCATCGTCACCGCGCTTTGCATCTCCTAGCCGAGGCTACGCAGTGCGTGGACGCTCCCCCAGCCCCCGAAGGTTAAACTGAATAAAGCAGCCTCTGGAGGTGAGGTTGCTTCTGAGCGCAAGAACAAAGATCCTCCATCGACGAAAACGCAAGACCATGCCTCAACTACGACGACAACGCAGACGACGACACCGATGATGACACGGCCAGACTTGAAGCTTTTACCACTGCACTTAAAAATTATTATGAGCGCTAAAGGACAAAGAGCTTTGCATTCCCCGTGTTTATTTTCATTTTAAAGCATCGAGGCGATGCTTCTTTGAGAGGGGGGCAATGCCACATACCATTGTAGTGTCCGTTCGTTCGTGCTCAAGGCAGTAGGAAAGGAGTGTTATCATTTTTGTTTGTGACGCGAGAAGCGACCGGACTAATCTCGATTGATCACAGCCATGAAGAGCTGCATCTACGTTTTTCTAGATTACTGTAGATGACCTTGACCGATTATCTCGAAGTTTCCTTGGTGGCTTTAAATTGAGTGATGCCGCGAGCGGCAGGCATTCGTAGTTTGACGACTGAGCACGTTTGTTGCTTACGCTGCCGCCAAGCGATTCAGTTCTTTTGCGGGCGCAAGTCACCCCAAATAAAGAGCTTCGTTTGTAAGGCTTGTTGCTGTTTTCCTGACTGCTGGATTGCCGTCACTGCAACGTGACAATATCGTTCACTCACGCGTACTCCCACACCACAATTAACTTCCTAGATGTAGAGATTTCGGTAAAGGAAGGCTCACTTGGCACCAGCGAGTACAGAAAACCGACGGACCGTCAACAATACTTACACTTTCAAAGTTGTCATCCTCGCCACTCCAAAACAAGTATTCCATACTCTCAGGCACATCGATTTAAAAGAATCTGTTCACAAGATCAAGACTTCGTGAGAAATTCCAATCGCATGCGAGAAGTCCTCACCAAGCAAAGATATCCCCCCGCCATTGTCGACGATGCAATTCAAAGGGCATCTAAACTCAACCGAGAGGAAATACTAGATGGACGTCGACGCAGTGAAGAAACAGATCACCGGGCAAACTTGGTACTAACCTACACAAGTAATCCCCCCAATGTAAACGAAATCCTTAAAAAACATTTCAACATTCTCGAACAAAGTGAGCGCCTCGCCAAAATTTTCACTACTCCCCCTCACGTAGTCTACAGAACCGAAAAACATTCAAAACATTCTCGTACACTCAAAAACACATAACCACTTGGGGTTGGGTTGCCGACCCTGCGCCAAAAGTAGATGCCAGGTCTGCAAACATATGCAAACAACAAGCTGTGCAATAAACACAGCCTCAGGCTTTAAATGGAAAATCAATGGCGACTTTAATTGTGACTCCTCCAACGTTATCTACCTCCTAGAATGCGGTGTGTACAGTATGCAGTACATTGGGCAGATGGTTAACCCTCTACGAATTCGCTTTAATAACGACTGCGCTCATGCCCTATCTCTACCTAACCTCCCCTTGTCAAAACACATTAATGACAAAAAACACCCATTTGAAGCATTTAAATTAACAGTCTTTATTCTGATTCCGTGGCACGCGTTGGGGCTGTGGCCACTCCTCAGATAGATGACAGGTCGCAAACACAAGGAAAATCGAACATTTATCCAGGCATTTACAACTTGTAAAAACGCGGTGCTGCCACAGTCGTGCAGCGCGGTAGAAGGAACGAAAGAGTCACGAGTTACGTAACATGACACCGCCGGAGGGAGGTGTAAACAGGGAGAAAGCACGCGGGCGAGAGGGAAGGCGCACGGGGAGATGGAAGAGAAAGAGCGGGGAGGAGAGAAGTCCAGTGTTCACAGATGAGGCTGGCGCCCGGGCGGGAAATTCAAACTGGACTCGGGACAGCACACTCCCCGTCTGGTTATACATATAACCACTATGTGATGTGCTCAGTCCTCACACGGAATAAGCAGGACTGTCTCAGTCACAGGACGGAGAAACGTCTTAATCACTCCCCGTGTCGCCGTCTTGATCTCGACCTTTCGCACCCTGCCGTCCGCACTTGCGATGGCATTCACAATGAGTCCCATGGGCCACTCGTTGCGATGAATCTGGCTGTCTCTCAGGAGCACGAGGTCACCTGCCTTGAGATTGCGAGTTCTCCCCTGCCACTTCCGACGACTCTGCAGGGTGGTAAGGAACTCGCGTCGCCAACGGCACCAAAAGGCGTCGGCCAGCCACTGAACCTGCCGCCACTGTCGCCGATACACATTCTTTTCACCGAAGGCTGGTGGCACTGTGTTGCCGCCGACTTTCTGGGTCAGGAGTGTTGAAGGAGTCAACACTTCCCAGCACTCGGGGTCCGTTGAGACAGGAACGAGGGGTCGGGAACTTATGATCCCTGAGACTTCTGCCAAGAAGGTTACCAAGACTTCGTGAGTAAGACGACGAGAGGTACTCTCAAGAAGCATGGAGTCCAAAATTCGCCGTGTGACTCCTATCATTCTTTCCCACACTCCTCCCATGTGAGAAGCATGAGGGGGGGTTGAATACCCAAGTGCATCCTTGGTCTGACAGGAATGTTCCTAGCTTCTCTTGGTCTGGGCCACTGGTGTCCAGTTTTAGATCTCTGAACACGCTCCAACAAAGTTCGTACTGCAATCAGACCTCAGCTGCTTTGCCGGGCCCCTTATGGCGAAGAATCTCCGGAGAGCATTAATAAAACTTGAGGTGTCCATGCTCTCGATCACTTCGATGTGAACAGCGCGGATACTCATGCAAGTGAAGAGCACGGCCCACCTTTTGCTGTTGGCCTCACCGCCTCTGGTCCGACGAGAAGCGACTTGCCACGGGCCAAATACATCTAGTCCGACATAAGCCGGCTTAGCCTTTCTGCAGGAAGGTCTGCCATCTTCTGCTGCAGCTGCCTTCCTCTGAGCTTGCAACACGTAACACAACTGTGTATGTATGCGGCGATGCTATGCTTAGCTCCGACGATCCAGAACCCAGCTGCCCTGACTGCTCCCTCAGTAAAATGGCGTCCTTGGTGTTTCACCAGCTCGTGGCAATGCCGCACAATCAGGGTGGTGATGTGGTGTCGTCCTGGCATGATGATGGGCTTCCGCTCTTGCTGGTCGAAGTGGTTGGCTCTCTCCAGTCTGCCACCAATCCTCAAAAGACCATCGGAATCAACCCATGGGTCCAGTCTCCACAGAGGGCTTGACTTCGGAAGTCGCTTTCCTCGTTGTAAGCTTTTCAACTCTTCTGCAAAGGCTTCTTTCTGGACAGACAGAAAAATGACTGCCGTCGCTCGGGCTAGGTGTTCTGTAGAAGGCCCTAGTTGACGAGATGAGCTGTTAT
The DNA here is from genome assembly GCF_055824585.1 of Amblyomma mixtum. NCBI lineage: Eukaryota > Metazoa > Arthropoda > Arachnida > Ixodida > Ixodidae > Amblyomma > Amblyomma mixtum. The sequence goes on from NC_143013.1 coordinate 198,000,995, forward strand.
GCGGGCAGTCTGACAAGTTGCGAGAGGTGCGCCGAAATTTGCTCACCAGCCACACGAGCATTGCAACTGCGCGAGTCAGCTTAATCAAACTCAAGAAGCGCTCGAACCGCCTGCTGCCGAGTTCTTGCACGTCTACACTGGTTGCGAGAATAGTTGCCTGGGGCCGCACCTCGGTGTCAGAATCAGCATCGACCAAGTCGAACTTTCCCTTCATTACCCGCGAGCAGTGTTCTTGATGATACAAAAACTCCGGGCCTGTCAGCCAGGCCGATCCTGCCATTTGGGCTGCTGGCACAGACCTTGTTCCGAGGTCCGCAGGGTTCATGTCAGAAGGAACGTAGTTCCATTGCTCTGGCCGTGTAGAGCTCCTGATGCGTTCGACCCTGTTACTGACATACACATAAAACCTCCGAGTCTCATTATGTATGTAACCTAGGACCACCTTGCTGTCAGTGTAGAAATTTACAGCATCAAGCTCCATATCTATTTCACGACTGACAAGCTCTGCTAGCTCCACTGCCAACACCGCGCCGCACAGTTCAAGCCTTGGGATGGTGTGTTCCGGATGTGGTGCTAGCTTAGCCTTCCCTATGACGAACCCAACATGACACGCACCATCTGGATATGTCACTCTGAGGTAAGCCACTGCAGCCACAGCCTTGGTTGATGTGTCGGAGAATATGTGCAGTTCCTTGCGCTGTGCGATAGTGAGTGAGGCAGGGGAATAGGTGAGAGGTATGTCCAGCTGCTCGAGCAATTGCAAAAAGTCTTTCCACATCTCCCACGCGGCCCTCTTGTCTTCAGGAAGTGGACAGTCCCAGTCGCATGTCCCAACGACTAGCTCTCGGAGGAGGGACTTCCCTTTAACAATGACTGGAGCAACAAACCCAAGTGGGTCGTACAGGCTATTCACCACTGACAACACACCGCGCCGAGTGAATGGCTTCTCTTGGATTGGAGTCGTAAATGTGAAGACATCCTTTTTCAGGTTCCAAGAAACTCCCAGACTGCGTTGGATTGGCGGCGTGCCATTGCACAAGTCAAGATCCTTCAAATCCTTGGCACGGTCTTTTTCTTGAAATGCTTCCAACACTGTAGGGCAGTTAGAGGCTATTTTGTGGAGCTTGAGGTTTGACGCGGCCAACATCTGTTGTGTGCGGCGTATCAGGCTGATGGCTTCCTTGTCTGTAGAGAGAGACTTCAACCCATCGTCCACATAGAAATCCCTCTCGATGAACTGCCTGACGTCGCTGCCAAATTCTTCCTCTCCTTCTTGAACCGGTGGAGCTGCTTCGGCATGGCCGTTCTTGAACATCTTGTCCATGAAGCTCGTGAATTGTTCCCTAAGTTCTGGCTTTCTCTTCAAGGTCCGTACGACAACTGTGAGCCGCGACTCGGTCAAGCACTTGTTATTCAGAAGCCATGGCCTTGGAGAACGAAAGGGGAGAGGCGCTATCCAACTGTTGGATTCGTCCTTTGAGAACTCGTCGTCCATCAGCTTCAAAAACTTCCTGTCCTTGACAGAAAGGGAAGGTCTGTTGTCATCCTCCGTTGTCTGGCACAGCGCTTCGGCGATCCCATCGTCATAGCTGTGTTTCCTAGCAGTGTGCTGAGCTGGTTGGAAGCAGTGTGTTGACCCTTGCATGGCAGTGAGTTTCTCCTTGACCAAAAGTGATTCTCACATGGCTCGAAAAGGGAGGGACGTCCATTTTCGAGGACGTTTGTTTTGAGGTTGCTAACACAGTCCGGTGTGCGACTTTGACTTACGCAGACATTCCCTACGATGACCCATCCCAGATCCAGTTTCTGAGCAAATGACGCATCAGCCGGTCCGTTGCGCTGTTGTCGAACCTTGTGTATTCTGAGGATGTCTCTCCCGAGGAGAAGTAGAATCTTGGCCTCCGGGTCCAAACAAGGAATGAATTTAGCAACAGCTCTGAGATGAGGGTGATGCAATGCCACTTCCGGTGTTGGAATCTCGGTCCTGTTGTTAGGCATTTCGTTGCATTCGATAAGCGTTGGCAAGGGAAGCTTCACGGAGCCATGACTGTCTTCTATGAGAAAGCCAGACGCCCTTCTTCCTCTCGCCTCTGTAGTTCCAGCACATGTCCTTAGTGTGTAGGGGGAACTGTGACCATTGAGTCCGAAAATGTCGAAGAACTCTGTTGTTGCAAGGGACCTGTTGCTCTGGTCGTCTAAGATGGCATACATTTTTGCAGTCTTGTGAGGCTGAGTCGGATGACTGACTTTCACCAAGCAGATCTTAGAGCAGGATTTGACACCGTTGCTTTGACCGCAGACCTCTGTGCACTTAGATGACACCTCAAGTGCAAAATCCTTGTCTAGAATAGCATCTTCAGCATCGTTCTGAGCTACAGGAGGCTTGTGGCTGACATTTCCAGCGTGAAGCGCCGTGGCATGCCGATCGCTACCACAATCGTCACATTTGAGAACTGTTTTGCAGTCTCTTGCAAAGTGGTCTGTCGAAGCGCAGCACCTGTAGCATATCCCAAAATTTTTCAGCAAACATTTTCGTTCATCCAGCGGCTTTTCCCTGAATGCGCGACACTTCCGAGGGGGTGAGGCTTCCTGTGCAGAGGACAATACTTGGTTGCATCATGCCACTTTAATGCGTTTGAGGGCGGATGGTCAGTGCTTGCTTCCACGTCCGTCATTTGCACTGAGATGGGTGCTCTTCTCAGGCTTCCATCCGTTGCCCATCTGTCTACTCTTGTGAGCCTTGAAGGGGTGCCGCTTGCGGAGCTGAGTTTGAAGCTAGGATCGTTTCTCGTTTTCGCTTGGTCCCTGATAAAGCTGGCAAAAAACGAGAAAGGGGGAAAGGCGACCCGATGATTCTGTTTGTACTTGGAGCCTTTCGCGATCCACATGTCTTGCAAGCGCTGGGGCAGCTTTTCTACAATGGGGTTTACCCCTCTTGCGGTGTCGAGATAGGAGAGCCCAGTCAGGTGAGGGTCACATTTTGCTGCCTCAACTTCAAGAAGGAGGCCTCCCAGCTCTCTCAATTTCTGGGTGTCTTTGTCGGTCAGTCTGGGGAAGTTCGAAATTCTTCGAAAGATGGCCTCTTCTATAATTTCTGGGCGACCATAGCATTTCTCAAGTCTTTCCCAAACTACCTTTAACCCGGCCTCTGGGCTGTCGACGTGCACGGAATGCAGCCTCTTCGCGTAGGTTGACGATTCGGTCCCAAGCCATTTCATGAGAAGGTCAAGTTCCTCGCTTGCCGTCACTTCGAGAGTCTGAGTCATTCCCTTGAACGTAGATTTCCACGACCGGTAGTTTTCAGGGCAGTCGTCGAACTTCGTAAGCGAGGTACTCACAAGGTCGCGCCGAATCAGATACTTTGCCATGGCGGTCAGTTCAGGGGCGTTAGCTTCATCTCCCTGATGACGAGCAATGTTCTGCGGGATGCCTTGGCTGCGAGTGCTTGGTGTGCATGGAGCGCGGTCTTCAGGTGCTTCATTAGCGTTCTGACAGACGTAATGCTCCCCGCCGTCATGGTGCTGCGATTGCTGGCGCGGGCCGATGCACACGTGAGCCTGGTCAAGCACGTAGTCAAAGGTACGTTGAGCGTGGTCTTCGGATGCCTCGGAGACAGTCCGACAGATGTGATGCTCCCCGCCGTGCTGATCTACGGCAGCCTCCAGGACGTCCGCTTGCGCTTCCGCGGCGGCCGCTTCTCTTTCCAACTGCATGACTTGTAACTCTGTGTCCAGCTCGGCTTTCTTGCGTTCGATTGCCGCAGCCGTACTTTTCTCTTGTTCTTTCAGTCTGGCCTTTTCCAGTTTCACCGCGGCTTCTTTCTTCTTGAGAGAAGCCTGTAGTCGCACCGCGGCGGCCTCCGCTCTTGCTCTGGCGGCCAGCATGCTTGGCGTTGTCGAGACGGCCGAACGCTCCGAACGAGCTGAACGCGACGAATGCCGTGACTGCACATAGCTTGCTGTGTTCTCAGAGCATACAAAATGAGATTGGTCCGGACTCACTTGAGCAGCGGGCGACTTGCGATCTTGTGACGCCATGTCGTCCGTGGCTGCGATGCGAAAACGGAACTTCTGAAGAGCAGAGCCAGCCAGCGGAGCCTAGGTGCTTTCGAAGATTGCGCGAGACACCGACACGACGTTCATCGCGTTTTTACTATTCTGATTCCGTGGCACGCGTTGGGGCTGCGGCCACTCCTCAGATAGATGACAGGTCGCAAACACAAGGAAAATCGAACATTTATCCAGGCATTTACAACTTTTAAAAACGCGGTGCTGCCACAGTCATGCAGCGCGGTAGAAGGAACGAAAGATTCACGAGTTACGTAACATAACACCTCCGGAGGGAGGTGTAAAGAGGGAAAAAGCACGCGGGCGAGAGGGAAGGCGCACGGGGAGAGGGAAGAGAAAGAGCGGGGAGGAGAGAAGTCCAGTGTTCGCAGATGAGGCTGGCGCCCGGGCGGGAAATTCAAACTGGACTCGGGACAGCACAGTCTTACGGGGTGGGTTCAACAACACCCGGGAACGGGAGCAACACGAGTTGTACTTTATTTATAAGTTTGGAACAATCACCCAAGGCATTAATGAGAACCTGGGCGCTTTGTCTTCAATACACCCCTTGCAAGTCCAGCACTGACCTTGGAGTGCCGGCTTGACAAGCCTCAGCCGTTCCTTTCCCCCATATGCTTACACCGATGTCTTCATCGCACACTGCGCTCTTACCTTCCCCCGTTCGACCATCTTGACGAGAGCGGCGCAATCAAAGAACCTTAAGCACTCCCGCCATTCACAGTGGCCCCACGCGACAATTCTACCCCAAAGTCGCCTCCGTTTCCGACCTTTTCTTTTCCCTTTTTTTTGTTGCTTCTGTGGGTGTGTGCATGTGAGCTCATCTACACCCCGTGTGTGTCTAGTTAAATTCCACTCTGCCCGCCTTGACTCATCCTGCCAAAGAAGTTGCACATGGCAGAAGTCCCCCCCCCCCCTTAGCTCCATTGTATTTTGTTTACTCTTTTAGGTGGACAACATTTTAGTGCATCTCAAATCTATGCTGTGCTTCGGCCACTGTCTGTCTCCATACACTTTACTAGCTGCCCGCTGTGTTAGGACTCAGGTTCTCCGTCCATTCTCCCCTCCCACTCTTTTTTTTTCCCTTTTCTTTTTTTTCGTCTTTTCTCCCCGCAACCGCATACGTGGGTGGCGGGCGACGACATTTACCCTCCCCCCTCCCTGTTCCGTTTGTGTATTTTTGTTAATTTTTTCGTTTTTTCTCTTCCTTGAGCCGTTCTTCCTTCTGCATCGTCTGCTTGTTTTGGCTCATGTGTCAAACACGTGTACAGATGAAGACCCTTTAAGAAGAGAAGCAAGAACCATGTAACTTCAGTCTTGAAAATGGACAGGCTCTGTCCGAAATGTCGACTCCCAATAAATGTTTACTTAAATGAAGCGTTTCTCAATTTCGCATATATATATATATATATATATATATATAAGGAAAGAGTTGAAATACACTTCTTACAGAAACATTTATTTTACTAGAGAATCAATGTAGCTGGAGAACGGTTCCGTGAGTGTGCCAATGCCGGAAACGATCGGTTGACCTGGATGATTTTCTTTATGTATTTTTGGGAGCATGTAAAAGCGCCTTGGAGACACATTTAGTGACGTCAGTGCCTTACTTACTCGTGGTGGTAATTCACCTTCATTGGTGAGTTGTTTCAAGGTTTTTTCTATAATTTTGCGGTGCTCAGTGGTGGGGTCTGATGGAAGCAAGCGATAAAAACTGGAGTTGAGTTGTCAGTATCCCTCCTGGATATACTTTCCTTTATCTAAAATTACTATGCCGCCTCCTTTGTCAGCGGGTTTAACGACAATGCCCGTTCGCTTGCTGAGTGATTCCAAGGCGTCACGCTCTTCCCTGGAAAGATTCAGTGGTCCCGGTTTGTGTGCCTCGAAGGCCTGAATGATGTCTCGTTGAATCGCTTTTAAATACATGTCCAGATGTTTATACCTACCGGATCTCGGTGTCCGCTGTTTCTGAGAGGGAGGGAATGAGTTACAATTTTGGTTCGGCTTATCAGAAAAGTACTCCTGGAGTCTCAGATTTCGAGAAAAATTGTCGAGATCCTTTAGTAATTTGTATTCGTCATGTCGGCCAGTATTTGGACAGAATTTCAGTCCACGTGACAATACAGATTTTTCCTCTTTGCTAAGGGGTGCGTTTGAGAGATTAATAATGTTCTCCTGAAGATCTGAACCTTCCAATGTTTGATTAAATGGGGCTGCATGATCGCTTGCAGGCATGTGGGTGTATACAGGTTGTAATATGTCCTTTCTTTGTTGCGATGCCACGGCACTCTCTCTTCCTTCATCAAGCTAGATGTTATCTCGCGAGAATTTTTTGCATTTATTGTTCCAGATTTGCTTAGTCTTGCTCGACTGAAAGAAATCAAGCTCTTGAGTCTCCATATCCGAAAGTACCACGTTTTGACGAGCTCGCCTCTCCTCACGACTCAGTGATGCCAACATCTCTTCGCAGTGGTCTATAGTTATTTTCAGAAGGTTTAGGGATGCATTAAGCAGAACTTGGCTCCATGTTAGGCTATTGGTTTTCGAGAGATTGTTCATCGACGGCGTTAAAGACCGGAAAAGGCCCTTGGGCACCGTATTTGACTTTAGGTATATTTTAAGGGACTTTATGTGGAGCTCGTGCCTGATCCTTTTGTCTATTATTTTTCTTAATTTTAAAAAATTCCGAGAGTGTATAGCAGCAGCTGAGGGGGGAGTAGGTGGCTGAGCGCGATCACACCGTCAATCCTGTCTCACTCGCTGAGCGGAGCCGTAGCGTCGCCTGAGGTCATACCTCGATTTCGGGGTAGAAGGGTTCTCCGCACAGCCGCTCCCGATGTCAGCTGTCCGTCGGCGTCTTTCGGCCGTTTGAGCTTCAGTTGCTCTAGGAGACGCTGATACGCTCAAAGTTGAACTGCAGGTCTCCGGTGCAAAATCCAGCGGCGCCTCCCTTGATCCGCAACAACTGTTTTGGGTGGTGGGCTTTGGCGCAGCAGGGTATTCCAATTGGTGCCCACTGACTGGCAGGTGGATGGGGAGGAGATGGGGAGTCTGTAAGCACATGCAGAAAACGACGTTGGCTCAGAGCACACACTCTAATTTCAAACACTCCATTCGAGAGAACTTGAATTGTGACAGTAGTAACATAGTGTACATGCTCGAGTGCGGCAACTGTCAAATGCAATACATTGGCCAGACCGAGAATCCCTTCCGAATTCGATTCAATAATCACCGCGCGCATGCCAAATCACTTCCTCTCCTCCGCCTATCGAAACACCTTCGTCAAGAAAGTGACGATTTTGACACAATTAAAGTCACTCTGCTACAGAGCGGTTTGAAAAATACCCGTGAGCGGGAACAATGGGAGTTATACTTTATTTTCAAATTTAATGCGGTGCCGGCCGGTATAAATGAGAACCCCGGAGCTTTCTACGCACTTCAGAGGTCAGAGGCCCAGTGAGATTCACAGCCTCTTCGACTGCATCGCCTGAGGTCATACCATTTTGAATGTTTGCGTCTACATGCCGCCTGTCTCCTACCCCAACCTTTCTTTTCTTCCTTATGCCCAAACATTGCTGCTGAAACAACTTTTGCAGTAAACCAGAAGGGGGCCTTTCACTCCCACCCCCCTTTTTTAAATGCCATTCCAAATAGAACGAAAAGAATGATACTCAATACATTACATTGGTTTGCGAACGAGGATTAGGAGTGTTGCTATACACTAATATGGTTGTGGATCACTGTGAATAGCGCTCGTCTGTCACCCACCTAGATAGCCCGATTTTTTACTTGCCTGCCTTACGAAAGCCCAGGGCGCTAACCCGGGGCCATAAGTGAAGTTGGGCTATTTCGTGTTTTTCAACAAGATGAGGGAGATTAGGGAGGTATATATATATATACACAAAGAACAGTGTCCGTGTCTGTGCAATGATATGCAAAAAGGACCTCAGGCTGTGAAAGAACTAATTAACGCTATCACTTTATAGCTTTAAGGTGGACCTCAAGTGTCCCTCGAAATTTTTTCTTGTAATACCTGACTGAAACAGAGGAGCTCTATTTATGTTCACTAGTATGTGAAATGCTATTTCAACATCTCCTTTGGCTAATTTTCACCTTTTAAATTGTTGGTCTCATGTATGATGTTCTTAATTCCAATTGTTTGGAAATTGAATGTCAAAGTTGTTTTTAGACTGTTTTTTTCCCTCTAGGCAGCACAGCATTCGAAAAAGTTCGGAAACAAAATTGTCCATTTTAAGCTGTGTGGTAAACTATATTTAGAACACCAATGCAGGCAGCTTTCCTTTTGAAATTGTTGGCACCATGTGCGTGCTTTCTAGTAAGTGAAGTTCAGCAACTTCTACAACAGAAAACTTTTCATTTTTACTTTATCGTACAGATGATGCAACAATCTACAAGTTTTTCTAATCTTGCCTTGGTAATGTTTTGTGGTAAACACAGCCTTTCTGTGGCGCGAAGCCTGGGAGGTTTGCCTTTTAGGAAGTTAGTGTGAGCGCTTGTAGTGTGAGTGGCGAAGTGTTTGTACAAACGACTTCTCTGGTGGTGCTACACAAGACGAACTTCATTTTAGGTGTGACTGGTGCATCCTACTAGTAAACATGATGACCGCTTAGCAGCACAGATTCCACGCTTTTCTTTCTGATTGAATGTCGCTTAAGTGTCAGAGCCTGTTCTGTTACCATCCACATCCTTTCACAGTGTGCAGTGTACGACGAGGACGCGCTACTATGGTGGTAACACTTCAACAGGGATGGCATCTTATCCGAAATAAGCCTGCTTTTTGATGACTTGCGCGTCCCAAGAAGCGCAATCATGGCGTGCCCGCGCCACTGCAAGTACTTGCAGTTTCCCAATGCTTATCGATACTTATCCGCGCTACTTATCGGTGCTTAAAGTACCAATACTGACAGAGATCTGAGTCCCACCTGTGCTCCAACGTAGGGGGTGCATGAAGGGCTGGTACCCATCACCAGCGAAAATCTTCGGAGCTTTAGATGCATCCAGGAAGCAATGCTGAAAACAAAATAGAAGTTATTCAGAAATGGGCCACACTGAGCCAACACATAAAACATATGGTATGGTATGTAGAGTTGACATGCAGTGGATGCTGCAATGCAGTGTTCTTGGTTAATTTAGCTCATTTGTGGTATCACACACAGCATTACACAGGCGCCTTCCAATTTGCCTTTATCGAACCTGCGCCGCTGAGCCTAGCGAGCGGTGAGGACAGAAAGTAAAACATCAGGACAGCATAGACTCGCTACAGTGAAAATTTTGGCTTTCTAGTACGTTATCAATATGAGCTGCAGCTGAGCATTTCTCCGCGTGCCAGTGCACTCTCCACACGAGCAGAGTCAGAAAGAGTTGCTCACATTGATCCTCCAGTAGTTGCGAAGACTTCCAATTCCTGAAGCGCTCATTCCAAGGCCTCGACGACACTGCAACTGCGTCTGCCGCGCTGTAACAAAAGGAGACATTTTTGCAAAATAACAACTTTGATAAGCCGTGTTCTCTAAGACGTGAAAGGAGCTGCACCTTATTCATGAGCAGAACAATGCTTCTGATGTGGCTTTTGCTTCCACCTTAGGCTCGTGGTGCAAGATTTCCCGATCACAACTAGAGAAGATGCTGACATCATGCATGTCAGCACTGCGTGATGGGTTGCGTGAAGAGTGGCAGGCGGCACATGCTTGAGGTCACTGTGTGTCGGAAGTACAGCCTTTGTCAAAAGTATACAGCCCAACGGGTCTGCTTCTAAACCCTGCAGCGTGGCTCCTCTTGCATACTCAGGGATTTTAATCTCACGAAGACGGGATGAACTTAAGTCCCCAACACTCCCAAGCTTAGGACTGTCAAATGTGCTTAAGAGCCTCGCTACACAGCTTGGAAGCAAACCCGTTGGGCTGTATATTTTTGACAAAGACTGTACATGATGGCATGACAGGATGCAAGATGAAAATAGAACGTGCATGTGCTTGATTTGGTTTGGTCTGGTTTATGGTCTGGATTTAACGTCCCAGAGCAACTCAGGCTATGAGGGACGCCGTAGTGAAGGGCTCCAAAAATTTTCGACCATCTGGGTTACTTTAACGTGCACAGTACACAAGCCTCTACAATTTCACCTCCATCGAAATTTGACCAAAACGGCCGGGACAGAACCCATGTCTTTCAGGTCAGCAGCCAAACGCCATAACCGCTGAACTGCGGTGGCGGCTTAAAGGTGCACTAGAGAGGAATCTGTACTCATCTTTTTACCGCAGGAGTTCGATGTTTCGAGCATTGTTAGAAACTTCGAATTATTGTCCTGTGCTGCCGATTTCCCTAATTTAAATCGGATTAAACGTCCCGGCTCCCACCTTTTTTTGGTTTGGTTTATGGGGTTTAACGTCCCAAAGCGACTAAGGCTATGAGAGACGCCGTAGTGGAGGGCTCCGGAAATTTCGACCACCTGGGGTTCTTTAACATGCACTGACATTGCACAGTACACGGACCTCGAATTTCTCCTCCAAAGAAATTCAACCGCCACGGCCGGGATCGAACCCGCGTCTTTCGGGCCAGCAGCCGAGCACCATAGCCACTGAGCCACCGCGGCGGCTTCCCACCTTTTTTTTTTTTTTTTTCTTTTGAACTCACTGCTGAGGGTAGGAGGAGTCAACTAACGCGTGGAGTGCCTTTCAGGCAGTCGCGTGGGGGCTTCGCTCTCGCTTTTATTTTGTTTTTTAGGTTTCCGCGAATAAAAAGACCCAGTCAGAGACTACATAGCTACAAATTGGGCCCACTCAAATAAAAATACGCGTGGACTATTTGCTTTTGCCGACCGCTATGTATCACTCCGCCGATGGGAGAGTGGCAAGCCACCACAGCACTGTCCGAAAGGTTGGTTGACTCCTGCTGCCGTCTACGGTCAGTTAAAAAAAAAAGCGGGATCCGGGACGTTTAATCCAATTTAAATTAGGGAGATTGGCCACACAGGACAATAATTCCAAGTTTCTAAGAATGCTCGGAACGTGTAGGTCAAGTACCCGTGGTAAAAACACGAGTTCAGATTCCTTTTCAGTGCACCTTTAAAGCGTGCATGCTTTTTTCTCCAGCGTCCCATCTTGTGTTTGAACATGTCAATTAGCTCTCTTCCAGTTCTTATGACCTCTAAATAAAATACGCATGGACTCAGTGCTGGATTCGAGAGTATAATTAATTTTTTCTAGACAGTGAATTTTTAAAAGTACGTATATTTTCCTGTCTCTGCAGAACATGCACGCTGCTCAACACAGTGAAAATCGCCTCTTCAGTTTCCAGAAAAACACCACCCCATTACATGCAGGCTGCCTTATTGCATAGGCCGATGTTGAATTCCTCATGTTCGTACCAAGGAAGTTCAGGTCACTCCTAGACTCCCTAGATAAGACGAGCAATGTCGGCTCGGCTCACCTGGTGACTCGCGTCACCTTGTTCAAGACCGTGATAGTGAACCTAAGTTAGACAGGAACTAAACGTATGAGCAAACGGGCTCAGAAGTGCATCGTCAGGCGGTACCCGAATGCAGTGAGGCATGGTTAGGACTTGGCGGGAGCGGTCAGTTACTATTGTCCCCGATAGCTGCGGCAGCAACAGCACACACCAGTAAGGGTGAAACTAAGTGAGGCTGCTCCACATGCCACCTCAAGGTCGGCCTCCACTGTCAATGAAGGTGCTCACACTTGGCTCAGAACCTACCTATATGGCCAGCTTTACCTGTCTTCTTTATAATCGCTTCGCTTGTGCGGAGATGTGTTCGTTCATGAAACGGGACGCAACCGCACTCATAACAGTGACAGGCACCCAGAGACATGTATAGTGACACTATATCTATCTACACTACTGAGATCTTCTACCGACTGTTGCGTAAATCAGAGAAAATCGGAAAAAAATTCTCTCTGCCTAACCGCACGTTTGTTCGGGCTCAAATTTCGCGCAGAGGTTGCATTTGGTGGTCAGTTTTGTTTTATACTATAGTTAGGTGGAGTACGTGCCCGATTCGGTCAGAATTAGTTGGAAATCCCGATCGCCTGCGGCGATGGCGAAGCAAAACCGAAAGACTTCACAGCCATGGTACCCGTGGCGCCATCTCGCACCCACCGGAGAAACCCAGTCGTGCTAAGTTGGTGAGCAAATTATCTTGTCTTGGTGCTCTCTGCTGCGAAGCAGCACAAGACATCACCGAAAATGCGGTCGTACAGCGATCAAGGCCATGGCCGTGACTTGGCTATGCGAGTCCCAACTCCTTCCCCCAGCCCTCCCCGGTAAAGGGCTCGTCAAGGGAGTGACACTCTCATAGAGCCAATGGGGACGTTTTTTTTCGAAAGCGATTGTGGAGACACCTGGGAGAGGCGGTAAACGCATGAATTGCTCAAAACTCCCCGAGCCAAGCCAATCCAAGCCAACAAGTCAATCCAGAAATCCAATATGGTGGCGCACGTTCAGGCGGCTGGTTGCAGCCGGTTGCTCGCGCGTTCCTGGTGCTGGCGGCCGCTAGCTCGATCCAAGCTTTGTAAATACTGGGGATTAACTGCTCCCGCGCTGCATTCACGCTTGATTTCCTGAGTACTTACCGAATATGTTCCCTCGCTTTTGTATTTCGATGTATCTGTTGATGTAGCATGGTGGCGAGCGGCGCGACTGCTTTTAGCAGCTGCGCTTGCTCGAGAATGAAAAGTGTAAATGGTTTTGTACAAAGAACAATTTATTAAAAGACCATCAGCAGTGACAAACTGCGTTCAAAAAGTGATTTCAGGCATCAGTGGCATCGCAATGTCAGTGACAGGCAACCTAAAAATCAAAATTAAAAAAAGCCATTATGTAAACTTAAAAGACATGAGCGCGCAGAGAATATATAGAGAATAAAAAAAGGTATCAAGGTAGGTACAGTATACATAATCAAATGCTACATGACTGAATATAGGTTTGTATACGACTCAGTAAGAGATTCAGGTAAATAGCAGGGAAGTAAAACATCTGACACGTACTGAAATGCATCAGTCTGTGGCTATGAATGTACACACACAGAGAAAGGCAGCGAAAAGTTTCAGCCTTTGACTCGTGCAGAAGCAATCACAGTGCATTGGGCTAGGGACAACATAATATGCTGCAGTGCTAGTGCTTAGTATAAAGACTCCAAGAAAAGCTCACTGTATGACTCGGCTAACCTTGGGCATGTTTTGAAGATGAGTTACAGGCTGGCATGCTGTACGGCATAGCTCATCTGCCATTCCCTGTTTCGGTTACTTGTTTTTTTGTTGATGCCAAGGGTAGGAAGTTGCAACCAAGGCAGATCGAGAGTCATGTGCAGAGAAGACTTTTTGAAAATCCACCGAACAATTGCGGCCATGGCCGGAGCGGTCATTAATTCAGTTTGCCGTTACGATACACTGGGTGGCAACCAAAAGTATGCGTGCATATAAATAGGTCGTTAGAGAAATGAAAACAACGCATAGAGTGTAAACAAACTGGCAATTCTTCTCTTTGTTACAATATATTGCATCCACCACAGTGTCAAATTAATATATTACTGAGTGGTAAATTGCAAGCGGTCCGTGTACTGTATAGTATCAGCACACATTTAGGGACGCCGTATAGTTTAATATAATCTGCCGGCCACTGATACTGCGTCCCTTATAGCCCATGTATTACTTCAGGAAGTGAAACCTCAAACGTTACAACTACCTGAAAAAAAAACGCACATCAACTGTGAATAGCAGTGCAGCATAGTCTGAGCACGCTTCTATTCGACATGAGCACGTATGTCAACCAATTTGCATCTTATGCGTACAGCCCTCTTAATTGGTACAGAGCCGAGCACCTGAGCCAGTCTGTTTTTGCTGCCTGTAGGTTCTAGCCATCAGTAAATTTTCCAGCTGCACAACCGAGTGCAAGCCATGACCAGGGAGGGGTTGCCAAGTAATGTACCACAAACCCCTCGGGTCTGCACAGCACCTTTGGTTTTTGTGGGCACCTGTGTCTACGTGTGCCTCGACATTATGCATGACGTGTTTCACAATTTTAATTTTGCCCAAATCATGCTGCAAGAGACTATTTTTAACATACAGCCAGTCATTATTAACTGATTTCTGGCATTCCTTAAGGGGCTCTGTGACTGCGTGCTTGTCGCACAGGAAGAGAAAGAAGCTGAAACACACGGGTTTTCCGCGGCACCCTGTGTAAGCTGTTGCCATCCGGCATTATTGAGTAAATTGCAAACCACTGGTCATAGCAATGTGAAAACTAACAGGGCACACAACCCCTCCAGAAAGCAAACTTGTACTTTCTAAAGGAAGTAACGCAGCAGGAGCAAAAGCAGTCGACATAGTATATGGGCAATCGGAGCAGGACTGTGTATAAACAGGCACATAAACACTTGTATACATTAAAAAAAGTAAAAAAGAAGTTATAGAGAGGGCACATGTGCAGTAAGCAGCATTAAATAACCTGGTGCTTGGCTGCTGACCCGAAAGACGCGGGTTCATTCCTGGCCACAGCAGTCGAATTTTGATGAAGGCGAACTGCTAGAGGCCCATGTAGTGTACAATGTCAGTGCACGTTAAAGAGAACCAGGTGGTCGAAATTCCCGGAGCCCTTCACTACAGCATCTCTCATACCCTGAGTTGCTTTGGGACGTTAAACCCCAATAAACCATACCAAACCAAAAAAAACAAATATAATAATCCTAACCTAACTCAGTGCACCATTAATTTAGCCAGCTAATTTACGCTTTTTTCTGGCAGGAGCACTCTGTTTTGTTTTTGTTATTGTGTTCCTGTTTACAAATGAAAGGTGCCAATGTAGCCTTGTGTGGCAGAATAATTTGAGAAATTTCATTCTGCAGCCTAGTGAACAGAAAATGGTTTCCTGGCTTGGCATCCTTTCAACAAGGGTCCTGCACACATTGGATAAATGGGCACAGTACAAGATTTCTTTTCTGAAGGCCGAATCCAATTCCTTTATATAATTTAGGCACTCCTCAGATGTTGTGGCAATTGAGCTGAAAAGGTGCTCAGGAACACCATTCTCCTGGAGTAGTGCAAAGAACTGGCGGCGCCCATGGAGAGAGCCACCGTCTGCTGCAAGGAGTGTTCCTTCACATGTGCAACCTGTAGTCCTCTGGTCAAGAAAGCTCTTCACAAGAGTGCCAGCGACATGGTATACAACATTTTCATATACTATGTCAAAGGCATCTTGTGAAAATGCTGGCACGTCAGATGAATCTGAGCCTTGCTGCCTGCTGTGGCTTGTGGTTGGAGTGCTGCCTGATGACAATAATGCAGGAACACTCCCCACATTGGTGAGGAACGCATTTGTTGTCACTTCGCAGTTTCCTTGAGATAGTTTACAGAGTTTGCCAATCCAAATATGTTTTAGAGCAGCCACGAATTGGCACACATTAGGTGTCTCATTGCAGCCATGTTTTTGACGAATTGTTGCAAAAACATTTTCCAAGGGATCTTGCTGCAATCGACGAGTGAAAAGATGAGTGAAATCGAAATCTTCTTTTAGATCTGTCCACAGCAGAAGCAAGGCTTTGATTGTGATCTGCCAACCTTTGATGGTGTGAGGTTGCTTGTCCAGAGGACCACCAAAATGCCACTGAGCGATCCAATCTATGCACGACTCAAGAAAGACATGGTGCTCCGAGCCCTCAGCCATTGCGTACCGTAACTTGTCGTCCTGCTGTTTCAGGGCCGAACTATTCAGGCAGTCAAAAAGCTTATCCATCCTTTCCGTGAACTCTGCTGTAAATTTGGCATCTACAGGAAGCTCCTGAATGGCGATGAGAGTGAGGAGTGCCACAGACACAGATTCGCTGAACACTTGTGTGGCATACCTAACTCTCATGTCAGTAAAGGGCATCCTGTAGATGTGTTGTTCTTTTAGTTTTTTTGCCAATCTGCTTTTGAGATGCTCAGTCGGTGTGGTAGAGGCTTGATCTATGCTACGAGTTTTTTGGTAAAGGGTTTTGATGTATGTCCAGTCAACAACCTCAGAGCCAATTGTGAGCTTATGTGTTCGCAAATTATTCCTTGTGCATTTGATTAAGTGTGGGGTGTCAAACATGAAGTATATTTTGCGGTTGTTGACAATGAAATATGGCTCACGGATAGAATGGATGAGCATTTTTGACAGGCTGACATTGTTCGACCCTTGATCACAGATGACCGCTTTCACCAGAAGACCTTTTCTTTCAAGCTGCTGAATTAAATCTAATAGCAGCTTGCGCATTGCAAGGGCAGAAGTTGCATTGTGGGACGCTGCAAAGGCTACTGGCTGGATCCAACTTCTTGATATGCCAGACACAGCCACAACAAGAGCTGTGTTTGCCACACAAGAAGTCCTGGTACTCCCATCATCTGTGAAGCCAATTACAATGTCTTTGGATTGATCATACATCAAATTTTTTTTCAAGGATATTTCATCGAATAAAAGACAGCATGCTTTGTCTTGTAGTGGCCAATCTTTTGTAATTGATTCTATTGCATCCATGGCACCTGGAATGATACCAGGTGTCATTGGGATGTCTGCCAGCCAGCGCCTCAGCGTCCTCACAGGTGGCAAATGAAGCATTTCTCTGAGGAATCGATACGCTTTTGGAGAATGAAAGAACAAATTGAGAGCGAATTGCTTCATTTGTCTTGACCAATGCTTTTTGGATTTTGGAAAAGAACAGAGCCTGATTTGAGCTTTAACCAATTCAAAAAGGTCTTGTGGCAAATGCGGTTCAAGCTTCCTCAAAGCCTCCTGCTGCGTTATTCGGCTTGATTGGTGCCTTTTTGTGATCCTGCCCAGAGCTTTACGGTACCTGTCGCTTCGAGAATGCAATTTCTCGAAGCGCCTTTTAGTGCGAGGGCTGTACGCAGTTGTGCGTTTTTTACTTCTGCTTTTTGGTGTTTCTGGCACTGGCGTCACCTCTGGCCGTGCAGCGCCGACCTCTGTGGTACTACTGAGGCCGCTAGGACCAGCTTCAGCTGAAGAAAACATAGAAGAAAGCAAAGAAATACTTTTTGTGAGCCTCATAGAGAAACCTATATCGCACACAAAATCACGATTAGGGTGCAGTCATAGGGCTACTAATTGCCCACCACACAGTGCCATGTCGTTTTTTGTGCGAATCGATGAATGCAGTCGTGCCCCATTAATATGACCGCTCTGATATAGACAGCTTTACTGGTGACCAAACTTTTCCACTACATTTACGCGTCGCTTTATGGAAACTCACTGCGCAGACAACAGACAGGTTAAGGGGGGACACTGGTCTTGAAAAAAAAATTTTTATTAATGAAGTCACAGTTACGAAATCTTCAGGGACTATGTATTTTTGTGTGCTGATTCTATATGTCATTTAATTTCATGTAAAACAATTCCTTGAGCACTTATGCAGTTTTTATGCTAGTAGTTTGCGGAGAGTTTTGAAGAAAATTTGCTGCGGGAAACTCGCTGAAATGTATACCATTGGGTTCTCTTGACACCAAGGAATACAATAAGGGTGAAATTGTCTTCCTGCCTATCATAGAACTTAAGTTATAGGGTTTTGAAGTTGTCGCTTCAGAAATGAGAACGAAAGTGTGTATTCCTGTTTCTGAAGTGGCAGCTTCAGTGCCCTATTACTCAAGTTCTATGAGAGCCAGGATGATAATTTTACCCTTATTGTATTCCTTGGTGTCAAGAGAACCCAATGGCATACATTTTCAGCGAGTTTCCTGCAGCAAATTTTCTTCAAAACTCTCCGCAAAATACTTGCATAAAAAGTGCATAAGTGCTCAAGGAATTGTTTTACATGAAATTAAATGACATATCTAGAATCAGCGCAAAAAAATACATGTGCCCTTAAAATTTCATAACTATGACTAAATGAATAAAATTTTCTTTTAAAGACCAGTGTCCCCCCTTAAAAATGTATGGAGCCCATTGGTATCCATGTGTTTTTGTTCCTTTTATATGGACAGCAACAAGAACAAAGTCCTTATGCCTCTACCTGTTGTTCTGCCGCCTATGATTTGAGTGCAGAAACCCAGCAGAAGGCAGCGAATGAGCACATGTTGTCGTAACGGCCTTTCTATGTGTCCATGGTTTCATGCTTTACAGCGGCTAGGTGCCCGGTCAACATGCCTGACCATTTGCTGCATTGCACGAGTGCCTGTGACAACAAAATTCTGTATGCTGCATTGAAAACCACGTTCAGCTGCTCTCAGACGAGTGAGCACAGGGTCCTTGGATCTGAAC
Source organism: Amblyomma mixtum (assembly GCF_055824585.1). Lineage (NCBI taxonomy): Eukaryota > Metazoa > Arthropoda > Arachnida > Ixodida > Ixodidae > Amblyomma > Amblyomma mixtum. The sequence continues at coordinate 198,019,324 of NC_143013.1, forward strand.
AGTCGTAGTGGCAGATACTTCAACAACGCCAAGAAGCACTATCATGTGCCTCAAACACTACTATGTCATCAAAACATGCTTCAACATATACCACGCTATTTTCGATATGCTCCTCGAGCTGCTAAGATTGCCCAATACTCACTTCATGGTCCGCTACTATACAGAAGCGGTCTGCGACCATTAAATGTTTTTTCTGTAAAGATATTTTCTTTCGTTTTTCTTCATGATTCGTTATTACAAGAGGCCCACTTTATGGAACCCTTTATACAAAACCAAAGTGTCTCTATTAACGAGGCATGACTTATACTGTTTTTGGGACAGAAATGACCATTCATAAGGGAATTTTATCCTTTAATGGTCTGAGAATTTTCCTGTCAAAGGACCACAAATTCCCAACCACAGAAAATACAGTTGGCAAAAAAGAATTTCAACACAGAGCATGCAAAATTTCATGAAATAATGAAAGAAACTAACAGCCCTTACAAAGTATGGCTTTCCTATTAACAGTTGTCTGAGGGAATTTTCGAGGATACATAAGCAATATTTACAGAAATGTTACCATGGTGCATTATATACTTCCTTGTGCATCTCGTTCAGCTGTTGCGCCATCATTTACATGCACCACATCAAGTCTAGTGGCGACATGTCCAGTGCAGGCTGCGGAGGGGCAAGCCGCACGCACTTTCTGCGTAGGCTGCTTTTATCTTCCGCTGGGAAGCGCTCCGTCCAGTGCAGGTGTTGGGAGGCAATCCAACTGGCTACACGTCACCTGTTTCCATTCACTGCTGCACTCTGCTTTCCCTTCTTGATCTATCCTCGTCTGGCTGGGTATAGGTGAGAGAAGCCAACAGCCACAGAAACCAAGGGGCACAGGGGATATTTAATTAATTTATTTATTTTGTGGTGTTGATCAATTTATAATATTACTGAATATGTTACCGCTTAAAACTAATTGTTTAGAAAAGCAGAAGAAAAAACAACCACATGCCGCCGGTGGGATCCGAACCCACGACCTCCGAATTACGCGTCCGGTGCTCTACCTCTGAGCTACGGCGACGGCTGTCAAACCTTCTGCTTTCGGGGGCATTTATGTTTACAAGTAACCTAACCTTGAGAGCGTTAATCAGCGCCACCCACGTTCATAAGCGGCGGACGTGGAACGTCCTGAGTTACCGCAGGTGTGACGTAGAACGTCATCGAACGGAGAGGGTGGAAGCTGCGTGAGAACCCTCTTATGCTTCCTATGGCGTCAAGGCTGCCAGAACCGAGGCCCTCGCTAAGCAATTAGTGAGTGCTAGGCGAGTGCTAGCAAAATGCAGAGGACACACACACAGGACGAAGCACTCATATGTTCGTCCCTTTGTATTTTTGCTGGCACTTCCGAATACCCTCAAGGATGCATTTCCAACTAGCCCCAGTAGTAGCTCTTTCGCTTAACGCGATATGTATGCTGTCCTGATGCATTTCCCTCGTACAATACACCAGAAAGTTGAGACTAGTCACATTCATGTAAACACTGCTATGATACAATTGGCATCACGAGTGCTCTATACATGTTGTTCTATCAGTAAATTAAGAACTTTGAGAACAAAGCCGCTAAATGTAGGCTTGTAACTGCATGTTTTGTTTTGACAACATTACACAGCTTGGGTATTTACCCAACAGTGCCTGAAAAATGTGTACATTTTTCATGGAATACTTGAGTTAGGCAAATGAAAAAATCCAGGAATATAAACATATTTTTTTGCAGTCAAGCACAACTTACCCACTATTATGGGCCCGTCAATGCCCACTATGAAACTATCAAGGTTACTGGTCCATAGTTTTCAATGTAGATGGGAGGTTGTATTTTGCAATAAATTCTCGTGCTTTCTTGGAGAACCTACCATAATCAATTGATTCCCGTGGTGCTGGTGTGGGCACTCTGAAGGTAGCGGTCTGGGTAGCGCCTGTCAAAGAAAGAAAAACTCAGCGACCACAAACGATTGAAATCAGGTATTTTACTGCTCAGGTTCACTTTCTTAGGCTAGATTTAAAGCATATATCTGAACGATGAGCAACAAGCTAGTGAAGCAAGTTTCACGACGTTTGCCTGAGAAGGGTATTCAACGTGTTCATTGAGCTGAACAAAAAAGTGACGTATATATAAAATGCTCTACAGAAAACAGAGATGTCCACCACGTAAACAATGCCTTCAAACATAGTCTCACAGAAAAAGACATGAAATACTACTTGGTAAGCATAAAGTTAAAACTTATTTCTTCTCTTTCAAAAGAATTTGTGGCGCGCGAACTGGTAGTATAGCGCGATGCGTGACGCAGCTAATTATTGAACACCCGCGACATTACTGTGGACTGATACAACTGCATAGTGTTAAGCTATGTGCAATGCTCTAGCAATAGCGGTGCAGTTAACTTTTCAATTTTCGTACATTGTCACTGCTGTAACAGTTCACTATACACACCTTCGTCGCCAGGGAGGGGAGGAGCGCTAGTCTCAGCAGCAGTAAACTGCGGGGAACTGGTGGTGCGCTGGTAGCCTGCAATTAAAGCACTACTTAGTTGCTCCCAATTTAAACACATCAATCAGTAAAGTATACGCGTATTTTGCAGTGTGAAGACATAGCTCTCAATACCTTACGTGAGGATTGCGCATGTTATAAATCTTCACTAAGAAGTAATGCTCGATTGCAGTATTAGCCTCAACCAAATGGAAATTTCTTCACCTCGAGCATTTACGTAAAACAGATCCCCGCTTATTGCACTTACCTGTGCCATGGACGGCGGAATCTGCGGCAATGGATGTCCCTGACGCATACGTCAGTGGTATAACACAGTAGTCTGAAATAGAGGTACCACAAAGTTACTTCCAAGGAAAACAAACCAACTAGTTTACAAGGGTAGACGTGCAGGCTAGTTGGTGAACCATGATTCTTTAAAACAGCGCAAAAGACAGGGACACAGGTAGAAAAGACACATACAGCACTGACTTACAACTAAATTTATTCATGGAAAATACATGTATATATACATAAGGCAAGATGCGCGAAGGCAGCAAACTGGTAAAATGCACCAAAAAAAATTGAAAAAAGCCTAATGGCGTGTCGCGCGCTTTGCCAAGTACGCCCGTTCTTTTTCAGATAGCACAAGAGAAGGGGTGCTGACGTAAAGGTCACCCAGAGCTGATATCCTTTGGGCCTCAATTATTTCCCTCGTGGTTCGGTCCTTGCTTCTTCTGAAAGTTCGGCACCTATGAAACATGGGCTTACACACTTCCTGATTCTCTTTTGTGCATTCAGAGCAGTGAAGCGACAGATTAAGGGAACATAAAAATGATTTGGCTACCTCCAAAGACCGCAATCTGCCGCTTCACTGCTCTGAATGCACAAAAGAAAATCAGGAAGTGTGTAAACCCATGTTTCATAGGTGCCGAACTTTCAAAAGAAGCAAGGACCGAAGCACGAGGGAAATAATTGAGGCCCAAAGGATATCAGCTCTGGGTGACCTTTCAGCACCCCTTCTCTTGCGCTATCTGAAAAAGAACGGGCGTACTTGGCAAAGCGCGCGACACGTCATTAGGTTTTTTTCCATTTTTTTTTGGTGCATTTTACCAGTTTGCCGCCTTCGCGCATCTTGCCTTATGTATATATACATGTATTTTCCATGAATAAATTTAGTTGTAAGTCAGCACTGTGTGTGTGTTTTCTATCTGTGTCCCTGTATTTTGCGCTGTTTTTTTTTTTAAAAAAAACAACTAGTGTAGTGAATGCGTAGGGATGCTTTCCTATGTAAGAACGCAGGAAGACTTACCATGGTCAAGCAAGATTTCCACTGGTGCACCAGCGGACTGCGATGCTGCAGCGGAACCAATGCCTATGGGAAGAAGGAAAAAAACAGATAACCGGTCAAGCTCTGCATAGCAGCAGCTTCTGCTCAATACACAGTCTAGCAGTGGTGTTCTATTCGCAACGGTTTATCTTCCTCTCAGTTTGTCTGATCCTAAGTTGGGCTTAAAGGGGTTTTGCAAGTTTGTAAGAAATTCAATTATAAAAGAACATTTTGCCAGATGAATATACCGCGATATACAAAATAGTGCTAGAGCACACAGGGGCAAAAAAGAAAACACACAAGCGTTAAACAGTTCATTGGAAACCACGAGGCCGTAAATGCATGGTGTGCATTGCAGAAAATGCAAATCCAAGAGCAAACTTTTTTTTGAACAATGCAGTGTCACCGCTATTAATGCTTGCAAACTTACTCGCGAAATCATTCAGGCAGAAATCAGATAGCTTAAAGGTGCACTGAAGAGGATTCTGAACTTGTCTTTTTGCCGCGGGAACTCGACCTACACGTTCCGAGCATTCTTAGAAACTGCAACTTATTGCCCTGTATGGCCGATTTCCCTAATTAAATCGAATTAACGTCCGGCTCCCGCCCTTTTTTTTTAATTCTGCCTCGTACGATGGGCGGACTCGACCAACGCGTGAAGTTCCTTTTCAGCCAGCTCCGTGGAGGCTTTGCTTTCGCTTTATTTTGTTTTTTAGGTTTCCATGAATAAATAGTTTCATTCGCAGATAATATAGCCGCAAAATAAGCCCGCAGAAATAAAAATACGCGCGGACTATTTGCTACTACGGACTACTACGTATTACTCCACCAATGGCAGAGCGGCAAGCCACCACGGGACTGGGTGAAAGGCACTCCACGCGTTGGCCGACTCCGCCCACCGTACGAGACAGAATTCAAAAAAAAGGGCGGGAGCCGGCCGTTAATTCGATTTAATTTGGCAAATCGGCCATACAGGGCAATAAGTCGCAGTTTCTAAGAATGCTAGGAACGTGCAGATCGAGTTCCCGCGGCAAAAAGACAAGTTCAGATTCCTCTTCAGTGCACCTTTAAGTGACATGTGCATCGTTAAACAACCTGGTGGCCTATATCTCAAAGAATTAGTTTGTCTAAGAAACCGCTAAAATGTTCACCTCGAATGTTTGTGCAATATGTGGCCACTTAATGTATATTTACCACCTTGTGGTTTACAATAAACTGCTCGCAGTTAGTGCTTGTGTGTTTGTTTTTATTCGTACTTGGCTCTGTGTGCTGTTGTGCTATTTTGTATGTCGTGCTACCAGCAAGCCCAAACTGCCACATTATTAGAATTTACCACAATTGTCTCAGTGAATTCCCGCACTTTGCCCTTGATTCATTCCAATGAGCAGCAAATATTATTGACAAGAATATAAATACCAAGCTGTAAGAATAGCTTTCCAAACTGCTGCAGGGGTGCATTGTCCAGCTCCTAACTGACCCTATAGTTTAGAGAAATTTCAGCTACAGCATGGTACATCACTGCAGACTGATGTAACTGAAGCAATGGCGACAGGACGTTGAAGTAGGAAAGTTTTGTGCTCGGCAAGTTATGCTTGCAGTTGGCCCCCGCTTTCCTTTTATCTTAGATTTACAGGATGAATTTTTCTGAAGAAAGTGCCTCACCTTGTGCCGCACCACCTTCCTCATAGAAATCTGCGATAAAAAGAGACAGAAGATATATTGAAGGATCAAGCTTGAGAAGAATTTACTGGGACAGGAATTTTGCTTACCCGGGTGAACCAAGGCCCTCAGGCGAGGCTCTTGCACCTTCACGGAAGGGATTGCTCCACGCGTCAGCCTTGTGCGGGCATCACTAGTGAAGCAATCCCTCGTGAAGTGTTTTGAGCAGAGCCTGTAGGTCTTGTGGATGTTCTCCTTTTGATTGTGAAGAAGTTCTGGCCTGTTGGCATATTTCAGCCACGGTGAAAATCTGAAAAAACAGCCAAATAATCATTTTTTTTTATGTCTGGCTGTAGTAAACAAGCCACAATCCTTAAAATCCTTGATGGTACGATTTCATTTTGTGATCTGTTTTTGGCTTAGGTAGCAAAAACTACTTTTATGTGTAAGTACTTTTTGGGAGCGGCATAATTTTACGCAGCGGATGGGAATGGAGGCAGAGCTGCACAGCAGACTGAAGCCGAATCTTACCATAGAAATTATAACTCGCACTTTTCTCCAGACATTTGCAGGCTGACCACCACCCATGATCCAATTTTTTTTATTCCTGCATGGAACCCACGCCAATGTAGCTATGCCAACAATGCTGTGGCAGAAAGCAGCTTTCCCAGAAGTTTGAAGTCTAGATTGAGAACAGGAGGAGAATGTAGAAGAGGAAAGGCAGGGAGGGTAACCGAAAGAATAATCGGCTTGTTACCCTACAGATTGAGAACAGATGGTCAATGAACCAGTAGGCATAGTTTTTCACCTTGTGCTTTCACTGTGCAGAACAATAATAGGAAACACTGCTCTTTCAAAAAAGTGAGGGGGGGGGGGGGGGAGGCAAGAAAGTTGGGTCCCCAAAAAGTAAAAAAAAATGCCCCCCCCCCCCCCCCCCCCCCTTCCCCACCGTGCAAAACGCGCTGCCTCGAAGATGGGTACCTAAGAAAAAAAAAGATGCCCCCCCCCCCCCCCTTTCCTCTTTCCGTGCAAAAGGCGCTGCCTCTCCCGTGAATATCCCAAAGCCTTCAACCACCGCCGGAAACGACGCGCGGAAAGGAAACACGAAGTAGGCGAACTTATCCGAAAGCAGTCGAGGACCACGCATGAGATAAGAGATATGTCAGGGGATAGGAATCGACTTTCAGCGCGGTGTTCCAAACTACTGGTGTTAGTCAGGCCAGCTCGATAATTTTAGGTGCGACGGGCGCATCGCTGCTGCAGAAACGACGCGCGTAATAATATGTAAGCGCTAAACATCGTACAAAAACTGAACCGGAATGAACATTGAAATTGCTCCGCTGTCGACGTTGCGGTGCAGCAGTTAGAATAACCATATACAAAATAGACTTTGAGGGCACCAAAATCTAAGAGGGATAAAAGTTAGCGAGACAAGTCAGGCAGTGAGCACATGCAAACACACAAATGCGAACGAGAAAAGCAAGGTAGCAAATCGCCCCCCGCTTATGAGAGGCAACTGACCGTTGGGCCATCTCGAACTACAGCACCGTCCCTTAATTTTGCTTTAATGTCCCTTAAACGTCCTTATCAAACTCATTTCGCAAAAAAACAAAGCCGCTGCAGTAAACCGTACAGGGAAAATCCGTTCTGTTCCATTGGCAATTTCAAATTGTAGCGCTCAAGGGCGGTCAGAAAGGCGCACAGGTGACTAACGGTTTTGTAAACTTGTTACGCAAAGAAGGGTGCGCTAGGTCGTGAATTCATAAATACCTTTGGTCGACCGGAACACTGAAGAGATGTTCTCCGCTCTTGCCGGATATGCTGCACCACTTCGCGCAACAATACATATGCGACATGACGCCAGTGACGCTGCTGCAGTGCGAACGTCGCCGAAGTCGCCGTTTTCGCTTGCGCGGCTCACAGGGCGTCGTCTGCTTGTCGTCTGCTGCCGCGTTACCCGCGTCGTTATCTTCGCAACTAATTTCTGTGATCTTATTTTTATTACCTATGGCTGGTTATAATTTAGTTCATAAGCATGTTTTTATTATTGATAGTGGTCGAAAAATTACTTTTATTAGGCTTAACTGCAGCCGCGTTTACCGCCGATACCAGGATCGCTGCAATCGTTTCGACCGTGGCGGCACCCTCGGCGCGGACGCGCAACTTGCAACAGCCCTGGGCTCGTTTCTCCGGTGGGTGCGAGGTGGCGCCACGGGTACCATTGCTGCGAAGTCTTTCAGTTTTGGTTCGCCGTCGCCGCAGACAATGGGGATTTCCAAATAATTCTGACTGAATCAGGCAAGTACCCCACCTAAATGTAGAATAAAACAAAACTGACCACCATATGCAACCTCTCTGCGAAATTTGAGCCAGAACAAACGTGCGGTTCGGCCGTGAGAATTTTTTTTTTCGATTTTCTCTGATACGCAACACGCGATATGAGGCTCATTCAAACACTGGCCATTTTGGCTGAAGATCCGGCCCAGAGATCTGGCTATCTACGACAGCCTGATGGCGTACGTCCAATTTCGTTTTTATTGTTTGTCCGCGTTTGCTTTGCTGACGCGTCGGTCAATTAATACGCACTGCAAGGGCAATAAATTCAAACGCTGGCGTGCATCGACCCTCTGCGCGCACGCGCTCAGTCCTTGCTATGCAACGCCAGCAAGGACCGAGCCTTTCGGACCACTAATATCGCTCATTAGTTGTTCAACATAACTGTGCCGCGCGTCAAACCACGATCACTAACGCAGCTTACCTGTCCGCCGTTCCACGCGCCCGACTACAAGCCGGCAGCCAGCGGTTACAATGAATGGTGCAGGACCGTTCGTGCAGGACCGTTAGCCCGTTGGCTTGGCGAACACGGGTAGACGCCGATGTAGCGTGAATGCGTCCGCACGTGGTCGTGGGTCTCTTGGTTACAACGCACAACTGTCACGCACTCCAATGAAACCTATCTAGTCCGACGCAAATGACAGCAAGCCTTATGTAAATATATTCTAACAAAATCGCACAGCACATATGTTGTTGTTGTTGTTAGCCTTTGAGAGGATGGCACCACTTCCTTCTTTCGTCCATGTTATCAAGCCAACGCGCGCTTTTCACATTGTTGCCAAGGTAGATTGACCTTGTTGTCAACCATGTTGTCAACGTTGCTTGTTGTTGCTGCTGCACGCTGTTGCCAAACAACATAGCCACGCCCAAGCAGCGATGCTGAGTTTATCATGGAAAATTTTCCTTCCAGAGATGTAAAAAAAAAAAACGATGATATTTTTTTTTTTAGGCAAGCAACTAAACACACTATTTTAAACATTGCTGCTGCTTTTATGCTATTTTTCTATTCAGCGATCATACTATGGATCGCATGTAGGAAGGAAAAAACCTTTTTTTCCTCCAGGATGGATCGCCATAGATCATACGTCGGTGGCAAATGATGTTACGGATATTGTTATACGCTCAACGTTTCGTGCAGCATAAACTTACTAGTTAAGCTCCGGGCAGGGATTCAAACCGGTGACTTATAATCGGGGGCTGCGTAAACAAAATCGTATCATACTTGGTTCGATCGGGTGTCCACCAAGATAAGTGAGACTGTACTGCGTTATTTCCTTTGTTAAAAATACCAATTTTCGATTTATCTAACAGGCAAGGCGTCGTGCCGAGCGGGCGATGCTATTCTGTGAACGATGACGTTCTGTAGACTCCCTGGCAGCGCTGCAACGTGAAGCTTAAGCGTTCTCCAATTTTTTTTTTTTTCGTTGTTCGGTGCTGGCAGCAGCTACAACAGCGATCTTGTCGGCTACTTCGTTAGTAGAGCCGGACAGCAAACATGGTAACGCGTTGCCGTTTATACCGTTACCAGGCTGGCCGTATACCATATGGATGGCCGTACGGTAGCAATTGCCGTACGAGTTACCATGTTTACCGCAATGGTTTAACGTATGAAGGAACATGCACGAGCGCATGCGCGTGTCTTCAGCTTCTGAAAATTTTCGGTTACTACATGGCACATCACTGGCCTGGCGAAACGTGTACGACCCGTGCAAGCGGTTCACTCATGCAGAAGCGGAGGGTTCAGGAGGATTCGAACCCAGGACAACAAAGAGGGCGGTTGCTCGAATAGCAGATAAAACAAACAAGATGGAAGAGGCAAACTTCCATTTCGGCTGGGGCAGGCGAAAAATTTTAGGAATTTTAATTTACTTGTAGACCCCCAACATTGCTCAACTATGGACGTCACTCAGCATTTGCCCGAAGCAAAGGCGCGGCTTCTGAGCGGATACCATAGGTAATATCATGGTAATATCTTTGCCCAAATAGCAGTACAAGAACTGGCCATTTCGACAGCAAACGCGTAGCAGGTGAAAAAAAAAAATAGAATTCTTCCTTTCCCGATAATAATTTTTCATATCATCATCAAGATAGTTGCAAGGGGCGCTGCAAAACACATGGTTTCCAAAATTTTTGTATGTAGGGTGAAAGTTGTCCATGGTCATCATTGTAGTCAGTCATGGAAGAAGAAAAATTCGTAGCCAGCCGTAGCCATATCTTGGAGGGAAAAAAGACAACCAACAAAACAACGCGCTTTCACGGTGGCGCTTTGTTGATTTTAAAATGGCGAGATACGTAAGTATCGCATGTGCGCTTGCGGATAAGGTCGCGCCACACTGAGTCGAAATGACTTCGGTGGGGTTCTTTGTGTAAATTCTTGTTTTTTTTTGTTCTCCCCTAGATACGACTCTATCGTACCAAGCCTCATGACTATGGACATGCAGATTTGTATGGCTGACGCGAGCAGCGTGGATACCATGTGCGGACCATGGAGGACAGCTCTCAACGGGTGTGCTTTCCCTGTGGAGACCTCGCCGGAGGAGAGCACTGCTGGAGCGACCTTGCGCCTCACGTACAGGTTCGATGACTTCCTTTTTTTCTTTGCCTTTCTTTGTTTCTCTCCTGCTGGATGCAAGCTGCGTTTGCAGCTGCAGCAACGGTGCGGTTGCGCTCCGTTGCTTGGGGCTGTCATCAAGTAATCGTAACGCCGCTGTTCATTGTGCGTAGGCAGAACTGCAGTGCTTGTGCCGCATCTTATGTGCGGCGTCTGCAGCTGTGAGACGGTATCCTCAGTGATCCGCTCGAACGGAACTCCAGCTCATCAGCGTGTGTTCGTTAACTGTTTGTCTTTCATTCACGCGAATGAATCGGAGGGATGGATGAATTCATTGGCGATACCGTTCACTGACGACTGCTGCTGTTTCGTGCCTGTCTAACCCTTTCAGTCACGAATTATTGTATTGTTTGGAGAAAAATTCCATACTTACATGTTTCGACGTTTTTGGTGTCCAGAGGCTAAAGAAGGTTTCATCTCTCTAGCATAATTATTATGCAATTGCGGTCGCGTCCTCATATGGAGACATCGTGACTGAATCCTGCTTTTCTTAAAAAGTATATATAGTAATTATACGGAAGCACTTTGCAACAAGGAGGCAAAAGTGCAAATGGTGCATGGAAAGGTTCACTGATTGTGGTAAAGGAAAAAACAGTCCTCCTCAGCTGCAATGCACAGAAAAACATCGCATTTCCTGCAGCGGACCCTGGTTTTTGCCGAACATTTCTCGTACTTGCACTGCTGTGGAAACGGCAACTGGACCTGCTGAGGCCAGTGCTCCTTGGCATCGTACCTCACAGCATTTGGTGGTGACGGACGAGCATTGTGAGCGACGTGGGGGTGGCTCAGCTGAGTCAACACTCGGCCGCCCTCTCTTCCTTGGTGCCCCTTTGTTGCACTGAACTAGAGCGAGAGCCACATCAGTCTGGAAGGCGAGCATGTCGAGGGCCTTTCTTCTTGGAAGTCCCTGGCTGCTGGCGTCTCGCACATACTCCAGCCATGAGTTGGCCAAAGCCAGTGATGTGAAGTGGCACATTACTCTGACAGGTCGTTTTCTTGTTTTCGCTTTCATGGGGTAAAGGGCCATCACAAAGTCCAGCTTGTCCACTCCTCCCATGAACTTATTATACTCCAGAATAGCTTCTGGGCAGGGTATTTCAACCCACTCCTTCGATGCATCACTCCACCTGCTGGCGACACCAACGCAACCATACTTTACTTGCGTAGAGGCGATGTTTACCACCCCATCGTCAAGCCACCTAACTAAGACAACATCGCCTTCTTCGGTCACTTTCATGTCCATCGCCCCTCTTCCTTCCTTTTTAAGCTCTTTCTCGCTCTTCAGGGTGCAACCCATCAGCCTGTTTCCCCTCATCGTTCCTGTCGCTTGTATGCCGACAGTTCGCAGTTCACATAGCAGGTTGACAGACGTAAAGTAGTTATCGAAGAAACACTTGAAATTTCTTTTTTTCGGCAGTTCCTCACAAAGCCTCAAGACCGCAGAGCCACCGAGACCAAGATGCGCATAGCTGGGGTCAATTCCAGTTCCCTTGCCTTGATAAATTTCGAAATCGTGGGCGATGCCATCAGGACTACACCGAACAAAAACTTTAACACCCTCAGGATTTGGCTTAGACTTAATTGCTTTGCTGGGACTTTTCCAGTGAAGGGCATCATTTGTTCGTCGATGCTTGACTGTTCCATTACATAAAGTTCCAGGCATCGCGCCCTCACAAAATCAATTAGAGGTCACACCTTCCAGAATTTATCAGTGTTGTTAGGGGCTGGACAGTAGGCATCAGTAATATGAACAGCAGTCCGCAGCTTAAAAAATATGTTCAGGTTCATTGCTTCTGCAACTATGGCAATCCGGGTCCGCTGCTGCCAGTACATCCTAATTCTAGGAAATTTGAGCACAGCCATGTACATCATGATGCCAAAAAATACCTTAATCTCCTCCGGTGTAGTGCCCAGCTCTGAGCCATTTGTTCGCAAGTAATAAAGGTTTGAGCGCTGGGCAATTTTTTCAAACGTGCTCTCAGGGAAGTGCTTTGTGAAATACTGAAGAGGTTCAGCCGGCGCCTCGTTCTTGCTGGGGACTGGGATGCATGAAATGTCACCCGGATGGAAAGTTTTCTTCACCCAGCTTACAACTTTTTTGCGCTTTTTGGGGTCTTTCCTAACGGCGTCGCAATCTTCATTTGAGTCACTGAGTAACAATTTGGCTTCAATGTTCTTCTGGCAACTCACGTGCTTTCAGTGTGTTCTCCGCCCCTTCAAAGCAGACTGGCTCTTCTGCGTCACTTGGGAACTTTTGAAGTATCCCCGCAAGCAATTTTTGAGTAGTGCCACGGCTTGCTGCGATTGTCCTGCCTCTCTCCTACATCGAAGCCCTCTATAGCACAGCTGAGCTTCCCTCTCAATCTTGGAGGGAAATTGCGTTGATCATGATTATTGAAGGATGCTTTATGTCTTGCAGATTCGATATTACTCAGTCACGTTGCTAGAAGACACTTCTGGAGAGGTTAACTTTCTTCCTTTTTTTTTATTGGTTTATTTTTGGTTTACAATGCATACGTAAACCAAGGACGAGCAGGCAAAAGGCGTTAAACAACACCTGACTAAGGCCTGCCCACCTATACAAAAACAAACAACAAATTAAAACAAACATTCAAAGCATTTCACAGCAACCGACTTCGAACAAAAAAAAAAACGCAGGTTAAAATTAAATGGGCAGTAATATACAGATTTGATACCAAAAAAAACGGTGTTTACTTATACAGCACTGTCACGAAAGTAGCATATCATGCACGGCTCTTTTATAGCTTTGGTCACTTCGTTTTTTCATTGCCATAGAAAGTAGCGGGGCATAAGCATTTAGAACTCGCGGTATCATAAATGTCAACATTTGGTGGCCATAATTTGTACGGGACTTTGAAACATGGAAACTAGCTGTTCGGAAGTTATATAGTCCAGGCATGTGCAGATATGTGTTCTGAAACGTTTCTTTACTGTATTTTATTTGATTCTTTATGTATATAGCCAGTTTTTGTCATACATTGTTTGTATTTTAAGTAACTTGTGCTTTCTAAAAACCTCCCCTGTGTCTTGGCTGAGTGTAAGGTTGAATACAGCTCGGATAGCCCTTTTTTGCAGCGCAAATAATTTTGCTATATTAGTAAGTGTTGTTGTTCCCCACACAAGTAGGCCGTAATGTATATAGGAGTGAACTAAAGAGTAGTATAGCTGTAGTTTGCATCTGACAGGTACAAGCATTCGTAGTCTGTTTATTATGCCCACTGACCGCGATACATTACTGCGTAAATAATCTGAATGGTCATTCCACAGTAAGTGCTGCTCGAAAATTACTCCTAAAAATTTTATTCAATTTTCACGAAGTAGAGTTGAATTTTGAAATTTCAGTTGAAAACTTTCAGTAATGATCTTGTTTTTGGCTCTAAATACGACATATTTAGTCTTTTCAACATTTAGTTTCAATTGGTTAGATTCCAGCCATGAACAAAGTTCTGTAAAGTTCTACAGTTGAATCCCGCTAAAACGAAATTCACGGTGCATGAAAAAAAATTTGTTTTCATGGACTTCATTGTCACAAAAAATTGATGTGAAATGCAGAAAGGATCGCTCAAGAAGCAGCAAAGGCTTTTAATGCAAAAAAATCGATAATCTTGGCTTGCTTGCGGTTCACGGCGAGCAACGGCGTGACGCGATTTTCACACTCAGTCAGCAAACCCTTTGCGACATCATCATCACGGACAGCAATGAAGTTCCTGATCACATCGAAAGCGTTCATCACCTGTGAAGCGGTTGCCGCAGTGGGCATGTCCTGTACGTTGTCATCTTCATCGGAAGAGTCATCGTTCCAGGCGGCTTTGATGACCTGTTCATCACTTACATCTTGTGGGGTTTAAAATAGGGGAGATAAATACGTTCTCCCCTTTTAACCGCGGCTGACATAGTTCAAAACCGCCCGGACCCCACCCCGTGGTCGCGAGCGCTACCGAGCGCACGCCGACCACGGCGGGCCTTGCTCTGCGGGAACAAAGGAACGACACACTGGCTGACACAAACAAGGCATTTATTGCTATAACAACAATAACGCCAGCTAGCAACAAAATACACTGAGGAATCGAGGATGTCCGACTCACCAGCACGGCTACGAGCGAACGTTCGCCCACGCTAGGGCAAAGGGATAAGCTCCGAGGCCGGACGGGACGGGGTGGCGGGAGCAAGTTCCGACTACGAGGCGCCCGCGGCGAAGAGCGGAGCTTTGCGCGTGAACGTCCACACGCTATCCGGGTCCCAGGGAGAAGAGAGCGAGCCTTCCCCCGCGCGCGAGCGGCAAAACACGCCATGCGTGGCGCTGCTGTCGCTGCGATGCGAGCGCCCTCCCCTGTTAGTTAAGGTAACCAAACTGAGAAGAGTGCGTTTCGGGGGGAGCTAACAACAGTGGGGGGTGCAATGCGGGAAAGCGAACCACGAGGAGGCGAGTGCATCCCCACAATCTTCATGAGCTACAACACAGGCATCAGCGCCGATGTACTCATCAAGCTTGAGATTAGGTGGCACGTTTCCCGTTTCTTCCAGCGTTTTCCAGGCGGCCGTGATTCCCGGAGCCGGTGACACCTCTTCGTTGTCGTCAGCAACGTCTGGTGTTACGTCAGCCGAACTTACGGATCGATCTTTGGCAAATCCGGTGTGCCTAAAACAGTTCGCAATTATTGAGTGACCCAGTGAGTTCCAGGCAGCAGACATAATTTTGCTGCGCCACGTACACATCCACGTTCGTGTTTCGGCCGGTTTCAGTGTTGAAGAGCAGCCCCTGAATTAACTCTTTCAGGACCGCCCAAAAGAAGGCAATTCTGATACATGTTTGAAAATATTTTTTATTCAATAAAATTTTTGCACTATCTTGTTGAAACATACATCATAATGAAGCTAAATGATTGGACTTTTATTGTAGAAAAATTGAAATAACTGAACAAACTGTATGATATAAAAAAAATTTCAAAATACGAACTTTCACTTCAAGGAAACAAAAAAAGTTGGAAATTTTTACTTATGAAAGTAAAAAACAGCACTAAAAAAATTCTAGAATATACAAAATGTGCTACAATACCTCAATAATAACTCTGAGGCAAAAAAACCTTGCAGGCTTGTGTACATTATTTGTGTGTGTGATTCTCACACCACTGTTCACGACTCACTTCGGTGCACGCTCGCTGTGCCACGCGAGGAAGCAGTTCCGTGAAGCATTTAAGCACAAATGTGCGTTGCAGTCACTGCAGAAAACCATAGTTTTCACTTCACTTTTTGTTTTCTGATAGCACAGCTTGCAATTTTTGCGTCTCTCCACTTTTTCAGGCTTGTGAAGTTGGGGCTTTGCGGGTGGTGGTGGAGGAGCACGAGCTCGCTTGGCTCCTTCAAGATGAAGAAGCTGTTGAATCAGTTCCTCCCGGAAAGCTAAACGGTCAAAGGAAGCATTTCTGGCCAGCTCAGGGACTTCTGGGTGTAATTTGCGGTATTCCTGGAAAAGTATAAAGCTATTCACGCGTGCAATGTCGATGCAGTGGAAGAAGAGGGTCTTCCACCAGCGGACGCTACGCATTAGTACATTGTAATAGCCAATCATCTGATCTGATTTATCCACTCCAAGCATTCCAGAATTGTAATCATGAATTAGCAAAGGCTCTGGGTTAGAAATTTGGTTCCAGGTACTTCCACTTTGTTGTCTTTTTGCAGTGACTGTCTCGTTGGCTGTGTGCATTGTGCTCATCATATTTACTAGTCCTCGGTCTTTCCATTGTAAATAGAGAATTGCTTGGTCACGCAACCATCTAATTTCACCTCTTTTAGCTTTTTTTTCCCAGTGCGCATCCTTCACTTTAGCAGAGAATCCCTGGCGGTCTTTTCGCGTAGTTCCGCAAGCCAATGTTTTCCGGTCGAGGAGGTGACTGAACAGGTGCGTTGAGGTGTAAAACTTGTCCATAAATATTCTATAGCCCTGCACACAGCTGGCATACTACACCAAAAGCCAACCCGTGGGGCCCTGGCTGCTCGCGCTTGCCTGTGTATACACTGCACTGTATACCTGGTGTCAGGGTCGGCAAGGACCCACAGCTTGTAGCCCCACTTGGTTACTTTATCCTTGATATATTGCCGTATCCCTGATCTGCCTCTAGGCTTCACCATGCGCTCATCCACAGAGCGGTCTCGGTGAGGCTGAAAGAGCTTTGCCGACACTTTGTTCATGTGCTGCAGAAGCCACCACACAAAGCGAAGCTTTCCTTTTGAGAGCTGCGTTGCATCGCCAAAGACAGCGGCGTGTAGCATCGCTAGGAGCAGAATGAAGCGACGCCACGGCATAATTTGTGGTGGCAGCAGACCACTCTAAATGCTTCCCAGATTCCAGTACAGGTTGATTCATGGCGCTTTCAAGATGCCCATATAGATTACAAGGCCAATGAACTTTATCCTTTCACTTGGAGTGACCTCTTCCCAAGACCCATCTGGACGGGCATGAGTGGGCTTCTCCAAGATCTTCATCCAAGCATATTTATTGGTGTTTTTGCAAATTGTTTCGATTATTTCGGCCGAGAAAAAAAGGAAAAAGAAGTCCAGGGCGGTCAGGAATCTCTTTGTGGTGCTTCTGAGCGCCACACCCACATCTTCTGTCAGGTGCACACCAGGTTCCTGCCTGGGAGAAAACTGGATACGCTTCTGCCGTGGGGGCAGGGAGTCGTTCCCGTAGGTTGTGGAAACCCTACCAGACACAAAAAATAACAAGAACATATAGTGATCCCGCGTAAATACTCGAGAGCAAGCGGAAACTGAAACTATATATTCACCTTCGGACCCTAGTTGACGGCCCTGGTGATCGCGATGCTGTATCACTCTCTGAACTGAAGTCAGAGTTTGAAAACTCTGATCTTCAGACTCTTCGCTGCTCGTTGGATCAGAAAAATCCGCAGTCGAAGCAGCTGAATAGCGCGACAGACGCTTCTTTCTTCGCGTGGCCTGACGCGACGTTGACGCCATGCTTCTCAATCTCGGCCGCCGCCGCACCTAAGATTAAAATCTCTCCTACGTCGCCGCCTGCCGTGAGAGAGGCAAACTACGCAAAAACGAAAGCTAGAGATGCTCAACAACCCCACTAGATGGCGATACGTGTTCCAGCGCGATCATTTTGAGCTTGAGAGCGCGCGGAATTTGATCGTGCATGTTTGCACGATATCCGGACCACGGTCCCGAAAGAGTTAACCTCCCGCAGTAAGCGCGCTTCAGGCTCAGAATTACAGCCTGATCGAGAGGCTGTAGGACAGATGTGCAGTTCAGAGGGAAAAACCTCAGCTCCATTTTAGTGTGCTTGACTTAGTCAAAGTGATGAGCTGAACAATTGTCCAAGAGCAAGCAAACTTTACGGCCTTGCCACTTCATGTCGCGGTTGAATACTGCCATCCACTCGGTGAAAATGTGTGGGTCATCCACGACTTGTTCGCCTTGTGCTGCACAGGTAGGCTACGGGTCCCCTTAAAACAGCGTGGCTTTGCACTTTTCCCTGTGACTAATAGCAGACGCTTGTCCAAGTCATCCAAGTTAGTGCAAAGCAGCACCGTGATACGTTTTTTGCTGTGTTTACCACCATGCCAGCACTGCCCCTTGACGTCGAGCATCCTGGCCGGCAACATCTTGTAGAATAGCCCGGTCTCATCGGCGTTGTAGGTATCTGCCGGCGCGAAGTCGCTTAAAATGCCAGCCACGTTGCTCGCCTTCCACGCAGTTGCTCCGTCGACGTCTTCCGACATCGATTCACTGCAGAACACTTTTCCAGCGATGTTACGGCGAGCCTTGAAACGGTTGAGCCAGCCAGTGCTGGCTTTAAAATCATCAATGCCGAGTAGGCACGCATAGTTCAAGGCTTTTTGCTGGACGACGTTTTTTTTTTTTCACCGCTCACCCGTTTTAAAGGTGCGACCACATTATAGCTCCACCAAAAAAAAAAAAAACGAACGGACGCTGCAAGAAAATTCGGCTTATTAACTCAATGGTCGTGTTATTCATGGAATTACGACACTGTTTCATGAATGCAAAAAATGTTTATTGGAACTTTGTGGAGTACGTGCAGTCGATCCAGTTCATGTGGCAGCAAAGAAGTCTGTCAACTTCATCTGCTGCTTTTTAATAAGCGTCGGCGTTATGAGGCGCTCGTATGTAGACAGGGCTACCAAGGCCTGCTCATGTAAATGCGCGCCCGCGTGCGCACGCAGGACATCCAGCGCATCCATCACTTGCGTCGGTGTAGGCGCGCTGCTTTCCACATAGGCGTCTTGGTCAGAGTCGTCGTCCTCCATTCCCGTGTCTGTGACACTCTGAATTATTGCGGCATCATCCAGCTCTTCGGTTGTGAGAGCACAAGCGTCGCTGAAAACAAAGTCCTCGAGCTTCACGTCGCTGGGAGCACCACCCTGGTCGCCGAGCAGCTGCCACGAGTCACCGACGTCTGTGCTGGATGTGGATGGCATGCTTTCGTTGTCATCGTCATTATCTTCGCAACCCAGTTCTTGGTTTGAGTGCATGCTATCCTTGAAGCCCGCCTTTTTAAAGCAGTTGGTTATAATCTCGCTGCTCGTCGACTCCCATGACCGCGATAACATCTCTGAGGCCATGAATACATCGATTTTGGTCTCTCTTTTGAGCTCAATGTTCAGCAGCAGCCTTTCAATCACCCGCTTGCGGTACGAACACTTGACGCTGTTTATAATACCCTGGTCCAGTGGCTGTATCAGGGAGGTGCAGTTTGCGGGAAAATATTCCAGGTCAACGTTAGTGAGCGCACAGTCTTGCACATGATGCGCGGAGCAGTTGTCCACAAATAGGCAGATGTTTCTTTCCTGCTTGCGCATTTCAGCATCCAAGTCCTTTAGCCATTTTGTGAACAAATCCCGCGCGGCTTCTCACTTGTTCCAATAACAAATGGCACGCGTTTATCACTGCCATTCATGTTGGCACAGAAAAGAACAGTTAAACGCTGCTTGCTATGTTTGCCACCGTGGCATTTTTCATTTCGCAGAGCCAACGTTTTCTTTGGCAACAGCCGATAGAAAAATGCCGTCCCGTCGGCATTGTAAATGTCGGCGACGTCGAAACGTGCCAAAATGCCCGGGACATGATCACGCAGCCTGTCAGCTGCTCCAGTCTCGTTCGCCTCGGCCGACTCGCCGCTCGCCACCTTTCCAACCATGTTGTGCCTCTCCTTAAATCGTTGCAGCCACCCGCTGCTGGCCTTGAAGTCGTCGCACCCAAGAATGCAAGCGAAGTTCAGGGCCTTCTGTTGTAGAATGGCCCCGCTCAACGGCATCTTTTTGGCACGCATGTCCACGAACCATGTGAAGAGGGCCTTTTCTACGTCGACATAGCTTGCCTCCTTTAATCTTTTCCGCTGCAGGCCCGAGCCACCCGCACTAACGGCAGTCATAATGCTGTCTTTCAATTTAAGAATCGTAGACAGTGAACTCTGCGAAAGTCCATACCTTTCGGCAACAGTCTTCTTCTTTTCGCCATTCATTACTTCAGTGATGATCTTGGCTTTCATGTCCATGGACAAAACTTTTCTCTTGCGAGGAGTGCTCATCTTGAACACAAAACGCACTGCACGATGAGCAGAGCCAAGTCGAAGAAACGCTGCTGCTGTTCGTAGGCCTCAGTAAAGCAAGCTCAACAACGCGACGCGCCTTGTCAAACCACGTGTCAAACGCACTGCCCGATGAGCGGAGCCAAGTCGAAGAAACGCTGCTGCCGTTCGTAGGCCTCAGCAAAACGAGCTCGACAACGCGACGCACTTTGTTCGCCTCCTCAGGCCTCACGTGTATTTCCGGTTTGCGCTTTCACGTTCAGAGTCTACAGCTCGCCAGTGGCGTCATGGCGCGGCGAGTCTTGAAACTTCCATGCCGCGGGCTTTGTATGCGCACGACGATGGCGCGGTGGTACGTTCTCACAGATTCCCACACTACTGGCGCGTAAAAGGGCAAATACAAACTGCGTTTCGTCTCGGCTAAACTTTTAGCTCTCATTCGATTGTCAAGGTAGCTCCTGGCACATGCATGCGATGCGCAAGGACTTCGTTACATTGAAAGTGCGGAGCAAAATTACTTCGTTAAATTGCGAAAAAAAATACATGGTTTTCAATGGGGAAGTGATTGGGAAATGAAAAAAATGCGTTACATCGCGAATTTCGTTACATTGAGGTTCGTTACATCGAGGTTCGACTGTAATTAGAAATTTGCCATAACATTATGCATTGTCCAGGAAAGGGATGCCAGAAAGCTACTACCA
The DNA here is from genome assembly GCF_055824585.1 of Amblyomma mixtum. Lineage (NCBI taxonomy): Eukaryota > Metazoa > Arthropoda > Arachnida > Ixodida > Ixodidae > Amblyomma > Amblyomma mixtum. The sequence goes on from NC_143013.1 coordinate 198,040,045, forward strand.
CCAACTTCAAATTCTACTTTCGCCTTGTAGGTGAATTTTAGTTACACAAGTGGCGTCTCATTGTTTTTTCCCCTCCAGAGTAAAGTTGCACAGAATACCATACAACACATCTTAATCCTTGCAGTGCTGTGTTCTGACCTCACATCGCGCCTAAACCTATAGCAGACCAGGTCTGTAGGCAGAGTCCAGTGCTGGCCTATGTCGCTTCGTGCGCTTGCTCTTCACAGCGCTCCCGTCTGCGTGGTCTTTGCTTGACATGCGAAGCCTCGGCGATCCTTTTCGCGGCTTCGACGCGCCAGGCAGCTGTCTGCACTGTAGCCGAGTCTCTGGACTATTGCTGTGTTGGTTTTTGTCATGCCCTGGTTGAATCAGCTGATTGCTTCAGCCACTGCCCTCTGGACGCTGTGCAGTGAGGCATGCTTATTTTTTAGGACTTGATCCCAGATCATGGAATGCAGGCTCTCACTGGCATTTTGAGTCATGCCGTCACTGCACCGCTTCAAGAGGGCTTCATCACTTAGTCGCTTGAAGACTGGCTCCAAAGCTTCACAGACAAAGTCTGGCAAGCTGTTTTTGTGGGGCGGGGGCTCCTCACCTTTTGCCATAGCACGGTTGTAAGTGCACCAGGACTCTTGCCCTTCAGGGCACAGTGCATGCTTGGGGTCATCGTCAGTTGATGACGTGTGTTGCAGTGTAGCCTCAACAGCTCTGTTCATGCCTGGTACATAGTTCTGGTGACTCCTCGGGCGCAGCCATAATAGTTTATTTTTTTTTAATCGTATCCTGCGTCAGCCGGCCCTTTCCTCCCAGTAGCTTACCTTGGTCCTTCTTTTTGTCAACCAGACCGCGCAAGGCTGCTCCCATGCGCTTGTGCACATGATTTATGCAATCTTTTTTTTTCCACCTTGATAAAGCCATACACAGATTTTTCTGTTAAGGCAAGAAAGGTTCTGCTGTCTCCATCGGGCAGCATCTTCGTGTATCCCATCTTATGCTTGTCAAGTGACCTCTGGAACAAGCAGAGTGCAGCCTGAACCTCCATGTGCCCGGACTTGCATTCAACATTCTTCTGACATTCAGGAGCATGTACTGCATGCCAGGCCGCGTACCCTTGCTCACTAGGTTTGGGACCTTTGGTACACCATAGGCAGAAATTGGATAACACGATGTGGTCTATGACGAGCCCGGTGAACATCTCAATAATGCATCCAACCGCCACATGCGAACTGTGGCCACGCGTTAGCCAGGTTCCGTCGAAAATCACGTCAATGTTCCCAGGTGGGTTATCCAAGTCTTTATAAAGCTCCTTGACCCGGGCCACACTTGCGACTTCACTATCTGTTGCAGAAGCGCTGCACGCTTATACTGTCCTGGTCATATGGCCCTGGAAGGTCTTGTGGTGAAGGCCACGATGCGAAATGTTCATTGTCGAGAAGAAATCAGATAAGGCTGTTGCCCCCTTGCCGATACTCTGCATTGCCTTCATTGCTCGCACGTTCACTTCGAACGGAGTTATTGAGGCGTCACCGGTCACCCTGGGCAAAGAAAATCTCTCTTCACGCATGCCGCACGTTGAGCACGAGAGCACAAGCTTGGCACTAAGTCCATACTCCTTGCTTTGGTCCTTCATCAGGATCATCGATTTCTCGCCGCACTCCGGGCAAGGCATAATTCCTACAGACTCATTGACGACGTTCAAATCCATGGTCATATATTTCGTGCCGCTGGCTTTGAGAAAGAGTTGCTTATGAAGCACCTCCTAGCCTAGCCTAGCCTAGCCTAGTCTTGGAAGCGCTCACTCAGAGGCCTCGATGACACGGCCACTGCATCTGCCGTGCTGTATCAAAAGTAGACAAGACATTTTTACAAAATAACTTTTGATATGCCGCATTCTCTAAAGCGTGATAGGAGCTCTGCCTAAGTTATCAGCGGAACAATGCTTCTGACGTGGCTTTCGCTTCCACCTTAGGCTCATGTGGCAGCTGAGCATTTCTCCGCATGCCAGTGCACTCTCCGCATGATCAGAGTCTGAAAGAGTTGTTTACGAAGTGCCTCCAATAGTTCCGAACACTCTTCCAGTTCCTGGAGCATTCATTCCAAGGCCTCGAAACACTGCAACTGCCTCTGTCCTGCTGTATCAAAAGCAGACAAGACATTTTTACAAAATAACTTTTGATATGCCGCATTCTCTAAAGCGTGATAGGAGCTCTGCCTAAGTTATCAGCGGAACAATGCTTCTGACGTGGCTTTCGCTTCCACCTTAGGCTCATGTGGCAGCTGAGCATTTCTCCGCATGCCAGTGCACTCTCCGCATGATCAGGGTCTGAAAGAGTTGTTTACGAAGTGCCTCCAATAGTTCCGAACACTCTTCCAGTTCCTGGAGCATTCATTCCAAGGCCTCGAAACACTGCAACTGCCTCTGTCCTGCTGTATCAAAAGCAGACAAGACATTTTTGCAAAACAACTTTTGATATGCCGCATTCTCTAAAACGTGATAGGAGCTCTGCCTAAGTTATCAGCGGAACAATGCTCCTGACGTGGCTTTCGCTTCCACCTTAGGCTCGTGGGGCAGCTGAGCATTTCTCCGCATGCCAGTGCACTCTCCGCATGATCAGGGTCTGAAAGAGTTGTTTACGAGTGCCTCCAAAAGTTCTGAACACTCTTCCAGTTCCTGAAGCGCTCATTCCAAGGCCTCGTAACGCTGCAACTGCGTGTGCCGCGCTGTATCAAAAGCAGACAAGACATTTTTGCAAAATAACTTTTGATATGCCGCATTCTCTAAAATGTGAAAGGAGCTCTGCCTAATTTATCAGTGGAACAATGCTCCTGACGTGGCTTTCGCTTCCACCTTAGGCTCGTGGGGCAGCTGAGCATTTCTCCGCATGCCAGTGCACTCTCCGCATGATCAGGGTCTGAAAGAGTTGTTTACGAGTGCCTCCAATAGTTCTGAACACTCTTCCAGTTCCTGAAGCGCTCATTCCAAGGCCTCGTAACGCTGCAACTGCGTGTGCCGCGCTGTATCAAAAGCAGACAAGACATTTTTGCAAAATAACTTTTGATATGCCGCATTCTCTAAAACGTGAAAGGAGCTTTGCCTAAGTTATCAGCGAAACAGTGCTCCTGACGTGGCGTTCGCTTCCACCTTAGGCTCGTGGGGCAGCTGAGCATTTCTCCGCATGCCAGTGCACTCTCCGCATGAGCAGGCTCAGAAAGAGTTGTTTACGAGTGCCTCCAATAGCTCCGAACACTCTTCCAGTTCCTGAAGCGCTCATTCCAAGGCCTCGTAACGCTGCAACTGCGTGTGCCACGCTGTATCAAAAGCAGACAAGACATTTTTGCAAAATAACTTTTGATATGCCGCATTCTCTAAAACGTGAAAGGAGCTCTGCCTAAGTTATCAGCGAAACAATGCTCCTGACTTGGCTTTCGCTTCCATCTTAGGCTCGTGGGGCAGCTGAGCATTTCTCCGCATGCCAGTGCACTCTCCGCATGATCAGGGTCTGAAAGAGTTGTCTACGAGTGCCTCCAATAGCTCCGAACACTCTTCCAGTTCCTGAAGCGCTCATTCCAAGGCCTCGTAATGCTGCAACTGCGTGTGCCGCGCTGTATCAAAAGCAGACAAGACATTTTTGCAAAATAACTTTTGATATGCCGCATTCTCTAAAACGTGAAAGGAGCTCTGCCTAAGTTATCAGCGGGACAATGCTCCTGACGTGGCGTTCGCTTCCACCTTAGGCTCGTGGGGCAGCTGAGCATTTCTCCGCATGCCAGTGCACTCTCCGCATGAGCACGGTCAGAAAGAGTTGCTTACGAAGCGCCTCTAATTAGGCCACAGGCTAGTCCAATCTGGGAAGCGCTCACTCAGAGGCCTCGCTGTAGTAAAAGCAGCCAAGACATTTTTTCAAAATAACAACTTTTGATAAGCCACGTTCTCTGAAGTGTGAAAGGAGCTGCACCTAATTTACCGTATTTTCCGGTGTATAAGTCGCACTTTTGTTTAAGTCGAACCCCCCTCTAAATGGCTGTTTATCTGAAGAAACTGTACATAAGTCGCACCGGTGTATAAGATACACCTGTTCACTCGGTAGAAAGTTCATTCTGGATTATGCAAGTCGCAGCCAAAATTATGGTAGCTGATATATGATCTAAAAACTAGACAGTACTTTTCAAAAATGTTTATTTGAATACATACGGATGGTATGTAAAGGCTCAGTCAAAAGTAAATAAAATGCACGAGTGGAAAACTGTATCCATCATGCCCTTATCTTGTGCGTCCGGCACTCATCGTTGTCGGCTCAAATGAGTAAACGCTATTTTCAAAATACAGTGCGAGGATTTTGTCCGGCGCTAGCTACGATGCGTGTAAAGAGTGGTTAGCGCAATTAACTCTAGTGTGCCCCGCGACACAACGTAACAAGAGCACTGTATGGCCAAACACGGAAGTTAACATTCTGGTGTTACCATGCATACGCTTGCAACTGGGCATACTAGAGGCTGCGTGTTAGTTGCTGACTCCTAACTGCGCGAACTGCTCTTCACATGCACCGTAGCTAGCGGCAGAAAAAGATCCTGTACTGTATTTTGAAAATAGCGTGCGCTCTTTACGCACAAGATAAGGGTATGCTGGATGCAGTTATCCTCTCGCTCAAGTAATACACTTGCTTTTAACTGCGCTTAGAGAAAACCATCGAAGCCTTCTTCCTCCGAGTCGCTAACAAATAACTCGGTGACTTCAGGTGGGAGTTCCGGAGGCGCATCACTCTCGTCTTCCGACTCGCTGGTGTCTACTTCGCCATGTTCACCTCTCGCGAACGGAATCAACCTTGCCTTTTTGAACCTAGCTACAACAGTTTTTGCTGAAATTGAGTCCATGGCATCAGAGACCCATTTGGCAACTTCTCCAAACGTCACGCGTCTCATGCGACCTGTTTTTGTGAAGCTGTGGGGTCCATCTGACATCGTCGACTTCCACTAACGTCGCAGAACCACTTCAAAACTGCGGTTGACAGAAATGTCAAATGGCTGGAGCATCTTCGTCATGCTGCCGGGAATGGCCACTGGGGCGCAGTTCTTCACAGTAATCTTTTTTTACGAAATCCGTTACATGCACCCGCATGCTGTCCATCACGAGCATACCCTTCTTCGCGTGAAAAAATCCGTCAGGTCGACGCGAAAAGCAACGGTCGAGCCACACACTCTTTATGTCTTGATCCACCCATCCTTTGGCATTGGCCTGCACCACCACAGCCGAAGGAAATGCGTCCTTGGGAAGCGTCTTCCGCTTAAAAATTAACATCGGAGGCAAATTCATATCGTCCGCGCAACAGGTGAGAACAACGGTAAAGTGTGACTTTTCGTGACCGGTTGTCCTCACTGTTATAGCTTTCTCTCCTTTCTCGGCGCCGCTCCTCCCGAGGGGTATATCAAATGTAAGCGGGACTTTGTCCCTGTTCACAATGCGGCTAGCGTCGATTTCATTGCTCACAATTTCTTTCCTCATGCACTGAAGTTCTCGAGTTGTTCTTGAGCTATGGGGAGCGGCTCGCACATGGTCGTGCGAGCTCGTATCACCAACTTATTACGCTGCATGAAGTGGAAGCACCATGACAGACCGCCCTTGAATCCAACAGCATTCATCTCCGTTGCAAGGGTCTTCGCTTTCAGACGGAGCTGCAGATGGCTCGTTGCTCGGGGACCCACGTACATAGACCATCCTCGAGCTCCGGCCACCGTGCCTTCCTGCCACGGTTCGCCTTCTTAGTTGATTTCATTGTTTGGACCACATTGGTGGCTTTCACCAGTCCCTAATCATTTTTTCAGTGACATCAAACTGCCTTCCTGCAGCCCGTCTGCCGTGCTCCTGAGCAAATTCAACTGCACACAGCTTGAATTTTGCATCATAACTTTTTCGCCTCGCAGGAGGCGTCACGGCTAGCGAAATGACAGATGCGAAACACGCCTCAGTCAAGACCCCGTCGACCTTGCCGCAACTATCAGCGAAAAGATGCTCCCATGGCAGCGATGGGCGGAAGTCCGGATGTGACACGCACAGAAGTGGCTTGAAAATGGTTGAAATTTGAAACGGTTGAAAGGTTCAAACTTGTTATTGGCAAGCTCCCATTTTAGCAGTATCAACGCATTTAACTGCTTAGCTAAAATCATTATAAGAATGTATAAGCTGTATTTTGTTTTTGCAAGCCTATCTGATGTTACTTTGAGAGTTTCTTCCGAAATGTAGTTACTGTGCACGGCAGAAGGTGGCTCGCAGTTGTGGCGCATAATCAGGGCACATGCCCTGCGCTCGCTGGCATCTTGCAATTTAATAATTGCAAGTGGCTGGATTTAACTTCCCAAAGTAGCTTAAGTACTGTGCTTTTATCTTAATTATGTTGAGTATTCCACTCCCCTCTGTAACGCCCGACCCGGGCCCTGAGGGTATTCGAAATAAATAAATAAATAAATAAATAAATAGACTATAAGGGACGGCTATAAGGAAGGGTAGGCAACGGATTTAGACTGCCTGGGTGCACTGACATCACTCAGCCCATTCTTAGCAGCAAGCAAGCACCTTTTCGAGTGCGGCCGCAGCGGCCCACATTTATTCCATATATAAGTCGCACCAGTGTATAATGCGCACCGGCGAACATTTCAGAAAAAAACTGCAACTTATACACAGGAAAATATGGTATCAGCGGAACAATGCTCCGACGTGGCTTTCGCTTCCACCTTAGGCTCGTGGTGCAGCTGAGCATTTCTGCGCATGCCAGTGCACTCTCCGCACGAGCAAGGTCAGAAAGAGTTGCTTAAAGGGTCAGTCTACTCACCGAGATGAGTGTATAAATAATGGCATATTCTGGTAGTTGGCACCCTATAACATCAATAACGAGGGGTCTGCGCCCGGTTTAGGCAGGAATTTATATTTTATTTCGGCGTTAAAAGTCGCGTAAAAAAGCATGGTGGCGACCCCAAACGTTCATTTTGTTCAAGAAAGTGGTAGTCTTTTTTTGTAGAAGCATAAGTGAATATACTACGTACCATTTGTATGCCCCAATGTCAGAGAAACGCACGTTTTGTTCTAGTAAACTGTAGAAGGCGTACCGCTCGCTTTTTCTGTAAATCACATGAATATTTATAGTTACACGTACGCAAAACGCAGGCACATTCCCACTTTTAGTTCAGCGTATGCTAGCAGAGACGCAAAAATAAACTCAGCCTATAGTGGCGCCATCTGGTCGTCAGGACGGGAATCATTGCTGTAAACAAACCGACTCTCCACTTAAGCCTAGGAGCGGCAGAATCATCACTCTAATTATTAAAATAAAGCAAAATTATCTCGTATATGTTTTCTTATAGGTGAGATGAGACGAAGCGAAAGACAGGCGCCCCATTTATGGCCAGTGAACGCACTGAAAAAGGCAGCAACAACGAGAATTCAGTCCGAAGCGAGAGGTCCGGCTTCGACGGGCGCCGCCATGTTTGTCGCCGCGCTGCGGAAATTCAGATGGTTGCCAGATGAGACTACCATCTCATACAGATGCGTTCCCACATTAATAAATTCTGTTTTAAAATGTTCTACCGCACTCCTTGGCACCACAGCTGGCTAAACGGTAATTTGAGTAAAGAGCTATCGGTTGCCGCAAAGAAAATATGGTCGATAAAATTCAGTAGACTGACCCTTTAAGAAGCGCCTTCAATTAAGCGACAGGCTAGTCCAATCTGGGAAGTGCTCACTCAGAGGCCTCGATGACACCGCCACTGCAACTGCGGCTGCCATGCTCTAATAAAAGCAGCCAAGACATTTTTGCAAAATAACAATTTTTGATAAGCCGCGTTCTTTAAACGCGGCTAATTTATCAGCGGAACAATGCTGCTGATCATGCGGGCCTTGGCCTTCTGCCAGGAACTCTCGATGTTCTGAGTGTGGGCGCCGGTCACAGGATCCGCGAAGAACTGTGAGTGGTTCACAGTGTTGGGAGTCAGGTTCGTGTTGACTGCGTTGCTGTCGAGCAGCGTCGGCACACACTGATACGCCGCCCACTCGTCGTTCACGATAGTGGTCCCCGGCCGAACGTACGTTGGTGGCGATGATGGCTCCAAGAGTCCCAGCGTATTGCTGGTCGACTTTAAAGAGGCGCATCTCCTTGGTGGCCTCTCAGATCATGCCATAAATCCATGGGCCACGGTCCACTATGCCGCCGTAGTTGTTCTGGCGGTGCGGTGGCACGTTGTCGCCTGCCAAAAGCCGGCCACGGTTGGCTTTGCGCTTGCCCCTCATGAGGCACTCATTGACTTGCACCTGTTCGCCAGGTCCACCCATCGGGGGCTGCTCAGACAGCTCAGCGCAGAAGACCTCGCGGTCGTAGTTCGTCCAGATTTCGTTGCTGAGCATCTCTCTGGCGATGGACTTGGAGATCTCCTCCGCCATGCAGAAGGTCAGGTAAAGCACAGCTGACCGCGGCAGCTTCACGTTAGGGCGGCCTAGGCAGTCCTTAGGGGCAAGAAAGCTGGACGAACCGCCTCCGTTCACACGCAGAGCAGCGCTCCTTCGCAGCGCAGCGGTGCCGTGCAGTTGTGACAGTTGTTTTCGGCACCTGTTGCACCGGAACTGCGCCTGCGTGCCCTTCACTACAGCGTGATAGAAGGTTACAACTTCCCCGTCGCAGTTCGGCTTGGCGTCATTGAAACCAAGCTCTCTCCAAACGCCCCAGTACTTGGACGTCGCCGGGCAGCCTCCGGAGCTTGTGGACGGTTAGGGTCGCACTACCGATGACCGAGGTTCGAGGCGCAGGCTCTTCACAAATTCTTTCTGGACCGTTATGTCGTCCATGGTGCGACCCATCTCAGTAAATTTTCGCATCCCAACGATCCGAACACATTTCGAAACTGCAAGCGCGCAAGCTTACAAGACAGTCTGACAGAAATGGCAACAGTGAATGGAGAGGCTCTGGAACCACTTCCAAAAAGTCTGATGTGAATGCAATGTACAAAATGCAGTGCTTATATAGATTTGGGCCCTAGAAGAGGGAGAGAGGTCAAATGTTGGAGCCCTTGCGAAACCACGTGACTTTCTGCATGCACACTTGTGTAGTGCGGCTCGGAGGGAGGGGCTTCTTTCCCTCGTCCATGCACCCTCTGTGCACGTCATGTGACACCTGGCATCCAGAGAGGCTCACGACACATTTTCCGCTGAAACTCGGGGAATTCTTTTGTCTCCATTTCCTCCATTTCGCTGCATATAGAGTTGGAAAAGCTGTGAATATTGTTCCAGAATATGCTCAAATTCTTATAGCTACTGCCTATAGTTAATGCTCATAGCCGCATGTGCATCTTTCCTCTCTTGATTTGCGTGTCGTGGTCTGGGGTGCTCCTGGAGAGGAGTGACTGTGCTTGGTGGGAAACTGCATTCTCATGTGCTCCCACATCCTGACAGATGGCCTTTTTTTGGCCATCATCCGACATGACTATTACCAGAAGTTCTAATGCTACATCACAGCTGCAGCAAGTGTCATGCTGATATCCTAAGCATCAGCGCAACCCCCATTTTATCATAAGTCATTCCCATTTGACATCTTTGGATTAGCATTTTGATGCTCCTGGAAACATAGTAAGGCATACATGAGGATTTCACATGACCCAAGACGCATTCACGTTTACATGGCTGCGGTGTGAGAGTCTGGTCTAGAACTGCTAGGGAAATACTATCTGTGCAGATACAACAAATTATCTAAATTACATAAGCATGCTGCTGTTTTCTACATATGAGCACACATCACCAGCTGGAGTGCGAAGTTCAGATTTCAAGAGGGAGTTCTGGACGCATTTTATTAGCTGCGGAAAGTCCAAGAAAGAAAGCAGACGTCAGGCTGAATCAGCTGTATGTTGCACCTTCCAAACGGTCAACTTTGTCATGCGATGGATGCCTGCACTTCCACATTTTCTGGTTCCAGGCCACACACTCGGTGGTAATGAACTCCACAAGGAGGCCACTGTTGTCAGCTGTTATTGCAGCCTCTGTTACAACTTTAACAAGGGTATCACCGTTCATGTTTTGCATTTGTTGCAAAACAGGCAATAACTTGCCTCTGTACTTTGCACTTCCTCTCGCAGGCGTCTTAAGGCTTCCAAATAGAAGTGCTGGTTAACAGTCTGGCCAGGGTGAACAAATTCCCAGTGCACAATTTCACGAACATCAAAAAAGACAGTGATGATCCTCTTCACATTCGACTTGAGTTGTCTTGCTTTTTTGGCCTGGGAGAACGAAGAACTTCTGATCAATGAAGTTTATTGGTCCACATTGTACACATATTTACTTACAAGTTCTCGGCAGGCAAAAGGGTGAGGCTTGGCTACATTATCTTGCCATCTTGCCAAAGATGCAGTCGTTTCCACTTGTAAAAAAAACATCTGTCTGTCCAGACTGGATCTCTGTTCAGGACCTCGTTATTAGTAAGCATATTAATGGCAGTCGTGTATATCTCGACAAAGTCTTCATACTTCTTATTAACACTAAGTGTGTCACCACCGAGAAGCATTTTGACTGTCTCATAAGAACTAGGCTCTATGTTAGGCTCATTCCACAGGATAACCCGTCTGCTATCGCAGTCCTGGAAGGGGAAACTAGTGTTCCAGTTAAAGTTTCCCATTTGGCCAGTGTTCAAGTAGAAAGTGCAGATAGCATCAAAGACAGTTCTTTCCTGAACTGGGAGCCAAAATAATGTATATATAGTTTTTTTCGGCAACGTTTTCTCCATTACAGAGTACACTTCATTAACAAACTTTTTTTACTTCTCCGTCAGTTTGAATCTCTAGGATTCGCTCGACCATAACTAAACTTTCTGTTACGGAAAGGTACTGTGTCATAGGCACAAACACTGGATTAAGCTGAACAACGTCATAATGATGGCAGAAATCCTCAAAGTTCCAGTAACACAGTTCTGTTTTCCAACTCCTCAAAGCTAAGTTGTACTCATTATCTCCAGCACTGTAACTGGCAACAGGTCCATTCACCCACTCAAGTGTTCTACAACTCGACTTTGGAGGTGACACACATACCTGTTTTAAAAAATTGTAGATGCTTAAAACAGTTAAGTCTTAGCTTCTCCGCTTCAGTTGCTCTATTGGGGTTGGCTCGTAGTCAACTCGTTCAACGCTTGGAGCAAAGCTTGAAGAGCCACCAGGTTTGTCGAGTTAGAAATCTGTACAGTGTACTTGAGTTGAGGTGGTCCAAACAGGTTCCCATGTTTCATCTGCTCCTGAGCGCGTGGCCACATTTTCACCTGCACATTAAGAATAATTATTAATTCTTCAAAAACTATCAATAGAACATAACTTACTTGAGGAAAGTGTGATGTTGACGAGTGCACATCCAACTTCGGATAAACGCAGCTGCCTGGGGTAAAGCAGGAGGTATTCAGTGATGTTGATGAAGTGTCGTTCAGTAAGCACTCTCCATGGCTTGCTTGGTCGACTTCATCTCTTGATGGGTACACCTTGGAGAGGTTTGCATCTGCAGTAATTGGATGCCCAGGGACACACGTGGATGACATGTGCATGTCGGTCTGGTCCGGCTCCATACTCTGTGTTGATGAGCTTCGCCAACTCAATGGCTTCGGATCGACTTGGTAGTGCGCTAGGTATGACCAGTTCATTAGAAGAACCGCCGCGTTGATGAATGCTAATGATCCAGAGTCCGTTTTACTTTCTTGTTGTAGACAACTGCTCTAGTAACATGTTAACTCTTCGTCCATCTGGATTTGGTAAGATGTCATGAATAATGCGATTTGTGTCGCTAACGACACCATTACAATGTTGAAAGGGTTCCCGCAGACTTCGTCCCTGGAAGATTCCGTTTCTCCAGCGCACTGAGTTAGTTTGGTTTGATGAGCAGATAATACACCACTGACAGGAACTCATTTTATTTATTTATTTTATTTATTTGAGTTTCCTGCAGCGCCATGACAGCATAATTGCAGGGGGGGGATACATACTACATACATTTCAAACAAACAACATGGGCTACCTAGTCAGTGATACATGGCAATGAATGAGAAAATAGAAAGGAAGTAGTGGCATCAGCTGTGGCATCAGCTCCTGCCTGTACTTATAAAAGTTGGTCGGAGGTTTGGGCAAGTTTAACATTGCACATAGCATTGTTCCAGCTGCTGCTCCCTTTCCAATGCTCCTCAGTGCATAAACCAGCCTTACATTGGCTTCTGACAATCCGTAACTTGTCCTTTTAGATGCCTCAAAGTGACATGAAGCGGGGCACTTCGCGCATTGCACAATGTAAACACAAGCGACACCAGCCCAATCCACTCTGTTCTCGATGAGTTCTAAGTCTCCTCCACATTCTCTGCAGACACTGATTCTCATAAAGGCACTTTGTAGAAGCTCTACATCTACCAAAGCATAGCCACTGTCACTGAGAACAAAAGTTTGTCCTTGCGATGACGCAGAAAAATGAGAAAACTTACTCGTTGAAGCCTTTGCAGAATGGGCGCTCTGCGTATCGTTTTTGTTAGGCGTCGAAGTGTGCCGATTCCCATGAAAACTACGCTTCTTAAAATGCTTACTTGGCCTTGTCATCGCAATAAAGTAATCTGCCACCTCAACACCATCAAAGAGGTAGAGGGCAACTCAGAAGAACCGTGTGGAACCAGGGAAACCGTGTTCTGTGTCTCTCGCGCGGGAAAAACAACGCTGTATAGAAGCTACCAGGATTTAGTAAATAATACCGTGTGCCGTTCTTGTTGCCAGACTGCATTTTAAAATACGCTATGCTTTGAGAAGAGTGTAGTTTCGGTTCTGGATAAGTTTTGCTTGGAGCCAAAATGTGACTGACATCGATGTTGTACTGGTTCTAAAAATTGGATTGTTGCCGCTCGCTGCATGGTTCCGAAAAATTGGTTGTTTTGGCACAATAAAAAGGCGGAGAAGTATGTGGTGCATTGCATATTGTCGAGGAAGGGCCAGAAATTCAAAAAAGCAAGAAACCAAAAATTGGCTTTTTTTTTTTTTCAATTTTAGCCTACCCTGTGGCCTTAAGTCAGCTAAAACGGCTACTTTGTTGTCTGATGCGTGTGTGGGCAGCGCTGTTTGTATACAGTTACAAACATCAAATGTCTACAAATATATTTGTAGTTCTAATTAACTCTTTCGCTACCGCGGAAAAATGCACAATTTGGAGTGTACTGAAATAAAAATTTTTTTCACAAGAACTAATACAGCCAGCACATATTGCAATGCATGAAATTGTAGCTTATTAGTTACACTTCTGAATGATACAAACAGAAGAGTTGTTTGTGCAAAAGTAAATGAACATTTATTTGTGAAATTCGCTAAAAACACAAAAAAAGTATATAGCAAAAACAAAAATTACCGGCTGCACTAAGCCCGAACTTGCTTAGAGGAAAACTGGAATATACAAACTGTTGCACATGTTTATAGCTGTCATTATTCACAGTTTCAGCTATGAGAAAAATTTACTGCACTTTCCATGGCTTGTCAAGTCAGGGGTCATGACTGTGGTGCCACTGTGAAGAGCAATCAAGGGTGAAAATGTGAAGCAGAGGTAGACTGACAAGTGCTTCACATAAGGTTTTATCTTTGTTCCTCCCTTGTTCTCTGATAGCCGAGCTTGCAGTTTCTTCTTTTTTTCATTCCTTTCGGTTGGTGTTGAATGGATTCTATGGGAGGATTGGGGGCGTGGACTTCTTTTCCCTCATCATAACCGAAGATTTCTTGAATGAGCTGCTCCCTGAAAGCCAGCTGATAAAATTTGGCATGTTAGGCAAGCTCTAAAACATCAGGATCGATGAAATAAGTTTTATCGATGTGGTTCAAAAGCCAGGACACTTTCCAAGTCTTGCCAATAGAAGCTGCCGCCACTGAATTATCCGGGTCCGTTACGTGCAAAAAAAGAACAAACAAAAAGGGAAAAACCAATTTTGAGAAATGATTTTTGATGGCAGAGGGCCAGAATAGATTATTCTGGTATTTCAGTAGAGATACAGTCGTGGCAGGTCAACAATTCCAATGTATATGATGATTCCAATGAACATCAGAATATCCAACAGATTCACGTCTTCCCATGAGCCGTCACGCCGAATTTGCTGAAAATCTTCATCCATGCATACTTATTAGTGTTTCCGCACACGGTCTTCATCATTTCCGCCGTGAAGAGCATCAAAAAAAAGTCGAGAAGTCGAGCGAATCTCCGAGCGCCGCTCTGCAGCGATGTGCCGATATGGACACCTAGCTGTCGTCTTGGTTGAAAAACGCGACGCGACCTTGAGCATTTGGCAAACTGTCTTCGCCATACGTTATCAAGACCCTGAAGCACTAAAATAAACCACTGTCATCAATTACAAACCGTAAGCACCGCAGAAAACACACAGCGAACGAAAACAGAACTTATATGCAAGTATGCGCTGATGTTCCAGGCTCCCGAGGCGAAGTCAAGCTGTCGAAACCGAAATCCGACGTTTGTACATTGTTGCCCGACTAATAACCTCTGCTTTCATCGCAAAAAACGAAACCCAAACCGGCCGACGTGCTCGGTGTCACCTTTCGCTTTCGAGGAGCGCGCGGCGACGGGGACGCCATTTTCTCCGGCTGACGCTGCTGCAGCCGTTCAAAGTTTTATTTTTCACGGCGCCCCCTCATGTCAAAACACTGAAACCAAGGCTGCAATCGAAACAGCAGTTGTTGTGCTCGCTAACTAGATGGCGTAGCACGTCCACGACGCTCCAAAATTAGCTTTTTTGCGCGGGCGATTTGAATCGATCATATGCGAACGATGGCCTATGGCGCGGTAGCGAAAGAGTTAAGTAGTTAAAACAACTTATATGCAACTTTAGCTAAAACAGTGACATAACCGTAGAAGACCTGACCAAAACAAACTGCTGGGATCCTCAGTTTGGCCACTCTCATGTGGTTTCAGATGTGGCATTGTGCGCAGTTGCATGTTAAGACTGCAGAATTCTGTGACACTCCATGGGAATGGAAACGGTGCTCCATATGTCCATTATAGGACTGGATTTTCCAGAGCCTTGTTTCCAGCTCATGGCAGATTCTAGCTCTCTAGGGTTCATCATAGTAGAATGGAAACTCATTTTTGGAAAAGGTTCTTGCTCTGTTGAACTGGCGGAACTCATGCAAGAGCTTCACGCATTCTTTCTCACATTTTAATCTTTATGAACAGAATTATCAGCTCTCTATTGACTGTCTCAGTTCTGCAGCTTTTTCCATGTTTCGGTCTTGCAGGGAACTTGCTCAGGCCTCTTTGTCCGAGTAACTTGCGCTGCGCTCGTTAGTCGTACACACAGCAAGTTTCAAGGTTTGTAGTTTACTTTTTGTGCATCTGTGCTCCTCTGCTTGTTTTCAATGCCGACAGGGTGAGAGTTGACTGGCAGCGCCTGAACACAGGGGGACAGAAAGGGTCAGGCGAAGCTGCCAGTGCAGTTTCAGCCCCTCTCTCATAGCCACTGAAGAGATGGTAAAGCACAGGCTCTCCGTGTTGGTGACGAGCTCGGACGGGTTAGTGGGGGTCCTGATTCCTTGGACCATATCACAGCAGGCGGATGATGCATAGGCGGTGCATGTTGAAAGAATCCGAGGTGGTTGAACAACAGTGTCTCTCATAGCTCACGTCCAGCTTTGGGACAAATCCCAAATAACAACCAGTAAATAACTGATAACCAATAAATTAGATGAAATAGCTGCCAGAGGCCAAACAGACGTACTGTGAGGCTCTCAAGAACAAATCATCGCTTACCTGTACTTGTTCCCCATGTTCTGGATTTTTTTTTGGCTTCTTTGGTGGTGTTCTTTGATTCTTCCTTGGTGTTGACTTCTCTGGGGAATAGCATGCAGCCATTCAGGTATAGTCGTGTAGACCTTGAGGTTCCTTTGTTTTTTCATAAATAACAAAGGTCTGACAAAATATCTTCCCAAATCTTGATCGATACCTAAAAGAACATCTTGTTAGGCTAGTTGGTAATTGTTTATCTTGGTTGAAGGTACGAAACACACAGAGGCACAGGGAAGGTAGACGGGTCCGAGTGTCACTCACAGCTGCTTTATTTGGAGGCGAAACGCACAAATATATAGCCATCGTACACGCAAGGAACACCATCAAGCCTCAGGTTTGATGTGGCAGTGAAGGGGGTGAAATCAGATGAAGAGTCCAATCTTCATCTCCGAGGCACTCACAAAGTTCACTGCGGCGTCAATTTCGCCCAAGTGGCCGTTGCCCTGGTTAGGGCTAGCTGGCGTCAGGTGAATGTCTTCCGCTGTCGCTTTCTGCCGCGGCTTGCGACGTCGTCCTCGGTACGCTTTTTTCGTGTGAGATTTCCGAGCTCGGAAATCGCGCTTCGTCGTCTCGTCATTCATTTCGAACATACTGAGAAAACAAACGCCGGAGAGATCGATGTAGACGCAGCACAAAGCGAAAGCAGGGATAGCAACAGAGGGGGCTTCACCGCAGTTGCGCATCGGTCTCGGTAAATGGCGGCTACGCTACAGCACCACGTGATTTAAAGGTCCAGTAGAAACGCTTGAAATAGGCGCCGAAAACGTGTTTTTTTTTATTATTTACAGCCCGAATACGAAACTGCAGGAGATGCTGTCGGAGAGAAGAAGGCTCACTCTTCCTCTCCAAGCAGACGGCAATGGTGGGCGCTCCCGCGTTCTCGAGAGGCAGACGCGCGAAAGTTGACGATGTGCGCGAAAAATTGCAGTTTCTCGAGTCACCGTGGCTCAATAAAATGGGTTTTTTATTAACTTCGCGTTCGAATTTTGCCTTGATTTTTTGGGGGATTGTAGCTGAATGCCCAAAGATAATTTTGCAGTAAAAAACCGAAAATTCAAAAATGTCGCGAAAAACTCGCTTCTTTGACGCGCATCTCCTCTTAATACTCTTTTTATAGTGCCTATAAATGCCTATTTTGGGTGTCAGTGCCTATAAATGCCTATTTCCGACGTTGGTGCCTAAAAATGCCCTATTTTTCAGAAAAGGGGCCTGAAATACGCTGTGGTTTTGCTTTCAGATTCTGTTTGCTTTCGAATCCATTTTGGTTTTGAGTAGAACACGTGGCAACATTAGATGACCTTGTTAGTTGGCTGTGGTGAGCACTGCACCTACGCCGGCTGTGTACACAATACCAACCACGTCAGCCGAAAATATCGAAGCAACCTTTTTCCTATTTTCTGCCATTTTGTTGTGGCAGCTTGTTGATGACTTTGGCTGTTAAAGTGGTAGTTGATCAGATGGCACCACATTTCGGAAAGTATACGGAGTATTTTATAGGTTTGTCCAAATAATTCCCAGTTGGTTCCAATTGAAACCAACTGTAAAATGTTCCATAAACCTGCTGGAAACAGTTTAACTGATTAAAATTTCCACCTGGGTAACCTGCCTTATTTTCGTTCCTTGTGCCCCAGCCGCATGCCATCTTCATCAAATGTCATTTGGCGGTAATCTGAGTGGAGCAGGCCACACTAGACAGCTGGCAGTCGTGCGTACATATGAAAACGCATTCGTGCACTCAAACCATAGAGTAAATGACTCAAACAAAAAAAACGGCTTCTAATGTTCGCACCTTGCTTAAGGTCCCAAGTAATTCCCGCTGTGTTTTTGTATTATTTTACGGCAGATATTGCGCGCTGAAGTTCGGAACTGTGTGCACCTTTGATAAAGTTTATAGTGCCTATTTTTCTCTGTTAGGTGCCTAAAATGCAATTTTAGCCACCTATTTATGGCGCCTAAAACGTGTTTTTAGTGCCTAAAAATCCGGCCTCTAGTCATTACGGTTCTCTCTGCACTTGGGCACTGCAGATCAGTACAGCCAAGTGCTTAAGGGAAGATGCGAAGACACTTTTTCATTAATATTTGACTTAGAGCTATGAAATTCTAACTTAGTTTTTATGCTGGTTTCCAATCTGCAATTAGTTGCATAGTTTTTTCTTTGGAGGAGAAATTCTAGAGGCCCGTGTACTGTGCGATGTCAGTGCACGTTAAAGAACCCCAGGTGGTCGAAATTTCCGGAGCCCTTCACTACGGCGTCTCTCATAGCCTTAGTCGCTTTGGGACGTTAAACCCCACAAACCAAACCAGTTTTTTTTTTTTTTTTTGTTCAGTGACAGTGGAAAATGTATACCTTTTTGCCCTCTCTTTTTGTCATACTGAGCTTCCACGATCACAGACCATTGATGGCTCATTTTGATCCATTATAAATTGTAGAGTGCCAAAAAATAATTATGAAGTGCATATAGAATGTGCTAATGACGTGAACAATTTGAACCTGGTAAGTGTACGTTTTCACGACACCACCATGTGGAAATTAATTTTTTTTTTTTTGCAAATATCTGGTCAGTATTTATGACTGCCAGAGATAACAGCACTCCTCACACTTCAGAGAAAATGTGTGCAGAATTTCAGTCTGATACGTGCACCAGTAAGTACCAGAAACAAGAAGGGCAAACTCAGGGCAAACTCACAAAATCGCCCAAAATTGCTTTTGAGAAAAATGGATGTGAAGTTAAAATTACATGTTTATTTAGAAAAGAGGGCTTTAATTCCGATCAAACTTTGGCACAAAGGAAGAAAACTGTCCATAAAGCAGCGACTGCCACTAGAAACATCCTGTAGCATGTCTCTCTCTCACGGCGCTTGCGAGTGGACTCCTCGACACAGGCTTTTTTTTTTCCACAGTCAGCTTCAGGGACATTTTTTTCTGCCTTGTCATGTCTCTGGTTGTGCCAAGCTCCACCAGACCTATAGGTGAAAGCACGCCCAGTTCTTCGAGGATACAGTCAAAGCTGGTCTGGTGTGCCCCCTGTTGAACCAAAGGACAGCCAATGCAGTGGCCATTTCCACTACATACCGAGAGGCAAATCTTGTTTTAGGGCAGAGAAGCCATATCTTGCTGTTCAAGGACTCGGCAGCATTTTGGGTCTTGCCTTGGATGCACCTGGCCAGCAACGTCTCATCGGTTAGCTGCTTGTAGACGGGCAGGATTGCCTTTCCCTGGGCCTTGGTCAGTAGCGATGTGTGGGCTGGTGCACACTCACCCAACACTTGGGCTCACCGGTGCTTGCACCAGGATGCTGCTCCCTCAGGACAGAACTTATGGCTGCTAGCCCCGTCCGAGGAGCTTGAGTGGGAATATGAGGCTCAAATTGCTCTATACATTCCCTGGATGCTGCCCCTGTTGCTAGTAATAGCAACCTGATAGTAGGTCTGCAGCTTCAGGATTGCAGGCTCCTTCAGTTGTTCCCCTCTTGGCAGGGGTTCCTTTAGCTTTCGGAGAGCGGTTCCGAGGCACTTTGCCGTGTGGTTAGTGCAATCTTCTTTTTCAATAGGGACACCACTGTAGGCATTGACCTCTACAACTACCGCATAGGCTTTGGAATCCCCGTCACTTCCTGAAATGCAGTGGCGTGTCATAAGATCTGCTCCTCTACCATATACACACTGCAGCTTTGGTCTTCGTAGCATTGGACGAGCAGTCGACATTCTTCTCGCACACAGGGCCATGAAACGCCTGCCAGACTGCTTCCTCCTCATCTGGCAGGACCTGTGCCGGCTGCAAGCAAGGCAGTAGTTCGAAAGGACCTCGAAGTCCAAGCAAAGTCCATTATCCAAGGAAATAACTGTCGCAATGCCATTGTGGCTTTTATGGCCGCGTTTCTGCCATGTGCCATCGTACATCACGGTAATATCCCCGCCGACGTCACTCTTTCTAATCGCCTGCGATTTCTCGAGGTTCTTGGGAGACTGCACTGATCGCAGCGTCGTGTACTTTCAGGCTGATTGCAGCGAAAGATTTATGGTGCATTGGCCTGTGGAGTCCAATAATTGTGGAAAACTGTAACAGCTGCTCATATCCAATTCCTATGGAACGAGGCTCCACAGCAGCTTCGACAGTGACGTCGAAGCTTTCACGCGAGCTCCTGCTGTCATAGTCACGGCTCGCATTGTTGCAGGCGTCCCTGCACGCCACAACTCGCCGTGATGAGTAGGTTGCGGAAAGAACACTTGGTGTGCACTCACAGTTCTCACACAGTAGTCCAAGGAACGAAGCGAGTCCTTTGCGCTTCGCGGCCGGTTCCCGGACTCTAATTCCCTAACACTGGCATGTTGGGCAAATCGTGCCGCTCACAACAATGTTCAGCGCTGTCAAATCAGTAATGACAGGTGACGCCTCATCGCCGGCTCTTTCTCTGCCTCTATGCTGCTGCCAGATGCATTCGGTATGTATGGTGAGACGTAATGGTGCATTATATGGAGAAAGTTGCATAGGAAAAAATCCCATGCCAGTTCTCGGATGAAAAACATGCAATTTTCTATGCTTACGCAAGATGTTTATTTTGGGGGCCTGTGTTGCCGCAGCTCGCAGGCTTTTTGTGATAACCACATCCGAATGTTCTTCGAGGCCTTGGCGACGTCCTCCTCTGCGTAGCCCTTTTTTGAAGCGTAGTGCGTGAAAAACACTGCGTAGAAAAGAAAATGCACCATGAGTGTTAGAATGACGCACATTTGGATCTCCGCACTAGTTAATTTAGCTGCGGTACATTAGAATGCAGCTGTAAACAAAAAAAAAATTTGAGGGGACATTTAAGCTCTGCGGCTTGCAGTTTTCTTTATTTAACAGCCACCTCTCGCAATCCAGTGGGCACGTTGTGATGATGCCACAACATATGGTCCTTTCTTCCACCAGCTGTCAAATTATCTGCTATCAAAATTCCTCAATTGCTTTCCCACTGTGAACAGTAAACCTTTCAGGCATTATTTTCTTTTGAAAACACTTAAACATTTAATTTCATGGCTGAAGGTGGAAGCATAATAACAGTCACACAGAACGTGTAACACCAACAGCAATCAATTTTTGTGGACACAGAGCGCATTGAGTGAAAACTTTAGTCTGCTTACTAATAAATTTCTGAGTTAGACTGCAGTTAAATCACAGAACAGAGAACAAGATGACCGCATTCACCTTTCAGTGCATCAACTTTGTGGGGTGTGAGGGGCTGTTGAGGTGGCTTCTCTCCGCCTTGGGCGACGAAACGGTTTGACAGTGTGCCCGTCACACTTCGCTTGGCGAGCACTTCCGTCGACCAGATGGCAGTGGCGGCTCGCTTCACGAAGTGGGAGTCCTTTGGGACTGTCAGCAATTGGTCATAGACCTCTTTGGTCAAATGTACCCCATTGGCAAGGTGAACCTGCATGAAATCAAACCAATTTCAACACCACTTCATAATGTGATAGGAGCAGGCCGCGAGGCACATGTCCCGTATATTCATAATATTGTGTGCCTGTTCCCATGGTAAATGCCTCGCACTCCACAAACAGCCCTCATACACGCTCATGCATGTGCTGGTTGACAGTTCGACTAAAGATTCATGCCAGACTCAGTTTTGTGGTAGATGTTACACTGATTGCAACCTAATCAGTCATGCACCTATGCGAAAAGTGCCTCCAAAATAAGCTCCACTACAACCTTATCTCCGGTTATTCCTTCCCATAGCTGGGGATTTTTTGCGGCATGGCTCACTGCTGTGTATCAGTTCGTGTCTCACAAGAAACAGCATGTTTAGATGGCATTGTCAGGAATTGATTATTTTTTTTTCCAACACCTGAACTAATGAATTTTAAGATCTGACATTAATGGAAAGCTTGGTCTTATTGAACAAGCCAAGATGACTGAGTGAACTACTAGCGTGTTGACTTTGTGAACAAATAAAAATTGTGATTTATGGCTTAGCCACAATTTACAATTAATCCATGTCCCAAAGCGACACACAGGCTATGAGGGACACCACAGTGGAGGGCTTCGGAATAACTTTGACCACATGGGGTTTTTAGTATGCAGACGTTGCACAGTACACGGACCCTTTTTGTGTTCTGCCTCCTTCAAAATGCCGCCACCACGGCCAGGATTGAACAGAGGTGTTCTGGCTAAGCAGCCGAGTGCCCTGACCACTCAGCCACCGAAGCGGGTACAACAATTATTGGTATGGTGTTTTAAAGCAAGGGAAGAGAGTAAAAGAGTAACACAAAAAGATTTGTCGACAGTCATGGCTAGGTTAAATACTTCAAAGTGAGAGCAAGTTGCTCTTCAGTCCGCAGATTCCAATATGCACCGTAAGCTATTCCCCCCCTCCCATCCCAATACACACACACACACACACTTCCTTCTTTAACCACCCAAAAATTTTTCCCAGGTTATGTGACCTGAAAACATTTAATCATTAACCTTGCACTACAGGAAGTATAGAAAAAAACAGCTCATTATAAGGAGTGTACCATCAGCTGAGAGGAAGCGCAAGAGCTGGTGCTGCAGCTTCATGTTGAGCTGGCGCAGCTCCTCATTTTCTTTCCTCAGCTTCTGCACCTCTTTCTCAGCTGCTGTCTCCGTGCCACTGGCCATAAGGTCGTCCGTTGTGGCCTGTTGTGCGAGCATCCGCAACTTTTTGATGTTTCGAACTTTATCCCGTGCCAGGTCTGTTGGACGTTTTAGGGGCGCGCGACTACTCCATGATGTCTGTGACCAGAAATATATTGATCCATTTCTTCTTTGGATTCTGGGAAGAAAAGAAATCTCTTTTAGGAGTGTGTTCGCACAATTTTCCATACATTGATTGTAATGATAAAATGCAAGATAATGTTTCCTGCACCAAGCCTTTTGCAGCAGCTTCTATTCTAAATTATTTAATTGACAGTGCCTATTTGGCCATCAGCCAGAATTCCCTCAACACTCACCAGAGACTGGCTGCTCAATTGAGTAATCTGTCCTCTTTTTTTCTTTTTTTTTAGAGTGAATCGTTTTCACCACTGTTCAGCAGCAGTAACAAACATTGCTATATGAAAGTGCAGCCCCTGGTTTATGGGGGTTCAACGTCCCAAAGGGACTCAGGCTGTGAGGGATACCATAGTGAACGGCTTCAGAAATTTCGACCTCCTAAGGTTCGTTAATGTGCACTGACCGCACAGTACACAGGGCCTGTAGAATTTCGCATTCATGTCAAGTTTTCAAGAAACAATGCAGAATCGACACTTCCTGCCTAGTGTGGCTTGAGAATCTCTGTCACATTTGGCAACTTTCTCGCCTACAGAGGCCTTCACAGTTTAATATTCAATACACGTAGCTAGGGCGTGGTCATCAACTGAGCGGTTTTTATTCACCTTTTGTCATAGGAATAAACTATATGTGCATGTCCAGATGATCGAAACACACAAACAGGCTTGCAAGCTATGCGACTACTTCATCAGAAGTGGCCAAGTCCCGTGGCAGGAGAAGATCATCAGAAGCAGTCGAGTGTAGACAATGGTAAAATTTATTTTTGCTTTGCACTTAAGCGTACTTTGTATTTCGTGATCGATATTGTGCTGAAAGCTTGCTTGCGGTGTCCATAAAGAGGTGTTTTCTGGTAGTAACTTGTAAGGTTGTCTTAGTAAAACACCTTTTGCAGCCTGTTGTATAATAAGTTCTGGATATCAAACACTGCTTCATGTTGTTCTTTTGGTGGTAGCATCCGCAGTTGCCCAGCGAGTGCCATACATATGTGATAAATAGTATCACGCGGCTCCTGCTGCTGCTCATGAATCCCCTGGCTTTCATCCCGCACAGCCTGCAAATGTTGCAGACAGGCAGCAGCAACCGCAGCATGTGGGGGTGCTTCTGATGAGCTGGAATTTGAAACATGCTATTCATACCCATTTGCCGTTCATAAATCTATTTTATAACTTTCTGCCTTCCTAGACGAGCGGCGCCGTTTCCTTGGCCTTGGCCTTTAAAGGAATGGAATGTTTATGAACAGTGAGGTAAATTCACTCCAGAAGCAAGCAGCGCAGCCATTAGTTAGGTTCAAGTAAGCATGCATTACGAGAGATGAACAACCTGATGTCATTGTGTAGTATTTACCTTTCCACATCAGAATCTCACTCCTCTGCTCTGCTTCCCAGTTGGCTACAAATATTAGAGCAGATGTCATGCATTAAAGTTCAGTGACTGTAGCAGCACACCTTACCTTCTTAGATGGTTACCTTTCAGCTGCAGCTGCTTGTGGTGTGGGTGGCCTACTTGACTCAGAAAGGACGAGACCGATGTTTCTTGCACTGCAGGCACTGGAACAGCGACTTCAGTAGTGTTATCTGCCTGGTCTTCGGATCTATTTACCAGTTGCCAGTGCAGCATTTCTAGAATGCCCGCACCAAATCATCGGGCAGCTAGCGCCAGGCCTGAGACACCCATGTGGCCACACTGGCAAGAGGGGGCCTGCGCAGCTGGCCAGTTGGAGTTTTCAGGTTGTCGCCGGCCATTCCCTGATTATACAATTCACGCCCACGGTCTATAAAGGCGCGATAAGTAACCCATCCCAAACATTTTTCAATTTTTACATGTTCCCTGTTGTTCTTGAAACTGTTAAAATAAATCTAGATACCCTGTTCCAGTACATGAATAAAGCGGTAATCGAGCTATTTCTCGTTATTGCACATTCAGTCATACGGTGCGCGACTCAGCAGGTGTTTTACTCGATCGCGCACACTGATCCAACTAATCTACGACAAGACAAAAGTTGGCGTTCGGTCATTTCCCCCCACTGTGTTAAGCAGTCGCTAGAAGGCTCACTTTCTGGGACAGCCGCAGTTTCTGTAAAATTCCATCGCCTGTGAGAATTCCCACGTGCTCCTTGACACGAAGCCGCTGCCGCTCTGCGTCGCCAGGTCCACTGTTTTTGCCTCCCGAGTGTAGCGGTCACAGTTTCTGGCAATCTTCCACTGATAGCAGCGCACATGAGGGAAATAACAAAGGCATTACATCTCTTGGAGCTGTGCATTAAGACAGGCACTGCAGTGTGCACTGCAAATTGTCGAGTCAGTGAGGCACTCACCTGCGTCGAGGTCGCATAGCTGCCAGATTGCTTCTCAAACGTTTCATTTTCGTTCTACATCCTTGTAATCCATGTGCTTGGTGTCATAGACATGTAGATGTGCACAGATGCCTTCAAGCAGCTGCTCCACAACATTGTTTGAGCTCTCGGCACTGACCATTGCACTGTTCAACTGTGCAGATAGAACAATTTTCACTTTTCAGTTCCAGCTAGCTACAGCCGGAAAATTTCCGCTTCCCGGTTGGCTCAAACTGAAAAATCATCACTTCCAATTAAAAAGCACCATTTCCAGCTATGTCCAGCTGGAACTGTGAAGTGCTTTTACAGTTGAAAATAGTGTATCCATTTAACCTGGGATGGAATGGAAATGATTTTTATTAGTTTCTTTTTTATGCTAGGGCATTTATATGTTTCATGCAAATAGAAATGTTTTTATAACACTTACATGTCCTCTGAGCCTAAACTATCTGAACATTTGAAAAATACACAAAAGTGCAATAACTTGTCAGAACAGCAGACAGATTATAAGATATCAACTATATATGATCATGAAGGGCAGAAGAGAAGCAGCTGGCATCCTGTAAAATAAACATGCTCAGAACAACTGTCTGAGATACCTTACTAGAATCGCTTTGTTAGATCCGCTCAGACCGTTGTCAAAGCGAATCAGCTCCCGTGTGTCTTCAAACAGCTTCTTGATGGTTGGGGTTTCTGCAATGGCTGCTTCCCTGGTGGAATTGTTGCACAGACCCAAGAGCAGCTCACCGTGTTGTTTTTGCACCACCCGCAGCACGGCTAGATGGGTAAAGACTTCCCGCTCAAAGTCTGCGATTGAAATAAAGCAGAATGTAGTTGAAACTTCCCTGAACGGTCTCTGATAAAATGAGGTGGATCACAAACTGCTTACATGATACTAGGGCACTGCAATATCTCCCGAAACTTTTTCATAGAAGGCTTGAAGAGTTCAAACGCAATATTCAGCAACGTTTTTAAACGCACTGCTGCAGTTTCAGCTGACAACTCTAAATCTTACCCGCATGTGCATGCGGAGCTTTTTCAGCGTGGTGTCTCTTCCACGGCTCTTTCCTCAACTTGGAATTGTCGAATCTTCTTTTCTGAGGCACTCACATGTTCTAATGCTGCTTCAAATTCCCTGGAGGCATCTGAAACGCTGGGGTGATCGCATCGGTTCTGCTAGGCCTAATCGCCGCGGATCGAGTTGTCACTGGACGAGCCTTCACCTGCTCACTGCACGATGGCTTCGCTTGCTCGATCCTGCTTCATCCATGACTGAAGATAGAGTTGGCTCACGATCATCACTCTGAAACGTCCCTCAATGTAGCATGGACGCAGCAAAGAGGCTTCGCCACATGTACGTGCACGGCGGGCAGTGGCAATTCCTGAATCGTACCACGTGATTTAAAAACCAGTCGCAGCTTGTGAAACGTGGCAAAGCCATACTTTTTTTTTACTATTTCTTGCACTGTCATAGTGTGGCAAAGCAAAACAAACGCAGCACGCACCTTCAGAGTGCAATGTTTCATTTTATATACTAACTACTATTTTTCGTGCTGGCCAATTTGAGTCTTATGAGCTCTAGTTTGGCTGTGTTATTATCGATGCACTTCTTTTGCATTCTTCATGTTGAGTGCATGCTCAGCTCTCATGAGCTTCATTTTGAGGAGGCGTTCCCTTCTCTTTCACTTATTCTCGTCTGTGACAGCTTTCAGGCGTGCACCAAGTTCTTCTTCAACAGCTGTATGCTTTGTGCACTTTCTGCGTTGCACTGGAGCTTTTGGTTGTGGCGAAGATTGCGGGGCAGCTCTACTTCAGCTGCAGGTGGTCCATTTGCTGCGTCTTCGACACACTCCACCACCGCCGGGGCTCGCTGCAGTGTCCCACTAATGAGTCATTTCTGCAAAAATATTTGCAACTTAGTTTTCATCGCAACTCGTGATCACCAGGTGCATAAAAACTTACTTTACACTGTGTAAACAGATAAATCTTAGTTCTAGTAAGCAGCTGCAGGCATTTACGAGTGATCACTGTACCTGGTCGAGTACACAATTTCAAGGACTGCGATTTGTTTGTAAGTGTGGTATTGGTCAGCGTGTGTGTTTTATGAAATGCAATAACTTATTAATACTGCAGACGGCCAACGTAGTGCTTGAGATAACGAGCACAATACGCTCTCGTGATTTAATACTATGTGGCCTTATCTGCAGCATAAGATAACACCTTGAAGCAGGTATTTGAGTCAAGCAACTTCTCATGCTGGCAATCAACCGAAAAGCAAACAGACACGTCTGAGGCGCAGTTTTGACACAAATCAGTGCCTTGATATCAGCGAACTGCAGAAAAGAGAATCAGACGAAAGTAGAAACGAGGAGCTCACCTGTCGCAAACACTGCCTTTGCCTTCCATTTTTCTTTAAAGTTATCTCAGCATTTCTGCAGCTGACTCACTGTTCGGTATCAGATGTTGGGCTGGCAGAACTCATCGGTTATCACTTTCCATGTTTTCTTCCTTTGCAGTGAAACTCCCTCTGTTCATTTGTTTTTCCATGACCGCATGGCACTTGTTGACGAGCTCAGTGAGCACGTTGTGCTCTTCTTCACTGAAATTTACCGTTTTTTTCGCCTCCATGAACTTTTTTGTTCTAAAAAAAGCTAAGCAGAAAGTGAACACAGAACGCAACAAAACTACTACAGAAAAGGTGAAAATAAATGGGAAATGACATCAGAAAGCAAACACATGCAAAAGAGGTAGACGACGTGAAATCAAGCATGATGTTGACTGCATGGTGGCTGGCCGAAAAGGAAAAAATGTCCAAATTGAAAATTTGTTCGCTTAACTTCTGTCATGCTTGCTTGTAAGCTTGCTAGGAGAGATTTTTATTCACCTTTTGTCATAGGAATAAACTATATGTGCATGTCCAGATGATCGAAACACACAAACAGGCTTGCAAGCTATGCGACTACTTCATCAGAAGCGGCCATGTCCCGTGGCAGGAGAAGATCATCAGAAGCAGTCGAGTGTAGACAATAGTAACATTTATTTTTGCTTTGTACTTAAGCGTACTTTGTATTTTGTGATTTATATTGTGCTGAAAGCTTGCTTGCGGTGCTGTCTGTAAAGAGGAAACAAAAAAATTTGCCATGATATATGTATTTAATACATGCCTGAGGTGTTTTCTTCTAGTAACTTGTAAGGTTGTCTTAGTGAAACACCTTTTGCAGCCTGTTGTATAATAAGTTCTGGATATCAAACACTGCTTCATGTTGTTCTTTTGGTGGTAGCATCCGCAGCTGCCCAGTGAGTGCCATACATGTGTGATAAATAGTATCGCGCGGCTCCTGCTGCTGCTCATGAATCCCCTGGCTTTCATCCCGTACAGCCTGCAAATGTTGCAGACAGGCAGCAGCAACCGCAGCATGTGGGGGTGCTTCTGATGAGCTGGAATTTGAAACATGCTATTCGTACCCATTTGCCGTTCATAAATCTATTTTATACCTTGCTGCCTTCCTAGGCGAGCGGCGCCGTTTCCTTGGCCTTGGCCTTTAAAGGAGTGGAATGTTTATGAACAGTGAGGTAAATTCACTCCAGAAGCAAGCAGCGCAGCCATTAGTTAGGTTCAAGTAAGCATGCATTACGAGAGATGAACAACCTGATGTCATTGTGTAGTATTTACCTTTCCACATCAGAATCGCAGTCACCTGCTCTGCTTTCCAGTTGGCTACAAACATTAGAGCAGATGTCATGCATTAAAGTTCAGTGACTGCAATAGCACACCTTCCCTTCTTAGATGGTTACCTTTCAGCTGCAGCTGCTTGTGGTGTGGGTGGCCTACTTGGCTCAGAAAGGACGAGACCGATGTTCCTTGCACTGCAGGCACTGGAACAGCGACTTCAGTAGTGTTATCTGCCTGGTCTTCGTATCTATTTACAATTAATAAATAATGAATACCATAAATTAAGCAGGATTTTTTTCACATTTTAACTGAATCCGCACATCAATTGTTTGATCAAGTTTTTTAGGCATGTGTCATGAAGTTGCAACGTGTAAAGAATAGAAAGTTGCACATGGTTTAAAAACTTACTTAATGTGCAGAATATAGGTTGACCCCCTTACCTCGAAGCAAAGAAGTGAGCATAAAACTTATAGCGCAGAAAACTTCGTTTGATTTACTGGTGCCACTGGACTCGTCACTCATTCTTCCGAGCTTCTGAACTCTCGTGAAGACAACTGCTTCTCACTAGCTGCGTTCCACAACATGTCGTCCTCGGTGAGATCCAACAAGTTGCCAGTGCAACATTTCTAGAATGCCTGCACCAAATCGTCGGGCAGCTAGCGCCAAGCCTGAGACACCCATGTGGCACAGTGGCAAGAGGCGGCCTGCGCAGCCGGCCAGTTGGAGTATTCAGGTTGTCGCCGGCCATTCACTGATTATACATTTCACGCACACGGTCTATAAAGGGTTTATTCAGCATGACGTCCATTGGCTGAAGCGTTGTCATGCCCGCTCATAACGTCTCCTTGAAACTTAAATTTTTTCTGACAGATGGCCCCGACAGAAAAAAAGGCAGATCACTGTGGCGACCCTCATTAGAGCAAAACGGAAGCAAAACCTCCACATATAGACATCTGTGGCTGTTCTGACGACATTTTGACATCTAAGTGTATTTTTTCGCGTTTAATTAAGCAATTATACCTCATCAAATTTTGCCCACGGTAACATTTTATCACACACAGAATTGCGAACACTTTTTGCTGACATAACAGAGTCATATAATGCTCTCGCGTTAAAAAAAGGGCTAGCGATTAACCCTTTCGCTGTGTACCTCCGTGTAAGCAACAGCATTGACCCTGCTACCTTGAAGAAAAAAACGTGGAGGCATCACATCTCTTTCACTGCTCACAACTCATTACTGATGCTGGAAATTTAGTCCTCATCACGGTTGGAGCTTCCTCAGGGCCTTGACACAGCCGCCTATCATTTCTGGGGTTGAGCTTCTAGTCCAGGATGAAGTTTTTTTCATTGGAGAAAAACCACAGCATTCCAGGCTCCTCTGGGTGTTTCAGTTTGTTCAGGAGGCGCTTAGCTGTGCTCGGGCTGCTCTCCTTGGTTTTCTCGGACATGAACTGTCCTCTCCGCATAGCAAAGGACCTGTAGTGAAGGTCCTCACGAACCACACATCTGACAGTGGCCTCGTCAACCTCCACCTCCTTGCTCTTATCGACTTGCCAGGGTCTTCATCAATGATAGCTTGGACGTGACTGATGAATTCTGCCATCCTAAGAGTGTCAGAATGCCGACAATGTCGTTTCCTTTGAGAAACTGCGTCCATATCATCATTGGCAGCCTCCACTTCTTTCCGAACCTTGAAGACGAATGAGCGGGTAACCTTCGAGAATGTCGCAATCTCTGAATTGGGCCGTTCAAGTATTCCTCGAGTACCTGCATGATCTGTGCCTTGCACCTGGCTGCTGTCTGTCTTCGCATCCTTTCTAGTGACAACCCAACTGACAGGCCAAATGCTTCGTGCTCTGTCATTTTGTGCTCCAGGTGGGACGGCAGCTGCTGCTCAAACTTGTCGCTTCCTTTTCTTTGTCACCTGAGCTGATGGCTCCCTAGTTGGCTGGGAGCAGAGTGGTGCCATCCAGCCAGGAGCGGGCTCATTCTCAGGATTAGGCGGCTCTGCGGGCACTGGTGTTGCCTGCACATCTGCTTGAACGCTCCCAGCAGGCAATGTTGTGTCGTGCACCATTTCATTGAAAATCACCTCCGGTTAGGTGTCTGTGTCACCTGCCACTGCTGGGACCTTCTCGAGGTTACATGTAGTTCTGCAACAAAGGAACAAATATACATGTCACTAAGTCAACACCATGTTTTAGGATGAAGCAGACAAGTGCACTGCCTGCAGTTAAAACAAAACTTCGCAGTACTGTGCTTAGAGGCAAGTCAGCTTTCCTTCCAAACCCTGACAAGCTGTAGATCACGCTATCTCCAGGTAACTACAGACTCCATGTTAGCAAAGAAAAACACATTAGAAGCGCTGGCAGACAGAAGAAATGTCCAGACGCAGTGATGGGACCACGAAGTAATTCTTCGGGAGAGAAAGACAAGTGACATAAGCTGCCGTGCACTTCCCAAGCTACTTCCTTTGATTGCCTGGAAAAGTGGTGCCCCTAGTAAGGTCCAGTTAGTATGGCAAACTTTTCAAATATTACATGCAAATATTACATAGCATTTCAATCTGAATGTGAACAACTGCTGCTTCTCCCACAACACAGACATGCAACCTAGAGTGAATGCTATGAATTTTACTGAAGCTCGCTTTTTTATTTATTTACAGCGCGATCCAGATCAAGTGTGCTTTTATATATTTATTTTTTTTTTGCTTTCATAGCCACGTGAAACTTTTTAAAAATAAATCTAGATACCGTGTTTCAGTACATGAATAAAGCGGTAATCGAGCTATTTCTCGTTATTGCACATTCAGTCATACGGTGCGCGACTCAGCAGGTGTTTTACTCGATCGCGACAAGACAAAAGTTGACGTTCGGTCATTTCCCCCCACTGTATTAAGCAGTCGCTAGAAGGCTCACTTTCTGGGACAGCCGCAGTTTCTGTAAAATTCCATCGCCTGTGAGAATTTCCACATGCTCCTTGACACGAAGCCGCTGCCGCTCTGCGTCGCTAGGTCCACTGCTTTTGCCTCCCGAGTGTTGCGGTCATGCAAGCACTTCCACAGCTTCTGGCAATCTTCCACTGATAGCAGTGCACATGAGGGAAATAACAAAGGCATTACATCTCTTGGAGCTGTGCATTAAGACAGGCACTGCAGTGTGCACTGCAAATTGTCGAGTCAGTGAGGCACTCACCTGCGTCGAGGTCGCATAGCTGCCAGATTGCTTCTCAAACGTTTCATTTTCATTCTACATCCTTGTATTCCATGTGCTTGGTGTCATAGACATGCGGAAGTGCGCAGATGCGTTCAAGCAGCCGCTGCACAACATTGTTTGAGCTCTCGGCACTCACCATTGCACTGTTGAACTGCGCAGATAGAACAATTTTCACTTTTCATTTCCAGCTAGCTACAGCCGGAAAATTTTCGCTTCCCGGTTGGCTCAAACTGAAAAATCATCACTTCCAATTAAAAAGCACCATTTCCAGCTATGTCCAGCTGGAGCTGAAGTGCTTTTACAGTTGAAAATAGTGTATCCATTTAACCTGGGATGGAATGGATATGATTTTTATTAGTTTCTTTTTTATGCTAGGGCATTTATACGTTTCATGCAAATAGAAATGTTTTTATAACACTTACATGTCCTCTGAGCTTAAACTATCTGAACATTTGGAAAATACACAAAAGTGCAATAACTTGTTAGAACAGCAAACAGAATATAGGATATCAACTATATATGATCATGAAGGGCAGAAGAGAAGCAGCTGGCATCCTGTAAAATAAACATGCTCAGAACAACTGTCTGAGACACCTTACTAGAATCGCTTTGTTGGATCCACTCAGACCATTGTCAAAGCGAGTCAGCTGCTGTGTGTCTTCAAACGGCTTCTTGATGGTTGGGGTTTCTGCAATGGCTGCTTCCCTGGTGGAATTGTTGCACAGACCCAAGAGCAGCTCACCGTGTCGTTTTTGCGCCACCCGCAGCACGGCTAGACAGGTAAAGACTTCCTGCTCAAAGTCTGCGATTGAAATGAAACAAAATGTACTTACAACTTCATTAAACGGTCTCTGATAAAATGAGGTGGATCACAAACTGCTTACATGATACTAGGGCACCACAATATTCCCCAAAACTTTTTGATAGAAGGCTTGAAGACTTCAAATGCAATATCCAGCAACATTTTTAAACGCACCGTTCCAATTTGAGCTGATGACTCTAAATCTCACCAGCACATGCATGCAGGTGGAAACGTCAATGCAAAGGGGTATGCGCTTTTTTAATTTGAACGTGCAGAAATAAATGATCAAGCTGGGTAAAAGCTCACATGGAAGCAGCATTGCAATGTGAGGCCCTAGTGAAGTATAGGTAGTGTTTTGGCTCAATGCCGTGGATTTTACCAAGTTTTGTGAAAAGACAGTTTCTATGCACTTTTGTGACACCAAAATAATCTGCATTAGTTTCATGCTTAACACCAACTGCGTGAGATAACCATGCTCCCCAGTTTCTCATGATCACCTGACCACTGACATGCTTTTAATTTGCGCATGGCTCACCTATAACATCATTAGAAAGGGCTTTTAATTGAAGACAGGACTATACAACTTTCATTACAAATTGGAGCTCAGCAAGTTACCTTCATCAAGCAGCTGTTTCTTCCGTCTTCGAGTCTTCTGCTGTTTGTTGGGCATAGGTGCACGAGAATGCCCCGAGCAAGGAAAGCAAAGTGAAAGCAGGCTTGGAACATAAAAATAATTGGCCATGTAAACTGCTTGAGCATAAATGCCTCAAATGATATGAGAAAATAATGTTTACAGAAAAATTTACTTATACTCTTTAGCACACTCTTGTAATTACAGTACCTCACTACATATTGTCAGCATGATTATTATGTGCACTGATGCTTTTGTAACTCTAACTCTTTCGCTACCGCACCATAGGCCATCGGACACATTTATATGATGCAAATCGGCCGCGCAAAAATGCGTGATGTGGAGTTTTTGCGGACGTGCTGCACCATCTAGTTTGTGTGCAGAATTCTCTGTATAGGGTGTCTACAGTCGACCGGCGACTCTAAAGAGGTTTGCGATCGCGCGGTCTTCAGTCGACAAGCACAGTTTGTACAAGCATCATTTTGTTGGTCTGGAGTAAACCCTCAAATTGAATTCTCTGGTCTGTACACTCAACCCATTGTCAACTAAAAAGTAACACCAGGAAAGTCCCGTCAGTGCCATTTGCCCTTGTACCCGAGTGCGAGGTGCGAAGCAGTTTGCATGACATTGCTCAGAAGTTCTCCTCGGACTCTAGCTGCTGAAGGAGTCCTCACTTCCAGAAGGCCAAAGCTGTCGCCATCTTTCACTACTCTGTCTGGTATGGCACCAAGTACTGTTACACCAGTGTTGATGCTCAGGCTGCAGTGATACACTTCATTTGACACGCTCTTCTCAACATAGCACCGCGCCGCACTCTCCTCATTAAGCAAGCCGTCCCTCATATGGTTGGTTTGCAAGGTACTTGATCCAAACACTCTCTTTAAAAACTTTCCATCTGCTAGCTTCTGGTGGCTAACAGTGTCGCCAAAGTGGGACGCAGTCAGGCGCTTTGCGCTTTCAAAGGACCATGTTGTAGAGCTGCTCTGGTCTCTTGTGCTTTCAAGTGCTCACGCCTCTTCAAGCGTGACAGAGCAGTCTTCAAAATCGTTGCCTGCTGGCACATTCTTGTTCCAAAGCACCTTGGGGGGGAATCTCAGCGTCCTGATGGATGACTGGCAGGGGCACTGGAAGGAAAGAGTTATCGTGTCACGCAGCGTAGGATTCATGTCTTGCAGTCTTCGTATGTCTTCCTCAGTTAACATAATGCATGCACTTTCTTTTGCACGCTTGCTTTGCTTTGCCTAGTTGGGCACATGCTTCACAAAGCACACTCCTGATGCTTCTGCGCGTATCTTTAGTCACGAGCCCGTCAGATGAAATTGCTGCAGCCACAGCTTGCACCGTCTTGACACAGAAAATGATGCCTCAGCAGTGTCTTTCAGGTGCACCTCCACACCAGCTTCGCAGAGCAGTGGCTCGTGGATCATCCATGGTAAAACAGCGCAGAAAAAACACGAGGACGGAACAAACACGACAACACGAGTTCTGGATCGTGGATCTTCTCAGCCTTAGACATCCTATAGACGGCAACACAATGTTTGGAAGCAGATCGAGCCCTCTCATGCTGCAAAATTGAGTCCTCTTAAAAGTACTTTGGTGGAGGCCTTTCAGTTGCTTGGTCCACGGTCCTTGCGGGAGACTCAGTGAAAGTGACTGAATATTGTCCACTGCTTGCAGTAGTGCCTGGAACATAGATAAATCAATAAGTGACACCTTTTAGGTGTAGGCATTTGACATGTAAAATTACATATTTAGGTTTTTGCCACTAAAATGAGTCACTGACGAGCAACAAAAATTCCTGGTGTGCTGACGTTAAAGCTCTGCGACTGGAGGCAGTAATATGTGTACTGCAGATAATCAGTGAAGAAATCATACGTGCTGTTGAAAACCTTCTAGGTTAACAAAAAATTTCATCAGTAGTTCACTTATGCTTCTGCTTATACACCAAGCGTGAAGAAAACTATCTGTACATTTTAAAGAGCTAACAATATTGCTCTTCGTAATGGGAAGTAACTTTTATTAGTTATTGCAAAACTGGCCAGTGCTTTCACTGCGAATTTGCAATTTCAAATTTGCGCGCACGCATACATCAATACTCAGTTTGTATGCTTGCCAAAAGAAATTGCAAGGGAATGTAGAAAAGAAAAAAAAGGCACAAAATTTGTTCCCATTCCGCTTAGCTTTTATTTGAAGCGGCCGGCCTCTTGTGGCGAAGCTTGCAGGTTTTCTGTGATAGCCTCAGTTTTTTCTGCTTTCATGGCTTCTTCATTCGTCAAGCCCAGACAGTAGGCATAATGCCTGAAGAACACTGGAAGAAAATCATGCATACATGTGAGAAATAGCGCTAGCTATGTTACTATTCTGGCTTTGGCAGAACTGTTGTCGTGGGAACCAGATTCCAGGACATTTAGTAAATCTTAGCCTGAAAATTAGCTCAGCACTACAAAAGCTGCCGAATCTACTTGTAACACCACTGCTCTTTCTAAAAAGAACAGCATGTTACATCATCAGTAAATTCATTCGCCCGATCATACGACACAGAGGACAACCTCATCCAGCTTTAGTTCTTTGTAAAAATTAATTGTATGGCTTTGGGACCATGTTGATGTTGCAGAATCATTTATTGCTGCGAAAATTGGGTTAGAAAATGAGCCCACAGTTCGATTCACACATGAAAAGGACCAAATCCCGGCGTGAGACCGTCCATAACACCTGTAACACATTTAGGGCACAAAGCTGTAGCAAGTGTCAACAGTTTGAACTGCATACATTTCCCGAGAATATGTTTGTGCTAAACCATTCATGAAACACCATCCGTAAACCATAAAACATCAATAAAAAAGGACAGGAAGATACATAAGAATGATACCATCGGCGTTTACTTTAAAGGTTTTAAAAATGCGCTGCTCTTAAGAACGTAGCTTTCAAGCTCAACATTATCATGTGGCATCAACCTATTTTAGCATCACAAAATAAGTTATGTTCTTTGGTTGCTGCCACAGATGTGGAGTGCTAATGTCACGCTCATTTTGGAGCTCAGCTGTGTACGAAATTCTTATCTCTGCCAAATGCTTCTCATCGTGCCTGTCAAGTAGTCGACTGCACATGAATTCTTGTGCACAACCAGAAGCTACGCAATGAACTAGGCTATTTTAATATGAGTCAAATAGTTTTTGATATTTATTACCTTCTCATGAGTTATTGCCAAGGTCAAGATAGCCTCCTTTCATATGTTTATGCAATATGACAATACGTACATGTGCTAACCCCAGTAGAATGCAATAATTACTCCTTAATGTCTCCACCTTGAGCGGCTTCTGCGGAGCCTTGTCCCCACCCTCCGCCAGCAAGCTGTTCGACAGCATTCCTGTGAAGCTGTGCTGCACCAGGACTTCGGTTGACCACAAAGTGGTTGCCGCTCTTTTCACGAAGAGTGAATCCTTTGGCAGTGCCATCAGAGTATCGTATGTGTCTTTTGATGTTTCATGGCCATTGGCCGGATGTACCTGCAGGACAAGAAAAGAAATGGCATGCCGAACTGAGAGGGATGCACAATAATGTACAAATTATCATTGTTCACTCAGCGCATTCTGACTTGAAACTAGGTGTTAACACTTGCCACAGCACCAAGGTCAAAATCATTTCAAACTTTAAAATAACTGCAGAACCTACACTTGGACATTAACAGCGCGATGGCAGTACAGCCGCAGTTCTTAACAGCAGTACACTGAACTGCATGCAGTGCTTGTAACTGGCTAATCTGAGTTCATGGTTCGAATGCTATCGGCAAATAATTTCAGAAAAATGGCTCTACCTTACTGGACTTAGCAAATTAGTATGTGCGCACAGTAGCAAATGCTAAAAGATAAAAACAGCACACAAAAAAAGCAGTGCTGTTTGTGCTTCACATGATACAGTGCCTCTTGTAAGAGTGGAATGCTCGCAAAATTTTTTTAAGCAACCAGATGTCCTTCTCAAGACGAGTTTCTCTTCTCACACTGAGCTTGCCTCTCGTGCTTTGTCCTCATGCCTCCCCTGTTGCTGTCATTGTGGGGCACGTGGCTGCATCACAGGCGCTGCTGCTGCTCAACCTGCACGGACACCTAACATCTCATTGATGTCTTAGCTGCCAGTGCATTTTTTAAAAGCAGCACTAAACATGAGTCAACTTCACATGGAAAAATTTTAGTAACCAATCTACCTTATACGGTATGTGCCCATGCACAAAACCCCATTAAGGGACTGAAAATGCCTTCAAAAAAACAAACCGCATGTACTAATCACAGTTCGCTCATCGCTACCGAGCATGACTCATAAATTAACACTTATCATAACTCCAACGCACGCGGTCTTCCTCTAACTCCGATAACCAGCGGCTTGCGTTTATCCGTTCCATCCATGTTTGCACATACCAATGCAGTTAGACATTGCTTGCTCTGTTTGTCGCCATGGCAACGTTCATTTTTCAGAGCCAGGGTCCTCTTCGGCAGAAGGCGATAGAATAAAGCCGTTTCATCGCTGTTATAAATGTCCGCGATGTCAAAGTGGGCAAGAATGCCTGGAACACGGTCATGAAGCCAATCAGAAGCTCCAGTGGCACTCGCCTCTGCATTTTCACCGCTGATTACTGTGCCAACGATACTGTGGCACTCTTGAAAACGTTGTAGCCACCCGCTACCATCCTCAAATTCATCATACCCAAGCACATTTGCACAAAGTCCAAGGCTTTTTGTTGAAGTATGGCACCACTCAGAGGCATATTCTTAGCGCACATTTCCATGAACCACGTGAATGTGGCTTTCTCCATGTCGCCGTACGTAGCCACTTTCATCCTTTTCCTTTTCACACTCGGGCCGCTGTCGCTGACAGCGCACATTATGTTGTCCTTCGCCTTTCAAATGGTCGAAAGGGTACTCAGCGTTATATTGTACCTGTCCGCCACTTTCTTCTCGCCGGCGGCAACTTTTTTGATGATTTTCACTTTAAAATCAAGAGAAAGCACTTTTCTCTTCCGGGCCCACCACTCATTGTTGCACAAAAGAGCACCAAGATCAGAGAAAGAAATGACTGCCGCAGCATGCCTTCACGTGCCAACAAACATGAGATGCTCTAAGCTTGGATTGTATGGACAACGTTGCTCTAGACGTCGAAACATCAGAGGGGGCTCTATTTACACGTCTGTGCGCCCAGGGCACCACAGTGGGGAAATATTTTCGTCCACAAACACGTTTTTACAAAATAAAAGTTGAATTTACTTTACAAAGTGGCGGAGTTTTTCCAAAACAGTTCTTCTGTGCTTCTGAAAACTTCGCTGAAAACAGTCGGCATCCTTTTTCTGGGGTTTTGCTGCTCGTGGATGCCGCTGCATCATTTCCTTCTCTCTGACGTGACACGCTTCAAAGCTTTCACGCAGCATCCTCTGGTCTGTGAGCGAAGCTTGCCTAAAGTCATACGAAGCAGTCGGCATCCTTTTTCTGGGGTTTTGCTGTTCGCGGATGCCGCTGCATCATTACCATCTCTCTGACGTGACACGCTTCAAAGCTTTCACGCAGCATCCTCTGGTCTGTGAGCGAAGCTTGCCTGAAGTCATACGAAGCAGTCGGCATCCTTTTTCTGGGGTTTTGCTGCTCGCGGATGCCGCTGCGTCATTTCCATCTCTCTGACGTGACACACTTCAAAGCTCTCACGCAGCATCCTCTGGTCTGTGCGCGAAGCTTGCCTGCAGTCATACGAAGCAGTCCGAAAAAATCGTTAATCTGAGATTCGCTGTAACGAGATTTGACTGTACCATCAAAATCTACCAGTCCAAACTCTGTGTTCATTTGCTGTGCTTATTGTTTGATTCATAGTCCTACACTGCTCAGATATTCGAGAGGCTATTTTTCGTGTTCCTGCAGCCCTGATTGGACGAGAGAGCTCTGCTTTCCATAGTGCTGCAAACATCTTGTGAGACGAAGTATAGAAGCAAGCTTTTTCAATTACTGTTTATTGAAAAATTGACCCAGCAAGTTGTAAAGCTTCTCCTGGGCTGCAACCTGGCGCTCCCGGAAAGCTGTTTCTTCCTTTCTGGCAGCCTCCAGGTGCTCCCGTAGCAGACGCTGCTCTTCAAGTACCCCTTTCTAAAAGGCCTGGTTTGCAGACATCCGCTTTCCTTTTTGCGGGCGGTTCATGTCTCTGGGTGCACTTGTGCTCGGTGCTTGTCTGACTTCAACAGCGATGTCATGGTCTGTCAAATCTGAAGTCTCCATTACTGGCAGCGATTCTGCTTCACCACCTGGGATGGGTGAATCCACTGGTGTGTGGCTGCTGCTGTTGTGTGGCTGCTGCTCGAGCCCGACTCCGTGCTGAAGATCAGCTGCAATGAAGGAATTTATTCTGCATCATGTCGGCTCCGTGTTTTTGTACCAAATGCATTCACACCTATTCAAAAGTATAAAAGCACAGAATTTGAGAAGTATTCTATCCTTGCAGTACTTGCTGCCTGTTTTGTTAGCGAGTTGTATTACCATCCAACACCTGTGGCAAAATGTGTTTGGGAGTGAAAATAAGGACCAGGGACAAAGCGATGATGTAGTAAGCAAACACAGTTTGTAGTCTGCTTTTTTGTTGTACTTGTTTGCACTGCAAAACATATCTTCAGTTGTGTACAAACTAGCACGCGTCAAAGTTTTGCTCTTGACATATATGAAGTGGAAGCAACACATCTTGAAGCCACTGTAACTACACATATTCAAAATTCATCTCATCTAACTTGGTAGTGAAACCTGTTTTATCTCGAGCACTATTAAAGCAGTGCAGTTTAGTTAATAAACAATAAGATCAGTCGTGTTTGAAGAACCACACCGCTCATGAAACTGACAACATCCTTATGGAAGGGTGCATGCGCTCAGTGGGCAAAAAGCATATCGCTTCATCCATTCAGGGCTCAAGTTGACTCACCTCTTCAACTGTTTCTGCCGGTGGCATGCAGACGCTCTCCTGCACCAGAGACCTATTATTAATAGGCAGGCTCCCAAGGAAACGGTGCAGCTCAAAGAAAAAGGGCCAAGTCTTTGCACCTGATCCTGTAGTCTGTTCGCGAGCTTCTTTGCTGTAGAAAGAGAACACAAGACCCAGTCAATCAATTGTTCATTTCCAACATAAGGTTGACGGTCCCCAAGAGGAAAAGCTGCATGAATTATCAAGCTTTAGGTGTCCAGGGCCAGCACATGGAGCAGAATTCTCCAAAATTACATAAAGTACAAAACACACTGACACTTGCCACACTTACAGCACTTTATGTTGCATTCAAGTAAAAAATGTATTGTATTTGACAGCGAAAGGTAAGGAAAAAACAACATGTAACTTACCATCATACAAGCGTGGGAACTACAAGGAACCGATTAATTACTGAACACTACTGTCGCAGTTTCCGCACGAAGTTCCTAATACCTTGTTCTTCACGCGCGTCACGTCACGCGCTCGTCCAAATCGCAGTTACTACACTTCATCTCGCAAGCCGTTCGCAGTGGAGTGGAAGCTACGAGCGCGAAGCGGCAGTGTCAAGTGCGCTGTGCTCACGAGCCAATCTGGTAAGGCTGGAAGCAGTCGCCTGGCGCTCGTAGCCTCCCTTCTACTGCGAAAAACTTGTGCGATATATATATATATATATATATATATATAGCACAATAATCCCGCTAATGCACTTCATGCAGTAACACAAAGTAGTGCATGCTCACATTATTTTGCTAGCGGTACTTACCGGTATCACTGAGTCAGGTTGTCAATCTTTGATTGCACCTGCTGCCTAGTGCGCAGTATCCCCATTTCGCCGAGGGCATTGGCGATTTCACTGTAAACACCAGTGTTGAGTTTTGCTGTTGTTCTTCGTCAGTCCAGGCTGTTCACGGCTGCCGAGCAGGCTTCTCCACCCTGCTTTGCGCAGATGGTCCAGCGGTGGCCATGCTGATGGTGCGCGATCGTGGAAATGGTGGGTTGCTTAAGTGGCAACTTCAACACCTTCCCAATGCTGCCTCTGCGCACGCACAGCACAAATCGAAAATGGCGCCTCACGGAGGCTACCAGGGTAGCTGTGTGGAGAGTATGTGACCGTCATAAAAAGCAAAACAACTCTACGGCTATTAGGCACCACTAAATTGCTATTTAGTGTAACAGAACATGTTTTTAAATATACCAGACGTTTATTGATGCTGACCATGAGAAATATTGTGTTGCTCACTGGGAACAGGAGTGCTGCTTTAGCTCGCTGAGGGAGATCGCCGCGCTCCCTTATTATAAAGCTTGGTTTAGCGAAACGTCCTTTAACTTTTCCGTGTGACTTCTTGCGCAACTCCCTTAATATAAAGAAACATTACCTTAAAGGACTTTAACGTGCCCGTGTGACAGGGGTATAAAGCGCTTTGTCCAGAGCGAGTGTTAAGAATAACCGTTGCAGAACACGTTGGCCATATATATAGGCCGCTGTCTAGGGCACTGCAAAAAATTCACTGCCAGCTTCATGCCTGTGAAAGAAACAAAGTTATTAATATCGGCCGAAAATCACAGCTAAAGAAGGCCGACATTGAGCTGAGCTTGGGAAGTTCTGTGGTGATTGTGGTCCATCAAATGCGTCCTCTATGTATCTTCCTGGCCTCTGCACTGTTTTTTTAATTTCTTGCTCTGACTCCAGGTCTCAACTATATTGGGCCAAATCGAGCTTTCTGCGACTGTCCTCATGCTTTTCTGCGATGAGAGCAATACCAGACATCCCATATTGTGCAGTCACTAAGGTCTGATCTGTACGAGCACAAACAAGAAAAAAATTTGCTCTAATCTTACTAGAGCTTCCTTTGATTGAGACCGTGAATTTGTGGGAGCCAACCTCAGGGGGGCAGGTGCCCTCGCCAGTCCCCTGAGGTTGGCTTCCTCATGGTGCACCCTCCCTTGCATAGTTACCTTGGCTAATGAGAGGGAGCGCCAGTGTCGCAGTGACACAAGCGCCACTGATGGCGTGATTGCTGTGAGCGCGCGCGTGGCAGAGATGGCCCTCTTCGGCTCGGGAATTTTGTTGCGTACGAAGGTGTGTGCGTGGACTTCACTCTCTGCCAACGGGACGAGGCCTCGTGGGGAGGAACGTTCTCTCGCATCTCGTCCTGTCTGGCCGGGGAGTATTCCCTGCCCTAGCGTGGGCAAACATTCGCTCGTAACCTTGCTTGTGAGTCACGTCCTCGATTAGCTGGCATATTTTGTTAGCTGGCGTTATTGTTGTAACAATAAGTGCTTTGTTGGGTCAAGGCTCACTGGTTGGAGTGTGCTCGGTAGTGTACGCGATCATTCATATTTATCTCTCCAATTAAAACTCCACAAATTTCTTTCAGCTTTCACACGGGGCTTGACAATTCTCAATGCGGTTGGCTTTACTTCCAGGGCCTGGTGGCCATGAGCACACCTCGCCCTCAACCCATATCTGCTTTGGAGGTAGCCAGGATTACAAAGAAGTTTTTTGAGTGCCTGCATGTTCTCAAAAGAAAATGCAGAAAGATTCGAGCGTTCCCTACAAATGAACGTCTGCTGCTAGGTGCAAGAAACAGTGAACGTTGTACGAAACGTCCTCCTGTGCATTAAGTCTAGCAGAGCATTTCACAAAATGCTGAAGCAGTGTTTCTGCGTAGTCTGCATACTGTTGGCAAAGTGATGGAGTGCTGAGAATAGTTGCAGCTACATGCAATGTCAAAAAAGTCAAAACAAAAGCTTGGGACTTGGCAGGGACTCCCTTAGCACTAGTGGGCCAGTGTAATGCAGAAAAAGCCTAAACTCTGTCGCCTTCCTGTGGGCTTTCTCATCCCGAGTCCTAGGTTTCCTAGTGAACTCAAATGGAACACAACCCTTGGGGGCGGCACTTTTGGCTGGTATTTGTTTACGATCTGTGTGACCATGGCGGACTGTCGGCGGACTTTGTATGAGCTTACGAACTACACAAAGATAGAGAAAATGCATAGGATCAACTGGCACGCTCCTCAAAGCGTCAGTTGGAAGTTTTGCAAACAATGGCACACCGTGGTGGTGCTCAAAATCTTCCTGTTTCTGGAATGGCTTATCAATTCTTAGTGTCGATTCTGAGGTAGAATAAATATCCAATTGAAACTGCCTTCTGTAGTACATTTAGGGCACCCCGAGTAGCCAGCATCTTTTTTTGTCATAAATATAAATGCGCGAGTAGGATCTATGATCTGTTCGTTTCTTCATAGAAGGTCTCCAAATCCAAGAGGAGTGCTTATAGATGATGACAGAAGAGCATATATTTACAGCATACACATACAGAAAGTAAAACTGGAAGAAGCAGGAGTGAATTTACAAAAAAAAAAACTTTGCGCTACTTTACTCATCAACCTAGCAGGTTAGAGCCTCAGTAGCACTGCATTACATGCCAAGCATGGAGCCCGAACTCAAGCTGGACTCCATTCGTTCACTTGGATTTTTGTACCCTTAAGAAAGAAATAGGGGCAGTCATTTTCAGTGGTGATGATGATGATTCGGTGATGATTCGTTGGCGGAAGGTTGATAACAGCACCATACTTCCGCAGAAAGTCAATGCCGATAATGAGATCGCGGGAGCAATTGCACAGAACTACACAACTGATGACGAACGTAGATCCGTGAATCTGAACGCGAGCCGTGGAAATGCCCTTTGGGGTAACGAGATGACCACCGGCTGTACGAAGATGCACCACAGAACATGGAGTAAGCACTTTTTTCAGAAGAGTCACCAATTTATCACTCATAATTGAATAGTTGGCCCCGGTGTTCACTAATGCACTGACTGTGACCGTCGAGAACAACAGGTATGTCCAAAGAAACGGGGCTGTCTAGGTCGGATGACGGTGCCATCTGTACACGGTCGGAGCGTAGCGGCGGCGACGGGAGGTCTTCAGTGCAGCGACTCCCAGCGACCTCTGCTGCATCTTGCAGGAGAAGAATAGAGATCTTCTCTCCAGCCTCCACAGGGATGGTTATTACTGTGGATGGTGTTGAGGTCCAGGGGCTGTCATGAGTTGGTTCTGGCATGCCCGCAGGGGTCTTGGGGGTGAGCGGGCGTTGGCCAGCGCTGACAAGATGTCGAGCCTGGTCTTGCACCTCGATTATTTTGTTGGCTTCGGCGTATAGCTGCTTCAGCATACGTGAGCAGCCGACGCTGCCAGAGCGGCGGCGTAAGGTTCGGAGGCCTGATGGGCACCCTCCATCGTCTCGTTAAG
The DNA here is from genome assembly GCF_055824585.1 of Amblyomma mixtum. Taxonomy (NCBI): domain Eukaryota; kingdom Metazoa; phylum Arthropoda; class Arachnida; order Ixodida; family Ixodidae; genus Amblyomma; species Amblyomma mixtum. Next base: position 198,084,509 of record NC_143013.1, read on the forward strand.
ACGGTTGGGGTGTCTAGCTTAAGTTATAGAGGTGTTAATAAGCCCCATGGTGGGGAAAAGCTAGAAAAAGGACAAAAAAAAGGATAGAAAATTAAGAGCTGCGGTGGTACCGAGCTCCCGTCGCAATCCAGTGAGCCGCGCAACTTTTTTGAATGAGTAAAGAAGACAAGGAAGATTCTGCCGGGACGTTTGGCAAGATGGTTGCAAGTTACGGAAATTAAATGACAAGGTGAGGTTGCAGTGTCAGAGAGACATCATTGAAGTTATTTTGCCGCACTTCTAAGAAGCAGGGAGTAACGACCAAGCAGAGCCTGACGATGAACACAGGTACACTGTGCTATGATTAATACTCGGCTTATCGCCGTGCTTTATTTTTGAGGAATAAAAACGCCATACAAGAATGAGCGCTAATTTTTTCGCAGAAATATGCAGGAAGCATGCGCAGAAATCCCCACATTACAATCATATGTACATTCCCATATTAATAAAAAGAATGAAGCCGCGTTCTCTGTGCAGAATTTTATCCTATGTTCAAAGAAAACTTAGTCGCAGAAGTCTTAAAACCAAGGCTGAGAGAATGAAAATAATTTGGTACAAGGAAATGAAGGAAAGACGCGGGTTCGATCCCGGCCGCGGCGGTTGAATTTCTTTGGAGGAGAAATTCAAGAGGCCCATGTACTGTGCGATGTCAGTGCACGTTAAAGAACCCCAGGTGGTCGAAATTTCCGGAGCCCTCCACTATGGCGTCTCTCATAGCCTTAGTCGCTTTGGGATGATAAACCCATTAAACCAAACCAAACCAAATGAAATGCCAGTAGTACCCCATAATGGCAAGTATTGGAATGCGTTAAACGCATATTTCCTACTTCAACATTAGCTTTACTACGACAGTTTTACTATGATAAAATTTTATGATGAAAACCACGAGTCTGTGTTCTCACTACAGTGTCTCTACAGCTCTCACTACAGTGTCTCTGTAAGGGAAAATCAATCAAAAAATTAAGAAAGCAGAACACTTGTACATGAAACATACATGAAACAATGCATATGCAAGTAAAAAAAAGCGTAAAAGGCACATATTGTGAAGGAAAATCTGTGCAGTCTCTTCTGCTACTCAGTCAATATACGCCATGCCACCCTGCCATGGCACTGCTCCTTGACCATTGAAATAACAGGAAAGGTCATCACGTACAGAACATGCCATAGATCTAAGTCGGCCTCGGGATGGTTGCACAGGAAAGAAAGTGTCCATTCTACTTTTGGGAGTTGCTTCGGCTGGCTGTACAGGCTCATCAGCCAGAAAGTTGTGGAGCACACTTGCGGCTCCAACATACAGAGATGCTCTCTTTCGCTCCGCTTGCAGTACAGTGTGTAGAAACCGGAAGTGGTTTGACAAAATCCCGAAGGCATTTTCAACAACGCGGCGGCTCTGGATAATCTGTAAGCACAGGAGGCATGCAGTTACACCTTCACAGTGGCTAGAAACCAGTGCAAAGAAATAGGTGAAAGTCTCAACGTTTCACCAGAAGACAAATTAACGACAACTTCTAGAAATGAAATTTAATACCTGTAGTTGAAGATTCTTTGGTCCGATGATAAGCAATTCCTGCCGAACGGCTTCATAAGGTTTTCCGCCAGGCAAAAAGCATTGTCTCCAGCAATGACTGGTGGAATGTTGAGCTCGGGCTGGTCACAAAATTTTTAGTTGAAGAACAACGACCCTGACTTGTTTGGCTTGACAATGCATACATGTTTCCTGTCAATAGCTCCAATGCAATTTGGAAATTGCCACTTCTGGCGAAATTCTTCCATTACTGATTTCCATTCTTCACTCTTCGGGGTTCTCAATACGTCTCCTTTCAATTCGGCATAGATTGCTCCGCAGGTCTCCTCCAGTATGGATTTTACCGTTGAGTGGCCAAGTCTGAACTGGCGGCTGAGCGAATACTGAGTTTCACCTGCACACACACAAGAATAAAAAAACGCGGTTAAGAGCTGCAGGTTGAAACCTCCCTTCTAAGCGTAAAGTACCGTGCTTAAAAGCAACTACAGCGGACGAAAATTCATTCTAAAGCTTGGTACTTGCTCTAAATGCTTTTTTGCCGAGGTAAAAAAAAAAAAACACCTGACGCTAGAAAACGAAGTGTCACCTGCAGTCTTGTCTCCGCCGGCATGGATGCACGCATGACAGTGTCCTGCCGCTCAATTCGGTGCTGTATCCGAGACAGGATCTCATAAAACTGTTCCGGATTAACTCGCAACAAGCGCTTGTATTCCGATTGGTCGCATTCTAGAAGGTCCTCGTAGAGTGCTTCTGAATGCCCAAACACTTTTTCTCCAGCCAGGACTTGGTCCAACATGAATGCTTTTTCGCGGAAGCTTCCTCGTCGTCCTCGCACACTTCAAGTAGAACCGCCAAAGCAGCGAGATGATGTTTTCGCTCGGCGTCCATGTTGAAACTCTCGTTAGCAGAACTTTCGGAGCCGCGCGAACAGCACGAGCACGCTGGGGAAGAGAGTACGCGCGGACTGTCCGCTGCATTCATGTGAATGACCGCCGTCCGGACCGACTCGCAGATCGGTGGTCACGTGGTACGAGGCCCGCGCTGACGCGCACGAACCATCCGCGATCCGGTCCGCTCGTCTGAACCCTCCTTAAGCAACAAGAGAGAAAGAAAAAGGGCCACAAAGCCGGTACAGCACAAGCATGTTATGCTCTTAGCTCCTAATAGAATCGGTAAGGTGGGCGCAGCTGTCCAAAGAAAGAGATGGATTAGGCAAGGAGACTGGATGTAAAATAACTCATAAGTTCGTTCCCTGTAATGGCGAATTCCAATCTCAGGCCCGGAGTGGTCTGCATGCTTCGTGACAGAGCGCCTGAATCCGGCGGAGAGCGCGCGACCTGAAATTGCGATTGGAGTACACTTGCTCTGGCCAGAGCATGTAGATGCCGCTCGCGAATTGCTTGAGGAAGTACCCGTCATTCCTTGTGCTTGTTCGCGCTTTTAGTGTACGCGTCGTCTGCTTTTCGAGCGAAGCTGCAAGAGGTGAAGATTACCCCCCGCTGCCTTTTGAGATGGAGGTGACGCCTGAAGTTTATGCTGTGCTGTAATCCATGTATGCACGTCCGAGCGTAAATACGCATGGTTAAGAGTTCTTTGACACCTTTATTGTACAAAACAGTCACGGTTCACCATTTCCGGCCTTCCTGAGCAGAGCTGTAACTGCACGACTGAGTATATGATAACATCGATGCAGATTACATGTTTTCACGCTTAGTTTACACGTCGTCATTCAGTCCACTACACCATTTGTATCAGGAAGTTGTACTACTGCTTCATTAAAATTGCTTCGTACATTTCAGCTCACGCAAGCAGCTGTAGTGAGGGCAACAAAGAGAAGGGCTAGCCAGTCAAGAGCGCGCTTGCACGCTCTTGACTGTCTTTGGCGCGCTTTTTTAAATCAGTAAAACAATATACGCAATTCAGTTTACAAGTACTCTCTTTCTTTGAGGTCTAGGAACCCCGAGTCTTGTGTGATGAAGGAGGCAGTATGATGCCCTCCATACAGCTCAGAAACAAAGGCTATCATCCCATTGGGAATGATGCCCACAAGGAACTTGACTGTATAGCCTCCCTTGTAGTTTGAGTACAAAATATGCTGACAATCTGCTCTTGACGGCATCTCTGTACGGATTTCACTGCAGTCTATGGCGAAACAACAGGTTGGGTAATTTACTCCAAATGCAGGTGGCATGGACAGCTTGATAACTTTTTTTGGTGGCACGTAGACCCACTCCTGTAGAAGCACACTCATTATCTCAAGCATTTTCTTGAAGATATTTGATGCAGCTGTTGCACTGCTCCAAATATAACTGCCATGGCGCTGTAGGTTATCCCAAGGCGAAGTTTTTTTAGGAACAAACATAACCTGTCCTCATGAGTGATGTCCGTACTTCTGTATCTAGGGGGAAGTAGTAGGTTCAACAACAGGCTAAATACTTGGAGTCTCGCGCCACACATGTCATGTAGTGCTTCTTCATCCTCTCGCAGGGAGTTAGAGCCCTGGAACCCACAGCTTCTTCTCCAGTTTCCGTCCGTCCCAGTGACCTATACAGAAGTAGAGTGAACATAAATATTACACACCGATAAAACTGAAGCAACTTCAAGCAACTTTTCCTGGAGGTTGCAGCAAGCAGACCAAAATTCCTCTTCCTGTACAACTAACAACAGAGAGAGAATGAAACACACAACACAGAATGAAACAACGGAAAGCACACAGGAAATACCATATCAAACGAATAACAGCTGCAGGGAATAACGCAGCTGCTATCCATGGTTATGCCCCCATTCCCACTTTCTTTTTTCCCTATAAACAGGCCTTCGTGCCAGCCCCATTTTGTTATAATGAATTAATCCAGTTCATGCATGTGTGTGTGTGTGTGTGTGTGTGTGTGTGTAGCAAGCAGAGGAAGGGAAATGAGGGGCTCGTTTGACAAACTTGTGAAGGAAGCCAACAGTCAACGAAACCAAGGTGCATAGGGGAATTTTATTTTTTTTAATTTGTAATGCTGACTGATTGGAGAATAATACGTCAATTAATCTGTTGTAAAGGAAATTAATTATAAAGCAGCTGAAAAATATATAGATATATTATAAAGAGGAGAAACCGGGAACCAAATAAGGCAAGCAGAAAACAACAGCATCATTGGAAAATATTCGCATCACTGACCTTCTCGAAGTCTTGCGACAGTTTGTAGAGGTCGGAGAGGAAAATTATTAGAGTTGGTCCCAACGTTAGTATGTAGTCCGCCAACCTAATCAGCATTCGGTGCACAGAGCTTTCTGCAACATCAAAAAGTGTTGCGACTTCCCTCATTGATGTTTTGTTTGCTGCATACCTGCGCAGTAACAAAAACGAATGACAACAAACGAAAACGAAGCACAAGGCACCTCCGATCCGTCCCAGTCATTCATGCACTACAACTTGCAACCATGAACCAGCAATCGCGTATTTCAACGTTAGTGCCGTATGAACGAATGTACGAAATATCCCCGTTACTTTAATTTCTCTCATCGTTGAATGTGCATTGAAGCATGCAAAAAATATTCACGAAGCAAACAGGAACAATTAACTCACCAAATGAAACACAGAATGTGCACTTCACTTGACTTTGCTGGCACACCGCCCTGGGTGTGTGATGGGCAGAAGGTGGAAGTGGCAAAACCGGCAATTAGCCAGTAAACAACAGATAGTGCCAATCTGAAGTGCCTCCGGAACTGTAATTTTGCATAACCACGAAATAGGTACACATCATTCTTAAAAGGTCGCATGCGGTATATGGCCTACCTCTTCGGGTGAATACCTATGCACCACGTCTTCAATGAATCCGGCAACTTTTGGACGTTGCTCAGGAATCCTAAATATGTGCTGGAAAGCGGCCTTGCAGGTGAAGATTTCCAAATTGCTTTCTGAGCTGGAATCTTCAGAAGAGGAATCTACATGCTACTGCTCTCCGACTTGCTGTCGTCAAGCAGAGCGAGCGCCAGTGCGCGATTCACTTTTGAGTCGATACCGGCGGGAGATGCTAATCGTCTGCTACGGAGCGCGGAGCCGGCGCGGCGGACGTGACAAGCAGCCGGAAATGGAGGGCGCCGCTGACAAAGCACATCACGCAAACTTCCGGTCGACTCCGCCGATTTTGGCGGAGCAGTCCCGACTGCACCACGGAGCGATCTTGGCTCGGTAACCGCTCCCTGCCTATGATTTGAAGATGCAATCCGTGGCTCAGATCTGCGTTTTGAATACAGTTGCTCCGGAAAGAGCAGAAAACACTGCTCCCGAAGTGCTCCAACCGTATTGCGGTTGCGCATCAAATTCCTTTGTCCTGTGGCCCTACGTATATAGGACAGACAGGCTGGTGCATCAATATAAGGCTGTTGGAGGAATTGAATTCCTTGGAAAAAAAGTCTACAAACCTGGCAAAGCATTGTTTCAAGTGCCGGTGCACTCCATTTTTTGTTGATGCTGAAATCTTGTTTGTACACCACGATCGCAGCACTAGAGAAATGGTGGAAGCTTTTCATGGGGTGCCAAGAGTAATTTTACCGATACTCTTGCAGCAAGGTTTTAACAGCCAAGTTAACAGAAGAAAGCTAATATATAATTGTATTTATAAGCATCCTAGGTACTGCGGAAATGGAGTAACCAGAGAAATGGCTGAAATGAAATGCATGCCTCGGATGGACAGGCCAACAGTCTCATATTTAATATTTTCTTCATCATATGTAGCACCTGTTTGTGCCAGCATCCAAGTAGCTTGCAGCTGTGATAATGCTTAAACCTAAACTACATAAGGTTTTTTCAGCACAATAACAAAAACGGGCCACGAGTGCACACAGAGTGAAGAGAAACCCTAACGGAGTTCATCAACTGCCCAGATAACCCCTTACAACCTTTAGACGTCTCAAATACAGCACTTGCTGGACATTGTGTATGTCCAATAGATCTCCAAATATGTCTGCATAACATTGAGGGGATATCCACTGGATTATCAGAAATGCATCCGTACCTCTAAAATAGTATGTTGTACAGATGTTACTGCTGGACATTTGTCGCATATAATTGATGTGCACATACGGCAGCTAGACGTCTATAGTGCTTCTTATGCATTGCAACGGGAGCCTCATTGCCAGTATATAGCACCTGGCATTTACCTGAAGCCTGTGTAAAACTGTATTTAGGCTAGCTAATACGGATAGCATGTAGGTTGACTGACAATCACTGTAGTAAAAGTAAACTGTGATTTGAATGATGTGCAGTAGGATGGCAATTCTCTAGTCTAGCTAAGGTAAAGAAAAAACCTACAACAGATTTTCATTATAGGTCAAGCTTTCCAGAAACTTCGCAGCTGCGTTAAATTGACATTATCTTTATTGTTTAGAAAAATGTCTTACAACAGCATAAAACACATTTTAACAGTAAGCAGCAAAACACTTAAAGAAAACTCGAATGGAAAGGGATTGTCTTTATTGTTTATAAAATGAGGATACAAAATACAGCTACTACACTACAGAAGAACGAAACACCAAAATGGTCACTTACCGTATTTACTCGAATCTAACGTGCCCTCGATTGTAACACGCACCCGTTTTCCGTGACCAAAAAAAGTGCCGCACGTCACCTTTCATACAGCAATACAACTTTGTCTCGTTTGGGAAAACCAAGATTTAATCTCGATGAACTAAAGTTGCGATAATAAAAAAACACACACAAAAGGAAACAACTTATCTTGCTAAGATTGTTTTCTGTACACTGGCACAAGGTTCTCTCGTTGCTGTCAGACAACTCTATCACTGTTGACGAACCAAAGCATTTCATCCTCGATGCCGTCCATGGCATTTGATATCCCACATTTTTTAAAGGCCTTGCTGACCATGGCAGACGGTATCGTGCACTACGCATCTTTCGCCCGTCGAGTGAAGTCTTGCAGCAAGGCACGCTTAATTCTATTGCTGGGAGTGAATTCATGGCAGCCACTCACAAGCCCTTCGGTGTAGAGTGCCCGAATCCTTTCTTTAACCGGCTTGTTTAAACAAACCTCGAGTGGCTGGAGCTGCTATGTCATACTGCTGGGTATCACGACAAGGTCGGTGTTGCACACTGCGAGCTTGTCCTTCATGTGTTGGTCGAGATGGCACCTGAACGCGTCGAGCACAAGCATCACACGCAGGCCCAAACTGCCGCCGGGTCTTTTGCGCCCGGCGTCATCGATCCAGTCGGCGACCAAGTCCGTAGTCATCCAACCTTTTTCATTTGTGCACACAATCGCGCCACTTGGAAACACGATTCCTTTCGGGAGCGTCTTGCGTCTGAATATGAGATACAGGGGCAGCTTGTGTCCAACCGCGGTGCAACAAAGCATTGCGGTTACGCGTGTTTTTTCCGTGGCCGGAAGACAACACGTGCACTTGCTTCGCCCCCTTCTTTTGAATGGTTGTGGTGGTAGGCATGTCGAAGTAGAGTAGTGTCTGATCAGCATTTCCAATCTGGCCAAAGTGGTAGCTGTTCCTGCTGCGCAAACTCAAAATGAACCGCTGAAAACTGCGAAGCTTTTCTTCATATTCTTCAGGCAACTTCTGGCATATCCCCGTCTGCCTTCGAAGAGAAAAGCCTTTTCTGTTCATAGCTGTTCATGCTGTCGCGCGAGACATTTGACAGTTTTTGTGCGAGATTCCTGCAGTCGCCCTTCTACCCGAAAAGTGTCTCCGGTCGTCCGCAAATCACTGCAGAAAAGAGTTGCCTTATAACTCTGACCTACCTTGGAGCGCAAATAAGCATGTACTCGGTAGCTGACAGATTTGACGTGTGTGAATCGTCGGTTGTGCTGTGCATGCAACGGGTACTGAACTTTCTGCAAGCAATTAGCGGTGAGGTAATATGCTGGCCAAGCGCTGCCGACATGGCCCGCAGCAAAATTGCCTTCCTGAGAAAAAGCGGTGGGAAAGGGCCCCGCAACGCCGTGGGGTGCATTGATGGCAGCCACATTGAGATCCTAAAGCTAGACGACTCCACTGCATCATATATCAACCGGAAAAAGTGGCCTTCAATAATCCTTCAAGCAGTCTGCAACGATCAGAACAGGTTTTTGGATGTCTTCATTGGCTTTCCTGGTTCTGCACATGATGCCCGGGTACTGAGAGAAAGCACCTTCTTCAAAGAGGCTGCAGACAAGTGTGGTGATAATTATATAATAGGCGATTCCGCAAACCCCATGCTATCTTGGCTTTTGACGCCGTACAAAGACAATGGTACCAGTTTTCCTGTGTGGAAAAAGATTCAACAAGTACCACAGCCAGCAGAGGGTGGCCATTGAAAACTGCTTTGGCCTTCTGAAGCAACGTTTTAGAAGACTATCTGGTCGATGCAAAGACAATTATGCAGTGTTGTCGCATTGTTATGGGAGCATGCGTGCCTCATAACATGTGCAACTCTGAAAGGGATTTAATATCAGAGCTTGCAGACCTGCCTGCTCACGACGACGTTGGCAATGATGAAGAGCCAAGGGAAAGTGACACATCCACAGCACATTGTGAAAGCCGGAGACGACACATAGCCCAGCATCAATGCTGAGCAACATGTGAAAAGAAACTAGTTGAACTCATTTATTTGCCTCGGCAACGAGCACAAGAGGCTGCAGAAGGCGCATTTTGTCATCATGCTGCTTCTGCTTTGCAGCTTTGGCATCCTGCATCACTCTAATCAGGCTGCCAATACATGTGCCTCTCTGCCGACTCTCCTCAATGCTGTCACTGCGCTGGTGCTGCCTCATCTTGAATGTCGTCAGCAGGACCATTTTCTGGCAGCATGCAGGACACTGTGAAAGCCAAGGGAAGCTAATAGACCAGCACCAGTGCTGACCGAAAAAGAATGCACACAGGAGCAATGTGAACTTGATACTCATTTATTAGCTTCAGCAGCTCGCACTAGGCTCTCTAGGAGACGCATTTTCTCCTCGTGCTGCTGCCTCTTCTGTGCCATCGCTTCTTGCAGCACCTTTACGATGCTGCCGATTGCAGTCCTGTCCTGCCGACGTCTCCTAGCTGGTGTTGCTTCGGTGCTGCGGGAGGGCACGGCTGGTTCCTCCTGAACATCAGCAGGCCCATTGTCGGGCAGCATGTTTTCTTCTTCCCTATTGCTTTCATTAATAAAGGTTCATTAATTTCAACACAAAAGAAATTGTTCGTTCCATGCTGTAACTATACAAGAGGAGTGCAGAGAAATTTGCTGTTGGGTAGCTTGGTTTCTCGCCATTCCTGTAAGCAGAGCAGCATACATAGCATATTTAAGAGCTGGAGAGGTCACTACAAAGCGAAGTAAAAAAAATTAATTGCAGATTCAAGAAAGTCATTTATCTAAATTGTGCAATAATAAGAATTCATTACTTAGTCAAGATTTCTCTGTATGAGGCCCCATAACACACACATGCATGCAAGCATGCGAAAGAAAATTAGAACCCCAACTAAAACATGCCAATCAACATTATGTGAACACAATAAGATGGCACAGCTTTAAAATATTGCATCCTAGAAAAAAAAATGCCAAGTTGTGGACTTGCGCAACTACTCTTCCTGGTGCAAGCAATGCCACCGGAGTAATGTGATGCTCTACCTCCAGCACCTTGGCGAGTTCGCTGTAAAGAAAATACAAGGTTAGAGATTATATTTAGAGGATAGCTACTTGAACAAACAACTGAAATGCCTGCTGTCCATACCGTTCGTACATGCAGGTTGCTTGCGAATGCACACTCTTTGCCATCCATTTTCATTGCAAATATATACTACCCACCATCTCACCCAATGGCTTCATTGGAAACGCTACTGCGACTACTCCATCGTCTTGCAGGCAAGCATCGATTGAGTATCGTAGGGGACTTCAACAGTCAGCATACTGACTAGGGCTACCGCACCACCACAGGACGAGGCCGGCGACTCTAGTCCTTGGTACAAGAGCGCCCCACAATATACAACTTTAACACCCCCACTAGGATTGGCAACAGTCTCAGCGCGGACACCAGCCCGCATTTGACACTGAGCCGCAACCTTGTTGGTATTACGTGGGAAACAATACGTCATACATTGGGGAGTGATCATTACATCCTCTCCATTACAGTGCCGTACAAACAAAGACCCGTCACCTAACACACAAAATCACCAATGGGACTATGCTCCACAATTTGGACGATCAGTCGATCGCCCAGCTCATAGGGTACTTCGGAATGGTTGGCCACTGCTGCTGCAGTTTCGTCCGCAGTGGATGCTGGGTTCTCCATTCATGGACTATCGCTTGCAGGTGGGTAGTCCACATCTGTTAGATATGTGGCCACAATTTTGCTTTCCTCAGGTGCAAAATCAACTACTGGCAGCTGTGCATGACAAGAAAAAAGGCATGTAATATCAAACGAGATCACTTAAGAGAATTGGATGGAGAATGCAACATCAGCATGTCGAAATATGTTTGTCAAATAAACGTGGTACGCAAGCAGCGTCCTTGTTTGGACCTTCACCTTTCACAGCACCTTGTACAAAATATGATTATTTTTAAATGAAACATAAGGCAGTCATGCTAAGTATAAGTGAATATAACTTTTAGCCTATCCTGTCACCTTGCAGGCTGTGATAGGTTTGACACAAAAAATCACAAAACAAGGAAGAGAAGGCGCAGTAGTGGTTGAAGTAGTCACAGTAGTCAGTAGTCTTGAAGGCACAGTAGTGGTTAAACAATTTTCAGCGTAGTGCTCTTGCGACATCTCAATAAATATGATAAGCATGCATGCATGCTTACAGCAACAACTGCATCATAAACAGTTCTAGTGTAGTGGTTCGAACAGTTGGTTACCTCCACTTTCCTCAAGAAGGCCTCTGTCATTGATTGGCAGTGATCCGAGGAAAGAATGAAGCTGCCAGTAGAACGCCCATTCAATTCCTTTAACGCCTGTTGTGGTGCCACAATGCTTCAGTTTCCGGAAAAGAAAGTTTTGTTGAATGCATGCATGAAAATATCAATATGTGCAGTGTTGCTACCTTTATGGATAGAAAAACAAAAGAAAAATGGGCTACCTGTTGCACTCAGTGCAGCACCTGCCTGCCATTTAAGCTAGGAAGAAAACGGGCTCAGGAAATGAAAGAATAGCGCAGCAATACATGAACAGTTAACACATTCAATGTGCAAATTTTAACACATTAGGCACTCTGGAATAGATAGGGTCATTATCTCTTTATTACAGATTTTATGCGTTCAGGAGAAGGTAAATTTTTAAAAGGAAGAAAATGTCACAATTTTTAAATGAACTCTGTATACAAGAGATGGACACGTGCGGTAGCCATAGAATAACTCACATTTATTGCCCGCACCCCGGAAGTGCCCGAGCACGTTGCCAGGCTGGCTGGCGTGCACCGTACAGTTTTAGCAGTCACCGATACATCCTCTTTTCTTTAAACATTGAGAAGCTGACTATAGAGTCAGCCCTTCACAAGAGGGAGCAGGTGATATGCAGGACGAGACGTCTTAATTCTGGTAGGCGAATCGGCACTGGGCCCGGTGTTGCTTCAGCCTTAACAAGGCTCTCAACATGCCTCATCTCTGGGGACCACAAACAAAATCCTTTTCTTGACATCCACTGTTTGTGAATTATTGCAACTGCATCGTCCTCTTCTGGCAACTTCACTGCAATGTAGTGATCACCTTATACAGAAGAAACATACATGCATGTACCATAATTTCTTATGCAAATGCTCACTGGTATGCAAAACATAGCAAAGCCTCACAAGAATAACTGGCTCCAGAATAAGTAAAAAAATTTTACAGCCACAAAAATTTAACAAATACTGAGATTTGTCATTTAATAACAAAAAGACATCAGCAAACTACACAACTCCAGATTTTGTTACACCCTTCAACAAAACATCATCTTTAGCACTTTGTAAATGCTGTCTTGCATCGTTAATAAATCTCTTTGATAACATACCCAAAAATGTACCCAGAAGTGTTGTCACTGTCTTGGACTCCACTCTTACTCCGATGGAGCCTTTTTTTTCCTTTGAATATGTGGCTGTGCTGTGAAATGCTTTCCAAGCTACTCCTAATGTGCCTAATTTTGCTCATGATCTGGGTAATTCGCCTCTACATTACAAAGGCATACCACCAGTATTACGATACCTCACTACCCATCTTCAACTCCAGATTTTGAATTACATTTTATTCCTTTAAACTTAAGAAAACACCTTGAGCTTGGCGCATGATAGCCTTGGATGCTTATGCGCCACTGAACCCAACACAACATAAGAAAACTGTAGCACTATGCCTGTACAGACCCTCAAGCTTATCCTACATTTCATCCCTTAAATTAGCATAGCTGCATCATCAGCAAATTTGAGGTTATTGTTTTTTCCAGTAAATTCCAGAAACACAATTCATTTCCTGACTAGTATTTTCTCACTCCATCCGTGGAGAACAGTCTGCTGTGTAGTGCCAACAACATACACACCTGTGCCTCATGAGGTGTGTAAACAAGGCAGCCAAATCAGATACTGTGCGTAATCTGTGGGGGCAACGACGCGAGGAAGCGGGCGTCTCTACGGCCGCGAGTCTACGGGCGGAATGGGACGCCGGCGGTGCGGCAGCAACTATTTTCTCTTTTCACTTTGCCTTCCTTTGCAAAATAAGCACAGTGCACGTGACGCGTAAGCCTGCGATGCCGAAAACTTGCTGACGGGTTGACGCTCCGGCTACGGAAGTACGCAGGAAAAGGCCTCGCTGTTCTGTCTGCCGAGCGACGCCGATCGCAGCGCAAAATATGGAAGCGAGCGATACCCCGACAGGAAAGCGGTGGCTTTAGCTTCGACACCAAGCATGTCCGTGTCTGCAAGAGGCATTTTGCCCTGCGCATTTAATTCGGCCTCACGAGTTCGTGATCAACGGAGAAGCAGTGTCGCCGCAACGCCAGAAGCTGAAATTCAGGCCCGCGCACCGTCCCACGGATATTCGAAGGCCAACCAGCGTACTTGAGCACGAATCTGTGACGAAGTTGCATATCAGACAGCTGTACTCTTCAATGTGTTTATGGCTTTTGGTGCGAAAACACCACTCCACGAGGTCAAACCCAACCAATTTTGCGGCGTCCCTGAATTTAAGGGTGCAGAAATAAAATAAATATTGCCGCGACTGGAAATTTCGAACTCCTGGCGGCGCGAACGGGACAGCTTCGCTGGCCACTGCACGAGAACAGTGTGCAATCGCAGCAGCCGATCACGCCTCATGTTGTTATTGTTGCCTCAAAAACGATAGCACATACCCACGGTGGGAGATTGGCCAGGGTTTCGTAGACCCAAACAGGAAAAAACTAAACCGCAACACTCACGCGCTGCGCGCGTTGTACACCGCCGTCTTCAGCAACTTCCACCTTCCAAACGAACACATCAAACCAGCTTAACCTCGGTCAGAGCTTAACTTCAGAGTAATATCGTCGCCACACGTGCCAACGACCCAGCAAAGCAAAAAGATGAGCCAAACAGGCTAAACACATGCGTTCGCACGTCTGCTCGGTTTAACCATGTTAATTTTTATTTTTTGTACATGTTTCTCCGTGATTTCTATCTTTGCTGATTTTTGATTTATTGCGCGGCCGCTCAGAGCTTGTCTCTTCTGTTAGTGGGAAGCCAGCACATGAGCAATGAACAATAAAAATTCACAATTTCCTTGCACTAGTTAGTGCCTCCGTAATCAAAGCGTGACAAAGTGTTTATAATTGGCTTATGTAGTAAGAGTCTTCAGCAGCTGGCACGCCACCTCCGAAAGTGTCAGCAAAAAAGAAAGAAAAAAAAGAGAGAGATAGTGCTCTTTCAAACTACCGGTGCATTCGTCATGTGGTCGCTTTTGCAGCGCGCACTCCAGTTCTTAAAATGCCGCCATAACGTCTTGTTTTCAGCATTATTGAGATTGCAGTATTTCTCACAAAGGAAACGCCAGCCTTAAGCAGCCTTGCACAGTTAGATGAAAGCGAGGACTCGGCCGAGACAGGCGCAACCCAGACACATATAGATATGTTACTGATCGCTACGCTAGATCTTCCAGAATGACGTCGTAGGCATGTTGCGGTAAAAATGAATGCGAAGGCTGGCTTTTTTACAAAATCGCTTTTTTGTAAAAAGCAACGAGAGGAAGTAAGCGCGTTAACTGTTTGTTAGAAAACAGCCGCTAACAATGTTTACTAGCGGCTATCGCCGATCTCCCAGGGTTTTTAGTGTCTCGATGTTGCAGCCAAGCTTTCAGGTGATAACCAGTAAAGTATAGCGCCCATCCTAAGCCCAAATACCGATCCCCAGAAAGCACAAATACCAAGCGAATAAGAGCCTGTTGGCCGGAAAACAGCCGCTGCGAGCAGGCGCCGCGCAGCGACTCGTGCCCCCTCGCCGACAGCCGCGCCACTAGCGGCGCGCGCTGTCCCTATATGAAACTTTGGCCGGAGTTTCGTGACCAGAAAAAGCATTGAAGGACTATGGTAATACTGAAGAGTGGAGGAGAGGAAAAACAACATTCTCTCTTTTAAAAAGCACTTTTAGGCATTTTTTGACAATGCTGTGAAAAGGCCAGGACGACAGGGTAGAAGGGTACGAAACGATGCATATTCCGAGCATCAAGGATGAACAAGGCGAAGTGTACAGGTGTCTGCTTTTGCGAAACTTTCTTCCAATGACACATGGGTCACCAGATAGAAAATGAGCAAAGTTTTCAATCACAATAACATAACCATCTGGAAGTGTGCAACAGTTATTTTTCTTGTCAGCTGCAAGCACAAGATTGCCTGGTAATGTTGCTCTAAAAAATTGTGGCCCTTGGCAAGGATCAATAAGCGGCCCTGACTCATGTTTTGATGTGAAAAGCGGGTAACTTGTTGCCTTCATGTTGCCAATGAAAACTGCCCTGTTAAGCCAACCTGTTACACAGCTGTTCAAGAGGGTTTTCTGGCTTCCAGAGCATGCACTTTAAACAAGACGTGTAATTTTGAAGTGGAAATGCACTGCAAGCATCCAGGGCCCCTAGGCGCAACACATCAGCAGCTAGATGGTACAGCCCATGCACATTATGTGAGGCATGCTGTTGACCATAGACCTTAATAATGCTGCTAATAAAAAAGCTCAGCAGTCCTTTTGCATACTCATCTTCATTTTTTGTAGCAGCAGTGCTTGACAGTACACATAAGGCTACATGCAAAGCAAGGAAATTTTTATACATCTCTGATGGAATTACTGATTGCAAAACAATAGGTCCTGCATACAAAAAAAAGAAGCGAAGTTCTGTTGCTTTCCACCTATCTAACTCTGACAGGCCCCTTGGCTTCCTGTTGAAGTCACAAGGCACAAACTCAGCTAAGTTTGTATTCCTCTCTGAAATCTCACTACAGACTTTGCTGCCTACCCTAACTTCTTTTGGACCACGAGTCCATAACAGCAGCAGCTTGCATGTTACACCTCGACATACAAGGTGCATATTATCAAATGCCACAGTTTTTATAATGTCTATAGGGAGTTTTTCAAGGACTGTTTCACCAGTGTGGTGCTACTCCTGTGTTTTTGCTTGAAACCTTACATTTATTCGTAGTTGTCTAGGACCTCTTGGAAAACAACACTCTACCTTCACAATATTATCCTTTGTTTTATTTGGGTTTAAGGTCCCAAAGCAACTCGGGCTATGAGGGATGCCGTAGTGAAGGGCTCCAGATATTTCGGCCACCTGGGGTTCTTTAACGTGCACTGACATCGCACAGCACACGGGCCTCTAGAATTTCGCCTGCATCGAAATTCGGCTCCCGCGGCCGGGATCGAACCCGTGTCTTTTGGATCAGCAGCCGAGCGCCGTAACCACTAAGCCACCGCGGCGGGCACAATATTGTCCTTTTAAAGTACACTTTGGAAAACTATAGTAGCCTGTGTGCTAATATACATCACAAAAGCTTTAGCTGGTGCGTCTCAGATTATAGAATGGAGCCTTACAGCAACTGTCAATATGCCAAATGTTATGCCTGTATACATAAGACATTTCAGCTTGTCCACAATGTCCTGCAGAAATTCATTTGCATTTTGTGGTTTGTTGACAGACAGTTACAACAAATGGCAATTTCTCACTGATGTTGACCCGGCCAAGGATAGTCCAAAACTGTCTTTTAGAGCTTTTTGAAACTGGCAGGCCATCAGTGTTGAAACTGAGGCTCAGTTCTGCAGGCAACTCGCCACAGTTGAGCAGCAGCCACCTTAATCCTACTTCAATACCGAAATGACGATATTTTCTTCCTGCACACTCCAAAATTCCTGCCGATTTCTTTGGAGTCTGAAGCAGGGCTCTCGCAGACGACGGCAGAGAAGAAAAACAAGCATGTGTCTGAAGAACTTTCAACAGCGATGTCATCGTGGCGTGAGATGACTGTGATTGCACTGCCCAAATCTGCAGCTTTGCCTGAATTCTGTGATGTCATCACTAGCATCACCTACACTCGTCCTCCGTGGAAGCGCCGTCATTGGAGTAGGATGCAGGAGGAATGCCTCCTTCAACACCATCCATGCTGGGACTTTCTGCAGCTTCCCAGACCCACGCCGACCCAAATCACGCACAACACACAACAGGGGGCTCCAGTTGACACAAAGTGGATGGATGGCCCTGCTAGTGTTTGATTTCGCTCCAAGTTCAACAGCTGAAGACACGCGTCAACGCACCGTTTCCTCTCCCGGCGGAACTGCCGATCAGAACTTTCTGCCATTTTGAATGGATCTGGAGCATTGTCCGCCTTGTCTGGTGGTCTGGCTTAAAAATGGTGCGAATGCCATAGAAACAAGCTCAAGCGACAAGTAGTTTTGCCTATCGTGATGACTACTAAGTTCGCAAGTTTTCCTATGAAAAAAATTTAGGACATAACATCAAGCATCTCACCTTTGTGTGTAACCGTTGCCTTTATGACTTTTACATATGAAGTGCTAGTTGCAGGACCTGGGTTCGATGGAGAGGTGATGCCACATTTACGCTGATTTGCAACTGCCTTACTTGTGCATGTTTACAGTATGCATGTCATGTTTTTGTGCACATGTGCGGTGTTCCCTTTCACATGCCTTCACTTGTTAGCTGTGATGCCCACATCTGGCTATGTGATGTGCAATGTTACCTACAGCCTGGTTTCGGAAGCTGATTTTTATGAGCACAGTGCCGTTTGAACATGGTGAGCTGTACGCTCCACATAGCCGTACCAGCAGGAGGCAGAGTGCTGCACAACAATGCTACCTCTTGCCTGTTGTGCAGTAGCTTGTCAGGCACACAAGCAGGGGAGTGACAGGACTGAGTGTTTGTGCACATTGAGGCATGCATTTTAAACCATGTATGCATGTAAACAAACTCCAGTTGTGTATACTATTTGCTGCATGCAATATTTGTGCAAGCATTCAGTCAGCAAACCAATTTCCTTCATTGTGGGCACACTGTTTATTTTACAGCGTCTCTCAGCCTGCGAAGTTGCTCAATTTTTATATCCCTCTCGATCTCGAGAATTTCTGCCTCTAATCTTTTTTTCTGCACCTCGAGGTGCTGGATTGTTTCCACCTCCACCTTCTTTTTCTGGAGTTCGAGTTTATGTATTTCTTCAGTGAAGATCATTTTTTGCTCTCTTTCTTTGAGGACACTGCCATGGTCCTCCCGAAGCAGCTGCAGTCTCACTTCTTGCTCTTCACGGAGGAGAGCAGCTCTGGTGATATTTTCGTCTTCCAGAGTTTTTTCTAGAAGGGCCATCTGCCCTCTTGGCACTCTGCCACTGTCGCCAGCAGCCACTGCTCCAGCAGTGGTGAGGCTAGCAGTAGCTCCAGAAGCAGCAGGAGCATTGCTGGAGCCTGCTGCAGCAGTGTTACAATCAGCATCAGTCTGCACAAAGGCACTGTTGTCGTCGGCTGCTTGCGAACCTGGCGCAGCTGTGCCAGCAACAGCTGCTCATGGCTGGCTGTCAATGCAGCTGCAGTCGTCCCACTGGTCGTCTGTAATAAACACAGCAAATGCAAAACAAAATAACTATAAACTCATAAAAATACTACCTGTCTACCTTGTTAGCTGCACGTATGTGATAAAACCGCTATGGTGGGGCACACAAAAGAGAGTGAAAAATAAAAGTGCGCAGCCCATGCCACCTTGAAATGCAGCGTCATGAAATTGCGCTCTGACATCGAAAAAAGACATTCAGAGGAGAGAAATCCTTTTCTTCCTACAATGGTTTATTCCAGATATGCAAAACACCCTACCTGTGTACTCGTAAGCAGTGCCACCAGATCCATCTACCATGGGCTGCAGAAGCCGCACAACTGGCAAAGTTTCCACTGGTGGCAAGCCAACTGCCCCATCTGAATCGTAATCATTTCTGATACAAGTGGCAATATGGCTTGCAATGGCCACCACCCGCTCACTCTGGGGAGAAGGGGGGAGGCTGCTGGTCCTCCTCCTAAACTGAAAAAAAAACTATATTAGCATAGAGTGAAGCCAGTTTGTGTCATTACAAGAATTTTCTCCATTGTGTTTACTTCCTTATGAATTGTTCCTAAACTGGTCCCACACAAAAGCTATCCAGGACACATCAGTGTGTGTTTTTGCTACATTTTTCTGCCACTCGTAAGTGCCTACCCGACAGCATCAGGAACCAGTAAAGGCCCGTTTGCTCTATGTACAGCCTCCCGGACTTTTGGGTGAGAATATCACGCAGCTGTCGATCGCGCGGCATAATGCCTCAAGAGCACGATGTCCGCGTCGTTTTAACTACGGTGCAGCACGATATTGAAAATTGCTTGAGACTGCTAAAACGATTAACGCAGGTTGCATGCGTCTGCAACACGGCCTACATTATACAGTAGGTCACGGTCTGCAATCGTAAATAAAGTAGAAACAGTACACTTCGCAGAAAGCGTGATTCCGAGCGCACCTGCTGCTTGAACCCAGTTTATGCAAAACAAGCGGAATTTTCACACACACTTTTATCCATGGTATACGAAGCATGCAGGATTAGTGCACGACTTGCAAGCCGCGCATACCTGTCTTGTGGCGGTCCCTCCTTTGCTTTGAGAGATGGTCTTTTGATTTTTGTTTCATATTGTTCCAGCAGTTTTTCATCTGGCCGGGGTCGCACCGGGTCACTCCATGGTGCGAACTGTATCGCCTGGCAACCTCAATCCACGTCTCGTTCTTCTTCGCCAGGGAGGACACGTCGGTTTTTTTGCACTCCAAAATGTGCTTCTGCTCATCCACCAAATTGGTGACCAGGGTCTTCTCCTCTGGGGTGAAGCGAGGCGCTGCCTTCCGCTGGGAGGGGACATCTTCTTGTGATGACGCCGACAGTAACGCCATTTTTTTAGAATCAAGGGCACCAACGATAAACTCGCAAATGATGCTGCTGTTGCCGGTGAGACGGAATGCACGGGAGCACAGGCTTTGTTGAACTTCGCGACTTGGCTTGTCTGTGGTGCAGGTTGCCAACCAAACACATCATTCGGGTGAAAGCGGCAGGTAGCACAGATATGTACTTTTCGTTGATGGTATTTTTTCAGCATAACCAGCTCGCATACAGAGTTCATTTATAAATGCTAAGCGAAATAGTTAGTTTTATTGGTGTACAGTAAAATAATAAATTGTTCGTTAATCTCGGCCACAGACGAGCAATGTGCCTTCGCGTTCAAGCAAGCGCTTGACTTGACGAAGGAAGTCAGCCTGAGCATCTATGAAATGCGAACGCTGACTTCGGCGTTTTCTTCGGGCGTACTTCCCCAAGCCAAGCTTAAGCCCGAGCCAAGTTACATTTCTGCATTCGGGGGTAAGGGTGCTTGCCTCACAACTTGCACAAGTCATCCAAAGTGAGCAAGTGTCTGCATTAGTAGATGAGTGGCATATGTTCAAATGTGACTTGGCTCTCCTTTTGTGAGGCAAAGGGGTGTAATGAGATTTAATATAATCTCCTCCTCCGTTAAACATCTTCATGTGAAACAGAGGCAGGAAGAAGAGAAAGAGCATCCGCAACTGCGTTCTCTGATCCTTTACGGTACTCTACTGTGTAATTGTAGCGGAGAAGGCGTTCGGACCACAGTTCAATGCGAAGAGGCCGCCTGCCCGTTCCCTGAGAGGACAGGAGGGAAACTAAGGCTTGATGGTCCGTGCGGAGTGTGAAAGGACGACCCCACAAGTACGTATGCCAGTGCTCGCAGGCCCAAATGCATGCAAGTGCCTCGCGCTCTCCAACTGCATACCGTATTTTCTGGTGTATAAGACGCGGCTTTTTTTCAAAAATCTTGCTGGTGCGTCCTGTATAAGGGTGCGTCTTATATGCGAATTTTTCGGCTTTTTTTTGTGAGTTCAGAAATTACTCAGGTTCATGTTGAAGCTTTTTTCACCGAAAAAATATCGCTACCAATAACGCGGTTGTAACACGGCTATAATAGGGGGACTGCCATGTGCAACTTTTTTAGGTGAACTTTGTCATGAAACGGTGGGGGTGATGACTTCCGGGATCATAAACACGTGGCCGTTTCGGAGGCCCCAAGCAAAAGTAATGTGAAATGCCAAAAAGATGGCGACAATCGCGCTTTTCGCCATTGTCAAGACATGCCGGCATTTTTTTTTAGTCTCCCTTTGCAACTTTGTTTGCTCTGTGTACGTAGAACGTGCATTGTGCCAAGAGAATGTTTCAGCTGCATTGCCTCCAGAAAGGGGAAAACTTTTTGATAGCGCATCCGAAGATGAAGACTTCGAAGGTTTTAAGTGAAAATAAAATGTTGTTATGGACATATGGAAAGTTCTTTCATTTTTTTATTTGCTAAAACGTGGGCGGGTATGGCATGAGTGTCGCCTTATCGATCACTTAGCGTTGCTTAAGAACTCACAGGTGCGGTGCATTTCACAAGCATATTTAATTAAGCCTCACTAGCCTAACTGGGTAAATTGGGGTGCATCTTATACACGGGTGCGTCTTATATGCCAACTGTTTCAATAACAGCCTGCATATATGGCAGGTGCGTCTTATACACCGAAAAATACGGTACTTCCTTTCCGCCGGAGACATCGTACGAGACGCAAATGCAGTTGTATGTAGCTTGTGCCCATCCAGTTGCTGGAGAACAGCGCCAAGTCCACAGCCAGGTGCGTCCGTGGAAACAATCACAGGAAGAGTCTCATCAAACATTTGAAGTACCCGGCTGGATTGAAGCAAGGACTTGATACTTCGGAAACTAACGTCTGCAGCGGCAGTCCAACTGAAAGGCTGGTTCTTGTGAAGGAGGACTCGCATTGGTTCAACAATGTCCGCGAGACTCGGGAGAAACTTCGCGTAGTATTCGATTAAGCCAAGGAAAGAGCAGAGTGCAGTTGCGTCAGTTGGGGCAGGAGTGTTAATTATTGAATTTACTTTTTCCGGCATTGGTGAGGTACCCTGGGCGGCGACCTTGTGACCCATGAAGGACAGCTCTTGTACACAAAAAGTGCATTTGTCATTTAGTTTGAGTCCTGCATTCTTGATACGCTGAAAAACAGCCGTCAGGTTGGTCAGAAAAAAAAATAGGTTGTATCATCTGAGTTTCGGTTTCACTTTCACTTTGTCCGTACCGTGGCACCAGTGTCTTGTGTATAAAATGCTTTTGTGAATGTTATTAAAGGACAGTTCGTCTGAGATCAAAAAAAAAAAAATAGGTTGTATCGCCTGAGTTTGGCCTTCACTTTCTCAGTACCGTGGCGCCAGTGTCTTGTGTATAAAATGCTTTTGTGAATGTTATTAAAGGACAGTTCATCTGAGACCAAAAAATAGGTTGTGTCATCTGAGTTTTGGTTTCGCTTTCACTTTCTCCGTACCGTGGCGCCAGTGTCTTGTGTATAAAATGCTTTTGTGAATGTTATTAAAGGACAGTTCATCTGAGACCAAAAAAATAGGTTGTGTCGTCTGAGTTTTGGTTTTGCTTTCACTTCTCTGTACCGTGGCGCCAGTGTCTTGTGTATAAAATGCTTTTGTGAATGTTATTAAAGGACAGTTCATCTGAGACCAAAAAAATAGGTTGTGTCGTCTGAGTTTTGGTTTCGCTTTCACTTTCTCCGTACCGTGGCGCCAGTGCCTTGTGTATAAAATTCTTTTGTGAATGTTATTAAAGGACAGTTCGTCTGAGACCAAAAAAAAATGTATCGTCTGAGTTTCGGTTTCGCTTTCACTTTCTCCGTACCGTGGCGCCAGTGTCTTGTGTATAAAACGCTTTTGTGAATGTTATTAAAGGACAGATCATCTGAGGCCACAGCGGCCCTCTGTCTCTCTGCGGCGCCCTCCCGGGCCCGCCACACAAAGAAGCCCGAACACTACAGATATGCCAAAAGGAAATTTGTCAGCTTCTTGATGACGGATCCCTCTCCTTTCATGGGCTTCATACTGCGCTTATCCCCGCAGGGAGGCGTCTGCAGCATGCAGACGTTGGTGAGTGGCGACACCACGGGGTTAACCCGAGCATCCGCAGGGACATCCCCGCAGGGGGATGATGGTGAACAATGCGTCACCACGGACCCGAGCATCCGCGCTTAGCCGTGCGTGGCATCGCCGTGTCCGGGGAAAAGGGGATCCTGGTGGTTGAGCCGATGCCGAGCGTTTGGACCCTTAAGGCCCCTCGGCGGAGGCAACACACCACTTTGGCCCCAGCTTCCTGTAGACGGCACCTCCGGCCTGACCCGACCGGGGGAAATCGGCAGTCGCCTTTTCCTATCCTCCCCTCTATCTTTCAATTTCCTATCCCTTTCTTACAACTCTCCTGTCTCCTCCTCTTTTCTTTGTTTTTTCCTCTTTTTCCTGGCGGCGAGGGTTAACCGTGTGTGACCAACTACCCTGAGTTGAGTCATATTAGGTTATAGTTAAGGTGTACAGCTGGCGTGGGCAGGACTTGCTCGCAAGTTCCTGTCCCGTCCCCTTGTTGGGCTCCATGGTGGGTGGCTGGCACCATGACCGAAAAACTAGAATTTTTATGGCTCCCCCTTTTTCCAAACTAGATCGCTCTCTCAAGAGAGGGCGGAACGAAGCAGAAGAGTTTTTTCAAAAAAGAAAAGTCAGTTTTCCCAAGTACCATGTGATCCATAGTGAAGTACAAGATAAACAAGCTAGAATCCTGTCCCCCTTCCTAGTGTCAAAGTGTTTGACAGAAGCCTTGGGCATTGGCTACAAGGTATCTAAAATGGCTAGCGGTGACTTACTGCTCGAACTGCGTGACAACGTCCAACACTCAAAACTCGTAAACATTGTATCTGTTGGGGATATTCCTGTCTCCGTGACGTCACACCGATCTCTGAACACCGTCCGAGGCGTTATATCCGAAAATGACTTTGTCCACATCACTGAAAAAGAGATGCTCGAAGGTCTGAGTGACCAAGACGTGATAGATGTTCACAGAATCAAGATCAGGAAGGATAATAAGGAAATAGACACAAAACACATGATCCTGACGTTCAACACCAGCACACTGCCCGACACAGTCGAAGTAGGTTATCTGAAAGTTAACGTAAGACCATACATTCCGAACCCTCGCCGATGTTTCAACTGCCAACGGTTCGGTCACGGCTCACAAAGTTGCCGCGGCCGGAAAACGTGCGCGAAATGCGCCTCGAAGGATCATTCTGATCAATGTGACGCAGCCCCGCACTGCGCAAACTGTGAAGGTGACCATGCAGCATACTCCAGGGCGTGTCCGTCCTGGAAAAAAGAAAAGGAGATAATCACCATAAAGACAAAGGAAAACATTTCATTTAAAGAAGCGAGAAGGCGTTTTGCACTCACCAACTCATTCTCCTTCACAACAAAACAAAACTTCGCCGATGTGGTGCGTGGGCGCGGCGCACCACACCAGGCTTCGGCACCTGTCCCGGTCACACGTAGTGAGCCTGGGGCGGGGCCATCCGCGCCGTCTGGTGGAGTAGCTCACGCTACTCTGCCAACTCCAAGTCAGGCTGCGCAGACCCCCGGGTCGGCGGGCCTCAAGACCTCTTCCCACAGGTCGAGGTCAAACTCTAACGTGAACGTGCCTTCTGCACGGTCATCCAGCGCCTCCGCAGAGGCGATGGACACGACCCCGGGCAGCCCCGCGCCGTCCACGTCGGACGGTCGGCGGAGCTCTCTGGATCGATCAAAAAAAGACAGGCCCCGAGTCACGGGGCCATCAAAAACTTGATCTAGTTTTTCACCCGATACAAACACAAAAATAAGATGGCTTTCATAATACAATGGAATTGTAGAGGACTTTTACACAATTACAGCGACATAAAAGACATACTAGGAGCACATGCTCCTGTCGCCTTATGTCTACAAGAAACAAATTTAGGTCCCCAAAAAAATAACTTTCTAAAGAATTACACTGTTTTCCGCCGCGATCGGGAACAGGCGAGCCGACTATCGGGAGGCGTAGCCATCATAGTTAAAAACGGCGTCCCGGCTCGAGAGCTTAAACTAAAAACAAGACTTGAAGCTGTCGCAGCCACTCTGGTTGCCCATAAAACCATCACAGTGTGCTCACTATATATCGATCCGCACTTTAATTTAACACTACATGACTTAGAGGATCTTTTAGAGCAGCTACCAGAGCCATACCTGGTAGTTGGAGATTTTAATGCACATTCACATTTTTGGGGAAGTGAAAAAACTGACGCTAGAGGCCATCTCGTAGAGGATTTTATTTTATGCAATGACGTCTGTTTACTCAACTCTAATAAGCCTACATACTGCTCCCCAACCTCGGGGAAAATGAGTGTTTTAGATTTGTCTTTTAGTTCACCGTCTGCTTTTAACGATTTTAACTGGAGTGTTTTAGACAATCCATATGGAAGTGATCATCTCCCTGTCATAATAAGTCTTTCATCCTCGCTAACAGTTATTCCCACAAAACCACGGTGTTGGAAGCTAAATTTAGCTGACTGGCAACTTTTTACAGCACAAGCTACATTAGAGAAAATAGTTTTAGAAAATGTTGACATCAATGAGATAAATGAAAAATTCACGAATTGTATCCTAGCTGCCGCACATTTAGCTATTCCTCAATCCTCTGGAATAGTAAAACAAAATCACAAATACTGGCACACAAAAGAATGTAAAGATGCAAAAAAGAAACAAAACAAAGCCTGGGGCATTTTTCGGAGATATCCAACACATGACAATCTCATAAACTTTAAAAAAGCAAGAGCAAAAGCACGATACATCAGACGAAACGCAGAAAGGGCATCATGGCAACAGTACATATCCTCGATAAACAGCTCAATAACATCCAAAAAAATGTGGGAGCAGGTGCGGAAATTCACTGGAAATTTTACTCCTTTCACATTTCCAATGCTAACAACACCCGGTACTCAAACAACATTAGAAGAACAGGCCAACATATTGGGTGAGCATTTTGCTACAGTATCAAGCTCAGCCAACTACACACACTCCTTTCAAAAGCACAAAACAATAGAAGAAAAACAAAAACTTCCCTTCAAAACATGCATACAAGAAGACTACAATCAGCTTATTACAATGCAGGAACTAAACACAGTACTAACATCCGGTAAAAAGACAGCACCAGGCCCAGACAATATACATTATGCCATGCTTGCTCACCTCTCTGAGACTGCCATAGAGGCTCTCCTAAAATTTTTCAATAAAATATGGATGAGTGGAGAAATCCCCCAAGCATGGAGAGAAGCATTCATAGTACCCTTTCTAAAACCTGGCAAACCACCAACTAGTCCCACCAGTTACAGGCCAATAGCACTCACTAGCTGTATAGCAAAATCATTCGAAAGCATTCTAAACATCAGACTAACCTTCACACTTCAGTCCCGGCAACTTTTAGATATACACCAATGCGGGTTTAAAAAGGCATGTTCCACAACTGATCACCTTGTTCGCTTTGAGAACACAGTCCGGGAAGCGTTCATCCACAAGCAACACTGTATCGGGGTCTTCTTCGACCTGGAGAAGGCTTACGATACCACGTGGAGGTTCGGTATCCTCCGTGACCTAGCGGACCTAGGTATCCGCGGCAGGATGCTGAGCTGTTTGAACGACTTCCTAACCAACCGCACGTTCCGAGTCCGCCTAGGCGCAACCTTCTCCAACACTTTTATACAAGAAACTGGCGTACCCCAGGGGTGCATCCTCAGCACGACCTTATTCATCATCAAAATGAACTCCATAGGAAAAGTAATCCCAAAATCCATAATGTACTCAGTTTACGTAGATGACCTCCAAATAGCATGCACGTCTTCCAGCATACCTACCTGTGAGCGACAGATACAAATAACACTAAATAAACTGGCCACCTGGGCAGATAGAAACGGATTTAGATTTTCTCCTCAGAAAACAGTAGCGGTTCTATTCTCTTTGAGACGAGGCCTACAGGCCGACCCCACACTATATCTAAACCAGACCCCATTACCTGTCAAACAAGAGCATAAATTTCTAGGGGTAACTTTCGATAAAAAGCTCAGTTTCTTGCCACATATAAACAGCCTAAAGAAAAAAGCTTCCCAGGCCCTCAATGTACTGAAACTACTGTCAAGAAAACGCTGGGGGTCTGATAGGGCATGCCTGTTACATATATACCGTTCTCTGGTTCGCTCTAAGTTAGACTATGGGTCCATCGTATATGGCTCAGCAAGACCATCCTACATAAAACGACTGGATCCTATCCACAATCTTGGTTTAAGGTTGTCTTCAGGTGCTTACAGAACTTCACCAATAGCAAGTCTGTATGTGGAAACGAATGAACCTTCCTTAGAAGATCGAAGAACTGCACTAACTTGTACATACATGCTCAAAATCCTTTCACAGCCCAAACATCTCTGTTACCCAATTGTCACGAAATGCCCATCCCGAATGCTCTTCAACAACAAGCCCCATGCAATTAAGCCGTTGCTCTTGCGCTTCGAAGAAAAATTTCAAACCCTGAACATACTAAATGAAATCAAAAATATTGCCCCAAGACACGAAGCGCTACCACCGTGGTACACTCTCCCCACAGTGTGTGACGTCACACTAACACGCTTCAGTAAAACCTGTACGCCACACGACCATATAATACAAGAATATCTAGCACTACAAGAAAAATACAGAAATTACACAGCATTTTATACTGACGGGTCAAAAACTCATGCTCATGTAGGAAGCGCAGTAATACAAGGAAAAAATGAAAATGCAGTACGACTGCCCTCATGTGCTACAGTTTTCACCGCGGAGTGTTATGCTATTAGTGTTGCGGTACAGAAAATAACTAATGAAAACATCAAAAAGAGCATCATTTATACAGATTCACTGAGCGTCCTTACAGCATTAAACTCCAAAAATGCCACAGAGCCACTGATTGGAAGCATCATACACAATATAGTGAAGGTCACAACACGAAAACATGTTATAAAATTCTGCTGGGTTCCCAGTCACGTTGGCATTAGGGATAATGAGAGAGCCGACACGTGTGCTGCACAAGCCAGAGCCATGGAGGTGAAACATGTGGGTTTGCCTCCGAGGGATTACATGAAGTTAGTGCATAGCAATCTAAGAGCCAAATGGCAAGCTTCTTGGGAAAATGAAAGAAACAACAAGCTGCATACTGTAAAGCCTATTTTGAAAGAATGGAAATCATGCCGTCATAAAGAACGTTTTATCGAAGTAATTTTATGTCGTTTACGCATAGGCCACACACACATCACCCATAACTTCTTATTAACAAAAAAAGACAAACCTGAGTGTGAAATGTGTGGTGAGGAGCTCACAGTGAATCACATTTTAATCTCTTGTTCGCATCTCGAAGAACTTCGAAAGAAAATTTTTACGGTATTTTACAATGAACACATTCCATTTCATCCCGCATTACTTTTAGGCGAGCAAACACTCGTCGAGTTTTCACTTGTTTGTAAGTTTCTAAAGAAAGCCAATGTTTTAAATTTAATATAATGTAACTTCTATACACTTAACATAACATCATCTAACCTTGTGTTTGGCGCATGATAGCCATAGTTGCTTATGCGCCATAAAACCCCATATAACTAACTAACTAACTACTGCGCTTGAAGGACTGCACGAACCTTTCCGCAAGACCGTTCGTCGCCAGGTGATATGGCGCGCTAAATGTGTGTCGCACATCATTCTGCATGAGAAAGGTCCGAAGTTCTTCTGATGTGAATTGAAGACCATTGTCCGTGACGATGCATTCTGGAATGCCGTGACATGCAAACATAACGCACAGTGCATCCACGGTGTCCTCTGCCGTAGTTGAACTCATCACATGAACTTCAGGCTAAGAAACATTTTGCCCAGGAAAGGCCCTGCAAAGTCCAAATGAACTCGGCGCCATTGTCCACTCGGCACTTCCCACAGGTGCAGAGAGACCTTTGGTGGTATGTTGCTCTCGCTGGAGCACCCAGCACACTTCTTAATGATGGCTTCAATATCAGCGTCAACAGATGGCCACCACACAAATGAACCTGCAAGCGCCTTCATTTTCACAGTACCTTGATGTCCAGAGTGCAGGTCACTGAGGACTGCTTCTCGCAATACAGCTGGAATGACAGTTCTTATGCCCCAAACAATGATGCCATGGTGTAAAGAGAGTTCAGCCTTACGCCTGTAAAATGGACACGAGTCCCACCCATTCACAATATGGCAGCGGACTCTCGATAGCAGGCGGTCACGCTCTGTGGCTTGTCTGGCTTGATGAGCTGTTACAGGTAGTTGCTCCATTTGGTTCAGGTAGAAAATCTCAGCTTCATCTGGTTTGTCTTCAGGACCGTCGGGAAGAGAAAGGCGTGACAATGTAATTAGCATTATCTGATGACTTGCGGTACTGTATCTCGTAGTCGAGCCCAGCTAGAAACAAGGCGTAACGTTGAATGCGTGCTGCTTGCATCGCAGGAATACTGCTGGTTGGGCCGAGGACACGTGTCAGAGGCTGATGGTCTGTGATCAGCTTGAAGTGCCTTCCATACAAGTATGCATAGAACTTTTGTATACGCCAGACAATGGCTAGTGCTTCCTTATCTATCTGAGAGTGCTACCTTTCCGAAGCCTTCAAGGTTCTGGATGCAAATGCAATGGGTCTTTCACTCCCATTAGGCATTTTCTGTGAAAGGACTGCTCCGAGTCCATGGGGGCCAGCATCACATGCTAGACGTACTTCCAGGCTTGGGTTGTAGTACACAAGGACAGTTTCTGTGATGTGGCTGATATGCCACATCACACTCTTTTGTCCAGTTCCATCGTGATGATTTCTCCAGAAGTGCATGCAGTGGTTTGAGAAGATTGGCACTGTCTGGAATGAACTTCCCATTGTGTGCATGCTCTGTAGACTGACTTGTATTTTTGCTTTTCAGGTTGTCCCGTGCTCGACGCAATGTGGACAACGCCTTTGCTATACCTGCCAATCGGTTTCGCTGCCTCCACACAGTGATGAATACCAAGCCAGAACGGGCAACAGCCATTGTCGACGCAACATGCGCGCTACACAATTTTTTGGGCATGGATGGCCTAAGTGATGGAGATCCACATCTCGAACTTGGCAACACCTCAGAACTTTCTGAGCAGCCTTCACCTCGTGGAAGGATTAATGCCATCGGTGCAGCAGTACGACAACAACTTTGCAGCTTCTTTGGCAACCAAGGTGCCGTACCATGGCAGCGTGAGGCTGCCCACCTAGACGTGCGCAAGTATTGAGGAGAGCAAAATAGTGTTTGAATGAAATAAACTTTATTCTTGATTAGCTCATATTGCTGAAAATCTTTCAATCACTTTCAGAATCTCTGCCTGACACGACAGCACCTTCTCTTTGGGCACAGATCTGATATGTGCAGCGACCAGTTTTCCAAATTGGTCCGCTGGATCCTCTGGCTGCACAGGCATCTCAAATGATGTAACTAATTTTTCTAGGATTTGCTGGCGATCGTTCCAGTGAGCAGTGGACTCCTGAGCCCGTACATTCCTTTTCCTTTTGTTGCCTGGCTGCTGACCTGGAGAGGATGGGGCTGGTGCTGCCTGTATCTCTAGTGTGCTCGACTCTGCTGCAGTGAGAACTGCAGCTTCATTGTCTTGCTCTGGAGACTGCAATGAGAAAAAATGATAATGGCCAGTGTGTTCAACACACGTGGTCGGCGGCCTTAAGAAGTTAATGTAATTGCCATGGAAAAGTATCAATGACAGTTATTGCAGGGAACTTTTTTTCTCGGACCTCCTATCCGAACCTTAAAAACATAAGTGCATACTGAACCCTTACCCCGAAACGTACAGTTCCTACTGCACGCATAATCGGAAAGAGGCCAACAGCCATCGAAACCCAGGAAAAAAAGAGGGAAATGTTTTTTTTTTAGTTTGATTGGGAAAGAAACTGTATAATTATATTATGGCTTCACAATAATTAGAAAATACTCTCGAGCCGTAACATTACGACACTTAATTTCCTATTTATCAAACCCACAAAAAAAAATGGCAACATTCCCCTATGCTTCCCTGGTCTCCGATGGCGGCTGGCTTTCACATGTGTGCTATTTTCACAATCTGCTGTTTTACTAGCGGTCTTGTGCACATGCCCCGTGCCAAACAAACAGGTCACAAGTTGTCGCTTTTTCCAGCTTTTGACGGGAAAATTGCCACTAATACATCGCTAATATCGTGAGGGTACGATGTGCGAGGCATGCACAAAATATCTTACCGTTTCTACATTCACTTCATTGCCTTCGCACTGCCCGATGATTGAGCAGTGAGTCGGCTGTCGTACACTGTTCAAAAACTTCAGTGTCCGGAAAAACCTTCATTTTCCGGTGTAGGCCTCGTCGGCTGCCTGGCCACTTTTTGTGGCGAGAATTTTTTTCTTCTCCAGGCGGTAGGTTCGCCTTTTATTATTGAAAAAGGTCTTCAGTGATTCTGCGTGAAATCAAAGAACGATCATTTCCCATATCAAATAAATGCTCGCTGGATTTCATGCAGTATACTGCGTGAAAGCACAGCGTGTCAATCATGCTGCATGTTTTACGCACTAGTTACTTGATCGTCACTTCGAGAAATATGGCGAAATACATAAGGCTACAAAAAACACGGAAAAAATAGGCGAGGTACATTTGGAAATTTACGAAACATCACATACCTGTATTGTAGGGCGCATAGGCTGGCCAGTGTTCTGTCATTACTTCACTTATCTTTTCCCACAACGCCTGCTTCAACTCCGTATTTGAATAGTCATTGCGAGCAACGTCCCAAAGTGTTGGGAACTGCTCAACAAGATTGATTAAAAAAAGCGCCGCATCGTCACACAAAGTCATGGCGCGCACGTGAGGGCAGCAGTACAATGGCCAACGACCATGGAGGAAAAAAAACTGAGGAGGGAGCGTCTGGCGAGAACCTTGAAGCCGAGTCATAAAAAGTAAAAAGCATGCAAAAAAAAAAGCCGGTCCCCCCGTGACCATATCACGTGATGGCGTGCGGTGATCTTTATCACCGCCACGCGTGCGAGCGGCGAAACTGAAAGCGCTCAGGCAGGCGCCGCATCATGAAGTGCTGCGTGCCCGGGTGCAGGAGCCGCACAGAAATCGTTTGTTCGGAGGTTTCGTTCCATAGGTGAGTGAATATTTCTTCAATGGTACTAGCGATGAAAATATGCACTGTGGCTCTGCATGGAAAAGAGCCGAATGGGTAAATTTTTTTTTTCAATATTGCGTGACAGGTTTCCGAATGACCCTGTAGCCAGAAAACGGTGGACTGACGCACTGCAACGTTCAGATAATTGGTTACCGACAAAATGGAGCGTTGTTTGCTCCCTGCATTTTCGTGCAGAGGACTTCAAGCCTGCGACAGGCCATCTTCGCCGCCTGACAAAGTGCTGTGCCATCGCTTTCGCTTACTTCAGTAAGTAGCATGCGTGTATACCATTATAAATTAACAGCAGGAGTTTTTAGCGATTAGCTGACTGTCTGCATAACTGCATGACGGCATTTTTGCGCGCTTAGTCACCCTAATATTTCAGTGAGAGTGAATGCTCCTATAAAGTATGTGCAGGACTACAATAGCACTCTCTGAACTATCGCGACAGAACTTGACACCAGCCTGGAGGAGGTCTGCCGACCACCATTATTAATCACTATTAATAATTGATTAATAATTAAAAAAGCATTGATTATTAGTTTTATAATTATACATCAAATAATTTCGCTATTAATTTTATGGCTCATTCAATTCTGAAGAAAATACTAGCAATTCACAAATTTTGTCAAGTACCCACTGAACTGGAGAAATTAATTGCCTTATTATTTAATAAATTCTTTTATTTTGTAATTGAGTCATTTAAACTTTCCATTCAATCATTATTAATCATTACAAATGAAAATTACACTCTTACTGGATTACCGAAATTTGATGAGGACAAGCGCTCTGTCCACACTTCCTGTCCACAGCTCGTGGTGACACATCCCGTGCACGCCACTCATGAGGCAAGAAATGCTTTCGCATTAAAAACATCGAGCTCCCTGCTGGTGTAGCTCTTGGCCAGGAGCAAAGTTAACAGTTGTGCTTCATGGGCAATAATTAGCACTCTATAGGAGTTTCTCAAAACGACTTGTTCATGTTTTTTTTTAAATGGAAACTTTATTGCGATAACAAGAGATATGCAAAAAAACTGTTTGGTCCACTTGCTGCAATAATCAGTCCACTTGCTGTGAATTTCTGGGTACAACACCCAAGCGACGAGCAATGGTCATGTTCGATATAACTGGGCTCAAATGTACATCACAGAGCTTTCTGGCATTCTTTGCGAATCGAAGAGATTTGGAAACTAACCTACATGTGCCAGAATGTTTCCACGTCAACGTTCGATTGGCCCATTGAGCTCCTTATTAGAAATTCTAGCTCTGAAAGCGCGCCGTTCCTCAGCTCTAAAATGCTGCAAATAGAAAGCTTTCAGTTCTAAAAATTTTTTCCAAATTCTGATTTACCAACCTGCATCTTTGTGTAATGTCACTTCTGAAGCACGCATCAAAGCATGTTTTTTTATGCCATAACAGCAAGCATGCTGCCTTATATTTATTACGTGCTTTATTTCTTCTATGCAGTCACATACAGCAGAAGCTTCGAGAGCAGCTGCAGCAACGGCCCGTAAACAAGAAGTTTTGCATGAAGAGCATATGATGCAAACAAGCCAGCAGCCCTCAAATGAACCAGTAAGTACACCTGTGAAAATTCGTTTAGCGAGAGCAAGCATCAAGATAGGTGTTTCCAGAGGACAATGCACACGTCTAATCAATACAGTGAACTTCTTTGAGAACTACAACATTTAATGCACTTTCATTAGTGCAACATACATGCATAAGGGAGCATATTGCAGACCCTTCTATATAGAGGTGTTTTAATTCATCCAAGCTTACAGTTGATTGACCAGTTTTTTGTGATTTTGCAAATGCGTTTTATATGGTATATATTGAGACCAACATGAATATGTGCACTTACAGTTCAGTTCTGAATTCTTTGATATCAGCTGATTCTGTTGCTTTTATGGCTGCAGATGCAGTATCCATGCGATGCCAGCGGTGATGCTGAAAATGCTGGTCCCTCGCAGGGTGACTTGGAAGGCAAAACTGCTGCTGTTCACAAAGATACGCTGCTTGCAGAGCAACACAGTGTTTTGCCAGAGGAGATAGCAGAACAACAACCGATGGAGAGGGAAACAGATTCTTCAGGAACCATATCTGCCGAAGAGGAAATATCAGTTCCTGTGTCCCCTCTGATGCAAAAGAAGCCTTGCCACAGGCAGCTGCCCTTCGGCCGCAGCCAGAGTGATCACAAAGCGGCAGTGAGTATAAAAAAGTTATTAATTGCTTCATTTACACTTCTGCATTATGCAGAAGTATGCTACACTATTTGCCTATGCCAGTTGTCCAATGAGTACAACCCACTTTTGCAAAGAACCTTTCTATTTCCTAAGTAATAGATTATACTTTTAGATTATTTTGCTTGTTCTCATTTAAGGCTGCAGTCTGCAGCTTCATGCTCTTGTTTTTTCTTTGGTAGCATTCTGAGCGAAAATGTAAAGTTGACTTGCTTTTGTGTGTTCTCATGGTAGTTGTGCGTTCTTGTCCAGGTGGCTGATCAAAGACAAGGCGATGGAAATGTAGAAGTCACAGCAGGACCATCTCTGCAAGCCAGGAGGGTTGCAGTCACAGCGCCAGCATCAAAAGCAGGCATGGTGAGAAGGCTACCAGACATTACTTGGGTTCACTCAAAGCAACAGGTGGAACACAGTGGGACACCTGTAATCCCTGTTTAGTACATGGATGGATCATTAACTACTTCAGTACTTTGAAAATGTTCAGTTGGATGTAACATGTTGAATGCTGCAATCAAATGCATTCTGGATTTTGAACTTATTAATGAATTTTGAAGGAGGTTTTCTGAGGTTGCATTTCATAATTCATAGATGGCTCTGTCAGAGTAACTATAGCGTGTTCAGATCTAAGCAAAAGTGAGGCTTTCCATTATAAATCAAGTCATTCTTTAAGCCTAGGTGTTCAAATAAATGCAGAAAAAAAATTTGGCAGTTCTCCCTCCCCATACTTTTCGTACCATGCCTCTTGCCTTTAAAACATGCCACAATCGCTTATGATGCACATTTCGTTAAATATAAATGCGATGGAATGTGCCTTTGTTCCGAACTTGAAATTATCTCAAGATAACTCACTGAAGCTATGTGTGCACTGAACACAAAAATCAGATTTAGACTAAAGAACAAACCTGGAAGGCTGAGTGCCCCTACAGTTACAAATTCTTGAAAGGATCACTGCAGGGAGTACTTTCTAATTTCTGATAGCACGCTGGCTGCAAAAATTATATCGAGTATAAATATTACTGGAAGCTGATTCCCTCCAGTCTTAATCTGCCTACTGTACAGCTTTGTTTGTGCATCAGGCTTGATTATGAAGAGCAATGTGACAGATGTAAATTTATGAAGGAATATTTTGGAGTTCTAAGAAACACAGCTTTACAAGTTACTGCTGTCCTTGTGTTTTAATATGCCCATAACCTTTCCTAGCAGGCTTTCTGTGAGAAGTACTTAGTCTCAAATGTTTGCTTTCATAAACCAAGTGGTTCTCATGGCTGAGCCATCATTGAATTCCCATCATATCCTTGCATAAGCTCAGGCTTTTGTGGTAAAAAAATGCTCGCTGTTTTTGCCTGTGTACTCAAACTTGGAGTGATATATACAATCATGTCTTCAACACATCAATAAAGTGAAATGAGAAAATTTTTTATATTTGCATGTATTATTATTATTGCCAGCCTCCAGCAATGGAGGATACCCCTGAAAAGGCATTCCTGCATCGTCAGGTGAAGCGCTATGCTGCCATCCATGTTGCCAGCAAAAAGAAAATAAAAAGACTGCAGCAAGCACAGCGCCGTCTTCAACGCAAGGCTGCTCACCTTTCAAATGTAATTGATGATCTCTCAAAAATAAAAAATTCTCATCGAGAAAAACATAGCTGTGGTCCAAAGCCTTGTGGGCTCCAAAGAAAACTTACTGATGCGTCACATTGTCCAAAAATCAAGCAAACCGCATTCGATAGCCTACTCTCCTGAGTTAAGAGCTTTTGCACTGACTTTGCATTTTTACTCACCTAGGGCATATAACTATGTCAGAGCTGTTTTCGACACATGTTTGCCTCATCCAAAGACTGTCAGAATGGCTTGCGCATGTTGATGGATCCCCTGGTTTTTCTAAAGAAGCACTAGCTGCACTTGGAATGAAAGTAGACAAAAATTCGAAACTGGGCCATTCTACACTCTGCAACTTGGTTGTAGATGAAATGGCAATTAGGCGACATGTCGAATGGGATGGCAGGAGGTTTCATGGGCACGTGGACATGGGAACTGAAGTGAATGATGACAGCTTCCCTGTTGCTAAAGACGCCTTTGTTGCTATGCTGGTGGCAATCAATGGGAGATGGAAGCTACCTTTAGGGCACTTCCTTGTTGATGGCTTAGGAGGAGAGCAACATAGTTCTCCAGGCTACTTCCCTTGCACACGAAAAGGGTGCACATGTAGTGAGTTTAACTTGCAATGGTGCAGCTGCGAATTTTTCTATGCTGCGCAACCTTGGTTGCAAGCTTGTCTTGGGAGACCTGAACACAGCTTTTCCTCACCCTAACACAAATCGGCCAATATTTGTTCTATTGGATGCCTGCCACATGCTTAAACTCCTAAGAAACACACTATGTGACAAAAAAGTTTTAGAAAATGCCAATAGAGGCCTAATAATGTGGAAACATATTGAACAGCTGCATGAGTTGCAATACTCAGAGGGACTGCATTTGGCAAAAACTGAGGCAACCCCACATCAATTGGAAATCTCAGCCAATGAAAGTGTCCCTTGCAGCGCAAGTGTTCAGCACATCTGTAGCGGATGCTATTGAAGAATGCAGGGCACTAAAAGTAACAAGCTTGCGAGATTCTGTAGCCACAGAGGAGTTTATAAGGTATGTGAACAATGTGTTTGATATTCTTAATTCACGACACCTGAAACAAAGAGGCTGGAGAAAGCCCCTGTGCCCTGAAAAGGTGGCTGCTGTCACCACATACTTGCAAAAAGCAAAGGAATACTTTTCCTCTATCGAGACCCAGCACAAAAAAAACTGATCACAGAAACTAACAGAAAGACAGGCTTTATTGGCTCTTTAGTTTGCATGCAGAGTGTTATTTCCTTTACACCAGTTTAGTTCAGGATAATGCAGTATTAGCATATCTGCCTACTTCAAAATTGAGCCAGGACCATCTTGAACTGTTCTTTGCAGCGATACGTTCATTCGGGCGCTGCAATGATAATCCAACTGCCCGGCAGTTTGCAGCAGCATTCAAGCGGCTTATAGTCCAAAATGAGGTGAAAGATGTTGCCAGTGGAAACTGCCTTCGACTTGAGCACATCAGCATTCTCAAAATGAGCTCATCTGTGTGGCCATCTTCAACAGAAGTAATCAACATGACCACCACTCGCAAAAGCCTAGCAGAAAATGAGCCTTCTGTTGAAAGAGTGCCGAGCATTATTGAAGAGCATGCTTACTGCTCTGATCCAGGCAAAATTTCAGAAACTGCAGAGGTTGTCATTGCATACATTGCTGGATTTGTAGTAAGGAATCTACAAGCCAGCCTAAAATGTCATGAGTGTGTATCTGCACTAACTGCATCACATCATGAGAAGAAAACCTCCTCCCTGATTCGAAGGAAATCGCATGGTGGCTTAATCTACCCTTCAAACGATGTCCTCAAAATCTGTCAGCAATGTGAGAAAGAACTGCGTCGAGCCATAGCTTGTTCTTCTTTAATGTCACGAGGGCTTGCAGACAAGGTTGCAGTGGCTATAATGACAGCATTTATAGGTAAAGACCTTTTCAGAGTTCTTAATGAACACATGATTGATAACCTTCCCCTTGAAAACCACTCATCCCACCTTGTGAGGGCAATTGTTCAAAAATATCTGGACATCAGGATGCATTATCTTGCCAAAACAACCACACAGCGACTTCACCTAGAAAAGGTTCGACAAAAGCACACAAAGCTGACACAATTCAGAGGTCAGTAGTCAAGAAATTGATTGAGAGAGAGAGAAATGGACAGAAAGGCAGGGAGGTTAACCAGCCAATGCCCAGTAGGCTACCCTACACTTGGGGAGGGGAACAAAGGGGAAAAAAGGAAAAAGAGCGGCAATGAAATGAGTTTTACAAGTGTCCAGCGACCACTATGTCACGGGGACAGAGGGCGCGCACTGAAAACTTAAAGATTATAGACGGGAATACAATCCCAAGTCCCTTAAGAATCTCAGGAGTGCTTTCACCACTTTCCTTTGTGAGGAAGGTTGTGTCCAAGGCCCCAGGACGTTGGACTCTGTTCGAGGACGCGAGTCCAAGCGGTACAGAGCAGCAATCAGGAAACAGCGCTCTCGCTCAAAACGAGGGCAGTCACAGAGGCAGTGTCCGATCATTTCATCACAACCACACTGCTCACACGCTGGAGAGTCTGCCATTGCGATGAGATCAGAATAGGCGTTTGTGAACGGCACTCCCAGCCACAGGTGGCACGTAGTATCACCGTGGGGAAGGCTGAATGGTATATGATGTTGAAGCAAGCGGTCGAAGTGGTGCGAGCGGGGTGTCCAACCTCCAGGGTTAGACCATGACTGTGCAGCCACGTTTCAGGCGAGTAGTTGAAGGTGCCTTGCTGCGTCAGCTCTTGTTAGTGGTATGCGGACAGTGTTGGTTGTATCATGAGCTGATCGAGCAGCATCGTCAGCTAAAGCATTACCAACAATGCCGCTATGGCCTGGTACCCACTGGAAGATGATTTCATGATCCTGTTCGATTGCCTGGTGGTGCAGATATCATATCTCTGCTACAAGTTGCTCATGGTCGCTATGTCTCAAAGCAGATTGACGACATTGTAGGGCAGCTTTTGAATCACAGAAAACAGCCCATTTTTGAGGTGATTGTTGTGAGATATACTGTGTGAGATTGTGATTGGTGTAAGATATACGCAAGAAGTGCGACCAATTCTACTCCAGTAGAGGTAGTCTGATGCGAAATTTGTTGGTGAATTTGAATCCGTCGCGCAGGAACGACCACAGCACAAGCACAACTAGTAGAGGTTACTGAGCCATCCATATAGACGTGAGTACGGTCCCAATATTCAAAGTGGAGCATGGACAGTGTTAGTTGCTTAATGGCTGGCATTGATAAATTTGATTTTGCTATCCCCGGAATAGCAAGGTGCACACATCGGAGCCGCGTACACCACAGAGGAGAGGGAGGTAGTGCTGCCAGAGTGAACTGTTGTGGGATCGACGACTGTTGAGTTGCTATCACCTTTGCAAATGCAGAATGTGGTCTCTGCAGTGGCAGAGGCGCAAGGTGATGCTGTGGAATCCTTGAAATGTGACGTATGTGCATTCGCAAGGAGTCTAGGACAATATAAGTCGAGATCGGGTGGTCTTTGGCGAGTGCAATGCTTCCCAGTGTTGATGCGCTCTGAGGGAGGCCTAGGCATGTGCGAAGGGCCTGATCCTACACTGTCTGGAGGGCACGCATGTTAGTCTTGCGCGTGTTTGAGAGTACAGGTGTACTGTACTGCAAGAATCCCAGAAATAGAGCTCTGTACAACTCCAGCATTGACTGGACCGAGGAGCCCCATGATTTTCCGCCCAGAAATCGGAGAAAATGAGCGATAGATGTTAACTTCTTTTTCAGTAGAGTGCAATGCGGGCTCCATGATAAGTTGCGGTCGATCAGGATCCCTAGGAAACCATGAGATTTGCAGTAAGAAATGATGTGACCGTCGATGCGTACCGGATATGGAGTCATACATTTACGTGTAAATGCTACTAGCACCTACTTGAATCTCTTTGCTCGGTATCATTAAGGGCTGGACAATGCTGGTGTCCGACTCACCCTCTCGTGGCGATGCATCGTCTGGGTAGCAAATTTCCGCTCGTGTGACTCGTTCGTTCTCTTTGATGGTCAGTTCATGATTGAAAATGTTCATTATAGAGACTACTGTTTTGTTGGTTTAGTCAACGCTGAGGACACAGCGTGGTATGCAATGCTCTCGACCTTCTTGGCACCGGAGCTGCATGTCCACGAAGACATCCGAGCGTGGTGCGCTACCAGTGGCGTAGAGCTTAACGAAACCCACGTATTTTGGGGGAACAACCGTTGTTTTCTTTGCCCATAGGCACACAGGTCGTTCTGGGAGCTCTGGAATTTCAATGGACTGAAGCGTGTCATCTCTATTGTCCTCGTTCCTGTGCTCCTCAAAAATCCGCACTGTGCTCTTCCGCCTAACAATCGTGACATGTGGTTGCTCGGTGAACGGTTGGCCCACGAGTAGGAGTATGGACTGTGCCGCGTCCGGCACGACCAGCACAGGAACGTCCGCTGTAGCTTGGTCAACCGTGAGGGTGAT
Source organism: Amblyomma mixtum (assembly GCF_055824585.1). Classification (NCBI taxonomy): domain Eukaryota; kingdom Metazoa; phylum Arthropoda; class Arachnida; order Ixodida; family Ixodidae; genus Amblyomma; species Amblyomma mixtum. The sequence continues at coordinate 198,125,031 of NC_143013.1, forward strand.
GTTCGTTTCCCCACACGGTGTCACATGTCCGGACCCGTAGCCCCCGATAGTGAAAGGCTTGGTCAACTTCGTGTAAGCGACTCCGATTCGGTTGGCATCCTCCTTCCGCATAGTTACGCATTGGCTACCGAGATCGGCGTATGCTCGTATGTCGCAGCCGTTAGCTTTCGCCATCATAAAGTACTTTTCGTTCGCCTCTTCAGCGGCTTGGAGGAGTAAGCTCAACGCGTTCTGAGCGACGCGCGCTCCTCTCTCCGTTTTTGCCCTGCAGTCTTTTTCTCCGTGGCCCACCCATCCGCAAGCGTTGCATCTCGCCTTTCGCGGTGGTGCCGGGCATTTGAGGGACACGTGACTATACTCGCTGCAGTTGAAGCAGAGGGGTTCTCCTCTTTCATTCTATGGCGGCTTCCTCCTCGCCTTCGAAGAAAAGTTATTGTGGTCAGTAGTGTTCAAGGTCGACGCCATTGCTTCGCTTTTGTTGCCATGGGCGTTGGCATATGCGGGGAAACGAGAATGGTTCGGGGGACCACTTGATTTTGAACTTTTGGGGGCAGTGTTTCCCAGTCTTTCTTCGAGGCGTTTCAGGCAGTGAAGAAGGTCTTCCGGCGACTCGTACGTGCGTACGCTCACTACTCTAATACGTCGTCATCGTATAGCCCCGTGATGAGGTATTCAATGCAAGCTTCATCTGTGAGGTTGCAACGGCGAGCTTTCGAGAGCTTGTCATAGTAATAACACTCGATGGGCCCACCGCGCTTTTGTCGTCGCTCCTGCATTTCTCGATGGAGTCATTGGAATCCCGCTGTCGCGGGGAAGGCGCACCTAATTTCTTCTTTCCATTCCGGCCATGTTTTGTTGACGGAAGAGAGGGAGTCATACCATGTCTTCGCAGGCCCTTCCAACCTCAAGAGTGCGTTGCCAGATGTCAGCCGGTCGCACCAATGGTAGACTTCTGCCAAGTCGTCCACGCGTCTTATCCAAGTGTCTACTGTCGGAGAGCTGGATGACACTGGATCAAACGATGGCACTAACCGAGCTGTCTCTCCCGCGCCCATGATGGGTGTGGCCGCTGCTTGCTGCCTCTGAAGCAAGGCAATTCTGTTGATGGCTTCTCTCACTGCTGCCTGAACGCTGGCCTGCAGGATTTCCGCCACGTTAATCGTTGACTGAGGTATCGGAGGTAAGTTTCCACTTGTCACCGCGTTGTCGGATCCGCCTTGGCTTGAGTCGTCGGCGTCGTCGTTCCCGCCATCGTTGCTCGGTCGTCCGCCATCTTCGTTGGCCATATCCGTGTAAGATGCTCCGGTGCGGGTGACAGGCATGGTGGGGCTTGCCTGTTGACTTCGTAAGTTCGGGCGAACGTTGACTCTATCCCACTTCTGAATTGATAGAATAAACGAACAATTCAAAAGACGTTATTCGTCTTTCCGTTATAAAGGAGCTCTGGGTTAACAAGAGGCCGTGTTGCTTTTTTCGTGGCCAACACCTGAGTCTCTTCTTTACGCGCCGCGCGAGCGCTCGTCCTCATCCTCTCCTCACATCACTCTCTCCTCCCACGGGCGGCTCGTGTTGCTCGCCCTGCTGCGAAGGATCTCTGTCGGCAGGGATGAGCTGGCGCTCACACTAGTCTCTTCCAAAGAGTGGAGGCCCTGGAGTGTCGACTACAAAGAACTGCACGCGTTGCGTTGACTTTCCAAACGTGACGTTGGCTGTTGCCACTCCGTTAGGTCTGAAGGCTTGACCCGTCAGCGTCTTGAGCCGTACTGAAGTTCCCTCCAGAGGCAGATGAGAGAGGTATGCTTCGTACGTGGTCCTTGGCACAAGGGAATACTTGGATCCAGTGTCCATCTCCATTTCCAATGTGTGCACTTCAATATGTGGCTTCAGCCAGATCGGTCTGCTTTTGTTTCCATTGTCGACATGTGCCAGAAGTTAAAATGCATCACTGTCTTGTTCAATGGCATGCACTTGACTTTTTTAAGGGACCTATTCTTCTTGTAAGTAAGGCTTGACCGGCATGGTGCTCTATTGGCGTCACTTGACTTGCTTTTACACGCGGTACTTATGTGGCCAACTTTATTGCACTTGTGACAAACAGTTGTGAGAAACTTGCATTTTGACAGTTGATGCCCCTTGCGGTCACACCTGTAACATCTTCGCGCCTCCTTCTCGACGAGCGCAACGGAGGCTAGCACTTCTTCCTTGCTTTTGAATTCGGCGATGTCCTTCACGGCAAGTTCATGTGCTACTGCTTTGTCGAGGGCGTGCTTTAACGTAACTTTTTTTGCGGTTAGTAACGTCTACTGGAGTTGCACGTAGCGAAGACTGCACACGAATTTATTCCGCAGTGCCTGGTCCAAAATGACCAGAAGTTGCAGTTCTGTGGAAGCCGCCGCAATTCTGCCATGTACTCGTTAGCAGACTCACCTTCTCTCTGCAGCTCAACAGTGTCATCGAAACTGTCGAGCTTAGCGATTAGCGCTGCTTGAGCTGCCATTGTTTCCTCCCGCCCAGCATAGGGTTCGCGGAGTTAGGCTTGATACTTCGTGTTTGTCGTTGCTCTTCTTACGGTTGCCGGTTACTGTCGCTCTCGACATGGGGATCTTCAGGGTGTACTTGGAGCGTTCTTGATTCCATCCTCGTTGCAATTTGTTGCGTCTGCACTTCTTTTATTACACAACTGAGAACACGATACAAGACTGATACACAACTTCGGAGCCATGCCGGCTGCACACCACACACTCGCGGCGTCGATACACACATACACAGCTTGGGCCCTCAGTTGCTAACACACACACAGTATGCTGCTGCTTTTGGCACACAACAGTTACGACATGTGAAGACGTATTTAAGAGGGTACGGCAGCGATGTCGCAAAGGTGCCTTTGTCACCGCAGCTTCTTCAGAGCGTAAAAAGAGCGCGAGCTAGGTACGTAGAAAGAATTCAAAGCCGAGAAGCAGACCTGAAAAGAAAGAATCCTGACATTTCAGCGGATGACAGAGATGACTGTGTTGGAAAACGGTCACAGAAGCAACACGAAGAAAAGGTTGCATCATGTCGATCACCCCTGAAGAGGGCTGAGGAAGTCATTTCTACTGGGTTGAAGAACAAAAACTTGGAGCAGGTACAAAGCTTTGTTAGAACAAGGAAATTCCAGCCTTGCTGACTCACTTCGCTAGCTTGAAGAGGTTGCGAAAAATTCCAAGAAGGGTTAGGATCATAGTAAACGTGTTCTTTGGACTCAAGTACACGTGACTGAAATGAGTACAAGAAAGTGCCAGCAATAATAAAATATTTCGCTCCAAAATGAATATTTTTCTGCTCCAAAAATTGCTGTAGAACATGAAATGGCCGGACCACCACTGACCATGTATGACAAGTCGAAACCTGCTCCGCATGTCCCCAGGTCACACTACAGGTCACTCAGCATTAGCATGAATAGAAGTGGGGACAGAGGGCATCAATGCTTCAAACCACGCTCTATAGCAATCGGTTCTGATTGAAGGTCCTGCCACTCCACCACCACCGATGCCGCCATGTATAACACCCTCACCCTATCTACTATCACCGTGGGCAGGCCTCTCTCGACGAGTATCTGCCAAAGCCTGGCATGGTCCATTCCATCGTACACCTTCTCTATATCGAGAAAAGCTGCCCATAGTGGTCTTCCTTGCTTCCCTGCAATTTCAATGCATTGTGTGAGCACGAACAGATTGTCGTCCAGTCGACATCCTGTGCGAAAACTGTTCTGCAGCTGACTCAAGATTGATGACCTTTCCGCCCAAGCTTGGATCCGGTGACGCAGGATTCGGTCAAAACCGTGTACAGTACAGGGGTCACCGTGATTGGCCTGTAGGAAGCACAGTCACTTCGGTCGCCAGCTCTTTTGTGCAAGAAAAACATTCAGCCTACTAGCCAACCCTTGGGTACATCTCCTGAGTGGAGGACCTCACTGAGGGCCTCTCGCAGCGCTTCACCCTGTCTTGGCCCCATTTTCTCGAGGAGGTTCCCAGGGAAGTCGTCCAAGCCCGCTGCTGTATTCCCCTGGATGCCAGCGATTGTGCGTTTGAACTCCAGCTTCCTAATGGGGCCCAACCATTCGCGCAAGTCTCCTTCAGGTCCCGTCTTGTGGTCTTCGCCATTTGTCTCACCACCTTCTCACATTTGGTACACTGCTGCACGACCCGTTGTGTCATAACCGCCAGTCCCTCTGCCACTGACAAGATTTTTTGGGTCTCTTGGTGTAACAACTGGGGTTGTGGTGGTGCCTACCATATGTTCTCCTTAGAAAATGCCAGAATTTCTTTGGGGCATTCTGGCCACTTTACCTTAAGTCCTCCAAGAAACCTCTGTCCGCTGTTCGAATTTTCTGCTGGATCCGTTCAGCTGCAATCTGCTTCGTTTTCTTATATATTTCCCATAAGTCATTGTAGGTCTGCTCTTGTTCGGATTTAACGGCCAATCTGTGGTTACGGCAGCCTTCCTTCCTCGCTGCGACGGCATTTTGAATTTCGTCGTCCCACCACCTCTTAGGTGTATGCTTTCTTCTCTTCCTTCCCGCCCATTTCTTTTGAAGGGCAGCTCATACTGCTTCCACCATTTCTTGGCGGGTTTCTGCTGGCGTCTCTTCCAAATACTCCGTCATTTGATCTATTTCCCTCTCCGATAGGAAACACTTCCTCTCTGAATCTTCCCCCACTTCCTTGACTAGACCAAACTCTACCAGAATCCGGTTGTGGTCGCTGCCCAAGCCACACCCGGCATCTCTGACAATGTTGCTACTAGCAGCCGCCAGATATAGTGGGCTAACAGCAGTGAGCCACATTGAGCGACCAGCGGCCGCTAAATTTGACGGCCGACCATTTTGTTTCACATGAAGGCTCCCTACGATGACGCGCTGCAACACACGGCTGTGGCCTGTATTCTCCTCACAACACTGCGCAACACAGCGCATGAGCAGAGAGCAGTGGGGTGAGATTGTGTGTTTTGATTGCGTGAAAAACCTTTCCCGCTTCGGGAATCTCCGAGACCGATCCTTGCATTTCATGTTATTTATCGCGAATATTGCACAAAATACTTGCGATGAATCTTTTCTCCTTTGGTGGTTTCGATCTTCTGTGCTGTTTGATGTGAAGCAACAGGCTAGCAAGTGCCGAGGTCGCCGTACCGCCTCAGTTACCGCTGTGTTTTATCGCATGGGTGGCTGACGACTTCGCGCTCGGCAAGATTTTTCATGCATTTTATCATGACCATCGGGTGGTATCCGTATAACAGGGGTGACTGATTAACGTTGATGTGAGTGAGGTGAGTGCGGTAACGCCGGTGTGTGTCGGTGCGATGAAGCTTTTCTCCTTCGGTGTGTTCAATCTTCTGTGCTGTGTAATCTGATTGCAAGTGCCAGGGTCGTCGTATCGCCTCGGTTACCATTGTGTTTCATCGCATGGGTGGCTGATGACTTCGCGCTCAGCAAGGTTGTTTCATGCACTTTATCATAAACATCATGCGGTATCCATATAATAGGGGTGACTCATTAACGTTGATGTGAGTGAGGTGATGTGACGTAAGTGAGGTAATGCCGGTGTGTGTCGGTTCCGCCCGTTCGCTCATAGCAGTACAAGTTTACTGAATGTTACAGCGGTAGTACACTGCTTGGACATATCACCATCAATGCTGCAATATACAATGATGCATTTAGGCAAGCATGTAGTTAAATTTGCTCAGCTACATTTCGCCTTGCCTTTTGTAAAATGCACACAACATACAGATGATTTTTGACAGAAAAAAGGTTCCGACAGATCAGAACATGCTGATAAGTTTTTGTAGGCCATTTATGTTCAATACTACTTCCATTTGGGGGTTTCAGGAAATGCCTACACATAAACTTGGCAAATGAAAACAGAAAATGCATGTTGTTGCCAAAAATAAACAGGCATGCTAAACTTTTATTCACACTAAATGCAAATACTTTGGCATTGAGTTGTGAACAGCAGCTCGTCGCTTCAGGTCATGAGGCATTACACGTCAACTAGGTTAGTATTTACAAAGAGTGAACAAGATGAATGAACAGAGTACAACCAGAGTCCTTCAATAGCTAGTAGCATATGCACTCGTGCACTCTCTCTGAACAGGCAAAAAAATAGCTAACAGAGACATCCACTTAAGGGACCCTGAAATGGTTTCTTCAATCATATTTTATTGCAACAACTCTGTAGAGGTGGTCTCTGCGAGTATTTTAGCCTGATTCAGAAAGCTGCGCGTGGAACCTATAATTTACAATTTTTCAAAATTGCCGCTCACAGCCGATTAGGGCGACACCTCACCGCGCGTTTTTACCCGCCTCTACCACATGACGTAAACTGGGCAGACTTGGCCATGGACTGGGCGACCGTTGTCATTGGCTCTGCCAAATGACGTCACGCGCAATTTTTGCAATATTTCATTTGAAACTGAGCACTGATGCTCTTTGAAATACTATTTTATTGATTGCTTATTATTTCTTAAAACACACGTATACAGAGGTAAGAATCCAGCGCATTTCTTGAAATTAATGTGGTACTTCCGGTAAAGAAGGAAATCCGTCTGCTCACAAAAGCACGTGTTCTCGTCAAATCTTGGCGCCCGCCTTTGCGAGTTTCCTAGCTGTGCCGACGAGTCGCTGCTATATAGTGTACTAGAATTATATATATCGCTGCTGTCGTCGCCCTGTGGGTCTCGGTATGGCGTGTACTGAAAGGCTTGAAGCCCATCTCAGCGGTGGCTGCACGCAGCCGCGCTTCGAGCTCCGGATCCATGCCGTTCGAGCAGCAAGCAGGAGACACACATGTGCGAAAACTTGGCCAGCGCGCCGCACCGATCGTCATCAGAAAGACTGCCAGCTATACTCGAGCAGCGACAAAGCATGCCTGCTTATGTTGGGAGCTTTCGGCAACGGTATCGCTCGCGGGCTCTCCGAGCGACGAGCTCTGCTGCTGCCTGGCTGCCGTGGTCGTCGCTAGGCCTATAGCTCGTTTCACGTCGAAGCCGCAGCGGCCGGCGCTTTAGTAGCACAGCATGTTACTGCAACGTTGCAACAACATTGCCAGTGTTGTACTATGTTTTGCGCTAACATTCTTCAACATTAGATAATGTTGCTGCAATGTTACCAAGCAACATGCTGATAACGTTGCTCTAAAGTGGTCTTTTCACATTGCAGCAATATTGTCAAATGATGAATAAATTTGAACCTCATTGTCTGCCCTCTATGGCTATTTCTGAAGCCCAAATAGAAATGTCGGTACCAGATCACTTCTCCTCACCATGACAGTATTAATTTATTTATTAATTTTTACTTCGAGTGCAAATTTGCATGTGGTGTGTATGTAAATTGTGAGCAGTGTAAGTGTACTTGCACTCTTTGACACTAAAGTAGAAAGATATATTTCTATCTGAAATATTTTTAAACAGCTGGAATTACTTTGTTTTTAATTAAACACGCAGACAAAATTAAAACTGCCGAAGAAATTTAGTTCTGCTTTCACTGACGTCTCGCAGTCTAATGGCCATGGAGATCACTATCCAAACCGCGGTTACTCGCAGCCGCGCCGAGAGCCAATCCTGCGACGCGCGCTCATCCGAGAATCTGCGTGTCAGCGGCAGTCGTGGCAAGATTTTCACGTTTTTTGTTCTTCTAGTACAGTTTTTTTTGCGGTCGCCGTGCCCGCACTGCTGTGTTTCGTTGTGGTTTCACTGGAATTCAGCTTAAACAACAAAGGCTTGCCCAGAGGCTGACCTCAATGGTGAGTGATTTCTAGACTTCCATTGTTGTGTTGTGACCTATGTTGGTTGGCACAAAGCCAGTAGTGTATCGCGTGTTGCGTAAATCAGAAAATCGAAAAAAAATTCTCTCGGTCTAACCGCACGTTTGTTCGGGCTCAAATTTCGCACAGAGGTTGCATTTGGTGGTCAGTTTTGTTTTATACCACATTTAGGTGGGGTACTTGCCTGATTCGGTCAGAATTATTTGGAAATCCCTATCATCTGTGGCGACGGAGAACCAAAATCGAAAGACTTCGCAGCAATGGTACGCGTGGCGCCATCTCGTAGCCACCGGAGAAACGAGCCCTCTACCGAGGACGGCTGCACGGGTGCGCGGTTTATTTTAAAAGAACTTACTTCACCACGTTATCAAGCAGGGAACACATGTCCGGCAACGCGTCCGGCGCGCCGCTCCGGTCGCCGCTTCCGAACTGCCGCACCACAGCAAGCAGGGACACAAAGGGAGCGGTGAGCATCGCTGCGCCGCTCTACCCAAGCTCCGCCCACAACCGGCGTCGCACTTCGCCGCCGCGCAGCAGTGCCTGAGCGCTGCTTGGCTTGGTGTACAAATATTGCAAGAAAAGACGGCATCGCCTTGTTATGAGAAAGACTGCCAGCTATACTCGAGCGGCGACAAAGCATGCCTGCTTATGTTGCGAGCTTTCGGCAACGGCACCGCTCGCGGGCGCTCCGGGCGACGAGCTCTGCTGCTGCCTATCTGCCGTGGTCGTCGCTAGGCCTATAGCCTGCTTCGCATCGAAGCGGCAGGGGCCGGCGCTTCGGAAGTCGCCTGCGCTATAATTGAAGGCCTATTCTTCACTCCGCTTTGCTGTCAACAGCATCATCTCACAATAAAATAATAGTATGGTCAGTTTCCGTGGCGCCTTCAGCAGCGGCTAGCGGGCGCCAGTCGAGCCGGACCCCAGCGTCGGGCCAGCTAGCGGCAGCAGCTGCGAGGCGGTTCTCGCAACTAATTCGCTCGTACCACAGTTGTTACTTTTACCAGCAACTCGGTATTGGCCAATGAGCCAGAAAAATGATATAATTTTCTCGTTTCCCTATCCCAGGGTTTATTATTTACGTCAAGAACACTCATTAGCTCATTTTTATGACACCGGCAGACGGGATCCAGGCTGGCCGGCCGGCAGGCTCGGCTTACTTCACGTTCGCACAAGAAAATACAGAACAGCCATGCTACCAGAAAGGATGCTTCCTAGATTCGAGCAACGACAGCATGCCTGTGCTAGTGTGGAGCTTTCGGCAACGACATCGCCTGCGGCAACACCGGGCGACGAACTGCGCTCTAGTCCCCGACTGCCCTAGTCGTCGCTAGGCCTAGTGGTTTCGTATCGACGCCGCAGCCGAGGGCTCTTCGGGACTGGCCAAGGCTCAAAAAAGCTGCTACACTCAGCACCCCTTGTTCGTTCTCCCAAATCCGGGACTGTTTGAACGAACACATGGTGTTCGGTGAAAACAGCGCTGTCAAACTAACCCTACAATTCAGCAGCCGACACACCGCTCACCACTGTACCTCTGTCGTGCTCACCTGTGACGTCGCGAACTCGACGTCATCGTGACGTTGGCGCTCTGCGCGCTCGCATTGGCTGCCACTGTCCGCCGGAGCGGCGTGCCGGACATTCGCCGGACGCGGTGCACCGGACATATCTACGCGGTTTGACGCGTCCGGCGGTCGCCGGCTGGCCGGAGCGGCGCCGCCGGACGCGGCGAGCCGGACCGGATTCGGAGCGCCCGCCTGACATGTGTCCCCGCCTTCAATGTTGGACATAGAAAACATTGCACAAAAATTGCCGCAATTTCAACGAGTTCGGTTTCTGTCTATCGCAATAAAGTGTTGTCATGTTCGCTTCGCGTCGTCTGCTTTCGTTTTTCTGTCACCGGCGGTAGCTGTGCTAAGCTGGTGAGAGAATTGCCTTTGCTCGGTGCTTTTTCCTGCAAAGAAGCGCAAGACATCGCCAAAAATGCGGGCATACAGCAATGAAGAGAAGGCCATGGCCGTGACTTGGCTATGTGAGTCGAACTCTCTTCGCTTCGTGCGGAAGCAATTCAGGGCGACATTTCATCGTCGGCCGCCCCATCGCTCGTGCTTGCAAAGGTAGCTGAAAAAGTTTCAAAGTACGGGAAGCATAGCAAGGGTACGAAGATTCGATGCCGGGAGCTCCCGCGGGGGCAATGGAGATGGCATCGAAGGCGCATTTGAATATGATCCAAAGCTGTCATGCAGGCGCGCTGCGCTAATGTTCGGAACAGCCGCCTCGACAGTGAGCCGCGCCCTGAGGAGAAGAGGAATGCGGCCATATAAAGTTCGTGTGCTGCACGAGCTTACTGACGACGACCTGACGCGGCGGCTGCAGTTCTGCAGAGAAGAACAACAGCGAATTGCTGCCGACCCTGGCCATCTGCTGTTCACTGATGAGGCCGTGTTCCACCTTGACGGCGCGGTGAACCGGCAGAACACACGGATGTGGTCTCGACAGAACCCTGGGTTCGTCATGACACGTCCCGTGCACTCCCCCGGTATAGCAGTGTGGTGCGGCATTTGGAGGGAAGGGGCTATTGGGCTGTTTTTCTTTGATGATACAGTCAATGCGCACAGTTACTTGGAGATGCTGGAAAGTGAGTTCCTGCCGGAACTCAGCGCGAACCATATGCAGAAAGAAGTCTGCATTTATCAGCATGACGGCACACCAGCCCATTATTCGGCGAAGGTTCGCAAGTGGCTGGATCATAATTTTCCTCAACGATGGATGGGTCGCGGATCCGCAAATATGCCCTGGCCTCCACGCTCACCTGACCTCACGCCATGCGATTTCTTCGTATGGGGTTTCGTGAAGTCGATCGTATACAGCGCAGAGACACTGAGCACTGTTGACGATCTGAAAGTGCGCATTGAGGATGCGTTCACCAAAATTGATGACTCTATGCGGGAGAACGCCTTCAAAGCATACGTAAAGTGCATTGAGAAATGCATTGAAGCAAACGGCGGCCACATCGAGTGCTGAGCTCAACACTGCCTGAAGCACTGCTCCATAAACGGCCCTCTTCAGGGCCACCCAAATCCTGTCTGGCGAAAGATCGCGCTGCTCCGCACCCTAGGCCTCCTCTCTAAAAATAAACCAGAACAAAACATTAACTCAGACGGCGTGGCACAGCAGCTGCTCGCTGTTTCACCTTAAAATACCATTAACGTTAACTGCATTTAAAGGGGTCGTGAAATGTTTTCCGAAAATTTTGAACGACGTGTGTATTTGGAATTCTGACCCTTCATTCGATAGTATACCTTGGTTCGTTTCATCGTCTGGGTTGATTGAATAGCGAAAAAAACTAAATTTCGGTTTCCCAGCGCGCGTCCCCCTCAACTCACAGCAAACGTCATTTTAAGAAGCCAATCAGAGGCTTCTGTCGTCAACACAACATGGCGGCTTAGCGAGGTCTGTTTAGCCATAGTTGACCGAGGTTACAGCACGCATATTGACTCGAATGTGGCACCGTCGTCTGCTCAGAATGGAGTCTGCTAGCTGTCAAGCTGACACATGTGCGAAAACTTCGCCGGGGCGCCGCACCAGTCGCCGCTTGCGAACTGCCGCCTACTGCAAGCAGGGACACGGAGCGGCAAGCATCTTTGCGCCGCTAGACTCATGCCCGGCCCACATCCGGTGTAACACTTTGCCACCGCACACCAGCGCCTGCGCGCTGCTTGGCTACTGAAGTTCGCACCAGAAAAGACAAAATAGCGATGTTATCAGAAAGACTGCCGGCTGTACTCGGGCGGCGACAAAGCATGCCTGCCCACGTAGCGCGCTTTCGGCAACGGCGCTGGACGCGGGCGCGCCGGGCGACGAACTGCACTGCTCTCTGGCTGCCCTGGTCGTCGCTAGGCCTGTTTCGCATCGAAGCCGCGGTGGACAGCGCTTCAGAAGTAGCCTGGGTGATAATAAAATGCCTGCTTTTGGCATCGCTTTACTGTCAACAGCATCGTCTCACAACACAAAACATGGTCATTGTTGCGGTGCGCTCGGCAGCGGAGCTATATAGCGGACGCGCGCGCAAGCCGGACCGCAACGGCCGGGCAGCGGCAGCTGAGCGGCGGTTGTGGCAAGAAATTTGCTCGTATTACAGTTGCTGCTTCTACTATGCAGCAACTCGGCATTGTTCAACGATCCTCAAAAATGATATATTTTCCACACTTCTTGCTCCCACAGTTTATTATTTACATGAAGAAAAATCTTTAGCTCATTTTTATGACGCCAGAGGACAGGATCCAGGTTTGCCGGCCGGCCTGCAGACTCGCTGTATTTCACATTCGCACCAGAAAAGACAAAACAGCCATGCTATCAGAAACGCTGCCTGTTATATTCGAGCAGTGGCAGCATGCCGAGCTTTCGGCAACGACGCCGCCTGCGGACGCGCCGGGCGATGAACTGCGAGGCGTGCCGGCGGCCCTGGTCGTCGCTAAGCCTACCTGGTTTTACATCGATACTATCGATACCGCAGCTGAGGGAGCTTCGGAACTGGTCAGCGCTGTAAAAGGTACTATACTCTCGTCACCCCTTTAACTGTGAACCTGTCCCATAATAAAATAAAGATATGCTCGATTTCCGCGACGCCAGCGGAGCTAGCAAATGCCAGCTATGCGAGCGGCGACCAGGCAGTAAATAAAGCGGTCATGGGGTGAAATTTGCTTGTATCGCCGAATTAAATACTGTCAGCAAAATAGAATCTTGCGTAGCGTGCCGGAGCGCTCGTTAAACACGTCCGTCCGCCGTGAGCGCTCTGGAAGCCACTGCACCCTTTTTTAGAGGCTCTTTTATGCATAGCATATTGCAATTTATTTATTTATTTATTGGAAATACCTGCAGCGCCCGAAGGCATTATTGCAGGGGGGATGAGGATACATAACAGGAGATTAGGCCGGAAAAAAAAGAGGAAGGAAAAAAAAAAGCAATACAACAAGGCATGACACAGCAAGTACAAAATGAATGAAATATGAAACAACAAAAAGACATGACGAAAAAAAAAGAAAGCCAACTGCGCACTCATACATCCGACAGCAACGCGCGGAACATAGACTCTGAACGGCACTCAACAATTTCATGGGGCAGGCGATTCCAGTCATGAATGGTAGATGGGAAAAATGCGTTTTGATAAGTGTTAGTTTTGCATTTAATTTCTCTAATCTTCCACCCATGGTCAAGTCTGTTTGACCTGAAATGAGGTGGAAGTAAATAATTTTCTTTATCTATTTTTATTTTTCGGTGAAAGATTTTATACAGCATTTCTAACCGGGAGTTGGTACGGCGTTTCCGTAACAGCTCCCATCCCAGCGTTAGTTTAATGTTAGTAACACTGCTGTTAAAATCATAATTACTTGAAACAAACCGAGCGGCAAAGTTCTGAACACGCTCAAGCATGTCTGTTAAATTTAAAGTAGGGGGGTGCCAAACAACACAAGCATACTCCAATATTGGCCGAATATAGGTAAAATAAAGAAGCTCTTTAACTTTTAGTGGTGCCATTTTAAAATTTCTTCTTAGAAAATTTAGCATGCCATAAGCTTTAGCAGAAACGTGCTCGACGTGCTCATTCCAGGTGAGATTAGACGAAAAGTAAACGCCGAGGTATTTATAGTTAGTAACTCTGGAAAGTCGGGTAGAATCTAGTTTGTATTCAGCCAAGAAAGGGTGATGCTTGCGCGTGAAAGAAATGAACTGACATTTTATTGGGTTCAGAAACATCTGCCACTTCAAACACCATTGTTGTATGCGGTCCAAGTTGCACTGCAAATGACAAGAATCTGAAGAACTGTTAATAACATGGTAGACAACACAATCGTCAGCATATAAACGTATTTTACAGGTCATATATTTAGAAATGTCATTAATATAAACTAGAAACAGCAGAGGTCCTAAAACAGACCCCTGCGGTACCCCCGAAGATACAGGAACATAATCAGACTCAGATCAATCACTCAGATCAGCCCTTGGGCGCGGCCGGGCAGCCACCAAACCACGTGACGTCACCAAACCACCTGGGAAAAGAAAACAAATAGAAGAAAAAAATAAATAACGGAAAAGAAAAAACAAATAAAACGAAATAAAAAAAATAAATAAATATAAGACGTATGAGCATAGTGGCGGTTGCCACCGCCCCGTTTCAAAGGGGGCGCTCCTATCCATCCATCCATCCATCCATCCATACGTCACGGAGGAAAAGCTGCTGAGAAAATCGAGTGCCGCCAAGCAATACCTCGCGCAAAAAGACCGCGCAATAGACCCTTTAGAAAATTCAGTCTGGCAACTTGGCAGGCATCATCATCAGCAACTTTCGTCGGCGTCGTGCGCCATATTTTGGGCACCTTTGGCTGGAAGACGCGCAGCTATAGCGCTCTGCACGGCCTTTGCACTAGTTTCCACCTTGTGGCATGTCTGGTTGCGTTTGTGAAAGCGATGGCGGAAAATTTGCAGAGGTCGAGGGACCTGACTGTCATCCCGGGCGGATTTTCAGAAAGGCTTTTGGACTCCTATCGTCCGGCCGCACCTCTCAGCGAAGCTACAAGCCGGTATCACTGCGATCCGTCGACAGTGCGCGTTGCCGTGTTACCCTGCAGGTCGAATCTACTGTCGATAAAGGAGGGCTAACAACACTTGGACCGGACTCGACTACGAGCAGGCGCACTGCAGGGCGAAATGCGTGTGGATCCGGATACGGGCGCTCGATCAGCGATCTAGGCCTAGCGACGACTAGGGCAGTCGGGGACCAGCGCGCAGCTCGTCGCCCGGCGTCGCCGCGGGCGGTGTCGTTGCCGAAAGCTCCACTCTAGCACAGGCATGCTGTCGTTGCTAGAATCTAGCAAGCATCCTTTCTGGTAGCATGGCCGTTTTGTATTTTCTTGTGCGAACGTGAAGTAAGCTGAGCCTGCCGGCCGGCCAGCCTGGATCCCCTGCCGGCGTCATAAAAACGAGCTAATGAGTGTTCTCGACGTAAATAACAAGCCCTGTGATAGGGAAATGAGAAAATACATCATTTTTCTGGGTCATTGGTCAATACCGAGTTGCTGGTAAAAGTGACAACTGTGGTACGAGCGAATTTGTTGCGAGAACCGCCTCGAAGCTGCCGCTGGCCCGACGCTGGGGTCCGGCTTGACTGGCGCCCGCTAGCTCCGCTGCTGAAGGCGCCGTAGAAATTGACCATACTATTATTTTATTGTGAGATGATGCTGTTAACAGCAAAGCGGAGTGAAGAATAGGCCTTCAATTATAGCGCAGGCGACTTCCGAAGCGCCGGCCCCTGCCGCTTCGATGCGAAGCAGGCTATAGGCCTAGCGACGACCACGGCAGACAGGCAGCCGCAGAGCTCTTCGCCCGGAGCGCCCGCGAGCGGTGCCGTTGCCCAAAGCTCGCAACATCAGCTGCCATGCTTTGTCGCCGCTCGAGTATAGCTGGCAGTCTTTCTGATAACAAGGCGATGCCGTCTTTTCTTGCAATATTTGTACACCAAGCCAAGCAGCGCTCAAGCACTGCTGCGCTGCGGCGAAGTGCGACACCGGTTGTCGGCGGAGCTTGGGTAGAGCGGCGCAGCAGTGCTTGCCGCTGCGTGTGTCCCTGCTTGCTGTGGTGTGGCAGTTCGGAAGCGGCGTGACGGACGTGTTGCCGGACATGTGTGTCCTGCCTTAGCCAGAGTGCACAGGCCCTGACCGAACGAAAACACACAGCTGCTGCTGCTGCACTCCGCCTATGTCGCCGTCGTTTGCTGCATGTTCGCAACGGAGAGAACGACGGCGCTCCTCGTCGCGCCGCATCGTCGTGCTCTTTTTCGCGCACACGGAACTCTCTATGAATGGACGTGGATTCTTGAAAATCCAAAACAAGCGCGTTTGAGCTATGTTTTGATTTTGTGACGCGCCGAAACAGTCGCCAGCATCGGAATGCATGTCCTCGAGTGCGCCGAAGGTGGCACCTTTATTTTTGTGCTCACTATAGACCTCCTCCATGTTTGCAAACAAACGAGGTGGCGCTGCAGTCGCGAACGGGCTCGCGGTAGGCAAGAGGCCAGGGAGTGGCGTCGAGTTGAGGTGGTGCAGCGCCGGTTTTCAAGGCTTGTATGCGCGTTTTGAGTTTCTGAGAATCATAACAATGGTTGATGCTTTCAACTTAGTATTCCTCGAAGTACACGGGCTCGCGTTGGCCATGTACGGCGTATTTCGACACGATGTGTATTGTATTATGGCTAGAAAGCGCTGCAGTTGGTTTCTACCCCGGGCATTCAATAAAATGATAAGTTTTTGACACTGAACTAGCAAGAATGATTTTACCTCGGGAAAGTGCTGAGGGAAGCGCTGGCGTTTTTTCGGCAGAGCCGACGTGCGCTCACCGTCTGTTGACACACGTGTCGCACAGTGCGAAAAGTGGGGACAGCGTCGATCGTGTCCCGATCTCATGTCTCGCGTAGCCGCTCTTTTTAGCCGTCAGATCAGGCACCACCAGGCTGACTTCTCCCCTTCTTAAACTGGTCAATTTGGTGAAAAGTTTGGATTCCTGAAATTATATTTCTTCCAGCCCTGGGTCTTCTGTTTGATTACTAGAAATTATAGCAAAATATTCAGTTGAAATTCATAAAATTACGGTTTTTAGATCTGTGATCGTCAAAAATTGTGAGGTAATGGCGTTTCTGATGGTCCTGGCACGTCGCGAATCCTGCGGGTTTCCGGCGACGGAGCACCACAATGGTAGTATCACTACGCAGAAGAGGGATCAGAGGTTTGGTTGATTTCAGTGCGGCATTTCTTTGACCAAAGCGAAAGCGAAGAGGCCATAAACGAGGGAAAAAAACTTAAAGGTTTGTTTTGTGATCTACCACATTTTCTGATTGGCATCACTCACCCCTTCGTAAATTTGTAACGAATGTAAATATAATGATTCTATTTGTCGCGAACGATTCCAGAGACATTGAGGAGTGCAATAAATCTCTCGACTTTTTTTGCTACAGGAGCAGTAGTATGGTAGTCATTTTTGATAAGAAAGGTACTGCGAATAAAAAAAAGTAAGTAATATCGCCATCATAGAGGATAGGGCGTTGGCAACGTGCTGGCATAAAAAATTTCCGCATTTTCTACTTAATTAGTCAAGACCCGTGGTGACTTGACGAGGGTGTTAATTATAATTATCCAACAACTTTACCAGGTATAGCTGAAAATAAATCGCATTCTGAAATTAGCAGAGCAATTTCATATTTGCACCAAATTTGGTTACATATCTCAAGCATCAATAAAGAAAACACTTTTCATTGCCTCATCCCCTGTCAATCTCGCTACGTGCCTCTGCTGGTAGCCCGCCTGCGGTTGCTTCTTTTCAAACAGCCTTCGCGATCATGTACTACTTCATGAAGAAGCTTATGACACATGCATGATGCAATGAAAGTACGCTGTTCGAAGCATGCCAACGCGACCGCGCAAGATTGCCACAACTTACCAGACTTTTCTACTACAATAAAATAATTATGTCGTTCATGTTAAGAAATATTTTGAAGTATATATTAAATGCCCTAAAATGCGTCATTGCACGTTCGTATAACTTCTGCACACGTTAAAACATGCTGTGCTATCAACAAAATAACACACTCCTCGGTGGAGAGTGACCCTGCCGGCGCCCGTGCACACCAGCTCAGGGCGATAAATACATTCGCAGCTGCATACATGCTTTTTCTTTTCCTTGCGCAATTTTAAGCGTACCATGCGGTTGTTCAGGTGAATGAGCGCGGCAATTTCCCTGCTATGAAGTACGTTGACTGGCAGCGCCGGTCTACACCCAGACTTCGCGCTTTTCCTACCGCGGCTCATTTCCTAATGCGGCATTTATTTCCGAGAAACCTATTAAAGCTAATCTAATTAAAGCTGACAGCGACGCAGCTGTCAGTGCATGCTGCTTCTGCAGTGCGCAGCCACGATATGCAGCCGCCGGTAGCTGCAGCAGCTGCGGTAGGCACGGCCAGGCGGAACCTGTTTTGCCTACCACGCGAAAGTCGCTACTGACATCAGCGCCACCGCATCTCCGTGACGTCGCGGGGTGAAGGAGGTCTATGCGGAGCGGTTACACGGTAGAAGGAACATTTCGCTGCTCTTTCAATACTTATATCATTTATTTTAATGTGAAAACGAACAGGTCACGGACGAGAAGAAATAAGCATGCAGCTGCTCCATGCGCTCCGTGCTCTGGAAACAGCTTGTTTCCGTGCGCGTCTCTTCGCCGCGCTGGCTGCAGAAAGGCACACAGAAGCATGCCGGCATTGCGACTATAGCTTGGTGCAGATAGCCAATGTCAAGGAACATGGCTAGGACACAGAAACAAGAAAATTGCGCTTGTTGTGGCTTCGCCGGGCGCGCGTACTTTTCAATCTGGCCCGAGCGCATACCGGCAGGCGTATGCCCAAGTAATGGCGGAGGCACCGCGGTTTGCGCACCACACACCAGATGGCGCTGAATTTTCTAAAGGGTCTATATGCAATGCATTCTTGGCTTAAACAAGCTAAGCCTGGGCATCTTTTTTTCTTCGCCTATTCTCGAGTTCTCTGCTTATAGCATGCGCTGAAATAAACGATCCGTATGTGTGTATAACGACGAAAGGAATTCATTTCCATCCTCTTTATGAATCACAGGTGAACAGTTACGAGGTCGCAGCCGTACGCCGCTGGGAACAATTATGAATTCTTGCAACATTCAAAGCGGGCATATGCAATTTCTATTTCTAGCAAGACCATGAAAACGCCCCTTCACGTAGGTACTGGAGTACCGTACTGTACACGTATAGCGTGCAGCGACGTTAGTTCAAATTTGCGCAGTGCCCAGCGACGAACCCTTTGATGAAAAGTTTACCTGCAGTTTTCTACAGTGCACCCAAAAACTCGAGCGTAGTGAACAGAAGTTTTGAGACGCGGAGTCCTCCCCTGTGGTTGTCGATTTTGCGCTGTCTTCCTACCAAGTATGTTCAACAATATTGTATTGTATTCTTGTGCAGGGCCGCCGCGGTGGCTCAGCGGTTATGGTGCTCGGCTGCTGACCCAAAAGACGCGGGTTCGATCCCGGCCGCGGCGGCTGGAATTTCTTTGGAGGAGAAATTCTAGAGGCCCGTGTACTGTGCGATGTCAGTGCACGTTAAAGAACCCCAGGTGGTCGAAATTTCCGGAGCCCTTCACTACGGCGCCTCAGTCGCTTTGGGACGTTAAACCCCATAAACCAAACCTGTTCAGAAAACGCAAGCAGCCAGGAAAGCTAAACTCTTCAATCTCTGTTCAAGGAATAAGCATTGAGTATTCGCAAGATGTAATACTAATTTCTGGGATGCATATGCAATAAGCTGCCCACACAAAAAGTGTAGTAGCAGGAACTTTCACTTCGTGTAAAGGTAACCACATGCTTACAGCCTCGTATCATTTATTTTTTTTACATGCCGTAACTGGACTAAAGTAGTTCTTCAGTGAAGTCTGTCTAGCATAGCTTCTGTTCTCATAACGGAACACACAAAAACACTACCGCGCTATAACTGTCATCAAGAGGTCTACCGCTTTGTCATTATGGCCTCCCGATTTTAGAAATGTGTAAAGTGATTATTGGTGTAAATGGCCTAAAAGTTTACCTACCTACTAATAGCAGAGAAAAAAGGTTTAGGAACGGCTAATGTTAAAAGCTTTTAAAAAGGGTCAGGTAGCCTCAGCGGCCATCTTTGCTGCGGCGAGGATGTCGAAGCTCCAAACCAATCAAATAAAAACCTCAGCCTTTTTTCTCAAGAATGTCAGTACATGCAGTGGACTAAGACAATGACTCAAACCCACAGTTAGCCTGCAGTAAGAAGAGTTCAAGTACTAGAGAGCCTGCAGCCACCTGTGACACCAGTCCAAGCAGCGATGAGTACGTTTTTGTTGCCATGGCTTCCCCTCAAGCAAGTTCATCTCCAAAGGCCCCAGTCACTGTCAACAATGTGCCAGTCACTTTCATAATCGACACAGGTGCTACAGTGTCAATTGTTGGTGAAAATGACTTCAAGAGCTGTCGCCTAAATGTGAATCTCCAAGAAACATCCATCAGAGTGTTCCCATACAAATCAACGACTCCACTTCAACTTTTGGGCAAAGTCTCTGTTACAATGTGATACAAAGATAAGTGCATTGAAGACGACATTTTTGTCATTCCAGGAAACTGTGCACCACTCCTAAGCTTCACAGCAGCAACCAACCTGGGGCTTCTCCATATCACGTACCAAGTTTCTGACAATCCAGGTGACAAGTCAATCGTGGAAGCATTCCCCAAATTGTTTAGTGGACTTGGAAAACTCAAAAATCAGCACCATTAAACCTGTTTGTTTTCGTAACCCCAACCTTCGAAGCTTCAGACCGTTTCCTCATCCCGGACGAGCCCCCTTGGTGATGCAACAACTGACCACGCTACCTCGAGCCATAACAGTGTACGGTAATTTATATGAACCAAGTTACAAACCTCCCGCGATAAAGGAGCCGTGGAACAAAATCTCAGTCGATTGTTTTTCAAGTTGGTTGCACAGAGTGAGTTATAGTGATGCTATTATCATTGGTCTTACCACACATATTCCGGTTTTTAATATATTAATTAGCTAGCAAAGCCAAATTCATGGCGCTCATGGCGTCACCACACAGTGGCGGTTTTTAGCAGGATATGGCATCATTCGGTGGGAGTTCGATGAATAGACTAACAGTAAATATGCTGCAAATTGTGTTCATAAATGAAGATGTGTTTCGTCACGTTTTTACGTTTTATATTAGATCAACGAAACCAACATGTTTGTCTTACCTAAATGCACCACAAAGCAAATAAAACAAAAACAACAGAGGACCTGGCTATTGTTTTACATTCAAGGACTGGTCCTCTCTGTACACGTCTATGACCTAGCGCCGAGCACTTGCGGCTACTCTCAATATATCAGAACAACTTGGCGGAATCGATTTGATTGATCCATTGCATTCTACAAGCGTTCGTTTCGGTCGCAAGGAAGGACGCAAAGAAGCCATTCGTTTTACATTTACCTTTGCGCATCGTCAGCTTGTGCAGGATCACCGGGATGTGGCGCCAGATGAGCCTTCAGACAACCTCGAGCTCGATACGCATTCCGCCAAAGCTGCAAGACGGGCGCTGCGCTTCTACGCTACATCAGAGCACGGACGTTCACTAAAAAGCACCGTTGGTTGCCAGTCTGGTAACTGTGGAGGGGCTATTTCCCAAGAGTCAGCGCGCAAAAGGGCCCTCGGCAGCGGCGTCAGAGGAGGATGGCTTGCAGAGGCTGAGCGCGTGACGTCATGCTCCCTCCTAGTTTTTTCCTTCCTCCGTGGAAAATAAAGTTTGAAATGAATTGAAATGCATATGAGGGGTGATAAATAATCGAGCAAAAAAGTTTCACTGACATAGATTAATTGGTAAATTTATTATCGGCAAAAACCATTGGATGGTTGGAGGCTCAGTGGGGATATAATAAGTGGACGGAAAAGCAACCATGGCGTCAAATTTGAAAAACCAAAATGGTTGATTAAGATAAAAGAAGGTATAATCAGAGTAAATAAATCGATCCTTAATGAAAACATAAGATAATTACGCTAACTCAGTAGTTAAATTAATTAACAGACAAAAAGAAAATGATGAGAGGCAAAAAGAGGCGTCAACGCTTTCGCGTTCTCCCAGTGAGGGTCACCGCAGTGATGTCTAATTTTTCTTCTGTATTTACTGACATTATCTCTATACCTGAAAAACCTTATATGACAGAACAATCGCCATACCTTTCTGCGAACAGTAATACGTTTCATAAAACTGCGAGCGGTGAACCCAAGTAATGTGTCTGCTTCATATACAGGGTGTCCCAGCTAACTTGGACCACGATTTATAAAAAAAAACTAAGCGTTCTTCAGGACTGAAATCGCGTAGATGTTGTTAGGGTTTATCTAAAGTTACAGAACCATTTTTTCGCTCATCCTATTTGAATGATTAGTCGGGATAAATTAACTTTTTAAATATAGCTTCAAACGTTCAGGCGTCAACAGGAAAGTTGTGGAGCTCCAGAAATATTGTCCAACCCAGGCACTTCCAACGAGATAGACTTAGCGTGGCCGTTTTTATTCGAGAAAAGCGAAAGCCCGTGCGCCCGTATGCGCCACGATCACAGCGCTCTCATCCGTGTTTGTAAAAAAATTGGCAGAGGCTTAGCTTGGTTAAGGGCGGAAGGTTGTGAAAGCAAATTACGAGCAAGTTTAGCGACTACAGTAGTGAAAGGCGAAAGCCTGAGTGCTGCACGGAGCGCCGGAATTAGCTTAAAGTGCTATTGAGGTGTCCACTAACCACAGAGTTGGCAAGGTGCCTTTCCTTTCCTCCAAATCAACGCAGTCTACAACGCTGTCTATGTCAGAGCTCATCAATGAACGCCGGCATTAGCTTAAAGTGCTATTGAGGTGTCCAGTAAACCACAGAGTTGGTAAGGCGCCTTTCCTTTCCTCCAAATCAACGCAGCCTACAACGCTGTCTATGTCAGAGCGCATCAATGAACGCCGGAATTAGCTTAAAGTGCTATTGAGGTGTCCAGTAAACCACAGAGTTGGTAAGGCGCCTTTCCTTTCCTCCAGATCAACGCAGTCTACAACGCTCTCTATGTCAGAGCGCATCAATGAATGCCAGAATTAGCTTAAAGTGCTATTGAGGTGTCCAGTAAACCACACAGTTGGTAAGGCGCCTTTCCTTTCCTCCAGATCAACGCAGTCTACAACGATGATGATGATGATGATGAAAACTTTATTTGTAACAAGGGAGTTTTGGACACGTCGGTCCTTGGGCCCCCGCACGGCCCCACTGCACTCAAACGTTCATGTCCCGGAGGCTCATGACGCTGGCAGCCCGGCCGGTGGCGATGGCTTGCTTGGCCGGGTCCTCGGAGCGCAGTAGGGTCTCCCAAGCCTCCCATGAGGTAAGGTGCTCCAGGCCCCGCGGGGGAGGATCCGCCGGGCAGAGGAAAAGAATATGGTCGAGGGTGGCTTTGGGGTGGTGGCAGAGGGTACAGGAAGGGTTCGTGTGGACTGGGTGATATCGCGAGCGTATATAAGGGGAGGGCAAAGTGCGTGTTTGGAGCCGCCTCCAAAGTGTCTGATGGTAATTGTCGAGGGAAGGATGAGGTGGGGGGTAGAGCCGACGCTCGGCTTTGTAGGCCTGCGTCATTTCACTGAATGAGTGCATGCGCTCCCGCGAGAACCCCAGGTCGGAGGCCGCCGGTGCCCGGTTGAGAGAAGCTCGGGCTAAAGCGTTGGCGGCCTCGTTTCCGGGATTCCCGGAGTGGGCAGGCACCCATATCAGCTCCACATGGCGGGGCGGGTGCGCGGCGAGGGAGTCCAGTATGCGAAATGCAGGGACGTGAACTCTCCCGTGAGCAAAATTTAGTATGGCAGTTTTGGAATCTGACAGTGGGCTTCTTCGATTATCCGCCTCTGGCAGCCCGCGGGTTGCTTGCGGGCTGCCCGAGCGCGCTCGATTTTCTCGGGTTGCTCCGCCCACTTCCGGTGGCTGCCCGGAACGCGTTCGTTTTTCTCTGGCTGGGCGGTTTCGGGCTGCCAGCCGGCGGCCAGACTCGCCAGGACGATTTTGTGCTGGCAGCGCTCGGGCAGCTAGCAGACGACAGAGAGGTGTACGGTAGCGGGAAGCTCGCGCGGCCATTTTTATAAGGACTAGAAGGACCGCGGTTCTTCATGCGATGTTTTGCGCGATGCAGGCGCTTGTTTCGACTAGGCCACGGTGCATATCGACTGTGTCGCCTGCAATGGCACCTTTTGCGGTAGTTCTCGGTGTTTATTGATATGTTTTGCGTGCGTATGCGCGATCATATTTCGATCGTCTCACCACCTCGCAAGCACAATTGCTCGCTTCATATTACGATCGCATACCATCTGGTTCACAAAATATTTCGGCTGTTAATTTCGTGCGCCCGGCGGATATTGCGATGGTGTTCGAGGCCTTTCATGAGAGCAACCGGATTCCAGTTCCGAGTACGCGTTCAGACGCGCGCATATATGCATGTGCTGAACGTGTTTTACGAAGTTGGTTGAGCGCGATACGGGAGCGTATGGTCTTCGTTGCGTTTGGCGCAGTGCTAAAGTGGATATGCTTTGAAAAACGCTTGAAGTAAGCATGTCCTATATTAAAAGCCCTCACGAGCACATTGCTCGAGACATCTCTGCGGGCAATAATTGTCGCGCCGACCAAGTGCTGATTCTGTCGTCGCCAACTGTTGCACAGCTTCATGCTCGGGCCTTCTGCCACATATGCTCAAAATATCTGAGAATTACCCTAGGCATGCACCTCCTCGCGTTTGGATCATTTAAAAAAGAGATAAAAATGAGCGCTGATCGTCATGCAAACACACGCGGAACGTGAGGCGCCGACACGCAGGGCTTTATTGTAGCGCCTTTCATTCCAGTGCCAGTTCTCTTCTATAAAGCTGTATTATTACAGAAACGACGCAGTTAAATTTATACAGTGCACCCGCTTGTTCTGGGTGGACGTTCAACAAGCTGATATGCGCTTTTGTCGAGATTATATGCGTTCCTTGCCCGCAGCAAAAGCCGGCGGCCGACAGACTACAGTTGAACGAACGTATTCCGATTCTTTTCTGCTTACAGCTTACAGGAAGCAGGTTACCAGCGTAGAACGACCACAGCAGAGTCCACCAGGGTCGATCGTCGGCGGTCATACCAGTCATATATACTTACTGCGTAGTAAGCAAACACGCAATAATCCGAGAGTACGGCTTGTCGTTTGATAAACAACGCACGGGCAGTTTTTCCGTCCTATGCTTGAAGCTTACATAGTGCACCGACGGCACACGCTCGCGTTGTCGTTGCCGATGTATACGAGTGCGAGCTTGATCAGCTGCATGTTCTGCAGTCTGCGGCACGCAGCCCTCAATAACTGCGAGTCGTTGTTATCGATACCAAGCAGCCGATTCCTACCTTTCGCGCGTGAGACGCAGAACGCGAAGCTAGAGAGAGCATCTGCCCTCCGTGATCCGGGACTTGCTTGCCGCCGTGATTGCCGGCAGCTGGTTCCGGTGGCCGCCAGCCCACGTGATCATGATGCGTTTTCCTGTCAGAGGCGAACTTGCGGGCCGCCAGCGGGCTGCCCGAGCGCGGTTAATCGAAGAGGCCCAGTATATATCGCGCCTCCGTGCGGGTGATGGCCAGGGCAATGGCGGCCTCTTCGGCCTCCTCCGAAGTGGCAGTAGGGGTTATGTGAAGTGTGGCAATTGGTTGGAGGGAGGGGTTCGTGATGGCGACAACCGCGTCCTCGCCCGTGCATGCGGCATCCACCCAAACGGCATACGGTTCCGTGCCATAGTATTTGTGGAGTGCCCGTGCGCGAGCTCTGCGGCGGGGTTCGTGGTAGGTGGGATGCATGTTTTTGGGGGGAGGTTTAATAAATAAATCGCGGTGAATGAGGCGGGGGACCTGGAGCTGTGTGGGATCGGTAACTGGTAGGCGTATACCGAGGGTGTGTAGGATGTGTCTCCCGGTGGTGGTTCTCGCGAGATGTATGTATTGTGTCTGTCGGTGGGCCTCAATAAGCTCCCCTATCGTATTGTGCAGGCCTAGTTGAAAGAGTTTTTCGGTGGAGGTATTTTGGGGTAGGTGTAATGCTGTCTTAAATGCTGTTCGAATCATGGCATCCAGGGTGGAGATTTCCCTAGCCTGGAGTTTCAGGTAGGGGAGCGTGAAGATAAAGCGGCTGAGGACGAAGGCATGAATGAGACGACATAGGTCATGCTCCTTCATGCCCCGGTGGTGTGCAGAAACGCGGCGGATTAGGTGTGATATCGACACAGTTGTCTGCTTGAGTTTCCGTATGGTGAGTGTGTTTTTCCCGTTGTTCTGGATGTGGAGGCCAAGTACCCGGAGAGTGTTTACCTCCGGGATGGGCCGGTTTTCCAGTGTCACGGTGATGGGGGCTGTGGGACAGTTTCGTGTTGTGGGGCGGATTATGAGGAGCTCCGACTTCTCCGGTGAGCAGGAGAGTCCGATACTCCGCGCATGCGTTTGGGTGAGGATAGCCGCGGACTGTAGGGTGTTCTCTATGTCTCCATCACTGCCATGGGTGGTCCATAGCGTGATATCATCGGCATAGAGTGTATGCCGAAGGTGAGGGATGGTTTGTAGCTTGTGGGCAAGGGGAATGAGAGTGACATTGAATAGAAAAGGGGAGAGGACGGACCCCTGGGGGGTTCCGACCCCACTAAGGGTGTATGGGGGGGAGATGTGGGGACCGAAGTGAATTTTGGCCGTGCGGTTAATAAGGAATGTTTGAATATAGGTGTACATACGTTCACCTATGTTCAAGGGGGAGAGAGCCGCCATGATCGCTTGATGGTCCAGGCGATCAAAGGCCTTGGAGAGCTATTAGCTTAAAGTGCTATTGAGGTGTCCAGTAAACCACAGAGTTGGTAAGGCGCCTTTCCTTTCCTCCAGATCAACGCAGTCTACAACGCTGTCTATGTCAGAGCGCATCAATGAACGTCACAACAGAAGTCAAGCTAAGGGTCAAACGTGCAACCGCCGGGACGGCGCTGAAGGCTCAAAACCTAGCGCAGTATAGAGAGTTTTAGCTGAGCAGTTTTACGGTCTGCTCCGCTCCCATAACCCGACAGAGTCGCAGCGGAGCGTGATGCAGAATATGAGTTTTAGCGCAGCGTCTTTTCCGTCCGCTTAGGCAAAGGTAGAGTTACTGTATATGCTACCAAAAGGTAGCATATACAGTAACTCTAAGGCAAGGCGTCTCGTTGCGCCATCTAGTGCTGAGGATCCGAAGTACTTGCAAACCATAAAATGCAAAGCGCGCTAATTCATGTGCATATAAGTAAACATTGCGTCGTTTTACTTATTGCATATTGTTTTATGGCTGTGGTAACAAGGGGGGTGGGGCTTCATATAAAAAGAGAACAAAAATTAGCCACTGTGAGTGTCAAGACCATTTAAGCCATTTCTTGAGCCTGCGCATTTCCTACGCTTTTCAGTTCGTGTGCAGTTGTCGCGGTTGCATGTTTTCTCCGATTTAGTTCTTGGAATTCCGGACACCGCCTGCTTCCCGTCCACGATGCCGAAAAGTATTCTATAAGACCCGCTCCTTTTGTCTCAGTTGAGCTGCACTGAAATAGAAGATTTACCCGGGCCGCCGCGGTGGCTCAGTGGTTATGGTGCTCGGCTGCTGACCCGAAAGACGCGGGTTCGATCCCGGCCGCGGCGGTCGAATTTCTTTGGAGGAGAAATTCTAGAGGCCCGTGTACTGTGCGATGTCAGTGCACGTTAAAGAACCCCAGGTGGTCGAAATTTCCGGAGCCCTCCACTACGGCGTCTCTCATAGCCTTAGTCGCTTTGGGACGTTAAACCCCATAAACCAAGCCAGATGATTTACCCTGTCTGGAAGTGTTGGGCCAGAACCGCCGTGATCCGCTCTCTGTGAACGGGTTCGTGAACATAGACACGATGGACAGTGGCGTGTTCAGGACGTCTTTTAGGTTTGAGAAAGATGACATACGCAGGTTACAGAGAGCACTGCTCATGCCCGAGGCTCTCACGACTCCGCAAAGGGTTACAGTGCCCGGGGACGAGGCCCTGTATATAACCTTACGTCGACTGGCGTACCCCAACCGGCTACGTGACATCGAAAGTGTTTTATGGCGACACAGATCCACGATATCGTCTGTGGCAAACGCTGTTCTGCAGCACTTAGATGGGAGGTTTTTTCATCTGCTGGACGATGTGAACAACCACACATGGATGAACGTTGACACACTGGAGACGTTTTCACAAGTAAGTAGCTAAGGGCCTTGCATGTGTGGTAGTGAATATTGTTTACAAAATGACCCTTTACCTTTCAGGCCATTCATGCCAAAGGAGCACCGCTAAAAAATTTTTGGTGCTGTATCGATGGTACAGCGCGGGCAATTTGCCGGCCGTCGAGAAATCAGAAAGTTTATTTTAGTGGACACAAGAGAGTCCATGCCCTCAAATATCAGGCCATTATGTGTCCAAATGGCATCATCTGCCAGTTAGACGGCTCATATCCAGGCAGCAAACATGATGGCGGTGAGTGCAAAAACAGCGGGGTAAGCCCCAACAAGTGTTGCATGTGTGAAAAGCTGCTCCTTCTGTGCCTGCGACTTAGAGACATGTGGTCTGTGCTAATCTTGTACTGTGGTTTTCATGTCCCATTCCAGGTAACTTTGGGAACAGCGACGTGTATACAAAGCTGAAAACACTGGTCCAAGGCCGAAGCTATTGCATATATGGCGACCCTGCATACCCACTGCGGCCTCTTCTCTTCAAGCCTTATGGGGGTGGCCACATAACTCCACAGCAACGCGCTTTTCACAAAGCCATGAGCTCTGTGAGACAGGCAGTTGAGTGGGGATTTGGGAAAATAGTAGGCTTATTTGCATTTGTCCACTATAAAAAGAATGAGATCTACCGCCAAAATGTGCAAAGAATCTTCAAAGCCAGCGCTCTTCTCTCCAATTGCCACACTTGTTTATACAGTGCACAGGTGGCACAGTACTTTTGGCCTCGAGCCACCATCCCTTGAAGCATACCTGACACCTCGCTTTACTTAGCTCGAACATGGAACCATTTGAAATTACCAAAGTCAGCATTACAACTAGTATGTTTATAATACTTGTCCGCTGAACATCTGTATTTGTAACCTGTGAATAAACATGCCTTCGAATTTACCTTCAGTGCTAGCCTGTTCTCATGGGTGGCCAATTAGATGCTGCTGTTACCCGCTTTGACAGCCACAAGAAAACTCGTGCATGACCAACACTTAATTCTTTATTGTCCGAAAATGTGACGCAGAGATTCTGGCACTAGCTTTTCAAGCTGTGCCAAGCATTCGAGCAAACGACAATGTTCGTTTTTTAGCGCCTGCTCTTCATTTGCAGCTTTTCTCTCCTCAAGAGCAATTTTTCGTTCCCCAACGGCCACCTTTCGCTCCTCAATGGCCAGCCGCTGTCGCGCTAGAGCTTGGTCTTCTTTCTTCAATATGAATTCATATTGCTCACGGCGGGCGAGGAGCTCCAACCCCGCAGACTGCAGACCTCGGACCCCTGTGAGGACAAGAAAAAGAAAATATCCATAATGTTTTCTCACTCATGACTGCTGAAATGCCGCATATGAAATGACAAAAGTTAAGAGCTAATGCTGCTGAAATGCACCTTATTTTGGTATTTAAAAATGCCTTTCAAAAGTCCCCTCTGCATCAAGGACCTTGTAAGGCCGATGCTAAATTCTAGCTGCAACTACTGTGTAGGGCGCTGCCCTCGCGGCGGTGGCTGTCCATTGTGAACGACAGCACCGCCCCTACCTTCAGGGCGCCCCCAACCCCTATCCCCCCTTATGCATACGCTAACGTCGGAAAGGCGCATGGTGGCCCACAGCGGCCTTGAAGGGTCAACGCTCATTTCCAGCTACCACGGTGCAGGGCGCTGCCCCCGCAGAAGGGGCTGTCCATTATGAACGAAAGCCCCTCCAAGCACAGTGCAGTAGGGAGTTCGTCTTTTGATGCACTGCTATCTTCACGGTGTCTCTATCAATTTTTGGGGGAAAACAGGAACCCTGTCGTAGCTGGTATGCCGAGCCGACCGAGAGAGCCCAGGCAAGGACGATTCGAGCATTTTTTTGGCGACGTGGGGAACGACATGCATTCCTCACTTTTATCCGCCCGCTCATCGATCACCCTTGTCCGAGCGCCCTACCGTCTGTGCCGTACCGGCTTCTCTCTCATCTATTGTTTGCATATGACAAGCACTGAGGACAGGGGGTACACATGTGTACCAAGATCTTGACTTGCAGTGCGAGTGGAGAGGGGGGCGGCGGTGTGCTTGGGACAGGTCGGAAGGAGAGCCCCAACGGGAGAGGATGTCCATGCTCTTTCCGACGAGAGAGTGGTGTTGTATTTGTTCTTTATTTTTGTTTTCTTAGCGAGACCCTGGGTTTGAGGCTGAGCTCAACCCACGGGGTAGGTCAATGATTGGAGAATTGATGTTTGGGGCGGGCCACTGAAAATCACCGCCCCATTTCTTTGTTTGTTACGGTTATAAAAACCGAAGTAAACGGATGGAGACCAGCCTGAGCTGGGGCTCCATGCTTAGCATGTAACATTCTGCTTCTCAGTCTCTAACCTGCTAGGTAGAAGAGTAAAGTAGCGCAATGTTTGTTCTTTTTGTAAATTCATGTTTGCTGTTTTCCAGTTTTACTCCTTGTATATGTATATGTTGTAAATATATGCCATTCTATCTCATCACCTACAAGAATGCCTCCTGGTCTTCCCCCACGCCGAATTAACTAGAGGAAGGATTTGAGAACCTTCCTGTTGAGAAAACGAACAAACTTTACTGACCTCACATAACTATACCCTATTTTTGAGAGTGCTCACTAGTACCTAACCAAAGTTGCAATGGACAGCCAATATGAACTCCATTTGATGTGGTACATTCGCAGAAAATGAAAGCTCGTTCATAACGAGACACTCTCTGATAAGTAAAGTGCGTTGATGCACTTGGCATAACTAAGCATTTATGTGCTGCCTGTAATCAGCGTATAAATGTCCTGCCTACAAGCCGGCTCCGGTCATTAACCTAATCTTTTACCTTTTTGTGCACCTGGCACATACTGTTGCCTTTGTTGTGGCTGTGGCGATTCTGTGCCATGCTGAACGGTGGCTGGTGAGTTGCTAGTGGCAACTTGCAGCTCTCTCTCCTCCTCATTAGGCGGATCAACATCAGTGAGTAGTGGGCTCTGCGGCTGCTGCTCAACGTCATAAACTGCCATCAGCAGCTGAGAGGCAGATGAGCCCGAGTCTGTGGCAAAAAAGCATAAATGTGAGCACATGTCACTTGTGGAAGGAACAACACTGAGTACTGTAATCTTTCGCAGCATTACTATACTGCACGCAAACATGTTTCACAGCCACTGTGGGATATCAGTCCTCACAAAAAGCAAAATCAAGCAGAGTGGGGAGAAGACCAAAACCCATTATTCTGCCAGCTTGTCATTTCTAGCTGTTCATTTTGTGTGCAGACAGAAAATAATAAAATTGTGCCATCCAGATTGTTTTAAGTCTATAGAAAATAGACGAAATAAAATATAAATAAGTCTATAGAAATGGCGCCTGTCCGTTGTCTCCTCGTCTCTTTTTGTGTCCTTGTGAAATTATTTGAGCCTAGGTGGGTTTTTTCCCAAGTTTCAAGATGCAAAACCAAATAGCCCGTCAACATGCCTTACTGAACTGAGAAAATATTGCTCTAGCTGCACTTGATATTGTCGAAACCAATGCACTCACCAGCTCCTGTAAATGGAAGGTTTGCCTTGCGGCTGTGGATATGCCTACTGTAACGACGACGAAGAAGTTCTTGTTCCGGCGAAGACGACGACGAACTTCTGACCGTTGTGTTGAGCGGCATTGCCATCGCTTTGTGTGTGAGCTCTCGGTGCTCGACCTGTGTGTCTACGAGTCCTGTGTCTCTGCGTCTACCACCGGCGCCCTGCTCCTCTAACCGTCCCAGTGCCCATCTTACATTTGGTGGAGGTCGCCGGGTAGAAATCTCCATCGTGGAGCTGCGTAGCCGCACTCTTCCCACGCTTGAAATGCCAGAAGAGGCCCAAAATCAATCTGTGCAAACGGGACCAGCTCTCATCTGCGCCGGCTCCCTTCGCCAGCGAGATCCGGCAATCTTCAGCGGAGCCGATGAGAATGACGTGGAAGACTGGCTCGCGTCATACGAACGGGTGAGCCTGTACAATAGATGGGACGACGATACGAAGCTGAACAACGCAATTTTTTATCTAACGGGGGTCGCTAACCTCTGGTATCGGAACCATGAGGGAGACATCCGAACATGGACAGCCTTCAAAACGAAGCTTGCCGAAGTTTTTGGTCGCCCCACTGTCCGGAAACTTCGGGCTGAACAGCGTTTGCGTGAACGCTCGCAGCACGTCGGCGAAAGCTTCACCAGCTATATAGAAGAAGTCATTGACTTATGCAAACGTGTCAATGCGAACATGTCCGAAGCCGACAAGATAAAACACATCTTGAAAGGTATCGACGATGATGCCTTTCAGATGCTATTAGCCCGTGACTTGCGCACCGTTAAGGAAGTGTTCACGCTCTGCCAAAGCTTCGAGGAGCTGCGCAAACAGCGGTTATTGACTCGGAAACACCAACAAGCCCAGGTTGAATCGCTTTCTGGACTGGCGCCTGCAGCTGACAACACCTCTATGCTGCAACAAATCAAAGATTTCGTCCGTGAAGAGGTAGCTCGGCAACTTTCTCTTCTGCCTAGCCCTCAACAGGCGCCGCCTTATTTGGCCCCGGCTCTTCGACAGGCTATACAAGACCAGGTTACTGAGGCGCTTCCATCCTTCCATCATCCTCCGCCACCTGTCGCCGCACCCTTGATTTACGCCGATGCTGCTCCTAGGTCTGTCACCAGTCCCATGCCTTGCGCCGACGTTGCCCCAAGACCTGTAGCCGGTCCTCGGACTTACGCCGACGTTCTAGTACAGCCCCCGCCGTCGTCCTATCCTACAATGTACGTGCCTGTGCAAGCGTCGGCACCTGCCCTGCGACCAGCTCGAAGAGCAAGCAATCCGTGGCGCACCAGTGACAACCGTCCTGTATGCTACACTTGCGGAGTGCCTGGCCACGTCGCGCGCTACTGCCGTCGCCATCTCCAAGCGCCAGCCCCACGTGCGCAATCTTCGGGGTACTGGCCTTCAACCCGTCAGTATTCTGAGCCTGTCGACCAAACGCCAAGTCGTCCTTACTCCCCTGATCGTTCAGCCCTCTCCAGCCGCCGCTCCCCTTCGCCTCGACGCCGCTCTATCTCCCCCATGCGACGTCGCCCTGATTCTCCTCAGCAGGAAAACTAGGCGCCGCAGTTCCGGAGGCAAGAACTGCGCCCCCGTCGAAATTTCGAAGACCTCATCGATCACCTGCAAACCTTATTGATGTTTTTGTTGAGGGCGTGTCTGTGATGGCTCTGATAGACACCGGTGCAGCGATTTCGGTAATGGACGAAAAGTTATGTACTTCTTTAAAGAAAGTTAAGACGCCAGTTTCGGGACTCACGCTGCGCACGGCCAGCGCACAGCCGATTACGCCGTTAGCAGCATGCACCGCTCGAGTTCGAATCCAGGACACACTATACTCCATCGAGTTCGTCGTGCTGCCTTCTTGCTCACATGCTTTAATTTTAGGGTGGGATTTCCTGTCGCGTCACGAAGCTGTCATCGACTGCGCTCGCGCAGAAGTTGGGTTCTCCGCTTTTCCTAATGTCTCGCCAGACGCTGCTCCTTCTGTTCCGTGCGCTAAAGCCGTCGTCACTGAAGACATCATCCTTCCTCCCAGCTCCACTGCGCTTGTAAGCATCTCTTGTGACTCTGTTTGTGATGACGTTGTTCTCTTCACGCCAGCCTGCACTTTCCTGCGCCGCAAGTCCCTCCCGCTGCCCTACGCTGTGCTCACTATTTCTGCAGGCCTTTCCGTGCTATGGGTCTCTAACCCGTTTTCCTTCCCTACTGCTTTGCGCCGTGGCGAATGTCTCGGCAGTTTACAATCTATTGCGTCCATTCTCACCTGTGAGGACCCCGCCGATTCACCTCATCTAGCCATGACTGCGCTCAGCCCTCCATCTTCTGCGCCTGATTCCTCCGCTACAGACCTCTTCCTTCGCTCTATCGACACCGATCTTCCTTCCCCGCAACGGACGCAGCTTCTTAACCTCCTTCACCAGTTCCGCTCCTCCTTCGACTGTCATCGCAGTTCCTTGGGCCAAACTTCCACGGTCACCATCGTGTCGACACCGGCAACCACGCACCAGTGCGGCAGCGCCCCTATCGTGTATCTGCCACCGAGCGCCATGTTATCGAAGAGCAAGTTGATAAAATGCTCCAAGACGGCGTGATCCAGCCCTCCAGTAGCCCTTGGGCTTCGCCTGTTGTGCTGGTCAAGAAGAAAGACGGCTCCATCCGATTTTGTGTCGACTACCGCCGCCTTAATAAGATTACGCGGAAGGATGTCTGCCCTCTTCCGCGCATCGATGACGCTTTGGACTGTTTGCAAGGGGCCGAACTATTTTCTTCCCTCGATCTTCGTTCCGGATATTGGCAGGTCCCCATGGAAGCGGCCGATCGCCCCAAAACCGCTTTTTTAACCCCCGACGGCTTATACGAATTTACAGTTATGCCATTCGGCCTTTGTAATGCGCCTGCAACATTTGAGAGGATGATGGACACCATTTGCGGGGATTAAATTGGAAGGTATGCCTCTGCTATCTCGACGACATCGTCGTCTTTTCTGCGGATTTTGACACCCACCTTCATCGCCTGAGGCACGTCGAACTGCCTTTCTGACGCCGGTTTGCAGCTAAACTTGAAGAAATGCCGTTTTGCCGCTCGTAAACTCACTATCTTAGGGCACGTTGTCTCGAAGGAAGGCGTTTCTCCAGACCCAGCCAAACTTCGAGCGGTCGCTGCTTTTCCCAAGCCTACATCTGTCAAAGAACTGCGCAGCTTCCTTGGCCTGTGTTCCTACTTTCGTAGATTTATCCGAAACTTTGCATCGATTGCTGCCCCTTTAACACAACTCCTATCCAGCAGCTCCGACTTTTCACAGTGGTCACCCGCATGCGACAACGCGTTTTATACCTTACGCCGCATCCTCACCGCACCACCTATCCTGCGCCATTTCGACCCGACGGCCCCTACCGAGGTCCACACCGACGCCAGTGGTGTTGGTCTCGGAGCTGTACTCGCGCAGCGCAAACCTGACTTTCATGAGTACGTTGTCGCCTATGCAAGCCGCACCCTGACGAAGGCAGAGTCCAATTACTCAGTGACGGAAAAAGAGTGTTTGGCTATCGTTTGGGCTCTTACCAAATTCCGCCCTTATCTCTATGGTCGTCCCTTTGATGTCGTGACGGACCACCATGGGCTTTGCTGGTTATCCTCCCTGAAAGACCCCTCCGGCCGCCTCGCAAGATGGGCTCTTCGTATGCAGGAATACGATGCCCGTGTAGTTTATCGCACCGGACGCAAGCACCAAGATGCCGACGCCCTTTCTCGCTGCCCACTTCCGGTTGAGCTCGCCGGCCTCTCAACACTCGACGACTCCCCTCCGTTGCTTCACATCAACGACATGCCTTCAGCGCAGCGCATGGACCCTTGGATTGCGTCTCTGCTTGATTTCCTCTCTAACACTACGGCGGCTTCTCCATCACGCGCTCTCCGTCGCCAAGCTCCTCACTTCGCCATTCGTGACAATCTCCTTTACCGCCGCAACTACAGCGCAGATGGTCGCAAGTGGTTATTGGTTGTTCCTCGCCACCTCCGCTCGCAAGTCTGTGATTATTTCCACGCTGGCCCACAATGCGGACACGCAGGAGTATTCAAAACATACAATCGGATCCGGCTGCGTTACTACTGGCGCGGAATGTATAACTTCATCCTTAAGCACATCCGCTCATGCCTGCCCTGCCAACGTCGCAAGCGCCCTGCCCACCCTTCTGCAGGCGA
Source organism: Amblyomma mixtum (assembly GCF_055824585.1). NCBI lineage: Eukaryota > Metazoa > Arthropoda > Arachnida > Ixodida > Ixodidae > Amblyomma > Amblyomma mixtum. Next base: position 198,160,449 of record NC_143013.1, read on the forward strand.
GTTGCAGCCACTACCTTGCCCACCGCGCCCATTCGACCGCGTAGGCATTGATTTGTATGGACCTCTTCCCTACACTGCAGCCGGTAACCGTTGGGCTATCGTCGCAGTTGACCACTTGACGAGGTATGCAGAAACCGCCGCCCTTCCATCCGCCTCAGCGTCTGACGTCGCCTCCTTCATTTTGCGACGGTTCATCCTTCGCCACGGCGCACCGCGCGAACTGCTGAGTGACAGAGGCCGCGTTTTCTTATCGGAAGTTGTGCAAGCCTTGCTCCGCAAGTGCAACATCATTCACCGAACAAGCTCTGCCTATCACCCGCAAACTAACGGCCTTACAGAAAGATTTAACCGTACCCTCGGCGATATGCTCTCTATATACGTCTCATCAGACCATTCCAACTGGGATCTCGTCCTTCCGTATGTGACGTACGCCTACAACACCGCAACGCAGTCGACTACTGGCTTCTCTCCGTTCTATCTTGTTTACGGCCGTCATCCTTCTGCTCCACTCGATACCATTCTCCCATACCAGCCTGACGCATCTGAGTGTACTCCTATTTCGCAAGCTGCACGACACGCAGAAGAGTGTCGCCAAATCGCCCGTTCTCTCACAACTGAGGCCCAATACCGTCGGAAATCCCGCCACGACAGCCAACACACGTCCCCGCACTTCTGGTAGCCTCGTGTGGCTCTGGGTTCCATCCAGTACTCCAGGCCTCTCCTCGAAACTTCTTGCGAAGTTTCATGGCCCCTACCGAGTTGTGGAGCGCACCTCGCCTGTTAATTACGTGGTGGAACCGCTGATGCCGTCTTCTGATCTTCGCCGGCGCGGACGCGAGACTGTTCACGTGCAGCGCCTAAAGCCGTATTATGACCCTGCCATCTCACCCACCCCGTAAGTCGCCAGGATGGCTCCTCTCCTTCCCGGGGGGGCAGTTGTAACGACGAAGAAGTTCTTGTTCCGGCGAAGACGACGACGAACTTCTGACCGTTGTGTTGAGCGGCATTGCCATCGCTTTGTGTGTGAGCTCTCGGTGCTCGACCTGTGTGTCTACGAGTCCTGTGTCTCTGCGTCTACCACCGGCGCCCTGCTCCTCTAACCGTCCCAGTGCCCATCTTACACTACAAACATCTTTCTGGGCCACACAGCACATGGAAATTTGCCCATGTTATGCTTTACTACTTAACGTCACCGGCAGAACTGCGTATGCGAAATTGGCGCGGATGTCAGCGTGAACTGTCGTAATACTTGCCGTTGATCTGCTCGCTGTTGCTGCTGGGTTCAGCACCGCTGGATTGCAGGCCTGCATTCCTCGATGCATGCGCCACCCTCAACTGGGCAGCGGCCGATGGCGGTGCTGGCAGTGTCATGCGCTGCACAGTAGACCCGCTCTTTGCCTTCCTGGGCACTGTTCTCGGCAAGTAATGAAATCTCCTCGCCAAATCGGAGATATCTTGCAACAGTTGCTGCAGCTCGTTGTAGTCCTCCTCAGTTCCCGATCTGGGAAGAAAATACAAGTGTCATCACCAATGCCTTGTAATAGGCTAGTAGTAGTAGTAGCAGCAGCAGCAGCAGCAGCAGCAGTTATTCAAAAAGTAGCAGCTGTAGCAACGGTTAATAGCTGCACGAAGAAAGAAATGCATGGACCTGTGAACGGACTCCGACAGGGCCACGCACAGTTGCTGGCAGGCGAAAGGAAGGCGCGGAAGTGACTAGGAAAACATACATGGCTGTCGCAGCCAGCGCGTGCGCTGAGGCGACGACGACGGCTGCGAGAAGATAAACAGCAGCTCAGGATTCTCTCTCTACTATGAAATACAGAGAAGGCAAGCAAGACAAAGTACACAGAACTTAATTCCTCAGGTTTGCCCGGTCGTCCTGTCGGAACTATCCGATGAGGAGGTCAACACGGTCGGACACAGCTCGCAGCGTAAGGTTGCGTTGCACCGCGGCCACTACATTGCGCAACACTTCATTCCACAAACGCGGGTTTTGAAACGGGTTCAGTGACAACACCTCACGCAGCAAGCACAAGTCTTCGGCGATCGTGAACCTTTTGCGAGGAGCTCGCTTCGGCGGAGCAATGCGAACGACACGGGCAGGTCCGGCGGCTGCCATGTTGGAAATGAGGGGGAGCTAGACCAGAAGTACACCGAACTAGAATATTCTAGGTCACTGTACCAGAAGGCTTTGCGCGAAGCCCGCTCATGGGCGTCGCTCCGAGCACCGCGCTTATTCGCCTCGATAGCGAAGCGGAGTTGACAGTCCGCTTGCGCGCTCAGGGACAAACGTTTCTGCGCGTGCGCAGTAGCTCTCTGGCTCCCGGCGGAGCGGAGCGGACGCGTGAAATAGCTCAGCTATAACTCTAACATCACTCGCTTCGCACCTTTCGTGCTGCCCAAGACAGAGCTTCGTGTTGTGCTTGTTCCAAGATAAGCGCCAGTGGGTACGGGCGGCAGTTGAAAGAAAGCACGGCTCCCGTTTCTGCGGCGACAACTGCGCTCTGACGTTAGCAGAATGCATGCGGAGGAACGATGACAATCTCATGAGTTTGAATTTGGGAGCAAGATCCCAACAAGCAAAGACGCATATAACAAGCCTGATAACATATGAATTACGCTGAAGAACAGGAGCCGCGCTTTCTTTCGATTGCCGCCCGGACCCACTGCCGCTTATATCTTGGAAGCAAGCGCAATGTAAAGCCATATCTTGGGCAGCACGAAAGATGCGAAGCGAGTGATGTTTTTTACAAAGCACTGATGAGAGCGCTGTAATCGCGGCGCATCCGGGTGCACGGAGCGCGCTGTCACGTGGTATTTTTTAAACTCCGCGGGCTTTCGTTTTTCCCGAATAAAAACGGCCACGCTAAGTCTATCTCGTTGGAGGTGCCTGGGTTGGACAATATATCTTGAGCTCCACAACTTTCCTATTGAGGTCTTAGCGTTTCAAGCTATATTTAAAGAGTTAATTTTTTTATCTCGACTAATTATTCAAAATTGACAAGCGAAAAAAATGGTTCTGTAACTTTAGATGAACCCTAACAACATCTACGTGATTTCAGTTCTGTAGAACGCTTAGTTTTTTTTATATATAAATCTTGGTCCAAGTTATCTGGGACACCCTGTATAAGGCGTTTATTTTTTTTTTGCTCCGGACTATCTGGTGTGGTGGGGCGTTATAAGTGTTCGGTTCCCATGGCAAAGGTTACGGGTTGAAATCCTGACATTTTCATGTGTGTTTATTTCTGTTTCCTCGTTGTTACAGTGCTGCCGCTCAAACTATCCCACTCCAAATTACGCTGCAAATCGCGCTTTGTGTCCATTTTTTATAAACAGCTGCTCTCGGGGACCAACGGTCGCACCGCTTTCTTGGGGGACGAACAGCCAGACCCTTTGCAATTGGTTCCGGAAAGGACTAGTGGTTGCGGCAAGTCAATTGGTACTCCGCAGGGGCGTCTGATTCATGCAGACGTTGGTGAGTTGCGACACCACGGGGTTAACCCGAGCATCCGCAGGGACATCCCCGCAGGGGGATGATGGTGAGCAGTGCCCCACCACGGACCCGAGCACCCGCGCTTAGCCGTGCGTGGCAGCGCCGGGTCCGGGGAAAAGGGGATCCTGGTGGTCGAGCCAATGCCGAGCGTTTGGACCTTTAAGTCCCCTCGGTGGAGGCAGCACACCACTTTGGCCCCAGCTTCCTGTAGACGGCACCTCCGGCCTGACCCAACCGGGGGAAATCGGCAGTCGCCTTTTCCTGTCCTCCCCTCTATCTTTCACTTTCCTATCTCTCTCTTACCACTCTCATGTCTCCTCCTCTCTTCTCGTTTTTTTCTCTTTTCATAGGCGGCGAGGGTTAACCGTGTGTGACCAACTACCCTGAGTTGAGTCATATTTGGTTATAGTTGAAGTGTACAGCTGGCGTGGGCAGGACTTGCCTGCAAGTTCCTGTCCCATCCCCTTGTTGGGCTCCATAGTGGGTGGCTGGCACCATGACCGAAAAACCTGAATTTTTTATGGCTCCCCCCCCCTTCCTAAACCTGATCGCTCTCTCAAGAGAGGGCGGAACGAAGCAGCAGACTTTTTTACAAAAAAGAAAACAGCGTTCACCAATTTTTTTGTAATCCACATTGAAATAGCTGAAAAACAAGCCAGAATTCTATCCCCATTCCTCGTGTCTAAAAGCTTAACAGATGCCTTGGGCCCTGGCTATAAGGTATCGAAAATGGCCAGTGGAGACTTATTGCTAGAACTGCGTGACAATGTCCAGAACTCGAAAATCGCAAACATTGCATCTATTGGAGAAATTCCAGTCTCCAGAACAGCACACAGATCCCTGAACACCGTCCGCGGCGTCATCTCTGAAAATGATTTCATGTATCTAACAGAAAAAGAGATGCTGGAAGGTCTCATCTACCAAAATGTCACAGATGTGTACAGAATAAACATCCGGAAAGACAATAAGGAAATAGATACAAAGCACCTGGTTTTCACCTTCAACACAAGTACATTACCTGAAACCATCGAAGTCGGATACCTTAAAGTTAGTGTCAGGCACTACATTCCGAACCCCCAAAGATGCTTCAATTGTCAGAGGTTTGGCCATGGCTCTCAGAGCTGCCGTGGCCGCAAAACGTGCGCAAAATGCGCGTCGAAGGAACACGTTTCAGAGAACTGCGATGGCACTGCGCTACACTGTGCAAACTGTAAAGGAGAGCACGCTGCCTACTCAAGGTCGTGCCCATCCAGGAAGAAGAAGAAAGAAATCATAACCATAAAACCACAGGAAAACATCAGCTTTGGAGAAGCACGAAAACGATACGCTCAGACGCAGGCCACTTTCTCCTTCAGCGCAAAAATGAACTTCGCCGATGTGGTGCGTGGGCGCGGCACACCACACCGGCCGACAGCACCTGCCCAGCTCACACACAGTGAGCCTGAGGCAGGGCCACCCGCGTCTCTGGCAGAAGCAGTGAAAACTGCTATGCCACCCCCGAAAAAGAGCCCGCCGGCTACGAAGTCGGCAGCTAGCCAGGCTTCCCCCGTTCGGGAGAAGCCCAACCCTCTTCCCGCGGGTTCTGCGCGGAACTCCAGCACCTCTACTGAGGCGATGAACACACTCCTGAGCTCGCCTCCGCTGCAGCGGCGGCGAAGCTCTATTGAACGAAAGAAAAAATTCTTATCACCGGTCCCACACAAGCAGGAACCTAAGTTTTTAGTTCATCCCACAAACCATCATGGCGTTCCTAATCCACTGGAACTGCCGAGGACTACTAACTATAGCGACGTAACAGACCTTTTAAATTCGCTGTCGCCTGTGGCATTGTGCCTGCAGGAGACAAACTTGGGGCCTCTGCAAAAACACATTTTAAAAAAGTATAAAGTATATTGAAAAGCTATAAATGAAATGAAATTTAAGCGCCCACGAAAAACGCACACAAGAGGAGATACACACAGGACAGGCGCTAACTTCATCTGATTTATTCGCAGGTAAGAGAGCGAAAATATATACATAAAACGAGACGTGCGCAGTAAAGAAACAGATCGTCATATCACAATGCGTGCTCAAGGTATCTGCATTCTGCCTGCAAAATATTAACTGATGTATCACTCACACAGTCATGCCCCCTCTTCCTGATGTGAAATGCTTCTAATAATTCACGTGCCGTCTTATCACCGCTCCTGCCAAGAATCTTTATCTCCTTCAGCCGCGGCTCGCACGCTCTGCAGTTCGCACAATGGTCAGCCAAATGTGTCCCTCCACCCCTTAATGCCCGCAAATGTTCCCCCGCCCGGTCATTGACACACCGCCCAGTCTGGCCTATGTAAGCCCTACCGCAGGTCAAAGGTATCTCGTAAACGACACCGGAACAGCAGTCGACATACTTCTTTGAGTGCTTCTTCCTGCAGCCACTCTTCTTTTCCGTGCACGAAATGCGTGAGCAAAGGTGGGCAAGTTTCTTCGGTGCGGAGAACACCACAGGAACGCCGTGTCGGCTTGCGACCTTCTTCACATGATGGGCAACCTTGTGGATATACGGAACCACTACTGGTTTAAACGAGTTCCTTTCTAGTACGTTCGCTTTGGCGAACATGACCTGCTTGGTTTTTCGAAGAAGGGCCTCGGCCACAGAAACAATGACCGCGCAGGGGAACCCAGCCATAAGTAGCCGGCGTACTTGCTTATTAAAGCTACACTGCATAGCATGCGGGCACGACTTCGAGAGAGCAGACCCCAGGCATAGGCCGGCAATAGACCTCTTAACTTTTTTGGAATGAGCGGAATCAAAAGGTAAAAGCTCTTTCTGTGCCCTCGGAGCGTACTCCCAACAAACATGATCAACTCCTATAGTAAAATTGACATCTAAAAACTGCAACGAACCTTGTAAAGGGTTCGTGCGTAAATCTCAATCCCCTCCCGTTCTGCTGAAAGCTCTCCAGGATGCTGCCAACTGCTTCGGTGTAAGAAATGTTGTTTAGTTTTTTCAAAACAATAAGAAAATCGTCTACGTACCTAAAAACTTTCAGCACTCCCTTCCCATTAAAGCTTTGCTCAAGGGCGCGGTCAATAAAAGCTAAAAACAGGTTACAAAGCACGGGGGCTACGCAGGACCCAATGCAGATCCCTTGTCTCTGACGATAAAATTTATTCTCAAAAGAGATAAAAGTGACACCTAAATAAAACTCAAGAACGCGCATAAAATTGTCCACTGTAAGACCGCATGAGTTCTGGAACTCCACCTCTCCGCTTTCTTCTATCGCGCTCCTAACAACACCGAACAAAATATCGTGGGGCACAGAATAAAACAGATCTTCCACATCTACCGAGAACATATACCCAACTGCAGAATTACCCTCGAGAAACTGTACAACCTGCAGCGAGTTTTTTACAGTAAAGGGGTCATGGACCTGTAGAGAGCCTAGGTGTTTCTGCAGGTACCTACTGAGGACGTGCTGACATGTACCGTTTTCGCTTACTATACACCTAAACGGTGTCCTCAGTAGGTACCTGCAGTAGGTCCTCAGTAGGTACCTGCAGAAACACCTAGGCTCTCTACAGGTCCATGACCCCTTTACTGTAAAAAACTCGCTGCAGGTTGTACAGTTTCTCGAGGGTAATTCTGCAGTTGGGTATATGTTCTCGGTAGACGTGGAAGATCTGTTTTATTCTGTGCCCCACGATGTTTTGTTCGGTGTTGTTAGGAGCGCGATAGAAGAAAGCGGAGAGGTGGAGTTCCAGAACTCATGCGGTCTTACAGTGGACAATTTTATGCGCGTTCTTGAGTTTTATTTAGGTGTCACTTTTATCTCTTTTGAGAATAAATTTTATCGTCAGAGACAAGGGATCTGCATTGGGTCCTGCGTAGCCCCCGTGCTTTGTAACCTGTTTTTAGCTTTTATTGACCGCGCCCTTGAGCAAAGCTTTAATGGGAAGGGAGTGCTGAAAGTTTTTAGGTACGTAGACGATTTTCTTATTGTTTTGAAAAAACTAAACAACATTTCTTACACCGAAGCAGTTGGCAGCATCCTGGAGAGCTTTCAGCAGAACGGGAGGGGATTGAGATTTACGCACGAACTCCCTTTACAAGGTTCGTTGCAGTTTTTAGATGTCAATTTTACTATAGGAGTTGATCATGTTTGTTGGGAGTACGCTCCGAGGGCACAGAAAGAGCTTTTACCTTTTGATTCCGCTCATTCCAAAACAGTTAAGAGGTCTATTGCCGGCCTATGCCTGGGGTCTGCTCTCTCGAAGTCGTGCCCGCATGCTATGCAGTGTAGCTTTAATAAGCAAGTACGCCGGCTACTTATGGCGGGGTTCCCCTGCGCGGTCATTGTTTCTGTGGCCGAGGCCCTTCTTCGAAAAACCAAGCAGGTCATGTTCGCCAAAGCGAACGTACTAGAAAGGAACTCGTTTAAACCAGTAGTGGTTCCGTATATCCACAAGGTTGCCCATCATGTGAAGAAGGTCGCAAGCCGACACGGCGTTCCTGTGGTGTTCTCCGCACCGAAGAAACTTGCCCACCTTTGCTCACGCATTTCGTGCACGGAAAAGAAGAGTGGCTGCAGGAAGAAGCACTCAAAGAAGTATGTCGACTGCTGTTCCGGTGTCGTTTACGAGATACCTTTGACCTGCGGTAGGGCTTACATAGGCCAGACTGGGCGGTGTGTCAATGACCGGGTGGGGGAACATTTGCGGGCATTAAGGGGTGGAGGGACACATTTGGCTGACCATTGTGCGAACTGCAGAGCGTGCGAGCCGCGGCTGAAGGAGATAAAGATTCTTGGCAGGAGCGGTGATAAGACGGCACGTGAATTATTAGAAGCATTTCACATCAGGAAGAGGGGGCATGACTGTGTGAGTGATACATCAGTTAATCTTTTGCAGGCAGAATACAGATACCTTGAGCACGCATTGTGATATGACGATCTGTTTCTTTACTGCGCATGTCTCGTTTTATGTATATATTTTCGCTCTCTTACCTGCGAATAAATCAGATGAAGTTAGCGCCTGTCCTGTGTGTATCTCCTCTTGTGTGCGTTTTTCGTGTGCGCTTAAATTTCATTTCATTTATAGCTATGCACCATCTAGCCCAAACAGAAGTTTTGTTATATTTTGAAAAGACCGAGAGCAGGCGAGTAGGCTCTCTGGAGGAGTTGCTATTATTGTCAACAGTGGTGTTGCAACTCATGAAATTGGACTGCAAACAAAATACGAAGCAGTTGCAGTCACTGTTCGTGATTATGAAACAATTACAATATGCTCTATATATCTTCCACCACACCTCACTGTAGCACTTCATGATCTGGAACAACTTTTTAATCAGTTACCGGAACCATATCTTGTTGTAGGAGATTTTAATGCTCACTCCTCGTTTTGGGGCAGTGAACTAACTTATACTAGAGGACATATTATAGAAGATTTTATTTTGTCTTATAATGTCTGCCTGTTAAATACAGGCAAGCACACTTACTGTGTCCCAAACTTAGGTAAAATGAGTTGTTTAGATTTGTCTTTTAGCTCTTCCTCGGTTTTTAAGTGGGATGTTCTCGACAACCCCTATGGAAGCGATCACCTTCCTGTTGTAATCACCTTATCATCCTCACCCTCAATACTCCCTAGCAAACCGCGCCGTTGGAAAGTGCGCTCAGCCGACTGGTCGCCGTTTCAAGAAAAGGCCAGTCTGAATAAGATATTCGCCGAAGATCTCAGTGTGGGCGAATGAAACGAAACTTTCACAACTTGTATAATTGCAGCTGCACGCCTGGCTATTCCACAATAATCTTGTGTGGTTCGACAAAATAATAAGGTCTGGTACACACAAGAATGCAGAGGAGCAAAAAAGAAACAAAACCACGCCTGGGGAGTTTTCAGAAGATACCCAACATATGAAAATCTCATGAATTTCAAAAACGCCTGAGCGAAAGCTCGCCGCATCTGTCGAAATGCTGAAAAGATTTCCTGGAAAAACTACGTGTCTTCTATAAAAAGTTCAGTTACATCAAAACAAATGTGGGAACAAGTCCGTAGACTTAATGGCAGCTTTTCTCCTTTCACATTTCCTTTCCTAACATCTCCGGATACACAAACAAGTATAGAAGAACAAGCAGACATCCTAGGTGAGCATTTTTCAAACATTTCCAGTTCTTCACACTACCTAGAAACATTCTTAAGGTATAAAAACGCAGCAGAGAAACATAGACTTCCAACAACTGGCTGCATGAACGAACCATACAATGGTTTTATCAAAATCGAGGAATTAAACAAAGTTCTCTTAGCCGGAAAAAGACTGCACATGGCCCTGATAATATACACTATGAAATGCTCGCGCATCTTTCCCAACAGTCAGTGGAAACACTTTTAAAATTTTAACAAAATATTGTTACTCGGAAAACTACCGCAAACCTGGAAAAAAGCAGTTATTGTACCATTCCTGAAACCTGGAAAGCAGCCAACATCCCCCAGTAGTTACAGACCAATAGTCCTTACCAGCTGCCTCGCCAAATCATTTGAAAGTGTCTTAAATATAAGATTAACTTTCGTCCTCGAATGCCAGGAACTCCTTGACACCCGTCAGTGTGGGTTTAGAAAGGCGTGTTCGACTACTGACCACATAGTTCGTCTTGAAAATACTATCCGATACGCTTTCGTAGCCAAATAACACTGCCTCGCTCTCTTTTTTGATCTAGAGAAGGCAGACGACACAACCTGGAGGTTCGGAATTCTTCAGGACCTGGCTGAGCTTGGCATCCGCGGCAGGATGTTGAATTGCTTAAAAGATTTCTTGTCTGATCGTTCGTTTAATGTGCGCCTAGGTTCAACCCTTTCGAAAAATTTCATTCATGAAAATGGAGTGCCTCAAGGATTCATTTTAAGCACAACACTTTTTATTGTAAAAATGAATTCTATTAGAAAAATAATACCAAGGTCAATTATGTATTCGGTCTATGTAGACGATCTTCAGATGGCTTGCACATACAAATACAATTAACAATAAACAAACTGGCAACATGGGCAGACAAAAATGGTTTCCGTTTTTCTCCACAGAAAACAGTGGCCATTCTGTTCTCACTGAAACGAGGATTACAGACAGATCCCACACTACATCTGAACGAAAATCAGTTACACGTAAAAAATGAGCACAAATTTCTAGGCATAACTTTCGATAAAAAACTGTTTCCTACCTCACATAAACGCACTAAAAAAGAAAGCTTCCCGATCAATGAACATACTCAGTTCTTTCACACAAGCACTGGGGGTCTCACAGGATAAGCCTTCTACAAATTTATCGTTCTGCGGTAAGATCCTGCTTAGGCTGTGGTTGCATTGTGTATGGTTCAGCAAGGCCATCATACTTAAAACGATTAAACCCAGTATACTATTTAGGTTTGCGTCTTTCAATTGGTGCATACAGGACGTCACCCATAAACAGTCTCCATGTGGAAACAAATGAACCACCACTTGCAGACAGAAGAAGCATGCTCACATCTTCCTACATTCTAAAAATCCGTTCCCTACGGAAACATATCTGTTACCCTATTGTTACAAATTGCCCATCGAGAACAGTGTTAACAGCAAACCACTAGCTATCAGACCACTCCTCCTGCGTTTTGAAGAGATGTGCCAAAACCTCGGCCTACTAGATACATTACCCGGTATTGCTCGAAGACAATTACGCGGTTTCATAAAAAAACAAACTCCACGACAACATATACTACAAGAATTTCTTGCACTCGAGCAAAAATACAGAAAGTTCACAGATTTTTATACAGATGGCTCAAAAACAGATGTTTACGTAGGAAGTGCAGTGGTGCGAGGTAATTCGGAGAAAACAGTACGACTTCCACATTGCGCATCCATCTTCACTGCAGAATGTTACGCAGTCTAGGTGGCCATGGACAAAATATTAAAGCAGCACCTCACAAACGGTATAATCTACACAGACTCCTTAAGTTTGCTTACAGCTCTCCACGCTAGAAACGCTATCACCCCTATTCTTGGTGACATTATACACAGCATAGCAACAGCCGCAGCTAAAGGACAAAATATAAAACTCTGCTGGGTCCCGAGTCATATCGGAATAAAAGGGAACGAGAAAGCAGCCTTGTGCGCTGCTCAAGCTCATAGTATGGGAACGAAAAAAGTAAACATACGTTTTAACGACTGCATAAAATTAGTACAACGGAAATTATGAAAAAAATGACAGTCGGCTTGGAACAGTGAAGTGAATAATAAACTACACTTGGTAAAGCCGGTTTTAGGGGAATGAAGGTCATGTGACCACCAGGAACGCTTCAAGGGAGTGATTCTCTGTCGTCTCCGAATAGGGCACACACACCTTATACATAACTTCTTGCTAACAAAACAAAACAAACCTGGTTGCGAGGAATGCGGAGATGAACTTACCGTTAACCACATTTTATTCTCTGCGCGAAACTGGAAAAACTAAGAAAAAAATACTTCGCTGAATTTTATAATGAGTGCATTCCTTTTCACCCAGCACTTCTTTTAGATGATAATGCCATTGTTAACATACCTTCTCTTTTTAGCTTTTTAAAAGAAGCAGGCGTGCTTGAAAAACTGTAAATTTCGATCCGCTAGTTCACTTTATTAGATGATACACCTCAGCTACTTTCTCATTCATGAGAAGGCTGAGGTTTTTGTTTAACTGGTTGGGAGCCTCGGGATCCTTGCCCAGGCAAGGATAGGCGCGTAGACTACCTGACCTTCTTAAGGCTTGTAACATTAGCCATGTCTAAGTTTCTTTTCTTCCGTTATTACTAGTTAGTACAGTATTATTAGGCCATCTATACACCAGCGATGATTTTTAACATTTTTGAAAATTCTACAGAAAACTCATTCTATACCTTGAGCTTGGCGCATGATGGCTTTAGCTGCCTATGTGCCATAAAACCCAACACAACACGCAAGTCAATTGGTCCCCAAAGAGACTGACCTCGCGCCCCCTTTTATTCCCTTTCGTCTAAAAGTGTACGTCGCTGATGTATCGATACAGCATGGAGGAGAAGTCGAAGATTTGCTGATAAATACAAATTTTAAAGGGAAGAAAAATACGATAAATAATCGCGGCAGAGAAAATGCTAACCTTCAAAAATACTCATCTGCAAAAAGAAAGTGCGGGACAAGCAGACTTCGAAGCTCTACGAAAAACTTCGTCAGGGCCGAAAGATGCAACTTATTTTTTGAGACTAGCGCTGGGTGCTTAAGGCCGAAGTGCTACCGGCAAAAATTTGACACCACGGCTCAAATTTGCTGTTGCTGCATGCAAGACATAACAGGAAAGAACAAGGTGTGTTCCAAACACTCTGAGGCTGCCTACTATGAGGCTGTCCTCATTGTCAAACACTCTGAGGCTGTCCTCAGTACACGAAGCTACCACAGAGATGCTAGATGCAATGGTGTTCAGGAACAACCAGAGCGTGCTCAGCCCTAAAGAAGTGAAGCAAGTGAGGTGCCATTAGAGGACTGTCGCAGAAGGGAAACATTGTGTTTTAAATAGGGGCAGAGAAATATTTACAGGTATTGCGAAGCAATTCAGCGAGGTAGGAATTAATCGGTAATTGACAATTGTCACCACGCCAGTACGATAGGGAGACTACTGATTATCTACCTATCTAAGTTGCCGTTATTTGAGCGTATGGGCTTCTATTCAAGCTGTGGTACCACTGTACAGTCAGGGACAAAAGTCTCCAGACCACGTGTTCCTCTAATGAAGCCGATAGCTCTGCTATTAGTCGGCGGCTGGAGACCACACTTGCGGAGGTAAAATTTAAATTTCTGTTCGTTCATCTGCACAGGTGCGGTCTGCAGCCGCTCTCTGATAGTAGAGCTATAAGCTTCGTTTGAGAAACACGTCGTCCGGAGATTTTGTCCCCGACTGTACCTCTACCTAGGCGCACGGGCCACTTGACCTGCGTTTCCGCCGTCTGTTCTGGAGGAGCAAGTGGCGACGAGCACAGCAGCGCAGGCAGCCCAGGTGGTAGCCATGTGCCGGATGGTGGCGTTTGTTTTTGCGGGAAATTTTTGCATTGCAAAACGTTCACTGTACTCTCTGTATAAGCGTGCAACATTGCTGACTTTTTCATGTTTAATTGTCCGGAAAGTGCGCAGTTGCCTCGCCTATACCTCGGTCTGGCTTGCTTTAAAGGACGTCCGGTTGCGACAGGACCAGGATTAATCTCTTAAACCTCGAAAGCCGAAAGTTCCTCTCCAAGACATGTTCCAGAAAACTACCGCCTTCCTTTTCGTCCAGCTACTGCTAACAATGGCTGAGGAACGATTTTACCCGGAACTGCGCAGCGATCTTCAAGAGTACCAAGATGCGAGCAGGGTGAGGGCCTCAACTCTGCATATCTTCTCTGATAACCGGGAGCCTGGGTTTCCTACCGTGTCATTACAACGGCACGAACGGACCCAGATGAAGCACATTTGAAAAAAAGAAAAAAAAAACTTCAGAGTCACCAGCAGAACTCACGAAGTAAAAAACGGCACTAGTTGTGCTACCTCTACTCATGAGGCGTCAGAAAGTAATTCCAAAACGGGACTGATGTCAGAAATAATCTTTAGAAGCAGACAAGACTCCCTCACGAAAGCCGTGTTCAGTATGTCTGAGGTAGTGGCAGCTGTTTGCTTGAAGCACTGAACACGCAACTCCCGGGCCACGTACAGGTCGCCGTACGATGTGCACGTTGAAGGAGGGTGCGGTATGCCCCCTCGTGGTATCTACGGCCCGCGATCTTGAGGTTAAGGCCACCGTTTATAAAGCTTTTTTAGTTTCGAAACTGCTCCTCCCGAAGCGGCCGCGATTTGCGCCCAGCCACTGAGATGGCGCTGCAGTCGAAGTTTGCGCCACGCTCGACGCTAGCTCGCCACTCTGCGATGCAGGAACGTTGCTGACGCTCTGGTAGTCGTGCGCATTTGCGCCGCGTTTTCTTTTTATCAACTGATCCTGTCGTTATGAGTTGAGTGTTTGTGCACTACGCATGCTTCAGCAGCCCTTGGTGTGTGGTCGGGTGCGGACGCTCATGGCGTGGACCCAACCTGCAAGTAGCGTGGGCTGCGAATGTTCTCGAACGCCAGGTTTTTGATTTTTTCGCTGTCAGAGGGTAGGTGGTGTGCGTCATTAATCTTCTTTAGAATGTGCTAGGACTGGCAACCAAATTCCAACGTGTTTCGTGCCAGGATGTAGCAGCGGGTACCGGCGCAACACGGAGAAGAGGCACTTCTTTTCTCGGCCGACCGATCCAATTCTCCTTGCAAAATGGTCGAGAGCGATACCCCGTGCAGACAAGGTGTTGGGGAAAACATGCAAAGTGTGCGACGCCCACTTCCAAGGAGGGGATATTGGGAAGTCATATAAGCATGTAATCAATGGAGAAGTGATTGAAATCGAGCGCGGTGTATGGTCTCTAAGGAGTGATGCAATTCCTACCACATTTCCTAATCACCCGCTGTACTTCTCCTCAAATCGGAAACGGCGAAAATCTCCGAAAAAGAGAGCAACCGTCTCAAGAAACGCAGTGGCAACGCAAAGCGACGCTGCAGAAGATATCGATATCGAACGAGAGCAACCAGAGCCCATGCAAGTCAGCTGCTTGCATGTTAATGAGCTGGTGGAGAAAAGCGTCTCTTTGAGGTTACCTCGTCAGTGGAGATCGGCAGCTCTTGAAGATGAAAATGGGCACCGATCACAGATTGTTTTTTTTACAAGCCAGGTTTGGAGGCAGATGTATATTCAGTACTCAAGAGTGTCGTAGTTCGCGAGGACATGAGTTATGTTGTATCTGCCCGCGGCAAACTGGTGCCGACACTGCCCATGGATTTGGAAATCACTTCGTTAGAAGACGTAAAGGCAATTGTGCAGGTTGTACAAACTATGCAAGCCTGTCATGGTTGCACCTCTAGCAGAGGAGGAACTGTATATCACAAGCAGTGCAGAGTTCTGACTGAGGCAGAAAAAGGAGTCTGTATAAAGTGTGCGAAAATGACGAAGGACCTCAAAAGAAGAACTGGCCTGAAACTCAAGAAAAAGGTGTGCCTTGCAGCACCTGTTGTGAGGAAGAGGCTCATTCGTGCCGCTGCAGCTCGGGAGCAAAAGAAGAAAGAAATTAGCCAACTCAGTGAAAAACTGAAGAAAGCGTTTTCAACAAGTCTAGGTAGAGTGTCTGAGGAGTTTTAATAAACTATAATATGCTAATGAAACACCACTAAAGACGTGTGTGTGATTTTTTTTATTCTATAAGTACTAAAGACGTGTGTGTGATTTTTTTTATTCTATAAGTATTTACCAGAGGCAGCAGAAAAATGTCAGCATGATATCTATCGGCAGCTCTTTATATGTGCCTTGAAAACCAAGAACTCGCTCTATGGAACCTCTCGAGTCTAGTCTGGAGAGTTCTTCTAATCTTTAATAAAATCGAGGCAGACGTTCAGGCTTTGCAACTTCAATTATTGTTAAATCTTGCTCAATTTCGCATTTGGAAAGCAAGAGTAAAAATTACTCGCGACCAATGGGATTGATACAGAGGGTTAAGGTCACCGTTCAAGCGCAATGCGACGGAAACGCCGCATTCTACAGACGCACGAAAGTGACTATTCTGCCCAAGACGAAACGTAATCACTGATGCCCATCTTTTTCTAAAGCACTGGTCGCTTCTACGCACACGTAGTTCAACTCCTTAAACTTACGAAGCGCAGATAATGACGCCACGAAGCGTGAGCAATGTCTTCGGTTAAGCGCTGTGCGGGAGGACAGCGGAACGGTACGCGTCTGTAGCAGACGACGCACTTCCTTGGCGCAAATTTTGACAGCAGCGCCGCGGTGGCGGGCGCGGCGGCAGGCCGCATGCTCCCTGTTGGCGCGGCGAGGAGATGCGGAACTGAAAAGGATCTATAAACGATGGTTAAGGCAGCGATGCTAGTGCGTGAAGGTTTGTGGTACTCGACGAAGAGCAGGTTTGGCACCTCGTGTTTCGTCAAAACCTTTATAAAACCTGACGGCCGTACATCTCTTCCAATGTGCTCTTGGCCTGGGTCATGCCTCTTCTTTCATGGTGCTTTCATCAAATCGCACTGCCTTCCTTCCCAGCCACAGTGAATGCTTGCCTAGGATTGCCTGCTGCGAATTAATGTAACGCATTCTGAAGACAGCACAGTAGAGGAAATGAACAAAGGCACATAATTGCAAAAGGACCGGCGCCATTTACAGATGAGTTTTATTGTTCGCGCACGGCTGCCTTTGTCACAATCGAACCATGCCGCAAATGCACCCGAACGAAAAAGAAACGGAGGGCATTTAAGACTGCTTACGTGCTTGAATTCGAAAGCATTGTGGCATCTTCAGCTCTCGCGGTGTTCATTAAAGATTTTTTCCCTTCTAATGACGCACCCCGCCGCGGTGGCTCAGTGGTTACGGCGCTCGGCTGCTGGCCCGGAAGACGCGGGTTCGATCCCGGCCGCGGCGGCGAAATTCCAGAGGCCCGTCTACTGCGCGATGTCAGTGCACGTTAAAGAACCCCCTGTGGTCGAAATTTCCGGACCCCTCCTCTACGGCGTCTCTCATAGCCTGAGTGGCTTCGGGACGTTAAACCCTAATAAACTAAACTTTCTATTGACACACCTTCCCATTAACTTGCAGTCGTTGAAAACGCGTACACTAGATTCACCTTTATTCGGCCGGAAGGAATGCGTTCTTTGCAATTATTGTAATATAGACTAAGATTTCTGCAAAAGTTTTGACTAATGCTTAGAGTTGGAAATGTCGAATATCATTGGACTTCATCAGACATGGGGTTTGAGGGGCGCCTCAAACTAACCTACATGTTGCCCGAACATTTCTACAGTTATGCAGCAACTGCCATGAACAACTGGCAATGTTTCAGATTGACCTTGCGAACGCCTTTGATCGTGTCCGGCACAATTTTCTTTCTAATTTTTACTACAGGTTAATGTCGGTTGAGGCGTCTGCAGCATGCAGACGTTGGTGAGTGGCGACACCACGGGGTTAACCCGAGCATCCGCAGGGACATCCCCGCAGGGGGATGATGGTGAACAATGCGTCACCACGGACCCGAGCATCCGCGCTTAGCCGTGCGTGGCATTGCCGTGTCCGGGGAAAAGGGGATCCTGGTGGTTGAGCCGATGCCGAGCGTTTGGACCCTTAAGGCCCCTCGGCGGAGGCAACACACCACTTTGGCCCCAGCTTCCTGTAGACGGCACCTCCGGCCTGACCCAACCGGGGGAAATCGGCAGTCGCCTTTTCCTGTCCTCCCCTCTATCTTTGACTTTCCTATTTCCTTCCTTACAACTTTCCTGTATCCTCCTCTCTTCTTAGTTTTTCCCTTTTTTCCTGGCGGCGAGGGTTAACCTTGTGTGGCCAACTAACCTGAGTTGCGTCATATTGGGTTATAGTTGAGGTGTACAGCTGGCGTGGGCAGGACTTGCCCGCAAGTTCCTGTCCTGTCCCCTCGTTGGGCTCCATGGTGGGTGGCTGGCACCACGGCCGAACAACACATAATTTTTCATGGCTCCCCCCTTTTCCAAACCAGATCGCCCTCATAAAAGAGGGCGGAACGAGGCAACTGCAGAGTTTTTCGAAAAACCGAAACCATTTCCAAAATTTCACGTTCTTCATAGCGAAGTAACTGAAAAAACCGCAAGAACCATGTCCCCATTCTTAGTTGCAAAAAGTCTAACTGAGGCCTTGGGTCCCGGGTACAAACTGTCTAAAATGCCAAGTGGTGACCTGCTCCTTGAACTCAGAGACACTGCCCAATACTCAAAACTTTCCAGCCTAGTGTCCATCGGGGAAATCCCTGTATCAGTTACAGCACACCGATCTCTGAACACCGTCCGTGGTGTGATATCCGAAGCAGATTTCATTCACCTCACCGAGGAAGAGATGCTTGAAGGCCTCAAAGAACAGAATGTCATAAGTGTGTATCGTATCAAAATAAGAAAAGACAACAAAGAGATACCTACAAAGCACCTAGTACTGACTTTCAACTCAAGCACACTCCCCGAATCAATAGAAGCTGGCTACCTCAAAATAAATGTCAGACATTACATCCCAAACCCACGCAGGTGCTTCAAATGCCAAAGGTACGGTCATGGGTCTCAAAGCTGCCGTGGCCGCGAAACTTGCGCTAAATGTGCATCAAAAGAACACGCTTCCGATAACTGTGAAGGAGCAGCACCTCGCTGCGCAAACTGTGAAGGCGATCATCCCGCCTATTCGAGGTCATGTCCATCGTGGAAAAATGAAAAAGAAATTGTTACAATCAAAACAAAACAGAATATCACATTTAAGGAAGCGCGACGACTGTTTTACGCAAAGAACAGCTTCAACTTTTCCACAAAAACAAACTTTGCTGATGTGGTGTGCGCAGGGGCGGCGCACCACACAGCACTCCGGCATCTGCCCAGGCCACCTTCACGGAGCCTGTGGCAGTGCCATCAACGCCCCAGGCAGAGACAGTGAACGCTGCTCTGCCATCTCCAAAGCAGGGAGCGCCGGCTCACTGGTCGGCACCCCGCAGGACTTCCCCCCGTCGGGGGAGGCCCGACACCAACACATCCGCGGCTTCGCGGTCCTCCAGCACCTCTGGTGAGGTGATGGATACAACTAACACTCCGCCCGCTTTGCAGCGGCGGACCGGCTCTCTCGAGCGACGAAGAGATAGAACCCCGGTAACGGGCCCAGAACAGTAAACTTCTTTCGTTCCATTCCCATCCAAAAAAAACAAACAAAAAAAAACAAACATGACATTCGTGGTTCAATGGAACTGCAGAGGAATGTTGAGGAACTACAGTGATATCACACATATTCTAGGGTCAGTGATGCCTCTAGCTCTATGTCTCCAGGAGACCAATCTTGGTCTACAACATTCAAATATCTTAAAACATTATACAACTTTTAGGCGTGATCGCAAACATGCAAATAGACTCTCGGGAGGCGTCGCAATCGTCATCCAAAGCGGCGTCCCGGCTCAAGAAATCAAACTGAAAACAAAACTTGAGGCGGTTGCGGTTAGCGTCATCAGCTACAAAACCATAACAATATGTTCTGTATATCTTCCCCCACACATCACATTAACATGCCAAGATCTAGAAGGCCTGATCGATGAACTGCCGGAGCCATTTCTGGTAGTTGGCGATTTTAACGCTTACTCTCCGTTTTGGGGAAGCGAACGCTGTGACTCTAGAGGCCAAACAATCGAAGATTTTATACTTTCTACTAATGTCTGTCTTTTAAATACGGGAAAAGCCACATATTGCTGCCCAAGCTCAGCAAAAATGAGCTCTCTCGATTTAGCTTTCGCATCACCATTACTTTTTAACGATTTTAAATGGGATGTTTTAAATGACCCCATGGGCAGCGATCACTTACCTACCATCATCAGCCTCTCATCGTCTACTCCAATCATCCCCACAAGACCACGGCGCTGGAAAATTCAGCTCGCCGACTGGTCACTTTTTACAAAAAGTGCCACTCTGGAAAAGGAATTTTGTGACGACCTTAGCACAGAAGAAATTAATGAGAAGTTTACTGAATGCATAATATCGGCCGCAACACTCGCTATACCACAAACAACAGGACTTGCACAAAAGAAGCACAAAGTGTGGTGGACAAAAGAATGCACATTAGCAAAAAAACAACAAAACAAAGCCTGGAGCGCTCTGCGTCGATATCCCACTGCAGAGAACTTACTTACCTTTAAGAAGGCAAAAGCCAGAGCACGGTATGTGCGAAGGAATGCTGAGAAAACCTCTTGGCAGAAATATGTCTCCTCAATAAACAGCTCAACAACATCAAAGAAAATGTGGGAAAAACTTCGTAAATTTACTGGTGACCATACCCCTTTTACACTTCCTCTCTTGACAGCACCCGGGACACAAACATCTTTAGAAGAACAGGCCAACATTTTGGGCGAGCATTTTGCTGAGATCTCAAGCTCATCGAACTACACAAACACATTTCAGAAACACAAAGCAATAGCTGAGAAACAAAGATTCCCATCCGGAGCAGGTATACATGAGGATTACAACCAGCCTCTCACACTACAGGAATTCAAAATAGTATTATCTTCTGGAAAAAAGACAGCACCAGGACCAGACAATGTGCATTACGCTATGCTTGCACATCTCTCCGAGGCTGCTGTACAGGCACTGTTAAAATTCTTTAATAAAATCTGGATAACTGGACATATACCTGACGAGTGGAAAAAAGCAGTCATAATACCTTTTCTCAAACCCGGAAAACCACCAACAAGTCCTAGCAGTTATAGACCAATAGCCCTCACGAGCTGTATTGCTAAATCTTTCGAAAGTGTAATAAACATTAGACTAACCTTCGTACTGGAATCTCGGCAACTACTAGATAAACACCAATGCGGGTTTAAGAAAACATGCTCCACCACAGATCACCTTGTCCGCCTGGAAAACATCATCCGGGAGGCGTTCATCCACAAGCAGCACTGTATTGGGGTCTTCTTCGACTTGGAGAAGGCCTACGATACTACGTGGAAGTTCGGCATCCTCCGTGACCTAGCAGAGCTAGGTATCCGCGGCAGGATGTTGAACTGCTTGAACGACTTCCTGGCTAACCGCACATTCCGAGTCCGCCTAGGAGCAACTCTCTCCATGACTTTCACCCAAGAGAACGGCGTACCCCAGGGGTGCATTCTAAGCACGACACTCTTCATAGTCAAAATGAATTCCTTAGCTAAAGTAATACCCAAGTCCATAATGTATTCAGTTTATGTAGATGACCTACAAATAGCATGCACGTCCTCCAGTATATCAACCTGTGAGAGACAAATACAAATCACACTAAATAAACTAGGTTCTTGGGCAGACAGAAATGGATTTAAATTTTCCCCTCAAAAAACAGTAGCTGTTCTTTTCTCATTCCGACGAGGCCTACAGGTCGATCCCAGTCTATACCTGAATCACACTGCGCTACCAATTAAACAAGAACACAAATTTTTAGGCCTAACTTTCGACAAGAAACTCACATTTCTACCACACATTAACAACCTAAAAAAGAAAGCTTCTCAAGTCCTCAATATCTTAAAAGTGCTCTCACGGAAGCGGTGGGGGTCCGATAGAGCAAGCCTTTTACAAATATATCGCTCTCTGGTGCGCTCCAAGCTGGACTACGGGTGCATAGTATATGGTTCGGCAAGAGCATCCTACTTAAAAAGACTAGACCCCATTCATAATCTTGGTCTGCGCCTATCGTCTGGAGCATACAGAACGTCACCAGTAGCCAGCCTATACGTTGAAACTAATGAGCCCGCTCTTGAGGACCGAAGAATCGCACTAACATGCACATACGTCTTAAAAATCCGTTCTCTTCCGAAACATCTCTGCCATCCGGTTGTCACCAAGTGCCCATCTAAAAGATTATTCATCAACAAACCACATTCTATCAGACCATTACTATTGCGCTTTGAAGACAAATGTGAAGAGCTAACAGTACTAGACTGCTTACCGAATATTGCACAAAGGAATGAATATTTGCCACCATGGTACAGCCTGCCTTCAGTATGTGACTTCACAATGACACATTTAGATAAAAAGCAAACGCCAAATGAGTACATATTACAGGAATTCTTTGCACTACAAGAAAAGTATGACACCTACATTGAATTTTATACCGATGGCTCAAAAACAGAAAGTAACGTTGGAAGTGCAGTAATCCAAGGAAAAAATAAACAGATAATGCGACTACCAGACTGCGCATCGGTTTTTACTGCTGAGTGTTATGCCATCTTTGTAACTGTAGATAAAATAGTAAGAGAGAATATCAAAAATAGCATCATTTACACCGATTCCCTGAGTATGCTTAAAGCACTGCACTCCAGAAATGCAGCTGAACCTATAATAGGAAACATCATACATAACATAGTTAAAATCACAAAAGAAAATCATAACATTAAATTCTGCTGGGTTCCTAGCCATGTTGGAATTGTAGGTAATGAGAAAGCAGATGTATGCGCTGCACAAGCCCGGAATGGCCAAATAAAGCAAGTGAACATACCGCACAGGGATTGTTTAAAGTTTATATACAGTAAACTCAAAAGTAAGTGGCAGGCTGCATGGCAAGAGCACGTAAACAACAATCTACATTCTGTGAAACCAATTTTAGGGGAATGGCAATCATGTAGGCATCAAGAACGTTTTACCGAAGTTATTTTATGTCGGCTCCGCATTGGACACACCCACCTCACGCACAACTTTCTACTAACCAAACAGAACAAACCTCTCTGTGACATGTGTGGTGCTGAACTCACTGTGAACCACTTTTTAATTTCATGCATAAAACTAGAAGAACTAAGAAAGAAATATTTCACAACATTTTACAGGGAAAGCATCCCATTACACCCCATGCTACTCTTAGGTGATCAAGCACTTGTTGACATTTCATGTATTTTTAGGTTTCTCAAGGAAGCCAACGTTTTAAACAAACTCTAAGTATTTTTAAAAAAAGCTTCACCATTAACAAAAACTCTAACCTTGTGTTTGGCGCATCATAGCCTCAGTTGCTTTTGCGCCATAAAAATCAATATAACTAACTAATTAATGTCGGTTCAATTGGCTACTAGGGAATACGTCTTTGCTACAAGGACTCCTCCACCCTCTTGATTGTGAACTGTTGCCTTTCATAATCCGTGTCCATCTTTCCGTCTGTCAAACAGGGGTGTCCATTATCACCACTTAAATTTGCGCTCTACTTAGAGCTGCCATATACGAGCAATCTGCAGAGTAGTGCCATTCGAGTTTTCCGAGTTATAAATGGCTCAAAGTAGTAGCTTGTTCAAATGATCTGGCGTTATTCGGCGCAGACAAGCCTAGCGTGCAGGTCAGCGTCCTCATCTTCATCAAATTCCGGGAAGTCGGGGAATGGTCGTGCTGCGTTCACTTTGGCTTGATCAGTGCATGGCTGTGCGATTCAGTGACACACACAAACTGCGATGCACTAAATAAGTAATTTCAGGCGACATCAAGTCCGTGCGGATGCACATCAACGGCGCATTGCTAGTGATTCACGTACTTCGTATCACTTTGGTGCTGGAAGGTTCCTCCGTTGTTACTGACCAACAATCCCTGCCTCAGGAACGGAATTCGTGATGCACTTCGCAGTCAGCTCCATCCAAGCGGCCTAAAGCACTTCCACGGTGGCGAAGTACGAGACTCGAACCGGGTCGTCGGCACCTTGTCTATCAATTGCTTCCAGCGCCCCGCCGCGGTGCCTCAGTGGTTACGGCGCTCGGCTGCTGACCCGAAAGACGCGGGTTCGATCCCGGCCGCGGCGGCCGAATTTCGATGAAGGCGAAATTCTAAAGGCCCGTGTGCTTCTATTCGTGTGCCCGTGTGCCCTTATTACAAATCTACTCCACCTTAGGGAATTCCCCGAAACATGTGGTCAGCACTGTTCCCACTTCGAGTCATTGATCAATTCGCTCTCGCCCTACCATAAGCTTGCCGTCCCGGTTAGCTCAATTGGTAGAGCGACTGCTCCGGTGAAGCGGTGGTCCCGGGTTCGAACCCCGGACCAGGACGAATTTTTCTTTAACTGCGAAGTTTCTGAGAAAGCTGTATAGCTTTCCTTTGTAGCCGTATGGTTGCGCTTGGGTGGACGTCAATGAGTAATTACTCCCTTATTAGAGCCTGAGTTGCTTCGGGACGTTAAACACCAATAAACCAAACCAAACCAATTGCTTCCAGCATGGACTTGATGATGTGCCACCCATAGGACATATTTAACTTCTGAATGATGCCCATATCTGCACTTTGGGCGGCGCAAGTCGCATTAGGCGGCAAAGCAAGCTTGGTCACTGCTGTGAGGGAACGTAGCAGATGGTGTGCCGCCATGTCATGGTCAGGCTGAGCAAGACTCTCGGCGAACAATTCGCGCGTCATACCCATTATCATTCTAAACTTATGCCTAGTGCCGCACTCGTCGAATAAGGAAGTAAGGAGTCGCGCGTCATGCAAGCCGTTGTATCAGACCGGAGGCATATACGAGATCGCAGCTACCAAAACACCGCCTCTTGCGAGACTTTTCGATGACAAAGGTCAGCCGCCAGCTGATGCCGTACACGCTTGTGCGCAGAAGTATGGTAACGCGAAGTCAGGTGTACTTCCTGCCAGCGCAGGTGCGGCCTCTCGTGGCTTGTTGTTTTGAAGGCGGCATCTCACAGCGGTGCCGTTTTTTCGGCATTTCAGGCGTCTCGCCTACTGTATTGTTTTTGTTCGGTCGCTGTGTTACTTCTCCAGGAAGGGAGACGTCATTAGGGCTAGAGAAGGGGCATTAGCATCCACGTTGGTAAGAAGCACGCGGTTTTCGACGGGGGTCGAGTTTACAGCGCTTCCTGGTTAGCTATAATGGAGTGGTGCGGGCACAATCCTTTGTATCTGAGACGCAGTACCATTGCTGTAACGCGTACTTTTATGGTATCGCCGTCCTCTTTCGTAACAAACAGGCGTGTGTTATAACTGTGGCCCCTAAAAGAAGGCGGAACTGTATAACAATTTTACACAATCCCCTTTAGATAATTAACGAAACAAGCGAAATTTAACAAATACACGGAGGAAAACCACATGACGGCGAACAATATCTCATTTGTGTCACCCAGGTGCGGTTTACCGCTTGTTTTTCAAACCTTGGTTCAGGTTAAGTAAAGCACCGTGCTCATTGTAGCCATTTAAAAACTGTCGATTTCTATTGTACTGTGGAGGATGTGTTCTTCTCCTTTTATGCAACTCTAATGTTCTCGCGTTCTTTGACCTAACATTTTTTCGTCTACAACAAATAGCATTCATTTTTCTCTCATCGCAGTGTTTTCCTGATGTCGGAGAGTGGTACCAGATATACAGAAACTACTACTCCGACCCTGACTTCGGGGGAACAGCGAAATGCGTCAAGTTTTACAGATACGGAACATACGAGAACTTCTCCACACCAATGGCCTTCACTTACGGAACCACTGGAAGCGAAACACTGTAAGTGAAACCGAAGGATGCGTTGACAAAGCAGCACAATTAGCAACATATATCTTTCACGGATAGAGTAGCGTACATTCATAAACTGTTGCTTACGAAATGGGATTGTGCAGAAAAAAAGTTTTTCCTGGATTGCACTATACTAAGCTCTCAGCTGGTGCCGACTGAGCGGACGGAACATGCTTATTCTCCGATGCCTGTCCTCACAGCTGCCACTTTTCCTGTTGTGTCTAGCTACCCGTAACACTAAAGGTACAAGGGGAAGCAGGACAGGACGCGTCATGCAGATGTCACGGGTTCGGATACGACCGGCGCCATGTAACTGTTTCCTCTTTCTCTTCCTGCTGAACATCTCCTGTCTAAAATGACCACGCAGTTACTTTAACCCTCTAAAAACTACGATAAAGAAAAAAATTCCCCGTCACTGCCGTCTCCTTTCATGCTTGTGCCATCCTGTTTGTCAGGTTTTTCGTAGGACCGCCTTGCTTTACCGCCGTGAAATAACTTTGTTCTACGCATCCGGATTAGGTAAACGTTTTTTTTTTCACGACTGTCACAGACATGACAAGTGTGTATCTTGCCTGCCAAAATTAACCAAGCTGCGGGGTTTGTCTCTCAAGCCGTGTAACGCCGCACTTATTGCAGCCCTTATGCTCTAAATCTGTTTAAGGTGAGTAGAGCCATTGTCTTCGTCTTTCGAGATTTTTTGTCTTTAGGGGGGCCGTAAAGGCTTTCCGTTTTCACTGAGAAGCAAACTTCCTTGTCTAGTTAATTTTGGTAGGGACGCTATGTGAGTTCCATAGAGTGGTGGCGCGCTACAGAGCTGTGATGTTCTTTCATGTGGGTATGTTGTCCGAAAAAAAAAACTATCGCATGATGATTGACCAAGCAAAGCGTCTAGTGGGGCTAGTTCGTTGTGCATATAATGAATTCCAAGCGTTACTACTAGGAACAAGGAAAAAAAACGACGGTCACAAGACAAGCGCGCAACTCAAGAAAACAGTGGAGGTATTACGTCACCCACTGATTGTGGTTGCTTTCGGGAAACCACAATCGTTCCAAGAGCGCTAGACAAAGAGGAAAGAGAGATAATAGTGGCCTTTGAGATTTTACGGGCAGAACCGTCAATAGCGCACACGACAGACAGTTGGACATTATGAGATTGAGTGTACTGATCTTGGCATGCCCACGAATCTCATAAATATGCCCCCCCCCCCCCCTCTTTCTTTGTGAATCAGGCAGTTGCCAATTGTGCGATTATCTTGTTATCGTTTTCTTGTCCCTTGTTGCTAGTAGTAGCGCATGGAATCCACCAGCACGATTGATGATAACGCACTCTGCGTTCCTGAAGCTGGCCAAGAGCGGCGACGAGGGCTGTGACACAGAGCGCGCGATGCTGATTCCTAGCACCCTGGGTGCTTCAACTTGCTCTGAAATCTCATGACGCGGGAACATCTCATTTTTCTGTTATCGAGATGCGGTTGTCGGGACACTGAACCTAGCTGTTATCTGGTTTCCGCCAGCCCCACGTGAAACCTCCTAAGCCCAGGCACCAGATAGGAGAAAGTATCTGAAAACAAAAGTGGCGCGGCGACGTAATGAGACGAAACTTTCCCTCATAAAATTATTTTTCTAAGATTTTGAGAACGCTGAACTCAAAGGTTATTGAACTTCTAAAACAACTTTATCTAAGCGGTAATTAAAAGTGGATCACATTCTTTTCAGGAACGGCCGATACACCATGACCTCCTTGCCTTGCTATACAGGCAAGAACTTATTTACATTTGTTCCAGATGAAAGTAAGTATTGAATGCAAATGATGCCATTTTCTTCCTTGGTGTAGTTCAGGCTTTTCCACAGTTTTGGTCTCAGGTATAGCATAACGGTGGGTCTAATAATTCGCATGCGGAAAACCAAAGTAATGTTCAACAGTCTCGCAAGGAAACAGCAGTTCACAATTGGTAGCGAGGTACTGGAAGTGGTAAGAGAATGCGTCTACTTAGGGCAGGTGGTCAAGCAGAAGCCTGCGCCAATGTTTCGACCAGACCAGGATTACCGCGGCGCGCATGGGCAGCCTGGGCGACCTCTGTGACTTTATCGTTAACAGGCTTCCTGGGCATATATCAGTGGAGCACTGAAGATCGCTTGTTCTAGCATCCCAGGCTCAAGGCCGTTCTGAATTAGTTCCCTGGCTACCAGAGCATCGAGTGGAAAGAACGGGCCTGATGCCACCTTTCACGATGCCTCCCTTCACTCCATACCGGAAGATAGTGACATCGGGAATAAATTGCGCGCAGGAAGCGAAGAGACTTGCATTGGTCCCACTGTTTCTCACCTGCGCCTATGACAAGCTACAGCTCAATCTTACCTTGCGAGCCATAAAGCCACTACAAGCGAACCATCGCTGTCAGCAAAATGGTGCCTATTCTGGGTGTACAGCTGGGGCAAAGCTGGGGCACCAGCTTTTTCACCTGTGCCGACTGTGCAGTACCCACGTCCAGCTGTGCCCACCACCGTGCCGCAGGAATTCCGACCCGCCATGCGTAAAGCGGACGTGTGGCGAACGCCGAGGAACCGGCCACTCTGCTACCACTGCGGTGAGCCCGGTCATATCCTGCGCCACTGCCCCTACCGTCGAATGGGTTTAAGGGGTTTTGCTTCGGACGCTCCTCGCCCACGCTACGGCGAGCGACCTCAGGAGAATGAACACTCCGACTGACAGGCTCCGACTGTGCCGCAACGTCAGTCTCGATCCCCATCGCCACGGAGATTCTCTTCTCCCAGCCGTCCATCAACCTCTGGCGAATTCAGGGGCACGTCCCCACGGCGGGAAAACTGAAGACGGCGTCCTCCGGGGGTAGGGCCGCCGCGGCTGGAAAGAGACAAGAGCCTCCACTCGACGATTTGCAGCGACGACGAGACCAACGACCACCTCACCCGACGAGCCCACCGACGAAGAGCCAGCGATTGGCTTCAACGGAAATACCAGTAACCGCCGATAACCTAGAAATAACCGCACTAGTGGATACCGGCGCTGATTTCTCTGTGATAAGCAGCCGGCTAGCCACGACCCTCAGGAAGGTTTTGACACCTTGGACTGGGCCGCAGATCCGCACAGCCGGCGGCCATGTTGTGACGCCGACCGGTGTCTGCACCGTGCGAATTCAGATCCGCGGCGTCACTTTCCCCGGCTGCTTTGCTGTGCTTCCTGAGTGCTCTAAAGACCTGATACTCGGTTTGGATTTCCTCCGGGAATACGGGGCTGTCATCGACTTTAAGGAGCTTATCGTCTCGTTTGCCGCACATCGCACTATTGGTGACGAACCCCAGCAACGCAGGACTAAGTTGCGGGTCTGCGATGATGACGTGGTGATTCCGTCGAGAACCA
Organism: Amblyomma mixtum; assembly: GCF_055824585.1. Lineage (NCBI taxonomy): Eukaryota > Metazoa > Arthropoda > Arachnida > Ixodida > Ixodidae > Amblyomma > Amblyomma mixtum. The sequence continues at coordinate 198,189,362 of NC_143013.1, forward strand.
GCAGGTTTGTAACTGTGGAGTGCGATGACAGCGCCGACACCCATGGTATCGCTGAAGCCAACATGTCGCTGCTCCTGGGTCGGCAAGTGTGTGTAGCTCGCGGGCTTATAGAATTGAACAAAAAGCGAGCCGAGATTTTGGTCACAAATTTCGGTTGTGAACCGCAACGTTTAGCGGCCAACACAACGATTGCTTATTTTGAAGAACTCGGGGAATGCGCCGGAGAGTACTCGCTGACGGGGGCTACGAAATCAGTAGGGTCAACGAATGCTCCTGTTAAACTCGACGTGAACCCGAATCTCCTGCCCAGTGAAAAACGCAATCTGCAGACTGTCCTTGACTTTTTCCGGGACTGTTTTGCGTCAACCTCCAGAGTTAGACAAACGCCGATTACAAAACACCGAATTATAGTCGACGAAAGCCAGAGACCATTACGCCAGTCGCCGTACCGTGTATCTTCAAAGGAACGAGACGCAATACGAAAGCAAGTTCAAGAAAAGCTCCAGGACGACGTGATACAGCCATCGAAGAGCCCGTGGGCGTCGCCTGTGGTCCTAGTTGCAAAGAAAGTGGGACCCTACGGTTTTGTGTTCATTATCGACGCCTAAACAAAGTAACTAAGAAAGACGTTTATCCTTTGCCGCGCATTGATGACTGCCTAGACCGCCTGCGCCACGCCAAATACTTTTCATCACTCGATTTACGCAGCGGCTTCTGGCAAATAGAGGTGGACGAACGTGATCGGGAGAAGACTGCATTTATTACCCCGGACGGTTTATACGAATTCAGGGTGCTCCCTTTCGGTCTATGCTCTGCTCCGGCAACTTTCCAACGGATGATGGACACTGTGCTTTCAGACCTCAAATGGCAGTCCTGCCTCGTGTACCTGGATGATGTCGTCATCTTCTCAGACACTTTCGAAGAACACCTCAGCCGCTTACGCGCTGTTTTCGAAGCTATCCGTACAGCCGGTCTCTCCCTTAAGCCAGAAAAATGCCACTTCGCTTTCGAGGAGCTGAAGTTTTTGGGCCACATTGTGAGCGCCAAGAGCGTTAGCCCAGACCCCGACAAGACTGCCGCCGTCGCTGCTTTTCCTATTCCTACTGACAAGCGAAGTGTGCGCCGTTTTCTGGGTCTCTGCGCCTATTATCGGCGTTTTGTGAAGAACTTCTCCCGGATCGCTGAGCCCCTTACCCGCCTCACCAAAGATAACGAACCGTTCTTCTGGGGTCGGGAGCAACAACATGCCTTCGAAGAGCTACGCACGCGTCTTCAAAGTACACCCATACTTGGGCACTTCGACGAGGCAGCTGGCACAGAACTGCACACAGACGCGAGTAACGTTGGCCTTGGTGCGGTCCTTGTACAGTGGCAGGACAGTGTCGAACGCGTAACCGCTTACGCGAGCCGCACGTTATCACGATCTGAGGTGAACTATTCCACTACCGAAAAATAATGCCTAGCTATTGTGTGGGCAGTAACGAAATTTCGCCCCTATTTGTATGGCCGCCCTTTCCGAGTGGTGAGCGACCACCACTCGCTGTGTTGGTTGGCAAACCTCAAGGATCCTTCAGGGCGACTCGCACGCTGGAGCCTCCGACTGCAAGAATTTGATGTCGCCATTGTGTATAAATCAGGGCAAAAGCACAGTGATGCAGATTGTTTGTCCCGTGCCCCACTTCCAACCAACAGCGCGGACCCCGACGACGACTCCGTTTTCCTTGGGGTCATCTCCGCGTCCGACTTGGCTCAACGACAACGTGACGACACTGAATTACGGTCCCTGATTGACTATCTCGAAGGAAGCGCTCGGACTCCGCCCCGCATCTTTTCACGCGGCCTGTCATCATTCTGTTTACGGGACGGCATCCTGTACAAAAAGAACTATGGGCCGACGGAGGCTGTCTATCTGCTCGTTATACCTAATGCCTTTCGCGATGAAGTCTTGCAGGCGTGCCACGATGACCCTTCCTTTGGTCACCTTGGTTTCTCCCGAACTTCGGCACGCATACGGCATAAGTATTACTGGCCCAAGCTCCCGGTGGTTGTGAAACGCTACGTCCGAACTTGTCGCGAGTGTCAACGTCGCAAGACGTCGTCGACTAAGCCGGCTGGACTACTGCAGCCTATTGATCCACCACACGTTCCTTTCTACCAAGTCGGCATGGATCTACTCGGCCCCTTTCCGGAGTCTTCGCTGGGTAACCGGTACATTGTGGTCGTCACCGACTACCTCAGTCGATACTGTGAGACGAAACCTCTTCCCCGTGGAACAGCTGCGAAAATTGCCGCCTTCTTCATGCACAACATCGTGCTTCGTCATGGCGCACCCACGGTCGTTATAACTGACAGAGGGACGGCCTTTACCTCGGCGCTGACAGAGGAAGTTATGCGACTCAGCGGCACCAGCCACCGACGAACAACAGCTTATCACCCGCAAACTAATGGACTCACTGAGCGCCTAAATCAGACGATCGCCGACATGATTTCCATGTATGTCGACGACGACCACCGCAACTGGGATGCAGTACTTCCTTACGTAACTTTCGCTTATAACACTGCGCTGCAAGAGACGACTCACTTCACACCGTTTCGCTTAGTCCATGGTCGTGAAGCCACGACTATGCTCGACGCAATGCTTCTTCCTGGTAGTGTAAACTCCGCTGTCGTGGGGGCCGACCGCTTTGTTCACGAAGCTGAGGATGCCCGCCAACTTGCTCGGCAACATATCCGGCATCAACAAGCAAAAGACGCTCAGCGTTACAACCATCGCCACAGGGATGTCACTTACCAGCCCGGAGAAAACGTTTGGGTGTGGATCCCAATCCGCCAACGAGGGCGCTCTGAAAAGCTGCTTCGGCGGTACTTTGTCCCCTATAAAGTTATACGCCAACTCGGCGAGGTAAACTATGAAGTTCTCCCTCAAGGAACCGTTCGTTCCTCTAGACGACCAACGTCCGAAGTTGTGCATGTCGCCCGAATGAAGCCTTACCACGCCCGCTAGCAGCTCACTCGTCTCTACCTGCGGGCGCCGAACACAAAGGTGTTCAGCGTGCGCGCCCGTCGAGATGGTGGTCGGCCAGAACCGCCTCATGCAATCCCACACTCGCCCTGCTGTCCAACCACAACACGCTGCCGCTTGAATACTCCGTCGGACAGAGTACCGACGCCTAGGTTTCGGGAACGCTCAACGACCGCGTGCTGCTCGAACTGGAAGTAGCAAATGTCCAGACGACTGACTCTGCCTCCTCGCATACGAGATCAAGACGGCCGAGACAGTGGGTTCCGCGCCCGTCGACAATAACTGCTACATGCACGAGGACTACTGCGCCTCTGCACGGGCACCCCATGAACAGCAGGTGTTCGTCTGCCAAAAATCCCCTGCCCGGGGAAGCGGCCGTCGGTCCACACGACCTGCCGCGCCGAGGGCGGCGCTTTCTAGAGGGGGGGGGGGGGGGGGGGGGGGGGAGCAATGCCACATTCCTGGGCACTCTCGTGGCGCCGTCTCCCGGCCGAACTCCCTTAACCGCTATTATGGCTAGCCTTAGCCATGGTGGCGGCCAGTGCTTTCTTCTTCGTCGTCTCTGCTGTGTGGTGCCCTCGGGAGTCCGCTGCTGCCTGGCGCTTTACAGTGAAACGTGTCCTGGCCGTCCCGACTGTCTAGCCGTGACAATATGCACATTCGCCCTTCCCACGTGGCACACAGTCACCGCCCCGCCTCCCTCGCTCTGCGTCCCGTATTCGTCAGATAGCTGAGCAGCTTGAACTGTAGTACTTGGCCAAACGCTATGGCTGTTATTGGTGAGCACAGTTTTCGACGTGTTTCACAACCGCCGTCCCGCTAAGTTCTGTCTTATCAACTCGCTTCCACTGAGCGCTACCACTGACCACCACTCTCTGGGTAGTAGTTGGTGAATTTATTACTCTCGTCTTTAAATTTCTGCGAGGAGTTTTACCGACAATATTGAAAAGTGTTGTGACTCGCTAACCGCTTTTGTGTGAGTATTAGCTAACTTGGTTGCCAGTGTTAACCATGTCTGTGCACTTCGGCCGGAAATATTGATATGGAGACCAGATTAGCCTGGCACATCAGAGAAGAGCCCAACAAGAATGAAAACAATCCCATTTGGGTAGGTCGCTGCGGCCCTAAGCAAGATTTTCCATTTGCATCATTGAGTTGGACGAAATTCCTGGTTGTGCCCTATAATTCCTTCGAAGCTGCGCAAAATGTATCTAGCATTTTACGCAGGCATTGAAATGATAACACGCGGTTTTCTTGTTCTTGCATACTGCGGCAAGCTTCGGGAGTCGCTCAGGAGTGGAGCGTGATTTATACGGACTGTGACACATGTTTCATCGCCCGTCACCGCTACGCTGATAACGGTGAGTGCAGGCGACTATTATATATGCAAAGCGCATATAGCTGTTTGAACTGCGCCCTGAAGAGGCACTAAGGATAATCTGAACTTCGCCTGTGTTTTAGGCTGTAACGACAAACAGACCATTCTCATTTAAACCTGAAGTCCTCTATGGTATAAAATACCAAAAAAACTAAATACAGGTGTCGCCATCACAGGACGACTTCACAAGTATAAAGTGGTTGCGTGTGTAATTTTCTTCGCGTTTTAATTCCAACAAACATCATATTTTGTGCCTATTTTAGGCTGGCGAGTCACTCCAAAAGCTGCAATGCAGTTTAATTGAATGGAGTTCCACAAAAAGCAAAGCTGTTGTGCAGCTTTGTAGGGATTAACTGTACAGTCTACTATACTGTCTAATGACACGATCTTCATTGATAACATTTATATTTTGAAACATATGAGACGATGTTCTCATCCTCTATTCTATTGCATATCTTGCCGCCCGAAGAGAAGCGTGTTTAAACAGTGCGGATCAATAAACTTTTTGCTAGCGTATATTATGATGATGATTATTGTTTTTTTTTAATGGCGAAAAGGCATCTGAGGTTAAAAAAAGTGCCATGACACAAGGTGTTTTCGTTTACTCAAGGTGAAGTCAAAGACCCATTTCCCAAGCATTTCACACTAAATAACCCGAGCATCAGGCCAGGCGAAAACTTCTACCCAATCTGTCACTAAGCACTGGGAAACGAACCCTCGATATTCCGTGCTGCTGTCTTCTAGAAAGGATGGGCCTTTACAGTTGGGTGTAGCTGCTATTCCTATAGGAATGGGCATTGCTGATGTAGCTGCTATTCAGGCAACACGGCAACAAGTTGCGAGTGGGCACAGGGAGAATGCTGGCTTGTTGTGTGAAAAACTGCAGCAAACCTTCGGCTCTTTTTCACTGCACAAGCACTATTGAAAGGGGGAATTCCAGGCACGAGCGAGAACTGCTTGAAGCATTCCTAATCGAAACGATGAGTGCTAGAAAGAGTGGCGCTTTTTATGGAGGGTGTAATGGTGATCTGACTTAATTTTTTTATTTGCCTGCCCGTTTGCGCGAGAAAATGGCTTTATGTACGTGATCACCCAAAAAGAAATTAGTAGTAAGTCCGGCGACAGTGCGCGTGCGTGCGTGCGTGCGTGCGTGCGCGCGCGCGTGTGTGTGTGTGTGTGTGTGTGCGTGCGTGCGTGCGTGCGTGCGTGCGTGCGTGTGTGTGTGTGTTTTGGTCCTTTACCTGTCACGAGTGTGTGTGTGTGTTTTGGTCCTTTAGCTGCCGCGGTGGCTGAGTGCTTATGGCGCGTGACTGCTGACCCGAAAGACGCCTGTTCGATCCCGACCACGGCGGTCGAATTTTGATGGAGGCTAAAATTTCCTCCCTCTTCTCACACTGGCCTACTTGTGCGAATTCCCAGGATACGGCTGTACCTATTGGCGCCGGGTGTCCACGTTCCACGAGGAAGCCGACTGCTGCGAGTTCATCTACAAGGAGAACTGCGGCTCGTCCCCCAAGTACCAGATATATTACGTGTCTTGCGCTCCGGACCTCGGCATGCCCGGTTCATAGAGAACAACGTGTACATAAGTCATCGTACGCACCGTGCCAGCAGAGCACACTTGTCGGGGCCTCACGGCGCAGCCGTACAGAGCATTTGTACGCCCGCATTGTGACAATTAAAATCACTTCTTTGTCCGCCATGGCATAGTGAAGCAGCGGTGACGATAGGTAGGCAGTCCGGCCAAGCCTTCCAGTGCAGTGTAAAAAAAGCTGCCGGCGGCTACACTTACGCGCAAACTCATCAGTGGTCGGTACGGGAGTGACCAGGCGGCTGCGCTGTATTAAACACCACATGGAACTGCCCAAATACCGTGCTTACACCGTCAAGACCTTGCCATTTCGTAACTGGCCGCATGTGACAACAGAAACGCAGCTCCTTCGTTTTTTTTTTAAATTTTTTGCACAAGAGCGCACACGAAAAGTACTGTTTAGTCTGCTACATTTTAGGAAAACTGATACTTTCTTTTATTATTTTTCAAAACTGCAAAACCGACTTACTTGTCTTAAGCGCTCTTTCTGTTCCAGTCTCCCTCATATTCGAAGGCCGCGAAGCTGTCCGGAGATGTCCATTTCCTACCTGAAATTGTGCGTTAAAGATATTTACATAAGGCCCAAATAGCGGCACTCCAATACCCGCGCAACATACGCGAGTGGCGACTGGAAAAATAATCTCGTCTTCAGAAAACTTGCACTTCGGAAATATTTTCAGGTACCTCAAACAAGCTGGCCTGCACAGTGCGCAGGCACTGAAATCCGCACTGAAAGGGCTTGTTGCCTATGGTGTTATTCCATTGTTCGTCACCGACGACTGCACTCTAAAGCCCTTCACAAAAGCGACTGCTGAGGCCTACGAAGCGTGGGCGCTGGTGACCGAAGGTAGCAACGTACACACAAGCGCTGTCTTTGCCTGGGGAATTTCTTTTTTTGAGGCGCATGCTCATGCTTTCTTGCGACTATGCGCACGGGCGCATGAGGGCGCGGGTGGTGGTGGTGGTGGTGGAAAACATTTATTTACATACAAACTTCGGGACGTGAGGTATGAGCTGACCCAAAGGGGGCCAGCCCTCACAAGTACTAGGGGGAGGTCCCTAGTTCGGGACCCCAGTGGCGTCGGCCGCCGCCCAGGCTCGCGTGACCAAGGCCCGTTGGGCCTGCAGGTCAGAGCAGCCGAGCAGGGTCGCCTCCCAGTCCTCCCGGGTTGGGTTGTGGTGAGGGGGGATAGCAGGGTTGGAGGGGCAGGCCCACACCATGTGGTACAGGAGGGCGAGGGGCGGATGAGGTGTTGTAAGATCAGCTTGCTTCCTGCGACCGAAGCGGATGATTCCAGCCTTCCGATTGGCGCGCCCGACATTGCTGCCCGTACGTCTGCACAGGGATTGGTCGTAGCAATACATTCAGATATCTTGCGATAGAAATGCCCGCAACAATTGTGACTCACTCCAGACATGTTTAGCTGTGAGATTTGTCGTCAGAGGTCAAACCGCTATTGTTTGTGATAGCCATGGATTTCGGCGCGGCCGACCCTGACGTCCGCGAACGAATTCACAAGAAACTTTTCAGCACCTTAGTGAGCTTGATGTGCAACAGCTCCGCGGAAAACATTAAACATTTGCGCTATTTCTAATCCAGAAAGTGAGAAAAGGCGTCACACCGCAATCGTGTACAACTTTATTCTCGTTCGATCGCTAGTCGCCTATTCTCAGCTAGAAACCGCTCATGAATATGCAACCGTTCTCAATAAGAACAGCGCGAAAAGACAAGGACCACAGGAAGATACACAAAGACAAGCGCTGTGGTCCTTGTCTTTTCGTGCCGTTCTTCTTGAACATGGTATACCAACTCGCCCAAGCATCAGTCCTAACCCTTCTCAAAACGGTCTCGGCTTTTTGTCCCCTAATATTTAAAGAGTGCCCCCATTAAAGTTACGCTATCCTCAAACGTACGATAACGATTTCAGAACGGCGACGCGATTCTTTAGTGAATTCTCGGGGCCGAGGACATGGCGTACGATAAGAGAGGTTAGCTGTACATAATTCGATAGTTTGTCAATTGCAACCTGGAAATTCAGCTTGATTTCTCAAATAGGTAAGATCAGGTACCGGTTAAATCATCAATTATTTGAACTAGCACACTGCAGTTTTTTTTGCATGCATTTAATTGCCTTAATTTTGCAGCCTTTCCATTAATCCATCGACAGTAGTTGTCACTGTAACGTAAACAGACCTCCTTACTGTGTCCCCACCTAACTGTTATGGCGAAAGACATTTATTCACTTATATAAGGAGCGTGTGTCTAAATTGTGATTGCATTAAAGTTTACTATATTTTAGCACATTGCTGCGAAGTACAAATGAAAATACATCAAAGAATTATGACGGTACCAATAATTTGGAATATGTGGGAGCAGTTTTAATTGCAGCATTTCTGTATTGCACAGAAGAGCCACCGTGCAATAGTACTGATTTCTTTCTGTCTTGATTTTCAGTTTATTACAAAAGCCACAATAGAAATAGCACAGTGTGGCTACAGTTAATGTGGTCAAGCCATGTATCACTGTGCTGAAACGCATGGCTTCGTTTTTTGCACATATTGCAATATTGCTCATATTGCAATAAAAATTGCACAAGCTGGAATGGAGCATTGCGAACATGCCTGTAGAGTTGTGCTGATAGCCAGTCAGTGTAAGCTGGCTTGTTGTCTGTGCAACTCCAAAGAATTCTAAAAGTCCCCATGTGAATGCAAGACAAAGTAGCTGCTTAGCACACTGTAAAATGATATACATGCCATCTTCAGTATAAATACAAGATGTGAAAGTTGGTAAACTGGCTTACATGTTGAGTAAATGTGAGAACCAGCTTTGAGGGTTTACATGGGGTCTGCTTCTGGTGGAGGCTGGGAAACAATACTTCATTTATCCAGGGAAATATAATACATTGACCATGAATAATGGGTACCTCAAGCAGAATTTGCAGAAAGATACAAGGTTTCGTCGTACGTTATTTGTTCGGGCAACACTGCGATTTAGCCCCAGAAAACTTCCTTCTTGAAGAGCGCGCGTTTTTAGAGCAAGCAATTACACCGAGGAAAAAGAGAAGCATCGAATGCTTGCGCGTCATTTGCACCGGCGCCTGATCAAACTGCGCAGAATCGTTCGCATGTTGCGTTACCTTATCAAAACCAGCGCGACAAGCGGTCTCTGCACCGGCGCCAACCTCTTCAAACGCCGCGCCAATGATGCCGGAAGCGGTTTGGGGCTAGCAACTATCAGCATCCAGGTTTTTTTTGTAAACGACGATACCGTGTATACTTACAGGATCAAAGCTGTGATCTCACAAAATGCAAATAAGTAAAAAATAACGCATTTAAGTGTGTGTGGGGCGTACATGAATATGTCGTCTCATATAGTTTTGTAGTGATGTTTAAGTTTTTTCTGGCTAGAAAAAAGAAAAAAAGATTGTAATTTGCCAAGCAACCTAGTATGGAGTTAGGCACTTCCCAGATAGCTCAAGATAACACTAGCTTTGAGAACAAACGGCACGGCGTAAAACTTGGCCGCTCGTTGGCAGCTATAAATGTTGGATACGCGGATGCGCACTTTCGATCGCGGGCTCTGCCACGGCGCCCATGGTCACCCTATTGGGCATGATCTATCACTCTGCTGATAATGGCCATTCTGAAGAGGATGTCTGGCAGCCTGTTAAGCGAAAGAACGAAGCTACAGCTGGCGATACAGTGTTAAACATGCTGACAATTAAGCTAACCTCACCTGGACAACTAGGCTCACGCCCCGCACACTGGCTGGAAGGAACTATTGCCGATGAGCAATTCATTTTCAATCAGGATTTCATGTACAGCCTCTTGAAAGAAGCAATCAGTTTGCAGTCGACAAATCGCATACGCATGCCAGGGGTGTCTCGAACTACAGTCTCTCTTAATTTCTGGAAAGGCGACACATATACAGGCTTATGAAACCATTCGCTGCGGCCAGATCCACGTGTCATATATCGTGCCAACGGGTCAACAAGCGAACAGCTCATGGCCAACCCTACGTGCTATCGTGCAAGATAACTTACACCAGTCCCATGGGCAAGAACAGAGCAGCTCTCATAACGTTTCTGGGCTCCAGAACTTCCCCGCAAAATTCATCTATTCAGCATACTCTTACCGGCAACACCTTATCACTCGAAATCTATCATTTTTGAACCTGTCACAAAATCTCGCAGAGGAGAAATTCGTGTCTACTAGTCGACCAACGTCGATGCTCCTTCCGCGGTCGCCCTGCACATGGCAACCCTCGAGGTTTTTTCGACAGAACCACTACGCCGAAATTGCAGAGGTGACCACGTAGCCACAGACCCGAAGTGCCCTGCTCGGCGACAGGCTACCAACACCCCGAGGAACAGCACTGTCCGCCGTATGCAAGTATCACGACGAAAGGAACGCAAGCAACAAGCCGAGCTTCTACTGTACGTGGCAACCAAGCCTTGTCGATGGCTGGTCACAAGAGCCCTGCCAGAACACAGCAACCAGCCTCAGAGGCTATTGTGCTTGTTAATGACTACCCTCCAATACAAAGTCAGCTGTTACTGAAGACACCAGACAGAGAACATAAATCTAGAGGGCAAGATGCGCACAAACACTTCGCACAACCCGATTGCATTAGTATAAGGAATGCCGCTCCTTCATCCCTAACAACTTTTGAGCATCCTGCGACGGCATCAAGACAAGCATGCATACATCGCGCTTATGCTGAAGCTCTCCGTGCTGCATAAGACGACGCAGAAACGCATCTTGCGAAAGATTGTTCGCGCTCGGCACGCTTACATGAAGACCAGCTCAAGCACCTCATCAAACTGGTCACTGTCGAGGTGATCGCAACGGCAGTGTCATGTTTTAATAAAGAAAATGCCAATCCTGTCATGATTTTTTCTAAATAGCCTCTATCTAAACAAATTGGCTTAAGGTGTGGTGCAATGTTTAGCTGAAGTTTTGAGTAAACTCACTAGCTGCTTTACATGCTCAAGGTTCATTTCATTGGATGGCATTTGGTTCTTCTGGGCAATTTTTTTCGGGCAGCGAAAGGACTGCGTGCGGGTCAGGTCGTGCCGCAAATTCTTAAACAAATGTGCAGTGTCTGTCATGAAATAGAAACTCCAGATGGAATCACAAGGGTGTTTACAAGACATTGCGTCTAGAATGATTGCCAACAGCAATCCCAACCTGTTTCCACGTGCCTTGGTTGCCGCCTCCCATATTACTAAAAACATTGACAAATATGCCAAATGCTCCCCAGCGCCAACCGTATCAAAAATAATAGTTTTGACACTCGCACTCTGAAAGGAATTTCCGCAAAAGTGGTACGCGTCTGTCTACTTCCACCGTTTTGTCACGTCTCCCAGCATAAAAACAAGGGCGTGCGTAGCCTTCGTGCCCGGTGGAAGCGACCCATCACTCAAAGAAACTGGGCTTTCCGATCACAGTGCCTATCAATTAGTCAAGAGTAAGCCCAGGTGTGATCTGTATTTCATCAATCATCAGAACTGCCTGGCGCTCATGATTCTGCATGTAACAAAACTGGAACTGAAAAACCGTGCTGAGGTCCGATTTCGTGCACTGTCAAAGGCTGACTTCCGGGACAAGGCCACATACTTCCGGTGGCTTCACTTTTCGGCGCTCAATGCGCCATCCAGCCCCCTAGGGGAGATCAGTGGGTGTAACGCTGTCAAAGCTAGCGTTCTTGCTTGCGCTGCCTACATCCGCGTTAAAAAAGTAGTGCGTTCCTCGGGGTAAGGAAAACGCAGTAAACGCTTTGTCTGCAGGCTTATTACATGATACACTTCTCATGAACTTGATTAAACGCGCTGTTATTGCTGACAACTCGCTCTTGCTTTTTCATGCCTTTAGACCACTCGGCCACAATGCAATCGCGGATTAGCACGCCTCCCTTTATTTCCACAATGCAATCGCGGATTAGCACGCCTCCCTTTATTTCTACCCGAAAGACGCGGGTTCGATCCCGGCCGCGGTGGCTGGAATTTCTTTGGAGGAGAAATTCTAGAGGCCCGTGTACTGTGCGATGTCAGTGCACGTTAAAGAACCCCAGGTGGTCGAAATTTCCGGAGCCCTCCACTACGGCGTCTCTCATAGCCTTAGTTGCTTTGGGACGTTAAACCCCATAAACCAAACCAAACCAAACCTTTATTTCTTCATGCGGATTTCTTCCCTACCTTTCCCAGCGTCGCACCTGATCTATGAAACGCAGTTATAAGTTAACGTTGCGCTTTTGGCACGAGCTTCCTACCTTTGGGACGAGTTGAGTTGGGATGCTGCAAGCTACAGGTGGGGTTAGCCTTGCGGTTTCTGCCGGCAATTGCTCCGCCGTCGCGACACCTGCAATAACTAGCTCACATAATCCGGCACCAAAATCACAAACACAAATAACAGTCGCTCATGCTGTCACAATGTGGAGACTAGGTCCGTGTCCAGTAAGTACTTAAGAAGAATACGTGAAGCCTCCTTTCTACAGAATGGGTTTCCGGCGCTGGAAAACAATGTCTTGAAGGGAGCTGTGGGGGAGTCCTACCTTCTTCACCGAACCGAATAACACGCACCGTTCCGCGTTGTAAAGAGTACAGCACATTAAGTAATGTCCTATATCACCGCACACACCACAAGTTGAACATGATGTAGGTGACGCCAGGCCCGTCTTATACATCCACGCAGGAGTACGAGCAGAGCCTGTGCGTATGCGGTACAGTGAAGTTGCTTGCGAACTTTGGAGACCCTTGGTCACACATGGCTTGTTGGGTGAGCCCCACAAAAAGTGAAGTGACTCAACACTGTCGCTCTGAAGATTCTCTTGTCATCTTGAGGAACTTCTCTCGAAGGGTTCCCAGACAGCGCTCTGTGGGCGAGGTTGTCCGCCATCACGTTGTCTATGATACCTATATGCGAGGGCACCCATTGGGAGCGTATAGAGAAGCCTCTGCTGCTCAGATTGTGCAACAAGCGTAGAGAGCTAAGACACAAAGGATCAATAGGGGACTCACGCTCTGGCCTTTGAAGGGCAGATTTTGAATACGAAAGGATAACAACACGTTGAGCCGTACAATACCCTAGCTTCTTGAGAGCCGCCTGAATGGCAACGCTTTCGGCCGTTGTGTAGGACACGACTTCAGTCAAGAGAACAGACCAGGCACACTTAAAAGAGGGAATGTGAAAAGCAGCAGCACTAGCTCCTCTGGTCTTGTCCACAGAGACATCGGTAAAAATTTGAAGATGACGATCATATTCAGACTTAATGTGTTCCAATACGAGCGAGCGTGTTGCCGCCAAAGGAGAACTCTTAGCGCGAAGATGAGGAATTGTCAACGAACAGTTGAGGCTCGCAAATGACCAAGGTGGTTCCAAACTCTTGCTCCGACCTTGAACGTCAATACCCAGTGAGCCGAGGGTAATAAGTGCCGTATACACTAGAGACTCAGATTCGAAGACGCTGAGAAGGGCTCGCCCGGCTACCGTCTCTTTGAGGCGGCTAGGAGGAGGAGGATATAGAAGAGGAAAGGCAGGGAGGTTAACCGAAATAATAATCGGTTTGCTACCCTACACGGGGGGAAGGGGGTGAGGGGATAAAAAAAAGAAAGAGAAAGGAGAGTAACAGAAAATTGAAGTCACTATAAAACGTCACTGTTCGTTAAAGTCACAGCCTATCGTGCAGGCCAGAAGTTCTCAAGAAGCGGAGCAGTGCCTTGCAGGCCTTCTCCGCCGACGACCGCCGCGGCCAGGGGCCGAGAATCTTCATTTCCGTGAAAGGGCGTGTATATAGGCGCTCCAGCGCACGGCTGAGAGACTGCCTTTCGGTGGTGTAGGCAGGGCAGTCACAAAGAATGTGGGTTATGGTCTCGTCTTGCCCGCAGATGGAACATGCAGGACTATCAGCCATACCGATTAAGAATGAGTAGTGATTGGTGAACGCTACACCAAGCCAGAGGCGACACAGCAAAGTTTCTTCTCGTCGTGGTAGGCCTGATGGTAGCCGGAGCTTCAGGTCTGGGTCCAAGGATTGTAAACGGGAATTGCAAAATTGGCCGGAATTCCACGCGGCAAGCGTGATGTCCCGCGCAAGTGCGCGAAGCCTGCTCGCTGCATCCGATCTCGAAATGGGGATCGATACAAAATCGCCGTCGTCGTGCGCAGTTCGCGCGACCTCATCCGCGCGGTGATTACCTGCTATGCCGCTGTGCCCCGGTAGCCATTGGTAGGTAATGTCATGCCCTTTGTTGATGGCAGAGTGATGTAGCTGTCGAATTTCTGCGACCAGTTGTTCATGGGCTCCACGGCGAAGAGCAGCTTGTAAGCCTTGGAGGGCAGCTTTCGAATCGGTGAAAATAGACCACAGCTGAGGGCGCTGCTGACTGATGCATTCAATGGCGACACGAAGAGCGGTGAGTTCTGCACCCGTCGAAGAAGTGCGGTGACCTGTCCTAACTCTAATTTCTGTAGTGTTTGCGGGTATGACGACGGAGCCAGAAGAAGATATAGGGTTCACTGAGCCGTCGGTGTAAACGTGCACCCGGTTTGCATGGTGCTCATGTAAATATTCAAGGGTGACTTGTTGTAGTTCTGTCGGCGATAAGTCTATCTTCTTCCTGATGCCGGGTATCGAAAGAAGCACACGGGGATTATGCAGGCTCCAAAGTGGCGAAGACGGTCTAGAGGCAGGTGTAAACTGGGACGGCAGAATGGCGGGATGTGCGTCAATGACGTCTGTAAACGATGTGCGTGGCCTGGTAATAGGAAGACTGGCAAGATGGTGAGAGGGAACCCGGGCGGCTAAGTTGCAATAATAACCTTGCTGAAGCAACAAGGCTAAGAAGTTTCGATACAGATTCATAAAAAACTGTATTGTTAGGAGCAGTCTGAGGAACAACAATAGTTCTCCTGAAGCCTTTCTGTGCAAAGCTTCCAAGACGTTACTGATGAGGATTGCTAACTTGCGATTCTACGGAGCGCATTGAGACGCGAAGATAATGATGCCACAGTCGAGTCCACAGCCCGTCGCCACTGTAGACGGTAGTGAATTACAACGCCCAAAAAGCGCCTATGAGTTTACTGACTAATGAAAGAGTTATCGAGGTCTATCTTCAGCTGCGCATAGCGTCTTCCTATGCCTGGAAACAAGACAAAGCCGGATGTTTCCATCGATAGAGGCAATGCAACACCTTGAAGGTAATTTTGAACTGGAAGCAGGGCCTGAAGAGCTATCAGAGCTAGCCGCTTGTGTTGGTATCCGGTAAACCAAACACAAATGTCGTCTGCATATATGGACATATGGAGATGCCTGCAATTTACTTGCAGAGCAGCGGAAAGGCCAGCCATTACAACATTAAGGAGCAATGGCGAAAGAACACTTCCCTGAGGTACACCTCGCGATACCGTCCTTTCAGTGCTTATGGTACCGCCTAAGCGCACTCGTATTTTACGATCACTGACAAAAGAGTGAATGAATCGCAAAAGATGTACCTGTACGCCTATATTCTGCAAACTATGCAGTATTGGGCTCTGAAAGACGCTATCATAAGCCTTTGATACGTCTAGGAAAATAGCTAGTGTTGAAAGGCCGAAAGCTCTTTGATGTTCAATGTGGCCTATCAAGTCCAAGACGCTATCTTGCGAGCTTAAACCTGGGCGGAATCATGTCATACATATCGGCAGAGCCTTTCTGTAATCTAACCACCAGATAAGCGCTTACTTGCCAGCTTCTGCATAAATTCAGCCACACACGACGTCAGTGATACAGGACGATACGAGGCCAAGTCCTTCACTTCTTTGCCAGGCTTCTGCACTGGGACAACACGAGCCACCTTCCATCAAATATGAAGGACGCCAGTCTCCCACGCTCGATTCAGATAGCTTAGGAGCATCTACCTGTGTTCCAAAGGCAGGTTCTGCAGTATCTGTTTGGTGATACCGTCGGGACCTGGTGCACATCGACGCCGCAAGCCGCTGAGCGCTGTGTGAAGCTCTCGAAGAGTGAAGTGTCCTTACCTTGTGCTCCGAACAGGAAAGGGCATTCGAGAACTTAAAAGACAAACTGTCTGAGGCACCTATTCGAAAGCTCCCAGATTTGAAAAGGGAGTTTGTCTTGCGAACGGATGCTGCCGACGGGGATATGGGGCTATCCTACTTTAGTCGCATGACGGAGTGCTGCATCCAGTCGCTTACGCTAGTCGCAAGTTGCTCCCTCGAGAGGTGTCCTATTCAAACGTTGAGAAGGAGGCTCTCGCTCTCGTTTGGGGAATTGAAAAATTCCAAGTCTTCCTTTACGGTAGACAGTTCCTCGTTCCAATCGAGCACCAGCGCCTGAAGTTCATGAAGGAGCCGAACACGAACACGGCTGTTCGTGTTCCTGCGCTGCAATGGTGAACTCCAGGAACGTAACTTCAGAGTAGAATATATAAAGGACAGCGAGAACGTAGGCGTCGATTTCCTGAGTCCGATAGAACAGTTGCTTATCAGATGTTGCTGCGTGACTGCGTTTTGATTGTGTAATGCTCATGTACCCAGTGTGTTTTATTTCTGGGATTCTATGTTGCAATTGTTAATGAAAATTCAGCACGTACTCAGGACTTTAATGGGGGACTTGTGCATCGTTGTGCTGTGTGTGTTATGTGCAAGTGTGAATATAGTGTGCGTCGGAGATCGTCGTCGGTAGCTGCGAATGTTCTTCTGTGCGGTAAACGGACACACGAGCAATGACGCCCTTATGCGAGTGCGAATCGACTTTGTACCCCTTCAACGGCCGGCGGGCTTTCTGACGTCATGAGTGCTTCGAATGCTTTTGGGCAATATTCTTCGATGGAGGGCAGTGTCACAAGCCGCCTCCTAAATACCGAAATGTACGGGACAGCCCCCGCACGCCAGGCATGTTCCAACAGGAACCTCGGAGCAGTGACCGGGCAGCTCGAGGCCTTGACGGCCCCGTGCCACGCAACCCTGGAGAAAGGTTAAAAAGGCGGGCTCGTCCCGCCGACGGGCAGTGCGCTTTGGGGAGATCCAGTTTCTCGGGTGCCTCCCGCGGAACCGAGCATGCGCCATCCGTCATACGGTACCCTGCTACGACCACCTCACCATCATCCCCCAGCTCGCCTCCGCCGGAACGTGAGAACTCTGTTGGCATTCCACATTCCTGAACGATCCATTCTAATGTATCTGCTTAGTATTGCTTGTTGTTGTATGCCCGTACATTCTACATAACCTGTAAGCTTTTAGTGTTACCATAATCTTTTTTTTGTATCCATGTAATTAATCTTGTATACAAGCTGATGTAATTCTTTGTGCCACCTTATCCTCGACTTGTTGAATTTGTTGATTTCGCTTTTATGTAACCGTGTAGCACTCTTCTTAGTATTTTAAGGCTCGTTCACGCTAGGCAGACGATTGGCCGATTTCCGTCAGCTGATGTTCGTCTGCGGCGATTTTTGTGCCGGCGGCGTGTCTGTCAAACTGGGCAGACGCAGACCGACCACCTGTCATCGCCCAACGAGCGCGTCGGCGTCGCCTCGGCAAGTCTGCAGCCATCGGCCGATCCGCGAGTCACACGAGGGCGACAACAGCGCCGACCGCACGCCAACGGAAGCCTGTCCCGTGTCCCGGCGGTGGATTTTGTGTCCCAGAGTCTCCAAAACAGCCGAGCGGCGGTCGGCAGTAGCGGTCATCTGTGCAAAATGGACGAGGTTCGAGCAGCGGCTACTGCTGCAGCAGCCGTGCTGCTTTTAGAAGCGATCGAACCGCCAAATAAAAAGGAAAGGAGATGCTGGGTGCAGCCGTGGCTGTTACAACGCAAGCAACAAGGCGCATAGCAGAATTCGGTGCGCGAACTGGCACTTGAGGACAACGAGGCATACCGAAGACGGATTTGCATGGATACCAATGGATTTGAGAATATCCTCGCGAAAATCAGACCCAACATACAAAAAAAGGACACCTGCTTTCGAGAGGCCATTCAGCCAGGGGAGCAGCTTGCTATGACCCTGAGGTGTCTTGCAACTGGTGGGTGTGCACGTATGACTGACTTTCGCGCGCCATGCCGCCGGCATTCAGCAGCTTTGATCTGCAGTGTTTGTGGATAACGTAACAAAAACCAGTCATTATCTCGGACCCCCACATACTACAGGCTTGGTGCCTGTTTTGGAACGGAACACTGAACTGAAGTAATCATATTGTAATGAAATTTACAGAGGCAGGTAAAACTGACCATCACCTAAGGTGTGTGTAAGCATACAGGATGTAACCATGCGAAAAAGCATTCGGCGCAAAATTTTTAGCATCTTTTCTGTATCGCAAATGAGTAGTGCTTTGGTGCAGATGTCAAAAGTCGCACAGGACTCAATGATGTTGTGTTTACCTCCACAGGAGACAGCCAGATGTCCTTTCAGTACGCATTTTATGTCACCCACAATACCATTTCGGGCATACTCTTTTGAAGTTTGCAAAGCCCTGTACCACGTTTTGGCTCCGGAGGTTGTGAAGGTGAATAAATATCTCACATTTCTTTTACGTTATGGCTGTTATGTATACCCACTTCACAACAGAGAGATGAGTTCATCACGGCAGTGCTAGGAGTTTAAATTGCCCGGGACGTTGTGACATAGCCGTACATACCTCTATGGTGCAAGCTTTGAGTAATAAAACAATCAGTGTTCGAAATTCTGTACTCCAGCTGTGTGCTGTCAGTGTTATTTCATAATCAGAACATAATTTATACAGGCATTACGCGCATGCCTAAATTTTTGCACATGACAGACTACCACATTGTCAGGTCATCTTAAATTGCGTAAACTAGTATGTATCGAAGGGGTGTGTGTACAGTGGAAAACATATCGTCGTACGTCGGCCATCTGAAAGTGGAGCAGAGTTTCGCAACTACAGTGCTCATTCAGTATTGTGCTGATGGCCCTTGTTGATGCGGATATGAACTTCATCTTTGTAGATACGGGGGAAAATGGACGGTTAAATGATAGTTGGGTGTGGTTACCACCCAAGCTGCGCAAGAAGATTGAGCATGACGTGGAGTTCCTGGCACCACCCACACTACTACTACACTCATTTACATCAGCACTGTATGTGATTGTGTAGGATGAAGGTTTCGGTCTAAAGCTGTATTTAATGAGGCCTTATCCTGTTGCACAGCTCTAGCTTGAAGCGAATTTTTAACTACAGGTAGGAGCCGTTTTACAAACTACTAAATATCAGTTGCCTTTCTTGCATGCATTTTTGTTCTTGTTCTCCAGTGCATGTTGAATGAAGAACTGAAGTGTAGCATGGTGACGCAAAGGCAGAAAGGCTAACAACTCTATTTGTGTGGCTGTGGTGTTAAGAGGAAATTGCAAAAACCCAGGTGCTATGTGTATACAGGGCGTTGCCAATTTTCCGCTTTATTTGGCCATATGTAGTATTTAAACTGTTCTCCAAATGATAAAATGTTGGGAAGTCTTCATAGCACCTGCTAACTCGTGAGCTAGGCATCGCTCTGCAGCCGAATCTTTTCCTACCATTTTTTGCTTCAGGAAAAAGAGTGCACACATCACTCCCACAAGCCTAGATAAGAAACTGTTATGATGGTATTACTTCATTACAGGTTGTTCAGGGCTAGAACAACGTCGAAGAATCCTTTTGGCGTGCTTGCCAACTCATGGCAAATGTACAGGGAACCGTTACGGAACAGTCCTGAACGATCAAGGTACCTTGTGCTTGTTACTGTTGTCCTCCACGAATACCTACGGCTGAGGAGGGGAACACGACAGCTGTACATGCGTCCTGAGAGTTTAGATGTTGAGGACATCCTGACTGGTAAGGTGTTCTTTTGGTTTGGTTTATTAGGGTTTAACGTCCCAAAGCGACACAGGCTATGAAAGACGCCGTAGTAAAAGGCTCCGGAAATTTCGACCACCTGGGGTTCTTTAACGTGCACTGACATCGCACAGTACACGGGCCCCTAGAATTTCGCCTCCATCGAAATTCAGCCGCCGCGGCCGGGATCGAACCCGCGTCTTTCGGGCCAGCAGCCGAGCGCCATAACCACTGAGCCACCGCGGTGAGACTAAGGTGTTGTTCTTTTGATTTACTAGTGCAAACACTATGCTCAAAGAAGCGGTATGCATGTTAAGAGTGCTAAATTATGCATGCTCACGGCACCTGTATGGTGAAGTGGAGAAAAATGAAACAACAAAATAAGCAACCTGTTTAAAATGGCTATGGCAAAAATAGCACCAAACATTCGAACCACTTTTTTTCATTGCCTGCCCTTGTCAGCTATCTTATCTATTTTTATTTTTTCATAATATCCAGATTGCCTATATGAAACCAAAGCAGGCAACTCAACTGCAGTGATACGTGGCATTATTTATATTCAGAAGTGACAGGAGTGATGCAGCGAGCAATAAAGGCTGTCGCACCTTGCACATATACACCGTGCCATCAGCAGGCAGGGAAAATATTCAGTCTTAGAGATATGTAAGACTCGGGGTGGATGCAAACGTAAAGCCACATGGCTATTCGCATATTACAATCACGCAAGCTCTTCAAGCATGGACTCCTTGTATGAAAGCAACGAAAACGAAGATTGCATACTGGTTTTCACACTCAGTTTGAGAATATATACACACTACAACAATGGTTCAGATGTAGGGGTGTGCGAATATTCGAAATTTTCGAATATAATTCGAATATTATATTTTTAGTATTCGTATTCGATTCGAAATCCAAGTAATCGTGTAGTTTCGAATATGCGACACGACGCGAGTATTCGTATCTAGCCGAATATTTTATTGCGAGCACCGGCGTTCATTTCGGTCCGCAAGTCCTATCGACAGAGACATAACAGCATGGCGGCGCCCAGAGCAATGCGTAACGTTGGGCCATGCAGTAGCTGACTGCACTGGTGAGCTTCTTTGTGGCTATACCTGCGAACCTGGTATCGTCAGAGCTGTGCACGAAATACCTCGTAATACTAGCCACTTCAGTGCCAATTCAGAGGGCATTTTCTGTGGCTGGAGAAGTGGTTTTAGCTAGAAGGGAACTACTTCTGCCTGACCATGTGGAGCAGCCGGTTTTCCTTCACGACAACCTTTTATGTTCATCCCAGCAACGTGCTTTTGTGCTTATGGCAAGCTAGCCTTGATCAATGCGGTGTACTAGCCATCTTCTCTGATATTTCCACTCTTCTAAAAACAATGTTCGAGACTTTGATACTTCTTGTGCAGCCACACACACCTTTTGTGCTCATTTCATCACTTATAGTTGAACTGTGATGTTCTTGGGTGCTCAAATAAATGTTTTGTAGTGGTTAAATGCGTCTGTCCTTGATTATTCGATATTCGATTCGATATTCGGAACCAATTATTCGCATTCGATTCGTATTCGAAAAATTTGATATTCGCACACCCCTATTCAGATGTGATGTTGTTTAATGAACTTTTCGGCCGCGGGACCGGTCTTCGTTTTTTTTTTCTGATGAAGGTCGGTTGGGTCTGAAACGTCCACTAATATATTTTGTCACGTCTGAACCATCGTTATGTATATCGCTAACCGAGCCCAAGGTAGTTTTTGGTATATACGTAAAGATATATAATCAATTATCTTTAAAAATAATTACCCAGTTTAGGTCCCATTGATGAACGCCATAAATTATTTTAAAAATACACATCCCCTATGTTTCCCCTTAATATACACCCCTTGTTTCGGTGACTGTTGCCTTCCGACGCACGCACGCACGCACACGCACACGCTCACACACACACACACACAAACAAACAAACAAACAAACAAACACGCACACACACACACACACACACACACACACACACACACACACACACACACACGCACACACACCGAAGATGGCCGCAGCAACAAAAACAGCGATTTATTTCCGATATACGGCATCTGGATGTTTTTTCTTCTGCTTTCTGATCGGTATTCTTTAAGTGATTAAATAATCGCTAATAGCTTCCATTGATCTACGCAACAAATAAAAATAAAAAAGTTTCCCTATACTCCTTCGTTTGTGTGGCTATTGGCTTCCTTCACATACACACACTCACACATGTGCGTAAATTGCTGAGGTCACAAGCGAGAAGCACTATATCGGTAACATTTCGGCGGGGGCCCGGCTTTCTTCAGAATGAACAGTTCGTGAATGGTAGCAGACGTTTACGTCGGTAATTAACACCACCCATACATATTGTGCTCAGGAACAAGATAGGCACTGGCTGTGACGCAATTGTCGCGGATAGAATGGTATATGGCAATGAAAGATACATGACGAAAACAGGAATTGCGATATGAAAACACACATGCAGGAATCATAACACTTGCCGGTGCGGATAAGACAGGGCGCCAGGACTTTCGTTTAAGCCAACAGAAACAGTATCAAATATGCATATAAGATATGATTCTGATTCTGATTCTTATTTTGTTGATAGAGCGAGCGGGAATCCTGAGTGCTTAGCGGAAGGCTGGGGAGCGAAGAGCAGTCAGCCTTTTTGTTGCTGAAGCGTTAACAGAAAGGGGTTCCGGTTTGTGCTTTGTATTGCTTTTTGCACACAGAGCACTCCGGCAGATAATTCATGCTTTAACAGTCAGAGCTAAATCTCCCTTTAATTTTTACTTGATACTCAGAAGCGGTGTTGATGGCTGTTATTCAGGAGTGATATGTGCGCAGATTTTGCGCCTTGGCTAATTGCAAGGTGGGCAGCTTTCTGATTCACGATTGCAAATTTTAGAAATTAGCAAGTCACGTAAATTTTTTGATAGTCGGTAAACTATTCTAGGTGGATCTTGGAATATTAATTTCAGGGTTTCGCTTTTTCTGATGATGTTATGATGCCTCCGAAGAATGCCGGTGACGTCTGTAATAAAAGCTTAATACGTGAATACCAGATTGGTTTCTTGAACTATGTTAGGGTGATCGGATCTGTCCAAGAGTCTATAGGCAAAATCTTCTAAAAGTGTATCGTCATAATTTCATACATTGCCTATAGAGGGTCTCTAGAATTTGTATTGTCTATAGACTAGTCTATATGATTTGTCTACGGAAAATATAAACTTTATAGACAAAAGCGTACGGAGATTTTATAGGCTGTCTCAAAAAATTTGTAAGGGTTACGGCATACAAATTTATCCGGAGGTTTTATGTTGACCTTCATACACGTCAAATATTTTCTTCGTGCCGAAGCCATGTGAACCCGGCCGTATCAACCGGCTAGAATCGGTTCAAACAAATGAGAAATGGCGCTCCAGAGTTGAACCCTAACTGAACCCGAAAGGAGTCAACCCGCACCGATGCCGAAAACATTCAGGTTCGACATCCTGCTCGTAGAGGATTCTAACATGCGCAGGAGCGAATAAGCGATAAACGATTGTGTTATGAGCAATGCACCAGTAAAGATCACTGCACCATCCGGGGGGAACGCGGAAGGAATAATTAAAGGAGCAAAAAGTCAGCTAAGCGCGAACAATAAAGGGCGAACCTTTGTTGTGGTGGACGCAGATTTAAGTGATGTTCCTAGAAAGTGAAGTGGACGAGCTGCAAGTAACGACCCCACAAGCGCGGATCTCGGTATGCTGAGTACCAGAGGTACGTTATCAGGGCATCCACGTGGAGGACTCAGTACTCACTGCTAACCATGAGCTAAGAAATTTGGGACATGAAAAAAAGTTTGAGGTCACAGAAGTGAACGCAACTGCGAGTAGCGAAAATGGTTTTCAACATAGTGGCAGTTATTTTAACCGAAGAATGGGAGGAAGTAGTACAACGTACGCATTGGACGCATTGCTATTGCTACGCACTGCTTTTCAGTTAATTTTGAAATATGCTGGTAAAAGTCAAGAACCCCCTATCAGTTTAACTGCAGTAATCGCAACCAATTCTACATTGGTGAAACGGGAAAATTCACCAGAAGAATAAAAGAGCATTAACGGAATGTCCAAAACTCACAAAGTGGCTTCCAGTGCGATTGCCGAGCACGCGCATGAGAAAGCGCATGATACAGACTGGGACAACGCCGTGATTTTATCCAAAGAGCAGAACTGCAGGATACGCCTTTTGCTTGAGTCATCGTACATCCAAACAACGCCTGATACCGTGAACCGGAAATAAGGAAGGATACGCATAAGGGCGTCAAGGGCACGAATTTTGCAGGAAGTGGGAATAACGGCGACATGGGAGGAAGATTTCTGCCTAGTGGCTAACCGACAGCAATAACAGCAGGAGCCTGCTCCGGTTCCTCCATGAAAACACCTTACATTCTTTCCTTTAATATGCAGCGAACTAAAATTATGCCTTATGGCAAGTGTGCGAAATAAAACGGAGGATGCCACCCACCTACATGCAATCATTACGTCATATTCTACTTATTTTTGTGGCGACTGCTTGTACTCCTAGCTTTATTGTGAACAAAGAACCCGTACGGGCTCCGAAACCTCCTTTTAAAGTGTTAGGGCTAAGGATCTCGTGTCGCAGAAAATCCCGAGTCGTCGTCGGTGTCGTCGACATCGTTCACTGTGAGCGAAAAATCCACGAAAATACGCCGGAGAAGCAACCGAGAAGGCAGGCGGGCCGTCTAGGTCACGCAACCTTGTGGCGACATCACAACGTCCCACCGGATTGTGGTCAAACTGTGCACCGTGGCAGGTTGCTGTTAAACTCATGACTCAAAAGAAAACATTCGACAGAAGTCTGTCTGGTTGGGAAATTTAATGTTAGGAGAAGGTAAGTGACGCCAACCAAGTAAAATACAGGAAAAACACGACGTTTCGGGACCGGCTCGGCCCCTTCTTCACGGTGTGACTACGGGCGAGCGCAGCTTGGCTTTTTAAGCCCCTGTGTGGAGGACCTGCGGGTCAATGGCCGCAGCCCATGGACGTAGGATGAGGGGAGAGTCCCCAGGGAACGATTAACATTCTCTCGTGTTTGCTGTATGTGCCACGACTCGAGTAGAAGCCTCCTGCGTGGGTTAGCTTCCGTTTCCACGCAGGAGGCTTCTACTCGAGTCGTGGCACATACAGCAAACACTAGAGAATGTTAATCGTTCCCTGGGGACTCTCCCCTCATCCTACGTCCATGGGCTGCGGCCATTGACCCGCAGGTCCTCCACACAGGGGCTTAAAAAGCCAAGCTGCGCTCGCCCGTAGTCACACCGTGAAGAAGGG
The DNA here is from genome assembly GCF_055824585.1 of Amblyomma mixtum. Lineage (NCBI taxonomy): Eukaryota > Metazoa > Arthropoda > Arachnida > Ixodida > Ixodidae > Amblyomma > Amblyomma mixtum. The sequence goes on from NC_143013.1 coordinate 198,214,535, forward strand.
GCCGAGCCGGTCCCGAAACGTCGTGTTTTTCCTGTATTTTACTTGGTTGGCGTCACTTACCTTCTCCTAACATTAAACTCATGACCGGTGGTGAGAGGCTGCTCGGGAAGAGCAACCCTGGTCGCACAAGTCAAGGTCTGTTTTCATTTGACTTGGTCAGTAGCTATTATACAATTACGAGGGTCGTTCAATAAAGATTTCCCCTGACTTACTTCCATTTATTGCAGGACGCTGAAACTGCGCATGTGTAATGAATTAAGTCACTATAGGTCAGGTGCCAATGTGCAACTCAGAACTAATAACAGTCTTTCTTTTAGAGGTGCTGAAGTGGTGTGAGGTGTGATAATGGATGCATTGTAATACAGAACAGTCATCAATTTCCTGTACTTGAAAGACCGCATTCCAAGGGAGACGTTCAATGAGATAAAAGCGGTTTATGGGGAAGATTCTCCATCATTTGATGTAGTGAAGAACTGGTATCGTCAATTCAAATGTGGTTTGACTTCGGTGGAAACGACTCCGATTGCAGGGCAACCCCACTCCGCTATCGATGAACACACCATCCAGCAAGTGGAGGCCGCAATTTTGGAAAACCGCCGCTTAACCGTTCGAGACCTAGCCCAAAATCTCAAGATTAGTGTGGGGTTCATGGTAAAAATCATTCAGGACTATCTTCATATGCGTAAGGTATCCGCTCACTGGGTTCCCCGGCTGCTCACACCTTTCCAAAAGCAGGAACGAGTGGAATGCTTTCAGGCTCTTTTGACCACGTGCCGTGGAAGCCAGGAGGACTTTTTCAACAGACTGATTGCACAGCATTAAAGCTGGGTCCATCACTCTGATGCGGAGACTTAAGTCCAGTCGATGCAATGGAAGCACTTGGACTCACCGCCTCCAAAGAAGGCACGTGCCCAGCCCTCGGCGGGCAAGGTCATGCTCACAGTCTTTTGAGACCAGCACGTTGTAGTCTTGATGGACTTCCTAGAAAAGGGTGCCATGATTACAGGGGCATAGTATGCTTCACTGCTGCGGAAATTGCGGAAGGCCATCAAAAGCAAGAGACGTGGCATGCTCACCAAAGGTGTCCGCCTTCTGCAAGACAATGCCCCAGTTCACAACTCACATGCTGCCCAGATGGAAGCACGCTGCTGCGGCTTTGAAATTCTACCGCATCCCCCTTATTCACCCGACCTCGCACCATCAGACTTCCACCCCTTTCCAACAATGAAATAATAATTGAAGGACAAGCATTTTCCAGATCATGAGACTCTGATTTCTGAAGTCACAACATGTACCTTTGGAGCAACCTGTCGGCTTCTACATGCGAGGTGTTTGCAGTTGCATAAAAAGATGGGAGAAGTGTGTGTCCCTGGGTGGTACCTATGTAGAGAAGGACTAATAAATCTGCAAAGCTTCATTGCTCTCCGTCCAGTGGAAGTGGGTCAGGGGAAATCTTTAAGGAACGCCCCTCGTAATTCAGAATAAGAGGGAGCATAGGATGGCTACTTACGGATAGAACAGGAGCTATTTTAGGGGGTCTGAAGGCGTTCGGGAAGAAGGGTAATGTGAGGGGGAAGCTTTCGGAAAGTACAGTTCGCAGTGAAGGCCTGTGTGGTGAACACAACAGGTTCCTGCATAGCCAGAACCTGAGAACTGAGAAGAAGCGGAGGAAGGAATGTGAGATAAATCGCAAAAGAAACTACTATAAATAAGAAAGTTGAAGTCAGTGATATAGCTTATATTATTATGCAGGGAGGCAGACTGCCTTCAAAGCGGATAGAGATCAGGGACCGGATGGAAACATGAGCTATAGTAGTGAGTATTTGCTTTCACGAAAAGGCATCGTAGGGACCGCGGGGAAGCTCCACTTATTCCAGAGTATAGTTTGAGAACGGTGCAGTGTAGGCCAGCTGGAGGCCGAGAAAGCAGGGGAGCAGGAATATTGGGTATGCAGCGGTTTACTTGGAGAAGAGAATATGGCGGGCAAATAAATGCTGTAAACCCTTTAAGCCCCGCGCTGTTCGGGAGCATCAGCTGAAAGGGTTTTTTTTTTCTCGCATACATCGCCAGTTTAGACCTTTCCGCGGCCGTTTGTTGTGACAAAAGTCGCTTGTAACTTCACAGTATGAAACACACAAAAAAAGAGATGACTGCTAGCATGTCATTGTTCAAAAACAAAACGCGCTAAATGAGGTCGTTGGCAAGGCGTCGGATGTTGGCGACTAAGATGAGCAACGAGGGCTGACTGGCGTGAGAGGCAGACATTCTACCTCCCTATAACTTGGAAGAAAAGCTGCCTCGAGCAGTTTTTTTGCCCAAGAATTCCTACTATATATATGAAGAAATAAACGAAATTCAGTGGAATTGAGTTTAAATATCTGACTTCACTCTCTTGAGAATAAACCAGGGAAACTGAATATTGCACCTACAAAACCTAACAGTTCATCATGAACGTATTGAAAAAAAGAACACAAAAAAGGCGAGGCGAAAGTCGTCGGTATGCAATTACAAATAGGGCTAATTGTTGTCTGACATCGTATTTATGTTTACTTATGACTGTAATTTATTCCATAAATTTTTACCTGCTTAAAAAATGTGAAATTGTGAGCAACAAAGCGTGAAGATCAGTATAGTTGTAGAGTGCATCAACAAGGCGAGACACAAAGCTTTGGTCGAACACATGCAGAAAGATACGAAATTAGTACGAGTCAAAGGAATTGTCTTCATATTACGAGATATGAACCCTCACGTAGAGTTTAGGTGCTATTCATACAATTTTAGAAAACTGATGTTTAACATGAGTCAGCAGAATTACCTACTCATAGTAATTACTTAAGGGAAATATGAGAGATTGATCACTTGGGTATAGGACACTTCCCACTGTAGCACTGACTTGCGTATAGTGGCGAATATATATATATGAAAGGCATATTTTGATCAAAATAGATCAGACAGGAATAAGTAGTACTAGGAACAACTATACAGGCTCATCTTAATGTTTAGGCATATCGGAAAGAATGACTAGACCGGAAGCACATAACTTGCAACACTTAATCTGGTACGCGAGAGACTGTCGTTTCACGGCCATATTCACAGGTGGTAAAAGATTGTATAGAGAAAGCCTCAAATAAGTCATTATGATGAAGTTCTGGAGGGGATTTAGCGGCCTTCGGTGCTAAGAAAAAATTAATGGAGAGACAAAATGACCCCAAAATGATGATGAGGCGTGCATGCTAAAGGTATGTCAAGCCGCCACACCGAGAAGCAAAGCAAGAAATACGATTGCCCGACATTGAGAAAACATAGGGGTACTGCAGACTTGAATTACTGTTCCGAAGAGATGGTACAAGCAAGGATTAAGGCTACAAGCGGTCGGTAGATGACATATATTCGAAGTAATGATTAGAAGGTCCTTAGAAGTTCTGGGACCACCTGAATGTACTTGGTACTAATTCGGAAGCAATGCACCAGTTTATATATTTATGTTTATTTATTTCAGAGGTACTGCAAGCCTTCGCAGAAGGCATTTGACAGGAGTGAGCATACCTTGTAAAGAAAGTACAAAAAAGTGCAACAAGACATGATAATGACAACAGTGGTGTCATCCGCCTGCTTGAGCAGATTAACAGTGAAAAAGAAAAAGAAGAAAAAAAAACAAAGAAAAATCCTTTGTACAAGCTTGCGCTGTTGAGGCGTATAGAAGCAAGACTGACACTTAACACAAGAATGCGGGCTTCAACAGCTCGCTTTGGCAGATAAACACTAACGGAAGACACACGCTGTTCCGTCAGCAAACACAAGATGCCAAACACAAAGATTGATGAATAAAGTAATATCACGTGAAGCCTAACGCGAAAATGAGATTAGGAAATTTTCCGAGGAAAATGAGCCTAGGATATTATGAGCGTAACAAAATGAAAAATGAAGGGGCTATGCGATTTATTTCGTAACAGAAGGAACCATTATATAGTGCGGTGACACCAGCTCTATTCGAGTTGATGCAGGCAGGTTTAGAGAGCAGGATTTTGACATTCACATAAAGCAGTTAAACTAGGAACAAGCTGCTGGAAAGAGTTCCGTTCAATAAAGCAAGAGGTTAAGCACAAATTCCTATGAGGCTAATCGCATTTATTTTAAAAGCGTAACCAAGACAGTGTACACGGCCTTAAGCAATTAATTGAAAACTCAACAAATTGCAGCAGCCTCGAGAGGAAGTAGAAAGTAGCGGTTTTGCAAAGGCACGGGTGGAAAGGTCCGCGCTGATTTCTATAGGGCTTTAGGAGTGGCATAGGAGTTATACAAAATAACAGTAAGAACCATCAGTGAGCAACTACAAGATTGGACGGAAGAGGTTCATGTGTTGAGAGAACTGCAAAACATTTTCATAGAAGCTCATGGAATAGCAGATAATAGCAGTATAAACCATCAAAGAGGAGCTATGAGATTGAACGACAGAGGTTGTGGTATTGAAAGAACTGCAGAACAGCTCCATACGAGCTCATCGAATAGGCGATAACTTCTTTGCATTTATCGCAGGAGACCAAATGAAGGAAATAATATAGAAATGAAGACCGGCAGCTGTCATCACGCATAGGGAACTGCGGGCATAAACAGCTATGAAGTGATTCGGTGAACCTGGAAAAGTGCAATGACCGAAACTTGGTTTGATGTTTCTTCTTTGGATATTCGAATTGTGTTGTTGAAATAAAGCATAAGAGTGTGGGCAGGATTTCCTTGGGGCCACGTGAGAGCACAACTAACGAATCTCTCCAAAGTGATATCAAGTGGTCGAAGTTCGAGCGCGTGAGGCAAAACGTAAGGCTGATTATGAAAAACTGTCGAAGCGAATGGAGAAGAGACCGGTGGCGAAAAAATTCTCATGTACTTATGCTGCTGAAGTACTGATACTACAAACCCCTCCGCCGGTGGCTCAGTGGTTACGGCGCTCGGCTGCGGACCCGAAAGACGCGGGTTCGATCCCGGCCGTGGCGGCTGAATTTCGATAAAGGCGAAATTTCAGAGGCCCGCGTACTGTGCGATGTCAGTGCTCGTTAAAGAATCCCAGGTGGTCGAAATTTCCGGAGCCCTTCACTACAGCGTCATTACAGCACGAGTTGCTTTGGGACGTTAAACACCAATAAACCAATAAACCAAACCTATTGATACTACAAGCAGAACGAAATGGTTTCCTGATAAGTGAATGTCAAAGGAAAGAGAAATACAGTAAGGTAATGGGGAAAAATAAAGTGAGAACCTCACAAAACATTCATTGTGAAAAGAAAATGCTGGAAAAGCCGACTTCGGAGTTATATAGGACGGCTGAAACTAAAATTAAGAGAAAACGTCTTCCTCAATTCCGAAGGAAAAGTTTCAGTTTTCGAAGATAGGGCGGGCTGCTTGAGGCCATATTGCTTGAGGCCATATTGCTTGAGGCCATATTCTACGCCATGGACGACATTTGTTGTTGCAGAATGCAACAAAGAGAAAAGATGGATCGTATACTGTTATCCCATGTAATGCTGACAGGTCATTGATGCACAAGGTAGCAGAGAGATCCAAGGTCCACTCGGGTTTAGGAACAATGAAGGTGTGTAACTCCGGAAAAGTGGAAGCAAGTGAAAGACTACTAGATAAGGGCTAAAGTAGCTTAAATAGAGGCAGAGGAAAATTGACGGCTAGTCCGAGGAAATCTAGCATGGTAGAACTGAATGGCACTGTGACAGTTATCAATACCTCGGTACAATGTTGAGGCTGCTAATTGTCTGTTGCTCTATAACACCATGTTTTGGTATTATGGGCTTTTATACAAGCTCCGTTATCATTCTACAGCTACCTTGGCGCACGTGCCACCGAAGTTGACTCCCCCGTGTGCTCTTGAGCAGCAAGCAGCTGCGAGCACCGCGGCGCCGGCATGCTAGATGCGTAGTTGGCGTCCGGACGGCAGTGTTTATTCCTGCTGGAAAGTTTAATGTCCCGAACCTTCATTGCAATCTTTTCCCCCTTGTAACATGGGTCACTTTTTCATTCTGAATTGTCAGGAAATTGCTCATTACTCTCTCCTACATCCCCTTCCATCTTGTTTTAAAGCACGGCTGCTGGCACGACGACCACGCATAGTCTACCAAAGCACGAACGGCGAAGATTCTCCTCCAAGACATGTTTCAGAAAACTGCCGCCTTCCTTTTCGTTAAGGTGCTGGTAGCCTTGGCTATGGACCAATATTACCCAGAAATGCGCAGCGATCTTCAAGAGTGCCAAGATGCCAGCAAGGTGAGGACTTTAACGTTGCCTATGTTTTCTGATAACCGGAGGCATGCATTTGCTCCTGGCGCTTTTACTTCTTTTGAAGGGCCGAAGCTGACCCAGATGTGACATGATTTAACCCAGATCTCCAGAGTGTTTTTAAATTAGACCTCAAAGCCCCGAATTATCTAACTGTAGTGTTTTGCTAGCGAAAAAGAATGTTTCGAATTGCGCTCAGGGCCCCTGTAAGGCCAGAAAAGTGGAAGACATCTCCAGGTGGTTGCCAGACAGGAATAAGAGTATGATCCTGCTCAGGATCCTGCATGTGAATTAACTCCGCAACTGCATATAGGCTGCCCTAATATGTGGTATATGGATATTATCCCGATTTAAAAATAATACATTAAAATATATTACCAGCGCAAAAGGTCATTCAGCCGTTTCAAATGAAAAAGACGTCATCCTGAGGGAAGTATCAGCTGCAAGTGCAGGGCTTCTTAGTTGCAAGCGATGAACAGGGCACAAGGCCACAAAAAGGGTACATTTTAATTCAGCAGACACTTCTGCAGAGACAGTTTTGGGGTATGATCCAACCTTTAAATCTTTTTGAGGCTGCCATTTGTAAGTGAGACACTATTTTCCGAGAGCCTACAATTTGCACTCACAGGTTAAAATGAGCAAAAGCCGTCAAAGATGAGTCTGAGTTCTCAAAGGTACTCAAGGGTAAGGACTCAAGGACTCTTTGTGAGCGACTGATAATTATTACCATTTTTCATAATCCTGTTCGTTCTTTAATTTCACTTCATTACTTCTACCATTGAATGTTTGGCTTTAGATAATAGATGTAACGCATGTAAGGCTCTTCTTGATGGAGCCATGTCATGATTGTTCACATATTCCAGTTCTCTGTTACAGTAAGTAATACAAAGGCTTGTCATTGCATTTCCAAAGTCAGGGATCCGTGCACGCCACGTACGTTAAAAAGAGGTGCGATAATTTTAAATGCAAGAATCCTGCCACCGACAGCGACCCCCGTATTGGAGTGATAGTGTGATGTCACGAGGCGTGTTTGCATGGAAGTGAATTTTTGTGTGTCCTGCCTAGACAGCTAACGGGGAAGCTGTCTGGATTTACATGCCCTGGGTTTTCAACACCGCGGTTCAGAAGCAGTCTTAGCACAGTGCCCTTTTACACAATGGCTTGCCATTCCTGATCATGACTCTTAAATGGTCGTTTTAGTTCCTTGGAGTTCTTCACTGCTTGCGTGCGAACCTCATCTTCGCTCGTTCCTTCCATCTCGTGCAACGTGTCATTCATTGCCAGCTGCAGACGCTCATCAGCCTCTGTCACGCACTTAACTTGGAAGCCCTTCTACCAATGAAGAGCGAGCATTGCTGAGGCGCCCTGTTCCTCTGGATGGGGTGATGGGAACTCCTACTATAACGCCGGAGCCCTCAAGCGTTCCCTGTGTGTTTGCGTGTCTCGTGCCTCCGTGTGAAGGTGATTTAGGTGGTCTTGATCTCCGTCCGTCCGTCCGTCCGTCCGCTGTTCGATCGATCGACCGAGCGCGAAAATGAGCCCATGCTTATATGATTCCATTATACTTGCGTTACTTGACCTTAGATTTTTCTAAGACCTAAAGCAAACATCAGTTGTGCGCGGTATCGTCGTTTCAGGGCGTGGACGAAGGCACCACCACTGTGTGTGTGCGTGTGTCTGTGGGTGCGTGTGCCTGTCTGTCTGTCTGTCTGTGTGCGTGCGTGCGTGCGTGCGTGCGTGTGTGTGTGTGTGTATGTGTGTGTGTGTGTGTGTGTGTGTGTGTGTGTGTGTGTGTGTGTGTTTTGCTTGCGCGAGAGCGACCCAGCCAGCAGCAGAAGCTCCCTCCGTTGCCGCACGACGATTTCCAACTGGCGAGGAGGTCGTTAGGAAGGCTACGGACGGACGGCGAACAAAAAGGGGGTCGCCAACTGCAGGGGTCGCAGTCGTCGAAGAGACATCAGTCGCTTGCTGGGAAAAGCATAATGGAGAAATCGACCACGAGCCTGCTGACTAAGAGGACCCGTCCCAAGGGATGAGGGAAAGAAAATTCTCTGTAGGACGCGGCGGGCAGTGGGGACGACGGAGAGAATGGTTTTGGACACATTATTGAGAGGCCGCACCCTGACGGCAAAGTTGTTTTACCGCGTTTTACATAATGTAAATAAATTCTAGTGCAATCTGCAATCTTCATTTCTTGGTGGTTCGGCTCCATCGGGAGAATGAGAGAAAGGAGGAAAGGAGCCTGCCTCAGTTCATGCTTCGTTTTCTCATGCGCAGTGCTATCCTGATGTCGGGGTGTGGTACCAGATATACAGAAACTACTACTCCGACCCTGACTTCGGAGGAACAGCGAAATGTGTCAAGTATTACACATACGGCACATACGAGAACTTCTCGACACCGATGGCCTTCAGTTACGGGACGACTGGAACAGAATCAGTGTAAGCAAAACCAGCCTCCGTCGACAAAGCTCCGTATTACTGCGCTAACACAGGGTAAACTTAGCAACATGGTTTTCACTGATACAATTGCGTGCATGCAAAGAATTTATTTTATACAGATTGCTGTTTTTTCCTGTATTGTATTGCTAGCCACTCAACTGCGACCTACTAACCACTAAACAGACGCAAAATGCATATTGCCTGTCCCCGTTAGGCCTCATTCTACACGGCACTCGTAGTATCAAGGACGTTCCATGTCCGACGCTATAGTCGCGTTACGAGTAACTCTTGGACATTCTAACGAAAAAGAGGAGATGGCTGCCGCCGTAGCGAAGTGTGTAGAGAACTGCAAGCGACGTGATGAGGTCGCGTGTTCGCATCCCACCGGTGCAGCGTAGTTCTATTTCGTTCTCCTCCCTGCAAGTTATCGCTCTAGTAATCACGCAATCTCTTCCCCTAGTCGAAGTTCTCAAAATGTAACATTCCTGTGTGATTTACTGGGTAAAATTTACTGTTCAGCGAACTGGTTTGCTTTACCGCGTAGAAATAACTGTTACGTGCATCCGGATCACGTAGACGTATTTTTCCATGCCTGTGCGTGACGAGAAACAGGATGAATCTGTACAGGTGCCGTCAGAAGTAAATGGAAGGCAATATTCACGAAAAAATTTAATCTTTGGGCCCCCAATTCATGCATCCTTGAATACATATGTGCAGCCTAATTGTGATTGTGCGAACTGCGCTGTGCACCAACAAGCATGGACCATTATGCTCTAGATTTAAAGGAATTAAATTTTTTTGACAAAGGCGCCTTCCATTTACTTTTGACGGCGAGTATACATGATCTCCCTGGAGTAGTGGCGCATTTCTGAGCGCTGATGTTTTCACTCGAGAGTGTCTTCCATGAAAACAGCTGCCATTGGAGGATTGACGCTAACTCAGTTTTTGTATTTGAAGCTGGCCATGCGCTCCGAAGGGTGCTGTGGCGTAGAGCTCGTGGTGCTAATTTCCAGCACCCTTGGTTGTTTCAACTTTCCCAGAAACAACATCGCCGAGCAAACTTTCATTTTGTTCTGATCGAACTGCCCTCATCTGGGCACTAAACTCAGCTGTTATCTACTTTCTGAGAGCATACCGTAAAAGCGCGTGAGCTCAGGCGCAGTATATAAAAAATATCTAAAAAAATAGAGACAGCGGGACTTGGCTATCACACACAAAAATAGCTTTCGTAAATTTTGAGAACTCAAAACTCAAAGGTTTTTGAAGTTGTAAAACAACTTTATCTATGCCGTAATTAAAATTGATTCACATATTTTTCAGGAACGGCCTATATATCCTGACCTCCACTCCTCACTGTACGGGCAAAAATTTATTCACGTTTATTCCGGATGAAGGTAAGCATTGAATGGAAATGACTATATTGTCTTCTTGGTGTAATTGACGCTTTGCAGGGGTTGGACTGCTTCGGAATAAAAAAAACGTGATAAACGTTCTGACGCCAACATCATCATCATCATCAGCCTGAATAAGCCCACTGCAGGGCAAAGTTCACTCCCATGTCTCGCCAATTAACCCTGTCCTTTACCAGCTCCAGATACCATATCTCCGCAAACTTCTTAATCTCATCCGCCCACCTAACTTTCTGCCGCCCCATGCTACGCTTGCCTTCTCTTGGAATCTAGTCAGTTACCCTTAAGGACCAGCGGTTATCTTCCCTTCGCATTACATGCCCTGCCCAAGGCCATTTCTTCCTCTTGATTTCGACTAGGATGCCATTAACCTGAGTTTGTTCCCTCACCCACTCCGTCCGCTTCCGGTCTCTTTTGCATCTATCATATTTCTTTCCATAGTTCGCTGTGCTGCCCTTAACATAAGCTGAACCCTTTTAGTTAGCCTCCACGTTTCTGCCCCGTAGGCGAATAAAGGTAAGATACAGCTGTTGCATACTTTTGTCTTGAGGGATATTGGTAAACTGTCATTCATGATCTGAGAGAACCTGTCATACGCGCTCCATCCCGTTCTTATTCTTCTAGTTATTTCCCTCTCATGATCTGGATCAGCGACCACTACCTGCCCTAAGCAGACGTATTGCCTTACCACTTCGAGCATCTCGCTACCAATTCTGAACTACTGCTCCCTTGCTAGGCTGTTGAACCCTACTATGGTTTTCTGCATGTTAATTTTCAGACTTACCATCCGCTCTGCCTGTTTAACTCATTTATCATGCTTTGCAGCCCATGTTCCTTTGCGAGACGGTTGAACATTACTTTGGTTTTCTACATATTAATTTCAGACCTAGCGTTCTACTCTCCCTGTCTAACCTATTGATCATGCTTCGCAGCTCATCTCCTGAGTTACTTAGTGAGGCAATCTCATCAGGGAATCGCAAACTACTTAGGTATTCTCCGTTAACTCTTGTCGTAAACCGTTCCCAATAAATTACTCAGAACACCACCTGTAAACAGGCGGTGAATAGCAATGGCGAGATCGTGTCTCCCTGCCTGACTCTCTTCCTTATTGGAATCTTATTGCTGACTTTGTGAGGTACTATGGCAGCTGAGAAGTCGTAATAGATATCTTCCTGTATTTTCACACAAGACACCTCTACACCCTGATTCCGCAATGCCTGCATGGCTGCCGATGTTTCAACTGAGTGAAGTGACTGCTCGCTATATATACGGGTTGTTTGTATTCTGCGCATTTCTCTATCACCTGCCTGATAGTGTGAATGTGGTCTATTCTTGAGTATCCTTTACGAAAGCCTTCCTGATCACTTGGCTGATTGAAGTCTGAGGTTGTCCTAAATTTTATATCCCATTACCTGAGTCAATTACTTTTAGGCAAGAGGCAGCAAGCTGGCCGGCCTGTAATTTTTCATGTCCTTGACGTCTCCTTATGAATTAAGATAATGTTAGCGTTTTTCCAAGCTTTGCGTATACAGGGTGGCGTGTTTTTCTTGGATAACCTCGCCTCCGTCCTTCAAGAGATCTGCTGTTACCTGATCGTGACCAGCTGTTTTTCCCCTTTGCATTACTCCTAAGGCTTTCTTTACTTCCTCTTTCTTTACTGGCAAGATTTCCCAGTGATGGGATTTCCCGGTGCTGTGTTCTATTGCCTCTCTCATTAACCTTCTGATTAGATTAGCTACTGCATAGATTTGTGTTCAACTCTTCGGCTACTTTAACTGTCTTATCCATGTTCCTAATGACATTGCCCACTTTGTCTCTTAGCCCATACATCTCGTTTTTTCCTATGCCTAGTTTTCTCTTCACTGCTTCTAGGCTACCTCTGTTCTTTAGAGCAAGCTTGGTTTTCTCCATGTTAAACTTCCAAATGTTGGCTACCCTGCGCTTATTTGTTAACTTTGATATCCTTTCCAGTTCTGTTCTGTCCTTAGGGTTAGACGCTTCCATGCTGTAGCGCTTCATGCTTGGCACTTTTACTTGGCGATATAGCCACTCATTTCTACAAGCTTTTAGTTTTCTTGAAAACAATGACATCGTTCAGTCACTCAAGGCACATCTCTGACAACTCTCGATAATTTAGCCAATATATTTTGCTCGCGTTTAAGGCATTAACGTCTACTCACACTTATTAAGATAATTATCTATTGTTGGATGAATTATAGCATCAGTGGTCGCTGCGCCACTCAACCACAAAACCCTTGCTACTAACTATTCCTTCGATCACGATCCGACACAGTGGCGCAGTGCCTATGGCTTTCGGCTGCTGTGCGTTAAGCAAATGGCGTGTTTCTCCTAAACGGAATTCTCATAGTGACCACCGCAGTGGTCAACCTGTTCGCCTCCTCATAGAACCTTGTGTTTGAGGTCGATAAGAAATTTATTCGTCGCCAGTACTTCTGGCCGCCAGAGCATGGCGGCCAGGAAAAGTAGCACTTGCTCCATACGGTCTCTTGGTCATCCGTCAAGTGGAGAGGAAGTCATGTACTCGAGGATGAAGACAGAGGGGAAATAATGAAATAAAAGCCATCAATGGCACCTTAACGCGAGCCTACATGAACTCCTTGTATTCTGCCAAGGCGTTCCTTTTCTTTTTTTGGACAACCACCCCTTCATCTTCTTAAAAACCTTTCATGGGTAGCATCTTATTTCATATTGTTCTTCTGGACTCACATGGGGGCAGTGAATTTTTTTGCAGTAAACATAGCGCTGATATGAAGGATGCCGACATCCGTGGACGTTAACGTTCAATGCCTTCCCGCAAAGAAAGGAGTCCTTTTTGCGGTACCCATGAAGTAATAAATATCAAGCGGAAATTAGCGGCAGGAGCTACTTCAAAAACCAGAATACATTGACGTTAGAAATTTATGATTGGCTCATGTACTGTGCAATGTCAGCGCCCGTTAAAGAACCCCACGTGGTCGAAATTTCCGGAGCCCTTCACTACGGCATCCCTCATAGCCTGAGTCGCTTTGGGGCGTTAAACCTCAATAAGCCATAAACCGATGGACACAACACACTCGAGAAGAAAGCCCACCAGATCACGAGGCTCGCCACCGCGGCTGATCATAGGCAGCTAAGAGCATGCTATATTAAAAATTTGACGTGACCCATTTCGCACACTGTGATCATCCTATGCGCTCGGATGTGTGGTATCTTCTATAGTGCATCATCTCTTCTCTCACCAGACCGCTTAAACGCGAGAAAAATTACACATCCCTCAAAGCAGATATTACCTCCCCTAAACCTTTCATGACTCCTGCTGAACGAACGCCACCTAAAACCTCAATGCTAGGAGGTTATCTATCCGAGGGCCTCCACAGGTTGCGTCGGCGTAGCGTTCTCAACACAAGCCGGCTGAAATAACGTCGTCGCTTATGTCTCAGCTTAAATTAATGTCATCACGGTGCACATTGGACAGCGAGGTAGACCTACGTGACTATTTAATAAATATCTCTCTAGAGCACCCTGCAAACAGTGTAACACACTTACTCCTGTAGTACTTCCAACTCCATGTCCTTCTGAAACATCTTCCGGGTCACCATGGCATAGAATAAAACAAAAAGTATTATGCTGTCGCTCACGAAATGTCCTCGACCAACCGCCAACCCTGGTCGGGGAATTACAATCGCAGTTACAGTCGAGCTGCAGAAGGCATGAGGAAATAATTTTTCTGGGCATCTCACCGGCCGAAAATCTATTACTTTTCCGCCGGCCTCGACAGTTTAAGCATACTTTATCTCCCTGGCCATCTTTGTCACGAGTGTGGGAGCCTACACTCATGAAGCGTAGGCATAAATGAGGCTGTACACGCGCCAAGTAGTTGCCACGCTGCTTCTTACTCACCATGCCTTGTATTCCAAAAGCAGCTTGGTTGCTCACCTCCAGGACTGCGCCGAACTCCAAGGCTGCCCTTAGTGCGCGCCATTCCAGCGTTAGACAACCGCAGTAACACCTCGGACTCCATCGTCATTAGGCCGCAATTTTTAAACTCTACCATTTGGAGCAGGGTCGTTGATTTTAATTCTCTCTGGGTCTACGTGATAGTTCTACTGATTGTAAGTAAAAAGCGATAGTGTTTTAACGTAGTTAGACCGCGTACTCGTGCGGAAGTCTGCGCTAATTCTTCGCTTCTTCTTTCTTGCATCTGATGATGATGATGACGTCCTCAGGCTTAATATCACGACGCCCCCCGCCCATTCGCTACCGCTGTCACGACGCTCCTCTGAACTTTCTAGAGCTTCCTTCCATTGACTGCATCTTGTGCGACGTTCCTCCCAAATAACCCGAGCTTACCCGAGTTTCTCCGACCACACAAGACACGATTCTTGCTCGCGATTGGTACGTCTGGAATAGTTATTTCGCACCAAAAGTGCTTGACTTTTGCCAACTTTTGCGCGTGGTAAGACGTAAGTGTGATTACCTCGAAGAAGGGCCTTGCGATAAGTCACGTGCCTGTCAGAAAGGCCAGCAAGAAGGAAAACATGAAAAACTGAGGGTGAAATGCCAGTTAAAAACTCAAGCAACATTTTCCATTAGGATCATTCTAACACTCTCTATCTAAAAAGTCCTTCTTATGCCCTTACATCGCTTCGAAGCTGCACAGCATGTATCTACCGCTTTATGCTAGCGCTACGCTAATGCATGCTTTTCTTGTTCGGGCATACTTTGCAAAGGATCCGGAGCCGTTCAAGAATCGTGGAGCGTGATTTACACGGACTGTGATACGTGTTTCATCGCCCGCCACCGCTACGCCGATAACGGTGAGTGCAAGCAAACTTCACTGCACATTGCAGATTACAGTTGGGAGTATGTCCTTTTCCGATATATTTTATTAAATTCGAGATTTATGGCGTTCAGTTATAAAACCTGTGACGACCTTTACGGAGCATGTAACCTAAACCAGTTGTTTTCGTTGACGGTGCTGCTAATATTTTGCAATTTATTATTTGAGGTGCTCCAAAAGGAACGCCACAGGTGTTGACCGCGATGTTCAAAAGCAGTGGGAAGTTCTTAAAGCTGCCTTTGCGCCCAAGTACGTTACCATGTCGGTAGCACTAGTAATTTTGGCCTGATTCTCTTCCGCAATAACTGATTATCGGGCGGGTTGGTGCATGATATAAGAGAACAACTGTTTATTAGGCGGAAAAAAAGGCATATTCATAGCACCGAACTCAGGCAGATAGAAGTTGAGATATACACCAACACATCGCATGATCGCACACATCGCACAGGGCTTGCAAACCCCTCTATAAACCTTCTGGTCGCTTCCGTAAAGACCACTCCTATCGTTGTGTTGATAAGGATAGAGAACATTCTTATCAATAGCAATGTCAAGCATTCGCACCAGAAGCTATGAAAAACAAGCGAGCAACAGCAGTCAGAATACTAAAAAGCCGAAGTGAAAACAAAAAAATACCAATAGCAACAAAGCCAACATCAACAACAAATGGAATAACAAATAACACCCTTTTTCCGGCACCGCAAGTGTAATAACAGCAAATAAAGGCTTGCCGTTATTAGACTTCACAAGGTTGTGTTAACGAACTTTGGTTTGCTGATATAAGGCTTGCGGAGCTAAAAAAGAGGTGTTGTTTTTGTTCTGTTTATTATTGCTGTCGGCTTTGTTTTTAATGTAACGTTTTTTTTCGTCTTGGTTTTTAGTAATCTCACTGCTTTTGCTGAGCTTGTTTGACAATGCTTTGCTTGACGCTCCTTTCGCTTACATTTTCTCCGTTTTGTGAAGATCGCAATAGCAGTGTTTGATACGAAAGCGATTCGGAGGGTTATTCACGCCTTCCCATTGCTTGCCGTATTCGAAGCGATCGTGCGACCGGTCACTTGCCTGTTTCTCCTCCAAGTGAGTTAACCCCAAAACTAGTTTTAGACATTTGATGAATAAAATAACTGTTTATTTCAAGCGCCGCGTCTTGAAATTACCGTCACTTGGACTTGACAATAACGCCGGTGGCATTTTCGTCACTTTACTGCAAGTTACTTTAGATGCAAGTAGGGTGTGGACTGAACATACAAGTCAAGTCAACTTTATTCCAGACATGTAAAGAAAATCACATGGCTGAGGAGGAGGAAAAAAAAAGCCGCAATATTGCGGCTTGACAACGTTCCCTTCCCCCAAACTACATCGGCGGCAGGGATAATGAAAGCGTGTAAAGCATACATACAAACATACAAAGCACTTAGTTCACAATTTGAACATAACAAAAAAGAAATCGAAAAATAAGAATGTACGGTTTATCCGCAGCCGGAAAAGCAATGAACATATATCTTACATGACACACTTACAGTCACACTAGAAAAAAAAAGAATCGCAGCCTGCTTACGTCTTTCATAAGTGCCGATTCTAGTAGTTTACTAAGCGTGTGAAACTGAATAAAGATTATGTTTTCTATCAAAACTTCAATCTCTGTGGAATACAGAATTATCCAAGAGAGACTTGGTAGGCACCTTTGCGGGACTCCTGACTTATTGTTAAGGTTGCTTCCTCGCTGTAACCTTATGTACAAGGAACAGAACGTGTACGAGTTCTTTCAATATTCATATTAGGCGCACCTTTTCTCACAAAATACTACTGGTTTCTCTGCCCAGGATACGGCTGCACCTACTGGCGCCGGGTGGCCACATTCCATGAAGAGGGCGACTACTGCGAGAGCATCTACGAGGAGAATTGCGGCTCGTCGTCCAAGTACCAAATCTACTACCCGTCGTGCGCTCCGGGCCTGGGCATGCCCGGACGGTAGGGAACTCGGTCCGTGAGCGGATGTCGCCGTGTGCACCATGCAGATCGCAACTGGCGGCGTTGCTCGGCAAAGCAATGTGGCTCATTTGCGTGCCGTCGTCATTATCACGCGCCTCACTACGACCACTGCAGGACGGATGCCTCCCCTATATCCCTCAAATGAACCGTGTCTTGGGCAAGCTGCAGCCACATTATGCCCGCAAACCTCGCAATCTCATCCGCTCACATTAGCTTCTAACACCCCCTGCAATGCTTCATTTCTCTTGGAGCCCACTCCGTTACCTTAACTGACCATCTGCTATCTTACTTTTATTCGAAAAGCGCTGGTGAAAGATATAATGGAAGATGCAACCTGAAGATGTGTATATACATCGATAGGCATAGAAAATGGCTTCATCACAGCCACCCTTCACGCTTCTGGCTGAAGCAGAGAAGGTGTCCCATATATAAGGCTTTCACTTTTATTTCTTGCATTCAGCAACAATGGAGTTTACATGGGGAAATTACTGAAAATATACATTATGTCACATTGATCTTTATGAAGAACTTGGTTAGGCTGTATTTAGTATCAGGTCATTAACCACTAGTTAAGACTTTTGGTATTGTACAGAGAAAAATACATGACAGAAATCCACCTTGGAAGAAAATTAAGCATGTTACTGACTTATAGACACATCTCACCAAATACACAAATCTCACTTTCACACAACATGAGGTACAAACCACATTTTTTCGGCATTATATACATATAAGCCAAACAAAACCTACAGAGAGACAAATTGGGCAGTAAGCACAGAAATCAATTTAAAATATCCAGCAACCACTTTGTATTAATGAACGAAGGTGAACTGAAAGCAGCTAAGATAAAATTTGCCATGGACAAAAATCAAGTGTCGACAAATGTGAGCAATCTCGTTGCCAATGTGGATCAGATAGTTAAAGTAGCGGACGATATCTACACAGAGCCTATACAGCGATCAAAATAACCAGGATAATAATCAAGCAGACAGTGTTGCGTAGGAATCTGGCATCCCTCCGGTAAAGAAAGAGGAAGAAAAGAAAGCTTGACAAACAACACAAAGAAAACAGCTAGAAAGGTTCAGATAGCCGCAGACCTGTCGATGGGCTGTGGAGAGATTAAGCTTAATTTTGAATTGGCTTGATTGTTACTTATCCAATCGACAACAGTATGTCTGCATTGAAAACTCACTTTCTTCATCTGCCCCTGTATTATCCGGTGTACCACAAGGTTCTGTCCTTGGACCTCTTCTTTTTCTGATCTATTTAAATGACCTGTCTTTGGATTCCTCTGTACAATGCCGGTTCTTTGCCGATGACTGCATCGTGTACCAGGTCATCGAATCTGTGCAAGATCAAATTGTGCTACGTGATTACCTCTCTGCAATTACCAGTTGGTGTCAATCCTGGCGTATGAACCTAAATGTCTCTAAATGTGCCCACATGATGGTCACAAGAAAGAAAAAACCGTTAATATATACTTACAAAATTAACAATGCTGATGTCAAACGGGTTGACAACTTCAAATATCTTGGTGTTATAATTGACTCCAAATTAACGTGGAACGCACATGTTGAATATGTTGTGTCGGCGTCACTAAAAAAGCTGTGGTTATTAAAGCACCGCATGAGGCACTGCACTAGTGCAACAAAACTTGCAGCATTCACGACACTCGTTAGGCCAATTCTTGATTACGCTGACACTGTTTGGGACCCTCATACTAAGAAAAACATCAATCACATTGAAGGGGTACAAAAGAAAGCACTTCGATTCATTTTTAACGCTTACCATAGAAGTATCTCTGTTTCAGACCTGAGAACACGAGCTGGGCTCCCGTCGCTAGAAATGCGCCGCAAACTACACCGCCTACAAATGATGTACAGTATTGTCAACCACCATGTCAAAATAAATTTTCATAATTACATGCACTTCAACGAATCCAGGAAAACGAGAGGCAAGCACAGCAAAACAATTGTAATGCCGCAGGTTAAAACTAACGCCTACCGTTCATCATTCTTTCCTCGAACCACAGCTGAGTGGAACGCCTTACCCTATGAAGTAGCTGACATGCCCTCAGTTGAATCTTTTGTTACAGCCGTGTCATCTTATCTATGATGCTGCAAGTATTTCTTTACAACTCTTCTTGCTTTGCCGTCCGCCTCTCAAAGTGTATTCCTTCTTTCTTTTTTTGTGTGTTTTTGATTGAGCACATTCCTTCATGGCTGATTGTCAATAGCATGTTTTCTTTCTTTGCCGCTGTTAAACTCACCTTAGCAATTGTTCAAGAACAATGTATCCACTCCTGCTTTGACTTCCAAGAGGCAGTTGGCAGTATTTTATAAATAAATAAAATAATAAATAAATAAATAAAAAGCTAGAAAAGTTATCCACACAATATAGACTGTGCCTCACGGCAACTACCGCACTATAATTTTGAAGAACATTAACACGTCCCTAATGCATAAAACAGCAGACGTCATATGCTTGAAAAATTAAACACCGATCACCTTACTATGCGTTGATACTCACACTATTAATCAGGCGTTATGGACAGGTGGATAATGTAAGCAGCCCTTATGTACAGTTTTCATAGATTATGAGAAGGCATCTGACTCGTTCAGAATTTCTGCAGTGATACACAGGGATAACAAAGCTAATGTTCAGGATAGGCATATAGACGTTCTCTGTTGCTGCTGCACAGCAACTATAGGTTTTTTAGGAAGAAAGTAATAGAATCCCAAAAAGGAAGGGTATCAGGCAGGCCGGCACGATCTCTCCGGTATCGCACGCTTATACGAGGCATTGAGAGATCTTGTTTCGGAAGAGTATGGGATAACAAATAATGGCGAGTACCTTAGAAATCTCGGATTTTCTGATGATATTACGTTGATAAGTTATTTAGTGGCCTAACTGTAAAGAACTATCGAAGACCTAGAGTGGCTGAGTAATACTTGTTGGGGGGCTAGTCGGTGCATGTTTCCAGAAAAGGGTTGTAGCGCCGAAACAGACAGCACACAGAAAGCTATACGGCGCGTGTCAAGCGCCTGTCCCGTCTAGCTTTCTGTGTGTTGTCTGTTTCGGGCACTACAACCATTTTCTGGAGACCTAGAGTGGCAAAGCAGAATGGTTGGCATAAAAATTATTATGAAGAAATTATGAAGTAGTGTTGAACAGCCTCGGAACGAAACAACAGTTTACGATGGGCGCCGAAGTACTGCAATTAGTAAGCGGATAGCTTTACTTAAGGTAAGTGGTGCTCGCATGTCCAATCCCTGATGATGAAATAACGAGGACAATAAGATGAGGCCGAGAGCATTTGTTCATCACTCTGTTTGTGTATAGTTGGCAGTTTACCAGTATTCCACTAGAGAAAACTATATAACATCTATATCGTACCAATACTAACTTCTGGGACAGAAACGTGGAGGCTGACGAAGAGATTCGAACATAAACGCAGGACAAAGCAGCGATGTTTGCGAAGGCAAATGACTGGTGTGACAATAATAGATAGGAAGAGGGCAGACTGGGGAAGGGACAAACGCAGATTATTGACATCCTTGTTGAAATCAAAAAGTGGGCCTGGCACGGCATGTAACGTTTGGACAAGGTAACCAATGGTTCTTTCAGGACACAAAGTGGATTCTAACGAAGACAAGTACAGCAGGGGATGACGGAGCTACACGATGCTTCAATTAACGCTTGAAGGAGCATCATAACAATATGCATGAAACTATGAAAGGGCATCTTGATTGTACTGTAGAAAATGTGATAGGAAAACATGCATGCCGTACTTCTTCGAGGAAACAAAACTGAGAGACATAACAGTCAGCTCACTCGAGAAATTCTTGAAGCCGCAGAAATAGCAAAGATAAAAGAAGCACGTGTCAGCAGTCCCTCTGTGGCACTAACAGCACGTGAACTAAAGCTTTTAGCCGCAACGAAATGACGCCGCTGTAGTTGCCATCAACAGTTGTTAGTATGTATCTTCTCTTGTGAATGTCGATATGTGTTCATTTCTTGGTTGTACCTGTCGTATACGTATATTTCCATGTATACCAAGCAATAAACTTATGTGGAAAGTCAGCGCTCGTCGTCGTGTGTCTTGCTTTGTCGCACTCTTAATTCGCGCTATTTCTATTGAACTTCGGAGAATCAGGGGGCGGAAGACATTCCGAAGTTTGCTGGGATATGTTGGCAGGCACAGGGCACGATTAATTGGTAGATATAGGAGAGATCACTGCTCTGCAGTGGGCGTTGGTAGGCAGATGATAAAGTGAAAATAAATATCACTTGGCAAACCTGATTTTGCTCTACAAATTCTGCTGTGATATGGTTTCCCGCTCACGGGTGTCCTTTATTAACTTTAGATCGTCAGTGCACTAGGGACAGTCAGGACAAATTTCTTCGCAGGTGCCATGAACCTACGCATATTTATAACTTCCAGAACCTAGATACCTCTGCTTAGGGTTTCTCTTCCTATAGTAGGTGAACGTTTTTCTTTTTAGTTTGGGGGAAACATGAAGCTAGAAATCGTTTTAGTGGTGTCAAGTTGATGAAGGTGGAGCCGTCATAGATAATCGTCTTTATGCTGCCATGTGTTCCATCAAGAACTCTGGTGAAACTGTTTGTTTTCTTGTTGGTGGTCTAAGCAGATGTTTCCGAAATGGACCTGTCGATATTCATCCGCTTATACTCGACAGCCTGGGAGAGAAATTCTCTGGAATCTCGCAGACGACCACCAGAGGGGACAAACCGAGTTCCCAGTCAAAACGACCGCACTCATTCTCCAGAAATGAACGTGGTCTTTTGAGTTTTCTGCATATCCAGTGAAGAGCAGTAGTGCACGACCCTCGTATTCTTTGTTAGATTATCCAGTTTGTGCACTTCAGTTTGCAGTCCCATACACTGAAAACTTTGCTGAGGAATCCCATTAGTCGCTTTCGCACGAACTTTCAGTTACCCATGTTTTTACTCGAAAGGAAATGCGGAATGGGCCCATAAAAGTCTCCAGAGACGGACGTTCTTCGAAAGATCACCCAACTGATGTACGTTGTTGGCCATGCTGCTGCTTGCGTACAAGCGCTATGTGCTGATCATTAATGCTAAAACTAGTACATTAGTTTTGTTAATGCGAAAGATTAACATCTCCTACAACATCACATGCAAAGATTCAAAGAAAAGTGGCCAGTAGTGAAGGTAACAAACATTTAAAAATTCATCCAAGACGAGTATGATGTACATCACGAAATTCGTAGGCGCAAACTTTACAACCACAGAGAAAAAGAGGATACACCACACGCGCCGCCATGAACAGCCTCCAACTAGTCCAGCTTTCTATCCAGTATGCTGCAGTAGAGTATCCAACTCTCTAGCTCCTTCGCTTCCTAAAACTTTCTTTTTTCAGTGACCTTGGCAAGCGTCTAGCGTCGTTGGGCGACCTCTTTCCAGGAAGTTTCTGATCTAGCTGTTCTAAGTGGTTTCCGATGTAGGACTTGGCTTTTATACCTTCGAGCGAATACTACATAAACTGAAGTTTGACGTCCAGCAGCACCCATTGCATGTTGTCGGAAACAAGTCTCGATGTTATGTCGAAGTGCTTAAAGTTGATAGAAGTTGATGCACTTCTAACTCCTCTAACTACTTTCCCAGTTTTCACGGCCTCATCAATGCATTTCTTCATCTGCTTTTCTTCCGGCTCTGAAGGGTCTTCCTTTCATGTGAATGAGTTTTGCAGACCCCGATGTCACTCCCCATGGTGCAAACACCAGTTGCGCCCGTAATCGCTATTGAATTGGAGACTTCCTTCCATCGGTGCTCAAGTCACCCAATCTATATATAGCGCAGCATGTACAAAATACCTTGGAAACTTTGGTGACACCTTTATAGGACAATAGGAGCCCCTGCACATACAAATCACCAGTGTGTCGAACAAAAATTCTCTGGAATGCATCCATCCTTAGCTGCCATTTTCGAAAGGAGATTGCTGCCAAATCTAGCTTATTCATTCGAAATGAGGGAGAAAGTTAGTTTGTAGTAATGTGCATTAGGCAGATAGCGGTTTATGAAGAACACAACTGCCATTAGTGTTAAGTTTCATGGCCGCAACAGTTGCTGGATACGTTCCTCCGCTCTGTATGTCCTTGAAAGTTCCCTTAATATCTGCGCAACGTCCAAGAAATCTCCAGGATACAAAATATTCTGTAGCTGACAGCGGATGCGAACTGCCACAGAGAATGGCGTCTCTGATGGACTCGAGACCTTACATACTTCGGTGCAGTATGAACACATACAGTCTTCGTCAAAAGTCTTAATGCCAAAAGCTTTTCACTTGAGCCGCATAACAGAGCCATTACGGCACTATTAAAGACGTAATGGCCTTTAAATGTCAGCAGAAGGTTTCTTCTTGCGGTATAGAAGCTTCCTGCTTGTGCTTTGAACGATCCGCTGTACACGGAGCATTCTAGGCACACACATTTCGGTAGAGCTGGGCGCTGTGACTTGTCACAGCTGTGACTTTTGGCAGATTGTACGCGGGAAGAGCATGCACTTTCCACAATACCAACGTGTTGGAAGCAGTGGATTCAACAGAAGTGAAATGTTTTGTGGCAGTTTGCATTTTTTAACGCCTGGCTAGTCATATGCCGTGATTCGGGCAAAATCGGCCGACTGAATATGCAGTTTATGATTTCTATAAGGTTACAAAACCCAGGGAAACTGAAGTTGCTACTGACAACAAGTTCAGCGACATCAGCTCGGCTGTGCTGCAAAACAAAGAGGTGAACTAAGCAAACCTGCAACGAAAACGAAAAGTATCTGTGAAAGCAGTAATTGAGATAAGAGAAATAACAAAATCGTGATTAGGTTTTAGTTGTCTGGTTGCCTGTAGTGTAATTAGAAAAAAGGTTCAAACTTTGAGATTTTCTTCTCCTACAGCGTAGTCCGGAATACCATTCCACAAATTAACACAAGAAGAAAGAAAGAGATTGGAAGCCACCTGCTAGGCGTGTATTATAAGCCTCTATTGCCGCATTTTGTCTCAAACACATACTCTGTTTTAGAGAGGGATGAATGTACATTTCTTTGTTGATTCTAGTTTGAATCGTAGTTCTAGGGAAAAACAACTTCAGCTGTTGTTTTCCTCATCGTGTTTCAAACAGTTCCAGCTCGTAACATTTCAGCATGTCTGATACAGAAGTGAAGCGTGCACTGCGATCGTCTCAATTTTTTCGGGTTTGTTTCGTTGGTACACTTGGTGAGGGCTCCAAACGGATGAGGCACACTCCAAAACGTGTCGAATAATTGCCTTTTATGCAATTGGCTTGAAATTGCTTGGTGCACGGTGCATTTTTTCTCAAGTAGCGCAGTTTTTTGAGAGCACACCTCAGCCACATTGATGCGCTAGCACAGATCATGATGTATAATCACTCCTAAATACTAAAACCTATATGCATTAGAAGAACAATTTTAACCAATTTTATTGTCAAACGAAAACCCCTTTTTTCGTGTGATATGAGCAAGCGTTGACTTTGGGCAATTAATTTCTATCTCCCACTCTAGGCGCTAGTCACATAAACCTGTCAGGCATAGATAATTTACTTTGCTCACATGCATAACCCGCTGTGAAAGTAAATTTTATTTTTATGTGTTATTCAAGAACACTAGGAATATCAATGATGTAAATAAAGAAGAGCAACGATCCCAACACTGACCATTGTGGAACCTCGCAAAAAACCTCTAGTGAATTCGCATGCAGTTCCCAATAGGCACGGATTGTACATCACACTGAAATCGGCTCCAATCCAGTTCACAATGTCTGAATCAACACTTGCCTTCCGAAGTTTAAAAAGCAAGTTACTATGCAGGACCTCATCGACTGTCCTGAAAAAAGTATCTGCAGATGACGTCAGTTTGTTCGTGGGCATGCTAAGCTAAATAGAAATCATGAATGAGCGAATTAGAAATCATGAATTATGAATTCTTGATGACGTGAACAGAAGCAGTTATTCTACTCGGGAAAAAGAATTATATGTTTTGCTATTGCATTTTGTG
The DNA here is from genome assembly GCF_055824585.1 of Amblyomma mixtum. Taxonomy (NCBI): domain Eukaryota; kingdom Metazoa; phylum Arthropoda; class Arachnida; order Ixodida; family Ixodidae; genus Amblyomma; species Amblyomma mixtum. The sequence continues at coordinate 198,239,545 of NC_143013.1, forward strand.
TAACCTTACAAATCACGGAAGTGAGCGAAAATAAATAGAGCAGGGGATTTTCTGACGATGTTGAATTTGTATGGTGCAAGGGCAGCTCTGGCTAAGAAGAGCCATTGGGGCAAGATATTTTTTTACACGAGATGGTGTCAGAGATGCCTTTCACAAAAATTGATCAGGCAAGAGGAAAGTTTTCACCCATTATCACTCGTAGTTATCAAGTGTAAATGCAGATCGAACCCTTCACCTCCCGCACGCGAGACGGATGCTCAAACCAAGTTTTCACCTGCCTGAACAAAAATGTGACATTTTAGCAACAATGTTTTAAGAGTAGTGTAGCTGTAGAGGGCTGCAATAGGGAGAGCAACCAGGTTTTTGTCCAGCACCTGCAGGAAGATACGAAATTATTGCCAAACGAAGGAATCGTCCTCATATTGGATGATGTGAAACCGTCACGTATAGTTTAGGTGCGTATGTGTCAGATGTGTCAGCAGAATGACCTAATCACGTAAATACAGAAGTTAAATGAGAGGTATTAATCACTTGAGTATTAAGGCACTTCCCACTATAGGAATGGCACTGTATAATGTTAAGCAAACAAGGGAAGAGGAACCGAACCCACCGGCGGCATGTGGTTGTTTTTTCTTCTGCTTTTCTAATCAATTAGCTTTAAGCGACAGTAATATTCTTACTTGATCAACACCACAAAAAAATAAATAAATTAAAAAAAATCCCCTGTGCTCCTTGGTTTCTGTGGCTGTTGGCTTCTCTCATATTTATAACGAGCCCCTCATTCCTCTTCCCTTGTTTGCTTAATTGCTTAGCGAGGGCCTCGGTTCTGGCAGCCTTGATGCCATAGGAAGCATAAGAGGGTTCTCACACAGCTTCCACCCTCGCCGTTCGATGGCGTTCTACGTCACACCAGCGGTAACCCAGGACGTTCCACGTCCGCCGCTTACGAACACGGGTGGCGCTGATGAACACTCTCAAGTTTAGGTTATTTGTAAACATAAATACCCCCGAAAGCAGAAGGTTTGACAGCCGTCGCCGTAGCTCAGAGGTAGAGCACCGGACGCGTAATTCGGAGGTCGTGGGTTCGGATCCCACCGGCGGCATGTGGTTGTTTTTTCTTCTGCTTTTCTAATCAATTAGCTTTAAGCGACAGTAATATTCTTACTTGATCAACACCACAAAAAAATAAATTAATTAAAAAAAAAATCCCCTGTGCTCCTTGGTTTCTGTGGCTGTTGGCTTCTCTCATATTTATAACGAGCCCCTCATTCCTCTTCCCTTGTTTGCTTAATTGCTTAGCGAGGGCCTCGGTTCTGGCAGCCTTGATGCCATAGGAAGCATAAGAGGGTTCTCACACAGCTTCCACCCTCGCCGTTCGATGGCGTTCTACGCCACACCAGCGGTAACCCAGGACGTTCCACGTCCGCCGCTTACGAACACGGGTGGCGCTGATGAACACTCTCAAGTTTAGGTTATTTGCAAACATAAATACCCCCGAAAGCAGAAGGGTTCACAGCCGTCGCCGTAGCTCAGAGGTAGAGCACCGGACGCGTAATTCGGAGGTCGTGGGTTCGGATCCCACCGGCGGCATGTGGTTGTTTTTTCTTCTGATTTTCTAATCAATTAGCTTTAAGCGACAGTAATATTCTTACTTGATCAACACCACAAAAAAATAAATTAATTAAAAAAAAAATCCCCTGTGCTCCTTGGTTTCTGTGGCTGTTGGCTTTTCTCACGCTGTATAATGTTAGCAGATATATAGGGAGTCCCATCTAACTTTAGCCAGGGTTTAAAAATATAACGAGGTACTCTAAGATGACGCGGCCAGTTGCATGGCGCTTACTCCGACATGCATTTGGAGCAAGTCGCTATATTTTCTATATCATACTTAATTTCATAATTAGGCGAGATTAATTAGCCAACCTCGCTAGGAACAAAGCTGGTGACAAAATTCTAATCAGAAAGTTGTAGAACGGTTCGCAAAATGTTATATTGAATCTCTTATGTATTAGTTTCTTTCGCTGTCTGCACATGCCCATGAAATACTAAAAAAAATGACATGCCCGGTTGCGCGTCACAATTAGAGTGCTCTCCAACGTTGTGCCTACAAATGAACAGATAATTTAGCCAGGCGAGCGTCCGCTTGAAAGGCGGCAGGGCAGCGACGCAGGCGCTGGCTGTGCGATTTACGCCAGGGGCGCGATTACGAGTCGCTCAATATCGTCTCAATCGGAAAGTGTCTCAAAAAGTGCCTCATTTTCCCCGTTACTATTGGTCGGCCGTGACCAGCGGCCATATTGTTTTTTTGCGTCACCGGCCGACGTCATAAACGTGCAGAAGTGTTGACGTTGCTTAACTAATTACGCGAGCCGATTGAGACGATTTTTCGGGATTGGAACGAGTGGTCTCAAACCGCTTGAGACAGAAAATGGCGGTTGTTTACATCGCCGGTGGCCGCGCGAGCAACGGTGTAAGAGGGTGCATGAAGACGGTTTTGACGTGCCGGACGAGTTATTTCGACGTTTTGACATTGGAAGGAGCATAATGGCTGTGCGACGAACTCGCCGTTGAACTTGGAGGTGTGCGGGTGAGTGCGCGGTCAGTGGAGCGGCAAGTGCCTGTGTGCGTCTTCGCCGCCGGTGGGTTTCAAGACACCGTAGGAAATGAAGTAAACGTCGGCGTAGCCCAACCGACTGTGAGCAAGTGTTTGCGGTGAGTTGCGGAGACCACTGTCAAAGTTAAGTCGCAGAAGGTGCGCGCTTTCCGGCGAGACCCCCAAGACAAGGCGGCGGCGAAGGAGGACTTCCTTCGCATAAACTTTCGCTACCGCAGTATCCCCGGCGCCGTCATCCGAGCATCATCCGAACGGAACGGCAACAACACCAACAGGAATATCAAGCTTAACCGGAAGCGGGCGGCATGAGTTCGTTACGAGGCGGAAGAGTGATTGTTGCCGCAGTGACTGGGCGTGCCGGCTCTTAATTCCCTCAGTGAGATTGCAAGCTCCCAGCAGCTGCACCGGTCTGCTTCCGTATGTCGGCAGTTGCTGCAGTGTGATTATTCGTGGTCGTCGGGTATTTTCTGAACAAAAATAAATAGAATCACGCATCGCCCTTGGAGCACATTTGCCATCGATAGCAGGCTAGGTGACTTCACACTGGCGAGTCGCGGAGGTTGCGCGACAGGATTAAGTCGATTTGTAACGCTCCCTCCCCGCTTTACATGTGCTTCGCAAACCGCAACTAATTGACCGAAATCGGTCGCCTAGAATACTAGCGCGACGTTTGCAACTCGCGCGTGTGAACTTGCCTTAAAGCTGCCTTCGCCGGTTTTCGAGCCAAGCGCTCCTTGCAAATGTATCTCAGCAGACCCGTAGCAATCACTGCCTTTAAATAGATTTTTCCACACACTTAAGACGTCCGCACAGTACCTTGATTCTATGTAGTGTGTAAAAAAAAAGGACAGCCGTCAATCAGCTGATTTTTTTATGGCTGCCATGTTTACGATAGCTGAGTATGTGCGTGGAGGGATAAGGCTGAATCTATGGCTTAATCCTTTGAATCAGGCGGCAGCTCACGCCACCTAGCCGACGCTACCGACCGCTTTTCCAGCGTCAGCGCAACCTCGCGGCAGCAAAAGTGACTGAAGAGCAAACTTATTCGCAAAACTGAGAACGCTTCTTGTTTTGCTTCATATTGTCAGGTTTTAAACATAGTTTGTTAGGAAAATAAAACTTTTGGAATGAAGATGATGATTCAGCACCGCCACCAACGACGACGAAGCGCTAGCGCCGCCCGTGAAAGGCTCGTGCTGGAGAACTGCCGCTTGTGTGCCGGGCTCTCGCCTCGCTGGTTCCTAGACGACTTGCGCCCGGGTCTTCGTTGACGGCGCTTCAACGTGCCAATAAACCACTCTTCATTTGGTGGAGATTGCTGCGTTCACCGTTCCCCATCACCGTGGACCTTCGCAGTCGCAGTCGCCGCAGCCCGTCATCTGCTCCGGTGCCGTCCGGCAGCGCGACCCCGCTGTTTTCAGCGGCCACAGCGACCAGGATGTGGAAGATTGGCTGGAATCATACGAACGGGTGAGCCGCCATAACAATTGGGATGACAGCGTCAAACTGACCAACGTTATATTCTACCTGAGCGACGTAGCAAACCTGTGGTTCCGAAACCACGAGGCCGACATTACCACCTGGGCCGTTTTCAAGAGCACACTTGCGGAGGTTTTCGACCGTCCCGCCGTGCGGAAACTTCGCGCTGAGCAAAGCCTGCGTGTCCGAGCTCAGCACAAGGACGAGACGTTCACGAGCTACATTGAAGATGTAGTTGACCTATGCAAGCGTGTTGATCCGGCTATGTCCGAAGCTGACAAGATTAAGCACGTCCTGAAAGGCATCGACGACGACGCTTTTCAGATGTTGGCGAAGAGCCCCACCACCGTCGCCTCGGTTTATACACTGCGCCAAAGTTTTGACGAGTTCCGCAAGCAACGTCTTTGCGCTCGTCGCCCTCCCCCGCCTGCCGACTTCATCTCCGGCCTGGGCATCAACCACGACTTGCTAGCCACAATCAAAGACTTCGTGCGGGAAGAGGTTGCCCGGCAGCTATCGCTCATCTCTAACCCCCATCCGTCACCGCCCGTCCTCAGTCCTGAGATCCGGCATGCCATCACGCAGGAGGTCGCCGATGCACTTCCTAGTCTTCGGCAACCGGCACCTTTGGCTCCCCAGGCCGGTCTACTCCCGATCCAGCCCACCCCAGTTGCCGCCCCGTTAAGCTACGACCCTCCAGTAGGCGTGCCGCCTGCGCCCGCACCCGTGCCTCTCACGTATGCCGAGGCTGTCAGAAGACCACCGCAGCCGCAGGCCTATGCCTATGTTCCTCCTGCGGTGCCTGCGCCTGTTGTTTCCCGACAGCGTTTTGCGCCCACTGCCTACAATCCTTGGCGCACGGCTGACAACCGACCGATCTGCTACGTCTGCGGTTTTCCAGGCCACGTCGCTCGCCTATGTCGACGTACTCTGCCTGCGCCTCTCCACCCCCTGCCGGACTACCGCGATACGGCTCGCACATTTCGCCCACCTTTCGAACCACCGCATCAGGGGACCTCACCTGACCACGCGCTTGGTCGCCCGCCCTACGTTTCCCACCGCTCGCCCTCCCCTCGCCGCCGCTCCTTGTCGCCCATGAGGCGTCGCCCCGTCAACGCCGATTCGGAAAACTAGCAGCCGCAGTTCCTGGGGCACGAACTGCGCTATCATCGCCCTGCTTAAGTCCTCGCCTTTCACCGCCGAATCTTCTTGACGTGTTTGTAGACGGCGTCAAGACACTTGCGCTTGTGGACACTGGGGCCTCCGTTTCTGTCATTAACGAAAACTTCTGCTGTTCGCTTCGAAAAGTTACCACCCCATCTTCTGGACTCTTCCTCCGTACAGCTAGCGCCGAGCCCGTTCATCCGTCTGCCGCTTGCACAGCACGCGTAGTCATCGCCGATGTTTTATATGTTGTCGAATTTTTAGTTCTCCGTGCAAGCTCCCATGACGTCATCCTTGGCTGGGATTTTCTATCCTGCCACAGCTTCGTCATTGACTGCGCCCGTGCGCATGTCGTCTTTTCTACGCTCTGTGATGCGCCCTTCGACGATACTTCGATTCGCCGTGATGCTAAGTTTGTTGTCGCCGAGGGCACTCACATTCCCCCTGATAGTGCTGTGCTTGTCCCTGTTTGCGCCGCCTCTGTTTCTGACGCCACCGTTCTCTTCACGCCTTCCCCCATCCTTGCTTCTCGCCGACACCTCTCTGTTCCCTTCGCCGTCATCGACATTCAACAATGTTAATAAAACAAAGCTTATTGTATTTAAGGCACGTAAAAAGCCTGATAACAGTGAAATTAATCTTACATTCAAAAATAGCGTAATTGAGCGTGTTTCTTCCTACAAATTTTTAGGCATAATCTTTGAAGAACACTTGAGTTGGACCCTGCATATTAATAAGATTCATGCCAGCATATCAAGGTCATTATGTGTATTATATAAACTTCGAGACCTTGTTCCGAAATGGCTGAAGTGGCAGTTATATTATACCCTAATTCAATCACATCTTCATTATTGTTTACTTGTTTGGGGATCTACAACGAAAACTAACCTCACGAGGCTGATAACATTACAGAAAAAAGCAATACGATATGTCGAAAACCTTGCATACAATGATCATACAGGTTTGTACTTCACTAAGCATTCTATTCTAAAAATCAATGAATTATTTGAGTTGAAACTGCTTTCTTATGTGTTTAACGATTTCAAACATCATCCCACTAAATATGTTCAATTAAACTCTAGTAGTGACGCGCCTTATAAATTAAGGCACGTCAGTTACAGAGTACCATTTGTAAGGACTAACTATGGAACCGAAATGCTTTCATTTTTAATTCCCAGTCTTCTAAATAAACATACACAGGCCATAGAAATTATTCAGAAACCTGTTTCCCAAAAGTCATTCAATAGAAATGCTAAAGCTTACCTCCTTTCTCGCCCGAATGATTAAAATTCTTGATGTCCCTGTTTTTCCGTCAACTCTTTGAATTCTCGTGTTTTTCTTGTTGTGATGTGTCTTGTAAATATTTACTTTAATTATGTCATTGCAAAAGTATGCACCTTCCTCCTACTTTTACCTTGTATAATTATGTGTTGTTTTTTCTAATGAGAGTGTATGAAGCTCTTGCTTCTTTTGCCGCTTGTCGTGAGCATTGTGTCGGGTGCTTGGGCCCCGTCAGGCAGAGTGCATCTGCCTTTTGCCCCTGCATCCGAGACCTTGTTGTCTAAATAAAGATCTATCTATCTATCTATCTATCTATAACACGGTACTGCCGCCATCCTCGTCTCTAACACCTCCTTCTCTGCGTTCTCCCTGCTCCGTGGCGAGTGCCTTGGCCATTTTGAAACCGCTAACTTGATCACTTCCTTGGACACCGATGTGACCTCCTCCAGTCCCGACATCGCTGCCCTCACCCCACGTGGCCCTACTCCCGATATCCCACTGCCTTCGGACATTTTCGACCGCTCTATTGACCCCGCCCTCGACACAGCTCAACACGCGCAGCTTCTTGCCCTGCTCAACCAGTTTCGCTCATCGTTTGACCACCAGTCCTCTTCTTTGGGCCGTGCGACCACTGTCGAGCACCACATTGAAACCGGTACCCATACTCCTCTCCGCCAGCGCCCCTACCGTGTGTCACTTCCCGAGCGCCGCCTCATCGCTGAGCAAGTGGACGACATGCTACAACGCGGCATTATTCAGCCATCTGCCAGTCCTTGGTCATCCCCAGTGGTCCTGGTGAAGAAGAAGGATGGCTCGATACGATTTTGCGTGGACTATCGCCGGCTCAACAAAATTACGCGCAAAGACGTCTACCCGCTACCCCGTATTGACGACGCCCTGGACTGCTTGCAAGGCGCCGAATTCTTCTCCTCTCTGGATCTCCGTTCCGGCTATTGGCAAGTCCCGATGTCTGAGTCCGACCGTCCTAAAACGGCATTCGTTACCCCTGACGGCCTATATGAATTCACCGTAATGCCATTCGGTCTGTGTAACGCTCCCGCCACGTTCGAACGAATGATGGACAATATATTGCGCGGGCTCAAGTGGAACATTTGTCTCTGCTATTTGGATGATGTTGTTGTGTTTTCGCCCGATTTTCCGACGCATCTCCAGCGCTTGCGCCAGATATTGAGCTGCCTCACCCGTGCTGGCCTTCAGCTTAACCTCAAGAAATGTCACTTTGGCGCCCGGCAACTGACAATACTCGGCCACCTCGTATCCAAAGATGGCGTCCTACCTGATCCTGACAAACTCCGGGCTGTGACTGAGTTCCCTAAACCGACCTCTACGAAACAGGTGCGCCGATTTGTGGGCCTCTGCTCCTATTTTCGGCGCTTTGTTCCTAATTTCGCCTCTATCGTCGCGCCCCTTACGAAACTCCTCAATGGTCCCGCCGACCTGTCTACGTGGGACTCTGCCTGCGATGAAGCTTTTGCTGCGCTCCGTCGTCGTCTTACTTCACCCCCAATTCTTCGGCACTATGACCCCGGTGCTCCTACTGAGGTGCACACCGACGCAAGCGGAATTGGCCTCGGTGCTGTCCTGGCCCAGCGCAAGCCCGAATTTTCTGAATACGTTGTTGCGTACGCCAGCCGTGCTCTCACCAAAGCAGAGTCGAACTACAGCGTGACTCAAAAGGAGTGTCTGGCCGTAGTGTGGGCTCTCACAAAATTCCGCCCTTACTTATATGGCCACCCGTTCACCGTCGTTACTGATCACACCACGCCTTGTGTTGGTTGGCCTCCCTCAAAGATCCCTCAGGACGCCTTGGCCGCTGGGCACTCCGTCTTCAGGAATTCGATGTTACCGTTGTCTACCGGTCGGGCCGCAAGCACTCCGACGCCGACGCCTTGTCACGCTCGCCACTGCCCTCTCCTGCGCCCTCTTCCCTCGTGTCTGATTCCCCACTCGCAGCGCTCACTGCTATCGACATGCCCAATCAACAACGCCAGGATCCATGGATTTCTTCCTTGCTGGATGCCCTTCGTGCACACTCTACGTCCTCCTTCCCTCGGGCCCTTCGTCGCCAAGCTTCCCATTTCGCCATCCGCGACGATCTCCTGTACTGCCGCAACTATCGTCCGGACGGCAGAAAGTGGCTCCTCGGGATTCCCCGCCATCTTCGGTCTGAGATCTGTGCACACTACCACGCCCACCCTCAAAGCGCTCACGCTGGATCGCTAAAAAACTACGAGCGGCTACGCCAGAGGTACTACTGGCGGGGCATGTACAACTTTGTTCGTCGATACGTTCGCTCCTGCACAGCCTGTCAGCAGCGGAAGTCGTCACCTCGACCCTCGACTGCCCCGTTACAGCCATTACCGTGCCCGGCTCGCCCTTTCGATCGTGTGGGCATCGACCTATATGGGCCGCTCCCCTTCACGACCGCCCGGAATCGATGGATTATAGTCGCCGTGGACCACCTCACTCGGTATGCTGAGACCGCTGCCCTACCTGCGGCTACTGCTCGCGACGTCGCCTTCTTCCTTCTTCATCACTTCGTCCTGCGTCACGGCGCTCCGCGAGAACTTCTCAGTGACCGCGGCCGCGTTTTCTTGTCTGAAGTTGTTCGCGAGCTTCTCGATGCGTGCCACTCAGTCCACCGTATCACTACCGCTTACCACCCCCAAACCAACGGCCTCACCGAACCATTCAACCGTACTCTTGGGGACATGATCGCCATGTACATTAGCTCCGACAGCTCTAATTGGGGTCAAGTCCTTCCGTTCGTGACCTATACATATTACACCGCATCCCAGGCAACCACCGGCTTTTCCCCATTCTTTCATTTATTTGGGCGCGAGCCTTCCTGTCTGCTGGACACAATCCTTCCCTACAACCCCGACAGCTCAGAATATACTTCCATTTCTGACATTACCCGCCATGCTGAGCAGTGCCGCCAGTTGGCTCGCTCCTTCACCGCCGAACGTCAAGGGCTCCGGAAACATGAGTCGGACCAAGACACGCCCGCTACACACTTCTCCACTGGATCATTGGTCTGGCTCTCTGTTCCGGCTGCGTCCAAATTTTCGGCCAAGCACATTGGTCCTTACCGCATCTTAGAGCGTACGTCACCAGTGAACTATATCATCGAACCGGTGACACCTTCTTTGGACCATCCCCGCCGTGGTCGCGACGTCGTTCATGTCAGCCGCTTGAAGCCTTATTACAGCCCTCTCGTCGTCTCCTCTCCTTGAGTCGCCAGGATGGCTCCCTCTTTCCGCCGGGGCAGTTGGAATGAAGATGATGATTCAGCACCGCCACCAACGACGACGAAGCGCTAGCGCCGCCCATGAAAGGCTCGTGCTGGAGAACTGCCGCTTGTGTGCTGGGCTCTCGCCTCGCTGGTTCCTAGACGACTTGCGCCCGGGTCTTCGTTGCCGGCGCTTCAACGTGCCAATAAACCACTCTTCACTTTGTTCATTTTATTAATGGCGTGTTTACAGCAAAATGTTAGCATACGGTCCCTTATTGCGCAACTAAATGCTTCCTGGGTGGAACCCTACTATTAGCCACCACAACCTCGCTGCTAATTGGTTGATTCCGCGGTCAACGCGTCGCGGTGTCGTCATTTTCACGTCAGAATCTCAAAATTGAGACAAAAAGTGGTATGTTTTCCTCGCGGCGGTTCTTGACAGCGGCAAGCAGAAGCAGCCCTTATCACTTCCACTGGCGTAAATCGCACAGCCAGCGCCTGCGTTGTTGCTCTTTTATTGTAAACTCTCAAGAAATGAAATAAAATAAAATAAAAAAATTGGAGAGGAAGCCCGCACCCAACCAGAGGTTATCGCAGGCGATCCAATTAAACATAAAAGAAAAGGGGCCAACGCCCAAAAGAAAATCTAAGAAAAACCAATTACAAGAGAGGAAAAAAAAAGGCACAAATGATGGTCGGGGAAAAGTGGTTTTTAAGACAAGGCGCCCCTGAAGGATTACGAAGGACGAAATGAACATGAAACAATGATGGGTCCAGAGTGCCTAGTTTCTTCTGACAGGCTCGCAGGCGGCCAGGAGGAGGGAAGGTGCGGGGATCTGTAAGAAGGAAGAAGAGACAGGAAAAGAAAGCGAGGAGAAAAAAACGAACAAACAGGAGATACTGGGCTTAAGAAAGCAGAAGGGGTACATGAAAAAAGGGAAATAGAAAAGAGGATCAAGTAAATAACAAAAGGCAGGTAAAAAAACAAACAAACAAAGGAATATAACGAGCGAAATTCATAAAAAAAACAATTAAAACATGAAAAATATAACAGCTAGAGGAAAGAAAAGGAATGGCAACAAAAAAATAAAAATAAAAATAAAAGTGAAAAAAAAACGAAAAGCAAACAAAACAAAGACTGCGTGTGCACGCAAAGCCAACAGATATCATGGTACACATACCATCCACATGCCCGTGAGGCAGGGGCAGGGCCACAGCCCACCAATATTGGCCATATGGTGCCCCCGACCACATGAGACATGGGGAGGCGCAGAAATGGCAGGGAGGTCTACGAGCCATCCGGGCGGGAATAAAGACGAGAGACAGGTGAAAGAAGGGCAGAAACGCGAACAGCAACGCGAATAAGCAATGCACGAGACCGAGGGGAACCTAGTAAAGAGGGGAAGTCTTGAGGGGAAAGAAAGTGCGGATAGCCGGGAAGCCGTGCTGCTACGTCTGCGGTGAGAGGACAGGCACGCAGGTAATGGAGAACATCCCCCACAGCTGCCCCGCATGGACAAGAAGGCGAAGGAAGGAGGGCAAAACGATGGAAGTACGAGGGAAAACGACCGTGGCCAGTTAGGAGAGGGACAAGAGATCGGGGTGGAGGGAAAAAGAGCGGGAGACGGTTAACAGAGGGGACAAAAACAGCCAGGAGGGTGTCCGAATGTTCCGCGGTCCAGGTGTCCGACCAAAGCCTGAGTACGGTGGTACGCATGCGGGTGCGCACTGACAAGGGTGACAGCCACGACGGCCGCAAGAGGCCACGCGCCGACGCCAGAGAGGCGGCCCAGTCAGCGAGCTCGTTGCCCCAGACACCGCAATGGGCGGGGACATGATAGAGGAAGACAGGACGCTGAAGAGAAATTGCAGCAAGAGTGCGCTTGATGTCTCGGACGCGCAAGTCGTTCGTAGAAAGAGAGTGAAGAGCCTGAAGGAGAGAAAGGCAATCAGAGTAGACATGCAAGGGTAAAGGAGAGGGGGCGCGCCGGGCGTAACAACAGGCCTCATGAAACGCAACAGCCTCTGCGCAGAAGGCACTAGAGGCTGTCTCTAGACGAAACCGGCCCACGTTCCGCAGCGCGCCAGAAGATGAGAATGCGACGTAAGCAGCACCCGCAGAGTGGGATGTATAAGAGCCATCCGTGAATATATGAAGGCTGGGAAGGAAGGACTGAGAGGGAAAGTGAGAAGGGAGAAGACGGGTGAAGGAGAATGAGGAAGCCAGAGAGGGATGGTCGCACCAGGGATCAAAGCGGGGCAAGATATCAGATGGTAGATAAGTGTGACCTCCAAAGGTGACAGGATCTACACCGTTTAAAAGGTTGTATTCCGCACAGAGGCGATCCAATTCTAAGGGAAGAGGGGGTACCCGGAGGAGCACCTGAAGTGCAGCCGTGCGCGTTGTGCGGAAAGCCCCTGTGATAGCGAGAAGAGGGACGCGCTGCACAGAAACAACCTTTGTCCGAAGGCGGGAATTGGCGCTGCGAGACCACCAAGCGGGCGCGGCAAAAGTTAAAGCGGGTTGTATTGCTTGAAAATAAAGCCTACGTAGAGAACAGGCAGGGAGGGAACGATGGAACGACAGAAATGAGACAAGGCGCGAAGTGAGGATCTGTGCCTTGTCGCGGAGGAAGTTAGCATGAGGTAGAAAAGTGAGGTGGCGGTCGAAGACAACGCCTAAAATTTTGAGTTCCTGTTTGAAACTTAAGGGGCGGCCCGAAAAGCGCACGGTGGGATTACGCTTTTCCATTCCGCCCACGCCATGGGAAAACAGCATACAAAATGTTTTTGGCCATGAGATTGTCACCCGCGAATCAGCGGCCCAACAGGCTATTCTCTCAAGAACCTCGGCACACAGCTTCTCCAGCTCGTGGCGCGTGCGGGCCGGAACCAGCACAATGGTATCATTGGCATACGCCTGTATTGTCACGCCAGGAGGCATTGGACATTCGAGAAGGCTTGCGATTATCACATTCCACAAAAGGGGTGAGACGGGGGATCCCTGAGGGCTGCCGAGAGTGGGATTGGCAGACACTTCCTCACCAGTGCGTGTACGGTAGACTACCGTGCGCTGCGAAAGAAAGGAGCGCAAGAGGTGATATAGGTTCGAAGGGAAACCGCGGCTGCGAAAGAAGCGAAGAACGAGGGGGTGCCAAACGCTATCAAACGCACCCTGAAAATCAATTGATATAAGAACTACGGGCGTGCGGGATATGCGGAAATTTTCCAGGACCATTCGCAACGAGGCCAGGGCTTGCACTGCGCTGCGCGAATGAGTAAACCCAAATTGGTTGGGATGGAGATGGCCCCTGGCGTGCAAGAAATAGTAAAGACGACCGTGAAGTAGGCGTTCTAATAATTTACCGAGGACTGAGTTCATCACTATTGGCCGGTAGGAAGTAGGGAGGGAAGAGGGACGGTTTGGCTTAGGAAGGAAGATGATCCGCCCCTTGCGCCACGCGGAGGGAAAGTGGCCTAGACGGAGGGCACCGTTGAAAAGGAAGAGAAAGAAGGACGGGTGGGCACGCCAGAGGCCCGTAACCAAGGGCGCAGTCAGCCCATCCAGGCCGGGAGCCGTGCCAGTACCAAGTGCGTTCACGAGCAACTGAAGCTCGTTCCGCGAGAACGGGACGTCCGGCGGTACAGAAGGATGGTAAGGTGACTCGACGGATGCACGGATACACGCGTGGAATGGTGAATCTATCAAAGAGTCGTCAAACGCGACCTGTGTTCGGAGCAAAAGTGCCGCTGGCTCGACGACAGAAGACGTCAGAACGCCGCCTCCTGCGTCCAGAGGCGGTAAGAATACAGGGGCACGCAGTTTGGCAAATGCCTTCTGAAAGGGTGCGCCGAAAAGGTTTTTCCGAGTCGCATCGTGACAGGCCTGGCGCAACACCGAGTCCTTCGCCTCCCTGATGTTGCGACGGTAACAGGCAAGTGCGGCCTGAAATGAAGTGCGGTAGACAGGGCGAACCGATTGTTCTGAGCAACGCTGGAAGCGCCGGCGCAAAGCTCGAACCCGGCGCCGCTCGATGGCGAGCTTAGGGGACCACCATGACTTCGGTGCCAGACCACTCCCAACTGTACGCTTGTGGCGCTCAATCAGCGTGTTAACTCGGTCGTGGAAACGGTTTACGACGGTCTCCAGCGCATCGGGAGAGCGCAGATCGGCGCCAGCAACTCGGGGAAACCATGTGTCCCTTGCGAGGCACTGAAGCAGACGAGCCCGGGATGCAACCGTTAGGCGGTACTGCTTCGGAGATGGAGGACCAATCGACACCTGAATATAAGAATGCTCGGACAGAGATTCGGCGTCAGAGACAGTCCATGTGTATCCGGAGCTGAGCAGGGATGGGGAAGCGAGCGTGACATCAATCCACGACTCCGCGTAATAGTTGTCGTGTGTGGGGGCGGAAGTAGGATCATTTAAAACTGTCAGTTGGTGAGCCAGGGCGAAGTGGACGAGTTTGGAGCCACGCGAGTCGGAGGTGCGGGGCCCCACAATTCATGCTTGGCGTTGAAGTCACCGGCCAGGATGATAGGTCGGCCGGCCGCCAAAGCGACCACTTCGTCCAGTTCGTCTACCGAAGAGTCAAAGAGGGCACGCGGCGGGCAATAAACAGAGACAAAGAGGAAGGAAGCAGACTGGGAGGTGGAGAGCACCGCCACAACGAAAGTGGAGGCGTAAATAGGGAACACCTCAAAAGGAGGGTCCCGCACAAGGACCAGCGAGCGCGGATGTGATTGCGCAGAGAAGACTGCAACCCCACTGGGAAGACCTGAAACCCCACCACCGACCAGGTAAGGGTCCTCCACCGCTGCCAGAGAAAACGGAGAAGAGAGGAAATGACTCGAGAGGGCAGCCGTCGCACGCCGGGTATGGTCAAGGTTAATCTGCAGAAAACTAAAACTAGCCATGGCGATATAAAGAAGTATAGGAACTCAAGTAGAAAAAGATCACATATGGGCGACAGCTGCTTGAGAGATTGATTAATAGATAGTGGCGGTGGTGGAAGCAGGAGGGCCGAGGACCGGCTACGGAGCCAAGTGATAAAGGGTAGCGAGAAAAGAAGAATACGAAAGAAAGATTAGTGAAGGAGGCCGTAAGTACAATCACATTCGCAGCCTGGCAGTTCGCGGGAGAGGTACGCAGGGCAATCGTGGCCCTAAGGGCCATAAGTGGTCCTGGCACGGACGCGAGCAGCGCGCTCCTGCAGAATTGAGCAGGAGGCATGCCCAGCTTGATGGTTAGAGGGGCGACCAGCCGCGGCGCACGGCGCGCACTTGGCGTTAGGGTCCTGTATTGGGCGGGGGCACTGTGCGAGAGGGTGCGACCCCGCGCATCTTGTGCAGCAGGCCTTAGAAGGGTCCGTAGCATGCGGGCACGCCTTAAGAGCGTGGCCGTATTGGGCACAGAACGTGCACAGCGGGACGTGGAGGTCCTCCTGGACCTCAACGGAGGTCCAGCCCACGGTGACGCGACGGGCGTCACGAAGCCGGGAAAAAGCGGGAGGGTCAACCTCTAGGACGTGCACACGCTGTCCAGAGCGCTTTGTAAAGGACAATCTGAGCTTACATTTCAGCGGATCAAGTGAGAGTCCCGGATTCCGCCGGTTGAGGGCAGTCACGAGATCCTCAGGACGGATATCAGGATCAACCCCGGACAGGCGGACATGGGGATTACGTCGCTGAGGCATACGGACATTGATGGAAGCCCTGGTGGCCTCGATACGGGTGATAGCAGCCTGCAGGCGCTCGAGGTTCCCAGGGTCCCGGGATGTAACCACCAGGGCGCGACGGGTGGGTCGGAGTGTGACGGCTCCTATTCCCTCAGAGTCTGGGTCGATGGCCGACTTGATGAGGGTAGCAACCTCGCGACCCACGTTGTCGGAAGCCCCAACAGACGTTAAAAGCATCTGATGGGGCTCCTCGGCCGGAGGAGAGTCCCCGAGATCGACGGGCCCTGGGTGAGCCTGTGTCGCAGTGCCTGAATCAACGCCGACAGGTGGATGAGGGCCGGCACCGCCGCGCAGAGCAGCCGCAAAGGTCCTAGGAACATTCGGTCCGACACGCAGAAGGCGAAGTTCCGCCTCGGCCTCGGAAGCCCTGACGGACACTTCGGCATGCTGGGCCCTCAGGACCTTCAGTTCACGATCCCGGGCGATAACTTGATCCCGCAAAGCACGGACGCGCTCTCTGTCTCGGATGGCGCACGCAAAGAAGTGCTGCGCATTAGCATTCATGGCAGAGACCAGGGACACAAGGGTGGCCCGGACGCCTGCTGCGATCTTATTCTTTCCGTCATTAATGATGGACAGCAGTTCCTCGTGCGCCAATAAAAGAGAGGTATCCGTGCCCAGTTCTAGGTTGTCGGGGGCTGGGGTCTTTGGGACACCGGCAGGTGACGAGGAAAGGCCCGGGACGCCGGTCACGGGGGTCAAATCTGAGCCCGAAAGAGAACGGGGTTCACCACCTGAAGCGGCACCATGGTCAGGTAGCCGATGTCCATCTGGTACGATCGTGTCCGGGTTGTCAACTGTAGGTTCCGTGTCGAGGTCAGAGGTTACCTCAGGAGATGGCGGATCCGCGAGTAGTCCAGGTGTCAGGGCCAGCCTGGCATCAGCAGCGCGGTCAGTCATGGCGGAGCCAGTAGCCGCCAGGCCTAACCAGGCCGCGGCCTGGGTGCGAAGTGCGGAGAAGATGAAAATTGAGGCGTTGTCCTCCGAGAGGGAGGACACTCAGGGGGTCCCCAAGGTGTTACAGGGCCCCTCCGAGCAGAGAACCTCTCCAATAGGGCTTTGAGACGTGGGGAAATGAAAAAACAGCAGGAGCTCTGTTTGTAGGCGTAACGCTTGAGAGTACTGCAATCGCGGCGCGCAAGCGGTCATGTCACGTGGTATTTTTCTGCACTTCTGGGCCAACTACATTGAGCGCAAAAAACTAATACGTAAAAGATGGATCGGGTATTCTGCGGACCGTTCTACAACTTTCTGATTTCAATTTCTTGCCTAACGTCACTGCATGCGAGGTTGGTTAATTAATCTCTACTAATTATGCAATTAAGCAGAATGCAAAATATTGTGACTTGCTAAATACAATCGCCACCAACATGTATTTGGACTCGTCGTCTTAGAGTGACTCGGCATATATTTATACCCTGGCCAAAGTAATCTAGGACACCCTGTATATGAAAGGGTAGTGTGATGAGAATAGAACAGAAAGGAATAAATAGCATTGGGAGCGAACATCATGAGTGAAGTCGCAATGTTTGAGTATATAAGAAAATATGAATTTCCATCGCAAGCGCGCTGCATACAGCACGGAATTCGGTTACGAGTGGTAGTCATTTGATGAGCCATG
The DNA here is from genome assembly GCF_055824585.1 of Amblyomma mixtum. Taxonomy (NCBI): domain Eukaryota; kingdom Metazoa; phylum Arthropoda; class Arachnida; order Ixodida; family Ixodidae; genus Amblyomma; species Amblyomma mixtum. The sequence continues at coordinate 198,256,701 of NC_143013.1, forward strand.
TAGCAGAAGGTAGTGAATTGTATTCAGAAAGCCTGAAGTAGATCAAACAGCACTGATGAATTTTCTGATGTATTGGAGAGAGCTATCTTTGATGGTAAGGAAAAGGAAAAAACCAACGTGGTAGCAAAAAAGAAGCCAAAATGTTGGTGTGCCGTCGACGTTAAACGTGCAGAAAGAAGCTAAACATCTTTCAGGGCACACTGATAAAAACAAGAAAATAAGCCATTGCATGAAATTCAAGAAAAATTGTATGTATACAAAAGATCCGCCGCGGTGGCTTAGTCTTTATGGCGCCCGGCTGCTGGCCTGAAAGGCGCGGGTTCGATCCCGGCCGCGGCGGTCGGATTTTGATGGAGGCGAAATTTTAGAGGCCCGTGTACTGTGAGATGTCAGTGTACGCTAAAGAACCCCAAATGGTCTAAATTTCCAGAGACCTTCACTTCGGCGTCCCTCATAGCCTGAGTCGCTTTGGGACGTTAAACCCCGATAAACCATGCGCAATACAAAAGAATAGTTATTCCCAAAAAAATGGTCCAGAGAATTAAGGCTGCAGGCGATGGGTGCATTTCAGATATTGGAAACAATGATACACAGGCCCCTAGAAATTTCTGTAACCACCTGAAGTTACTTGGTGCAAATGCGGAAGAAACGGGCCGGCACTGACAAAATAAAGTGAAAAATGAAGAGGCCGTGCGATTTATTACTGAACATTCAGCGGTATGGGACTTGATGCAGGCTGCTACCGAGAGAAGTCTTAACACTGACATTACCTAGTTAAATTAGGAAAACGGTGTTCGAAAGCGTCCCGTGGCATAAACCAACAGGCTAACAAAACCTTGCAATCAAACTAATCGCATTCTTTGGTAAACAAGAAAGACACTGCGCGCTGCTTTAATCCACGTACTGAAAATTCGAGAAATCCCTGCAGGCTGGAGAGAAAGTAGAAAGTCTGACATGCAAAGGCACAGGCGAAAAAGATCGCGTTAAATTCCATAGTGGTTTAGCAATGAAATTGGTGTCGTAAAGATTAGCAGTAAAAACCATCAAGCAGGAGCCGCAAGATTGGGCGGAAGAGGCTGAGGTATGGAAAGAACGACAGAACAGTTTCATACAAGGTCACGGATTAGACGATAACTTGTTTATAACTTGTTTCCAGTTATAGGCACTCAGGAGTGAAGAATGACCACTGTTAATGGCGCTTTTAGGCAATGTAGGAAATTACAATAATGTAAAACATGGCCTGGCATGGAAAGTATTCAAAAAAAAGGTCAGAGTAGTGCACAATTTATTAAAATAAATATATGAGAATAACTTAGCAGTGGTGAATACAAGGGGGGGTACTGCGCACAAAAAGACAAGGACAAGAAGATAACACAACAATCGCAGACTCGCGACTAACTTTATTTGAAAACACGACACTCCTTTTATAGTTGCAAACTGTCACATCACACAAATGTGGAAACCAAAAACCTGTCTTCATTGTGATACAGTTTGATAGAAGGGTCACTTACGCAATCTTTATCCTTCTGTTTGATGCAAAACGCCTCCGCCAACTCACGCGCCACCTGGTCACGGCTCCTCCTCAAAACTTTTGTATCTGTCAGCAAAGGCAGGCAAGGGTTATTGCGCGTAGCATCCGGGCATGCGCCACAATGCAGGGGTAAATTCGACCCTGTCCCTGATTTCATGGAAAGCTGGAGCTCCCTTAAGCGCTCATTCAGACATCGGCCTGTCTGACCGATGTATACCCTGCCACAGGTGAGGGGAATCTGGTAAACGACACACGTCTGGCACCTGACAAAACGAGTGGCATGAATTTACCCCTGCATTGTGGCGCATGCCCGGATGCTACGCGCAATAACCCTTGCCTGCCTTTGCTGACAGACACAAAAGTTTTGAGGAGGAGCCGTGACCAGGTGGCGCGTGAGTTGGCGGAGGCGTTTTGCATCAAACAGAAGGATAAAGATTGCGTAAGGGACCCTTCTATCAAACAGTATCACAATAAAGACAGGTTTTTGGTTTCCACATATGTGTGATGTGACAGTTTGCAACTATAAAAGGAGTGTCGTGCTTTCAAATAAAGTTAGTCGCGGGTCTGCGCTTGTTGTGTTATCTTCTTGTCCTTGTCTTTTTGTGCGCAGTACCCCCCCCCCCCCCCCCCCCCTTGTATTCACCATGATTGACCGACTAGCCCAACAACGTACGCTCTTAAACTTAGCAGTGATTTCGCAGGAAATTGAAAGGAAAGCAAGAGTTGCGGTTAAAAGGGGACTGAGGCCGGGATTTGCTTTTTCACCAGTTAGGGGGCAGAACGGCAGATGTAAATGAACATATTAGAGATTACTTTGTCGTGGCGGCGAAAGGGCAGATGGAAACAAGTCGTTTAGCAGGACTGATATTCCAATGGTGTCATTTTTCTAGCAGACAGCCGGGAACACCTGCAATATTTGGCGGACATTTGCGGACAAGAGGTGGAGGTTCTCTGACTATCAACGCAGTAAAGCGGGAATTATGGCTTATGGCAAGATTACGTTGCAAAATTGGGACGCAACTGCAGCTAGGGCGTAGCTTGATATCTGGGCAAACGTACCTTATATGTACAGTCCACGTCAAAAGTATACAGCCCAAGGGGTTTGCTTCTAAGCTGTTTAGCGGGGTTCCATGTCCCATATAGCTGTCCAAAGCTTGGGAGGATTGAGGAGTCGCAGCCATTTATGGTTCGAGAGATTACGGTCGCTGAGGATGCATAACTAGGCATGTAGCAGGCCTCACAAGCAAACCTTTTGGGCCGTATACTTTTGACGGGGGGTGTACCTTATTTGCGTGGATAAAGTACCATGATGTGTAGATGAATTACGGAGAGGCAACGTACCAGACCAGAAGAAATTAATAGAAAAAGGAAAAGAAACGCAGCTGTCGTAACGGGTAGGCCAACTTTGGTGATAAATAGGTATGAAGTAACTCGGGAAATCTGGAAATGTGCAATGATAGTAAATTTGACGGCTGGAAATGGTGTTGTGAACTTGAAATCTGCTACAAATTATGTTCTTGAAGTAAAGGAGATGACAGTCGGCAGGCTTGCCCTGAGGGCACATAGGAACACAAGTGATGAAGCAGTCCAAGGTGGTGTTGGGTTGGCTGCTTTCGATTGAGTGACGCAAGCGGTAACGCTCATGAACAATTGGTGAGGCAGATGGAGGAGAAGCGAACAGTGGCGAAAGTTGTATGGTAGTTGTACCGCTGAAGTATCCATACAATATCTCGGAGAAGCCGGCGGCTTACTGATAAATGTAAATGTCAGAGGAGAAAAAGGATGTAGTATAATCCTGAAAAAGTGTGTACGAACCTTAAAAAATACTCATTGGTGAAAGAAAATGCTGAACAAGCTGACGCTGGAGCCCTATAGGGCAAATGAAACAAAATTAAAATAAATATATTTTAGTCGATTTCAAACAAAGCGATTTACTTTTCAATGCTTGGACTGGGTGCTTGAAGCCAAAGTGCTGCTAGCATACATTTGACAGCCTCGATCAAATTTTCCGTTGCAGCATCGAAGAAAGAAACCATAGAACGTTTTGTAATCCTGTGTAAGTGTGTCGTCTAGTCGTCGGTCCACGAGGCCTCCATACATCTCAGAGAGGCATTCCGGTTTAGGAAGAGCCAGGCCATGCTCTACTTTAAAAAACCGGAAACACGTAAGAAGCGATTGTAGGAGAGGAAATTTGGCAGTTAATCCGAGAAAAGTTAGCACGGTAGGAATAGATGCCGAGGTTAAAGTTATCACCATCCCGGTACAAAGTTGATCTACCTATCTAAAACCCCATGTTTTGAAATGATGGGCGTCCATACATGCTACGCTATCACTGTATACATCTACCTTGGCGCACGTGGCACCAACCTTCACTCTCCCGTTCACTCTTGAGCAGCGAGCAGCTGCGAGCCCCGCAGCGCAGGCATCGGGTTGTTAGCCGCCGGATGGTGGTGTTTATTCCTGCTGGAAAGTTTAATGTCCCAAACTTTCATTGCGCACTTTTCGCCATGCAACGTGGGTGACTTTTTTATTGTGAATGTCAGGAAATTACGTATTACCATCTCCTACATCCCCCTCCATCTTGTTTTAAAGGGCGGCTGTTGGCACGACAACCACGCTTACATATCAGTGCACGTTAAAGAACCCCAGGTGGTCGAAATTTCCGGAGCCCTCCACTACGGCGTCTCTCATAGCCTTAGTCGCTTTGGGACGTTAAACCCTACAAACCAAACCAAACCAAACCAATCTACCAAACCACGAACGGCGAACGTTCTGCTAGAAGACATGCAGGCGAGATCTGCCGCCTTCATTTTCCCTAAACTCCTACTAACCATTGCTGCAGAACGATATTACTCAGAAATGCGCAGCGAAGTTAACGAGTGCCAAGATGCGAGCAGGGTAAGGACTTGCAACTTTGCCTTTCTTCTCTGATAACTTGAAGCCTGTGATTGCTCCTCCCTTTTTTCTCCTTTTGAAGGGCAATGCATGAGCCTGATGAGACGCGTTCTGTTAAACCATGTCTTCAGAGTTCCTTTTAAAAACCAGACAGCAAAGCCCCCCAATTTCGAACTATGATTCTGCTAACAACAAAGATTCGGTATAGTTGTCTTCAGCGCCCCTTTAAGATCACCAGAGAGGAAGGCGTGTGCAGGCGGTTGACAGACAGGAGTGGCACCCGATTCTTGACCAGGTTTCGGCATGAAAATAGATTTTACATCATCCTATAGGCAGCCCCAACACATGCCACATGGCACATATCCCTGTTAAAAAATAAATTGAAGTACATTCCCTGCAAAGGGGCTCATCCACCATTTTAAAATCGGAAATTACACCACACAGAAGCCTCGGCCAGAATACAAAGAGGAGAATCGTTGCGAAATTACTGGAGGCTGTCCAAATTATTATACATTGCATAAAAATTCAGAACAGTTGTAAACTCAAAGGGGGCATGTACCTCCATTGCAGTGTGAGGGTATGCGTCTCGCTGCACATGAAGCTGCTGCACTTAGTAATAAGAAGAGCGATTAATTGCAGCGAGGCTTACAATGTGAAATAAGTTCTAGTAGCCCCTTTCGCCGAGTAATCAAGCAACAAAAAAGATCAACATTCTGGTGAAACAGAGTAGAGATTGCTACACAGTGCTGCGAATTACATCGTTTCTTCGTCCACGTGCCGTTACGCCGGTGCTCTTTTGGCAAAGAACATCTGTTGTGTGCTGCATGTCTTCCATTGCTCTAGGCAGTAAACCAAAGCTTTCATCAAACATGCGCCATATTTTATATGGGCATCCAGTTTCGAGCCAATGCGACGAGATACCCTTATCAGTCCTGTTTGTACAGGCGAACTGCGTTCAGTGCACCTGTGTGTGAGGCAGTTGGTTGCTCGTTTCTTTTTTTTTTTTTTCAGAATTGTTTTTTATCGCATTACAATAGCATTGTTGCAGGTTTGTGGTATGAACCTGCTTCTGAGCTCAGCTCTTCCTTCAAATTTTAATGCACGAAGTCTATGCACCGGTGGGTTTTTGATCGCTCGCTTCTATGTTGACTTTTTATCTTCTGTTTCGTGCATAAACCTGTACAAGAAATTAATATCCATGCAGTTTTCCCCTACGCTGCAATGCTCTCTATATTGGTCTTTATGCCCATCATTGGTTGACGCGAGTACGTTGGATGCCAATTTTCCCGTGCACTAAAATTACATTTCTCTTTTCACTAAGCAGTCACTCAAAAAGTGATGATATTTACCGTCGTGTGGCGAATATGGTCTTCACCTTTCATACGGAATTCTACTGTGCTCGCGTTATTTGACAAAAGATTTCCTTAGGAGATTAACAAATGACAATCATCGTGTTCTGATGTGCAGTGCTTTCCTGATGTCGGAGAATGGTACCAGATGTACAGAAACTACAACTACGACGCTGACTTCGGAGGAGCATCGAAATGCGTCAAGTTTTACACATACGGCACCTACGAGAACTTCACTACATCAATGGCCTTCACTTACGGAACCACTGGAACGGAATCAGTGTGAGCGAACCCAAAGAATGCGTTGAAAAACTCGCAGATTACTGCTCTAAACCAGGGTAAACAGCAACATGGGTTTCACGGATCCAGCTACCAAGAGTCACGGAGCCTAATTTTGACAAAGTGCTGTTTTTTTTTCCTGCATTGTATCGCTACCCACTCTACTGCTACCCATGAATGGAGGGAGCATGCATATTACCTTGTCTCTAAAGGAGTAATTAAGTGATATTTATTTGAGACGAACTCACAGAAGACAGTACAGGACGGGGAATAAGTATCGCTCATTTACTCTTCTAGAAACAATGCAGTAATAACTAGCCCCTAAACGCGTTTCATTATGCACATTGCTTTTCTCCGTTAGGCCTCGTTCTACATGGCACCCCTAGTATGAAATACGTTCCATGTCCGCTGCTATGGTCGGGCTACACTTAACTAGTACTCATACGAACGTTGAACAGAAAACGGCTGCCGCCGTAGCGAAGTTTGTAGAGCACTGCAAGCGACACGATGAGATTGTGAGTTCCGATCCTACCGGCGCCATATAGTTCCATCTCGTTCTGTTTCCTGCTAATTATTTCATATAAAATGATCAGGCATACAACGTCTTTCCCTCGTTAGCGCTACCGAAAAAATAACTATGGTTTCCTTGGTTACGTTCACTGTTCATGCAACTCGTTTGCCTTACCCCGTAGAAATAACCTTATAAATTTCACGCATCCAGGCCACGTAGAAGTGTGCTGTTCCAATCCATCATGTGAAACAGCGGGCTTGTGCATCATGAGAAATGCGCTTGTGCATCGCGAGAACGGGCTTGTGCATCATGAGAAACAGAAGGAACTGTACATGAGCTCCATGGAGTAGCGGTGCATTTCTGAGGTGTGATGCTTTCACTCCAGGGTACGTCCTTTAAAAATAGCTGCCACGGGAGGATTGATTCTAACCCATTTTTCGTTTCTGAAGCTGGCCGTGCGCTGTGAAGGGTGCTGTGGCGTAATCATCTAATGCTAATTTCCAGCATTCGCATTCTCGGTTATTTCGACTTGCTCAGAAATCTCAATACACAGCAAAGTATCATTTTACTCTTATCGAAAGGTGCTTCTTAGGGGCGTTAAACTTAGCTATTATCTGCTTTCTACCAGCTCAAAGTGCAAGCGCGTGAGCCCAGGCGCGAAATATAAGGAAATATCTCGTAATAAATGACGCAGTGGCAGGACTAAAGTTTCGTACGTTTTCAGATCACTAAAGTCAAAGGTTATTCAATTTCTAAGATGTAATTAAAAGTAAATCTCATATGTTTCAGGACCGGCCGATATACCCTAACATCCACTCCTCGCTGTGGGAGCAAAAACTTATTCACATTCGTTCCGGATGAAGGTAAGCATTGAATGGAAAAGACAAATTTCTCTTCTTGGTGTAGTTAGCGCTTTTCCAAGGTTAGGCTTCAGCAGCTTAAAAACGGTAATTAATATTCTAAGGCCAAAATATGAAGTAATATTCGAAAGAATGCCTCTCCGGCATCTCAACACTAGCAAAAAAGATAGTTATATATGAAAATGTCGCGCGAGACTTTTCAGAAATGCAACCCAGTATCCTCATATCACCTTCTCCTCCTTCTCTCACCATGCCCCCGAAAGCTCCTTCGGCGTCATGGATTTTGTGCCTGGCATCACCACGTCCTCTGAGCCTCCATACAGCTGCTGTCATCCGAGCCCTGTACACAGTTTGAAAGGGCAAGGACACAAGCCGCAAACGGTTGCGGTCGAGGCCTTCCTGAAACCGCTGACGTCGGATGAGGGATCTGGGTTATTCGTGGGTCTGTAGAGCTTAAGCATAGATGGCATGCGCACGTGTCTCGGATTGGTGGGTCGCGTAGAGTCGGGTCGGTAGGATCAGTCAGTTCGTCGCGTTTTGTGGTCGGGGTGGGAGATGGGGCTGGGGCTGGGCCAAACGGCAAGGTAGGTTCTGGTCAGGCGGGCTGGGGCACACCCGGCCGGTGCTGACCAGGAACACAAGGCCGACGACCATGGCAGACGCAGCACGCTGAAGCTCCAAGACCAGCATGGCGATGGAAACCCAACACCTCCACCAAATGTTACGTGACGGCAAGCCCGATGAAAACAGTACTACATGAGACATGGCGGTGGAATGATTGAATGGCGGCGCGCCTAGCGCGAACGCTCACTGCCGCGCCACTGCCCACTTTGTCGTCTTCTGGTCCCTGACAATAGCTATAATATGATGGATGCCGATATCCGTGAACGTCAGCGTTCGCTTTAGTTTTATGTGTCCGCTGGTGTCTGGCTGAGATTGCGTATAAACACGTGTGATAGTATGTCTTCTTCATTCTTTACAAGCTTAAAGAAAGCTTTGTTACCCTGCCAGTGCCCGTGGAGTCTGCCATAATACTGTTTATGTATGTACAGAAGGCAAAACGCTTGTCTAGAGCACGTTCTGGGCGTCTTTGGAGGTGAACACGCGATATATAGCGCTAACATTTGGTTAAAAATAGTCTGGATGTAAGCAAGAGCAGTTAAACACAGAGAATTTCGTCGTCATTTTTTGCCTTCCTAGTCGCAGCGGCTTCAGGAGCTGCGGAACACACAGTTCGGTTGTTCTATACATGTATTGGGCTCTCTTTACAGGTTACTCTTGCTTTCCCCCTTTCTATGTATACCCCTCCCCACAACAATAGTGCTAGTTCAAACACTGTAAAATTTGTAAGCAAGTAAATAAATGCCTTGTTGCATACGTTAGAAGTAAATTTTGTGATGGCCATGCGGTCGTGTAAAGCAGAACTTGCGGAGCTACTTCAAAAGCTAGTATACATCACGTTGAAAAATGATGACTCAACACATTCTAGGAGAAAAGCGCGCCATTTCACGAGCCTCGGCACCACTGCTGATCATGTGCCGCTAAGAGCATGCTATATTATAGACTAGATGTGGCCCACTTCGCACACCGTGCTTATCCCACGCGCTCGGTTGCGTGAGACCTTCCACCGTGCATTACTGCCTTTCCTCACCCCGAAGTTTAAAGGCGAGAAAAACTGCTTCCCCGTGAAAAGAAATGGTACCGTCCCAAGAGAGAGAGAAAGGAAATTTAATGAGGAAAAGGTGGAGAGGTCGGCCGGTGGTGACATGGCCCTGGCCTGCTACTCCACACTGGGGAAAGGGAAGGGGAGGAAAAGGAAAGTGCGAATGAAGGTTGATGATGGAATAATACAATGAGTTTCACGGGTGATGTCCACACACACACACACACACACACAAACACACACGCACACGCACGCACACACACAAGCGCGCACACACACACACGCGCGCGCGCGCGCACGCACACACACACACACACACACACACACACACACACACACACACACACACACACACACACACACACACACACACACACACACACACACACACACACACACACACACACACACACACACACACACACACACACACAACACTGGCTGGCACTCGTATCGCGGTTAGTAGACGTACATAAAACTGGTGTCTGCAACACAGACACCGACACATGTCATTAACCATGTAGGTAGTGCACAGGCGGTCACAGACAAGTATCCAGGCCTGATTACACCTATTTATATGACGCCTGCTGAAAGGATGCCACCTAGATCTGCAATGATACGAGGCCTGCGATCCGTGGGGCTCCAAGGCGCCCACGGTCATAGCGTCCTCAACACAAAGAGGCTGAAACAATGTCGTCGTTTATGTCTCAGCTTAAATTATCATTATCACGGCACACACGGACGGCACATGCGGCACACAGTAGGGAGACCTACGTAACTTTGCCAAGAATACGTTTCTGGAACTCCCTGCGAGCAGTTGAACAGACAACTACTCTAGTACCCGCAACGCCGTGTGCTTCTGAAACATCTCCCAGCTCATCATGGCATAGAATGGAACGAAAGTATTAGGCTGCGTCTTATTAAATCTCCTCGAACAACTGCCAACCCTGGTCAGAAAATTACGGCCGCAGCTACAGTCGAGTTCCATATATTACTTCTTACCTAGCGGCCTCGAGAATTGAAGCATACTTTACCGCTCTGGCCATCTGTGTCAGGAAGGTCAATGTTTCCTACATGATGCACATCATAAATGGGGCAGTACAGATGCGAAGCAGTTACCGCACTGCTTCCACCTCACCACGACTTTTATTCCTGAAGCAGCCAAATCGCTCGCCTGCAGGACTCCGCTGCATCCTATGGCTGCCTTTATGCGTTAGACAACCGCCGTATCACCTAAAACTCCAGCGTCATCAATCCGTGCCTTTTGAGCTCCACCAGTTTCAGCAGGGTCGTTGATTTCAATTCTTTGTCGATCTGTGTGGTAGTTCTACAGGTTCTAAGCAAGAGTCCCTTACCCTTGCCAACTTAAGCGGCTGGGAAGACACTAATATGAATACGAGCTTGTGGAAAAGAGGCCTTGCGATGAGTTACGTGGCTGTCAGAAAAGCCAGCAAGAGGGAAAGCATGAAAAACTAATGAGGACGCTTTGGCCGTTACAAACTCAAGCAAGGAATTCTATTATGAACGTTCTAATATTCTGCATCTCAAAACTCCTTCTGATGCCCTAGCATCGCTTCGAAGCTGTACAGCATGCGTCTAGCGCTTTCTATCATCACGATAGTAACGCATGGTTTTCTTGTTCGCGCGTACGTTGCCAAGGTTCTGGAGCCGTTCAAGAAGCGTGGAAAGTGATTTATACGGACTGTGATACCTGTTTCATCGCCCGCCATAGCTATGCCGCTAACGGTGAGTGATTGCAAACTTGAATGCAGAGGGAACATTGTTGCTGACATTGTGTTCGTATCCAATACACTTTGAACATTCGAAATCTATGCCAGATCGTTCAGATCGAAACCTGTGTTGACCTTTACCGAGCATGTAGCGTAAACTAGTTGCTTTCATTGTCGATACTGCTCATATTTTGCAGTTGATCATTTGAAGCGTCCAGAAAAGAACGCCACAGGTGTTGACAGCAATTTTCCAAGCTCTAGGGCGTTGTTAAAACTCCGTTTGCGCCAGACATTTCTCATGCCGGCAGCCCCAGTGCCTTTTGACGTGGTTCTCCTCCGGAAAAACGGATTGTTGGGCTAGGGGTTGCATGATGCAGGAGAAGAGCGGCGCAAATAACACAGCACATTAACACTGCACATGCGCAAACCACCAAATGTTTGTTTGACAGAAAAGAGGCATATTTTTAACACCGAACTCAGGCACGTGAAAGTTGAGGAATGCACCAAACTCATAGCATGATCGCTTTGAATACAGCAGGCAACACGAAGGCTTGCAAACCTTTCTGATCGCTGCCATAAAAGCACTGCTATCATTCTCTTAACAAAAAGAAGGTAATTCTTAGCAATAGCAGGCAGAATCTCGCAATAAAAAAAATGCAGTCACAAGCATTCGTAGCAAAGGCTGTTTCAAAAAGGTCAACCAACAGCAGTAAAAAAACTTCTAAATAAAAAATGACAACAAAAATTCCAATAACATTCAAGCCAAGAGCAACAACAAACTGGAACAATGTTGGTCAAATGTTTAGGGGAATCCCCCAATGTGGAGTAAATTTGTGATAAGGGAGTAATTACTCACTGGTATCCACCCAAGCGCAGCCATACGGCTCCAAAGGAAAGCTATGCAGATTTCTCAGAAACTTCGTAGTCAAAGAAAAATTCGTCCTGTTTTTTCCCACTTCGAGCTATTGATCAATTCGCTCTCGCCCTACCATAAGCTTGCCGTCCCGGTTAGCTCAGTTGGTGGAGCGACTGCTCCGGTGAAGCGGTGGTCCCGGGTTTGAACCCCGGACCAGGACGAATTTTTCTTTAACTACGAAGTTTCTGAGAAAGCTGTATATCTTTCCTTTGTAGCCGTATGGCTGCGCTTGGGTGGATGCCAATGAGTAATTACTCCCTTATTACAAACTGGAACAACAAACACCCTTTTTTCCGTCCCCGCAAGAGTAATAACAGTAAATAAAGGTTTCCTGTTAGTATAATTGACAAGGTTTTGGTAAAAAAAAAAACCTTCGTTTGATGTTATTAGACTTGTGGGGCCGGCAAAAAGCGTTCTTTCGTTGTATTTGTTATTGGTGTTGACTTTGTTCTCATTGGCGTTTTCGTTTTGTTTTTTAGTATTCTGAATGCTTTTGCTTCTCATTCATGATAATGTTCTTGTTAAGAATGTCTCATGCTCCTTTCGCTAACATTTTAGTCTTTCTTTTAAGGCGAGAATGGCAATCTTTATACTCAAGCGATTAGAAGGGTTATTCATTTTTTTTTAAGGTTTCGTGCTGCTGCCTATGATCGATGCGATCATGCGATGTCTCACGTGCCTGATTATCCTCGAACTGCATGGACCCTAAAACTATTTTAAAGCCATTGCACTACTACATGCAAAAGTCGATCTGCGGGATGTGCATAAGTTTGACCTTGGACTGACCTTTCAAAGCCGCTTAGAAAGAGCCCTTTGCGCAGGCTACTCCCCAAATTTGACCTTGGGCGATTTGTACCAAAACCGATGTCTAACCATAACTGACCGTGCACAACACAACGCGATGGCGTAGGGGTAAGCATCCGCCTCGCTTGCAAGAGGGACGGGGTTCGAATTCCGGTGCCACGCAATTCTCCCCCGGATTTAAAAGAAAACCCGCGTGTCGATAGAATTGCATAACCAGGCCTGGGGTGCGGCCTAAGCTCGGTGACCAGAACCGACAACGCACTCCTTCCCCAGTGCAGGATTTGGCCACCCTGGTGTAGCCCTTGGCCACAACCTTCTAGGAACAAACCAATTCACCTTCTGCCCTCAGTCCTCAGCGGCTATTGGGCGACTCACCAAGGCGGTGGTCATCCCTGTGACACAGCGTAGGGTGCTAAAAATGTCTTGCTCCGGACTGGCCGCCATTTGAAACTGAATCTAGCTGTGTTTAATGGTAGAACCTTATTCAGCGAGGCTAGCGAAGCAGTGCTGTTTGAGGAACTAGCGGGTATTAAATCAGGTGAATGGCAGCTCACCAATATCACTCAAGAGGAAAGTATACAACAGCTGTATCTGTATCTTACCGGTACTCACCTATGGGCCAGAAACATGCACGCTAACGAAAAGGGTTCAGCTTAAGGACAACACAGCGAGCTGTGGAAAGAAAAAATAAGAGACGGGAAACGGGCAGAGTGGGTGAGGGAACAAACGTGAGTTAATGAAATCCTAGTCGAAATCAAGATCAAGAAATTCTCTTGGGTAGGGCATGTAATAAGAAGGCAAGAAACCGCTGGTCCTCCTTTACGGTAACGGAGTAGATTCCAAAAGAAGGCAAGCGTAGCAGTGTGCGGCAGAAAGGTGGGCGTATGAGATTAAGCTGGTTGCAGGGTAACGGTGGCCGCAGCTGGCAAAATACAGGGTAAATTGTGAGAGACATGGAGACAGGAAGAGCCTTTGCCATGCAGTGGACGTACTCAGCCTGCTGATGATAATGACTGGCGACCTCCAAATTTGGCCCTGGCGGCCGCCGAAATTTGACCTTGGCCGATTTAGACAAAAATCGACGTCCAACCATAACTCACTATCCCCAACACCATGGCGATCTCAAAATTTGGCCCCGGTCATTTGCAAAAATTTGGCCCTGGCTACCTCCGAAATTTGAACATTGCATAATCGGACTGAAATCGATGTCTAACCAGAATTGACGGGGCCGAACACGGTAGCGATCTCGAATTTTGGCCCGGGACATTTCCAAAATTTGGACAGAACATACCTTAAAATTTGACCTTGTCAGGTTTGTACCACCATTACTGGCCGTGCCTAACGCAATGGTGACCTCCATATTTGGTCCGGGCGACCTCCGAAATCGGACCTTGTCCTATTTCAACCAAAATCGATGTCCAACCATAATTGGCCATGCTCAACACGATTTCGCCCTCCAAATTTGGCACGGGCCAACCTCGAAATTTGACCTCGTCCGATTTGGACCAAAATCGATGTCCAACCATAAATAACCGCGCCCAACAAAATGGCGACCTCCAAACTTTGCTAGGACAAACCCCAAAATTCAACCTTGGCCGATATGGACCAATCGATGACCAACCGCTATGGAGCTTGCCCAACACGAGGGCGACCTCCATTTTTGGGCCGGTCCTGCCCCGAAATTTACCTTGGCCGATATGGACCAAAATCGGTGTCCAACAATAACTGACCGTGGCAGACACGATGGTGACCGCCAAATTTCCCCCGGACCATTGCCAAAATTTGACCTTGGCCATTTGGGAATGCTTTCGCTCTATAATAGGTTTAACCGGGTTCAAACCTCATGGTGTAGCATGGCTACCAAAGGTACGCCTAGCGCCTTAGTCCAGCATGATGGCTTGTTCTTTTACCCTAGATCTTTCACGTTCAGTCTTAAATGAGCTTCGTCCAGATAGCGATAGTGTCTGGTCACGTGACTTGACATGAACGTATGGCGCGTATATAAACGCCACGTAGCCGCACTCATTATTCATGGAAGAAGAGCAGTCAGGACTGTCTATCTAGGCATGCCGGAGCTATTACTATTATAGCTATTATTATAACCGTGATTAAACCGTGCCTAATTTTTTTGGAAGTTTGGTGAAGAAAATAAAGGTTTATTTGTACTGCCACGTCACAAAATTACCGTCACTTTGACTTGGCAATAACTACACGCATAATAAGTTACTTTTGATGTAAGCATGATGTGGTCTGAACATGCAAATCACATTACAAGAAAAATCGCAGCCTGCTTCCTTTCTTCATAAGCGTCGAATCAAGTAGTTTACTATGCGTATGACACAGAATAAATGTCGTGTATTCTTTCTAATCTGTTATTCTCACTAGAATACACAAGTATCAAATAGAGACATGGTAGACACATTTGCGGGGCTCCTGACTTATTCATGAGCTTGCTTCACCGTGGTAATCTTATCTACAAGGAACGGACTATGTACGAGTTCATTAAATAATCCTGTTTGGCGCACCTTCCCTCACACAAGCCTACCGATTTCTCTGCCCAGGATACGGCTGCACCCACTGGCGCCGGGTGTCCACATTCCATGAGCAAGACGACCACTGCGAGAGAATCTACGAGGAAAACTGCGGCTCGTCCCCCAAGTACCAAATCTACTACCCGTCGTGCGCTCCGGACTTGGGCATGCCTGGTCGGTAGGGAACTCGATCTGTGAGCGGATGTCGCCGTGTGTGCCATACAGATCGCTATCGGCGGCTTTGCTCGGCAAAAAATTTTCTCTTTTGTGTATACGTCGGCACACCAATGAGCCACATGAGGGGTATGAAGGCCTCCTTTATGTCCCTCTAATTAATCGTGCCTTAGGTGAGCCGCCGCCACATTATGCCTGAAAACTTTGTAATCTTATCCGCCCACCTCAGCCTCTAACGCCCTTGTGCTATGCTTGGTCTCCCTTAGAGTCCACTTTGTTACCTTAGGGGATCATCGGTTATTTTGCTTTTGTGTGAAAAGTGGTGAACGATATAAAAGATGTGACCAGAACAGAACGCGGGCGTATAACAGATAGGCAGAGAAAATGACTTTATCAAGCTGAGGTTTCTGGCGGAAGTAGAGAAGTGCGCATGAAAAAAATGCACTTTGCAAAGCAATTATGTGTTTTACTCAATAGCGCACACATCCAACCATTTATACCGAACCGACTTTCATAGAACATAAAATGCGATATATATTATTTCGTGATTTTTGGTGAAGAAATTAAGCTTGGTGAAGAAAATAACGGTTTATTTTTTTAGAAAATAAAGGAAAAATGGGGCAATGATCGCTGAAATTGATTACAAAATAGAGAACATCGAACATGCTTTAAAGATCTGAAGTGGCCGAAAAGCAGGCTAAGGTGAAACTTGCCGTCGGCAAAAGTCATGTTTAGACAGACGTGAGCAATCGCGTTACCAGTAAAGATCAGATACCTAAAGTAATCAGATTTTTACACCAACCTATACAGCAACCAAAATGATCAGTACGCTAATGAGGCAGACATTATTTATTTATTATTTATTTATTTGAGGAGTAATTGGACATGCATCCGATAAGCAAAAAAGATTAAAGAAAGCTTCACAAGCAAAGCAAAAACAGAAAACAGCTGGAAGGATCACATAGCCGAAGCTCTGCCGATGAGCGGTGGATAAATTGTGCTGCAAAAATTTGCCACCCTTGTATTGACAGCTTCTCACGGGATCGAGAGTACACAAATGTTGGAAAACAATCAAAGCATTCTAAAGTGTAAAAAAAGTGAAAAGTACTTGAAAAATTACAGACCGATCAGCTAACTGTCTGTTGCTATCCACACAATTTATCAAGTGCTAGAGAAAGCTGCAGAATATAAGAATATAAGCTGCCCCTACGTATAGTGTCCATAGATTATCAGAGCAAGGGGTGTAAGGCAAGAAGACACTATCTCTCCGGTACTATTCACCGCATGTTTAGAGGAGGTTTCAGAGATCTTCTGAGGGAAGAGTTAGTGGCAGCAGATATTGGCGATTAGCTTAGTAATCTTGGATTTTCTAGTGATATTACCTTGATAAGCTACCCAAACAACCAAATGCAAAGTATGATCGAGGACCTACAAAGAAAAGCAAAATAGTGGTTCTGAAAATTAATATGAAGAAAATCTGAAGTAATGTCAAGTAGTCACGGAACGGAACAAGAGTTTACTATAAGCACCAAAGTACTGTAAATACAAGGGAATGAGTCTACTGCGAGTTCAGTTGGGGTTCCAGTCCATGAGACTGAAATCTGAAATCATAAACGTAATCTGAAATCATAAAAGGCAGTTTAGCAGTATCCTTCAGTAGAAAATATTATTACAACTGTATCTTACCAGTATTCGCTTATGAGGCAGAAATATTGAGGCTAACGGAAAGTGTTGAACTTAAACCGCGGACAACACAGCGAGCTGTGGAGATGAAAATGGTTCGTGTAACAACAGTACATTGGAAGAGAGCCCACTGGGTCAGGGAACAAACGCAAGTTAATGATGTCCTAGTGTCCTAGTCAAAATTGAGAAGTGGTCGTGGGCAAGGCTTGTAATATTAAGGCAAGAGAAGCGATGGTCCCTTAAGGCGATGAAGTGGACAAGTACAGTATGGGGCATCATAGTCGGAAGATGCCGCTATAAATGCCTGAAGGAGACTCATAACAATGTGCACGAAACGGCGAAAGGACACACTGACATAGAATGTTGGAATCTAGACAGTAAAACATGCGGGTGATACTTCGCGGTAACAAAAGTTACCAATACAAATCAGCTCAATTGCAATGGTATAGGAGGTATGTGTCAGCAGCCCCTCTGTGGCAATAACAGAAATTAAGTAAGGTTTTTTCGTCACAACGAAATGACGCCGCTGTTGTCGCCAACAGTATTCGTTAGTAAGAATCTTCCCCTGTGGTTGCCGAAGATTTTCATGTTTTGGTTCAGCCTGTCGTATCTATTTCCGCCAACCAAGCAATAAATTTCACTTGAAAGTCAGCGCTCGTCCTTCTGTGCATTTTTTCGCCCAAGTCTCACTTTGCGCTAATTCTACTCCACGTCAAGTTGGCAGATGAGATTTGGAAGTTTGCGGGGATAATCAAGCCGCAGCTGTTACAAGACAGGATTAATAGGAGGGCATGAGAGCAACCCCTCTCCTACAATGGACATAGATGCGCAGATAATGAAGTGAAAATAAAAATGACTTGACAAACCTGACTTTGCCGTGGAGGTCCTACTGTAATATGGCTTCTCACTCCTAGCCATCCTTGTTAACTTAAGAGCGTCAGTGCACTAAGGAGAGCCTTAAGAAACTTCTTCCGAGTTTCTATGAACGTGCACCCATGTAACTTTTCAGAAAGTGGAAAACTTGCGCTTAGGTTTGATTCTCTAATACTTCACAGAAGTGGTTCTGTTGAGTACCTCGAAAACATGAAGTGGCAATCATTTCAGTATTGTCAGGATAAGGAAGGTAGAGCCAGCATCGATAATCGCTCATATCCTACCGTGTGGTCCATCAGCAAGTCTGAAGAAACTGTTATTTGTTTTCTTTTTGGTGCTGTATGCAGCGGTTTTCAAAATGGACCCGTCCGTAGTCATGCGCTGGTACTCAACAGCCTGGGATGAAAATTCTGTGGAATCTCAGAGACGACGAGTGACAAACGCTGGCCCCCTTCCAAATAACCACACTGGCTGTCCAGAAACCAACATGGCTTTTTGAGTTATGTGCGCGTCCAGTGGTGCGCAGTGGTGCATCACCTTCGCGTTGTTTGTGAGCTCACTCAGTTTGCACACCACAGTTTGCAGCTACATAGCTTGCCAAACTTACTGAGAAATCCCATTAGTAGCTTTCGCACTAGCCTTGACTTCACCATTTTTTTACCCGTGATGAAATGCCGAATAGGCCCATAAAGCTCCCAGACACGGACGTTCTTTGAAAGATGACCCATTTAATATACGTTGTTGTTCATGGTACTGCTTCCGTAAAAGTGGTCTAGCGTGAGAATTAAGGCTAGACCTTGTACATGAGTTGCATTTATGTTAGACATTAACGTCTGCAACATCACATGCGAAGATTCAACTGAAAGTGCACAGTTGCGAAGGTAACAAGCATTGAAAAAGTCCACCAAGATGAGTATGCTGTTGAAGTGTATCCCGCTCTTAAGCCCTTTTCGCTCTCCAAAACTCTCTTTCTGCGACCTTGGCAGTCGCCCAACATCCTTGGGTGGCCTCATTACAACAAGTTTCTGGTCTAGTGCTAAGTTGTTTCCGATGTAGAACATGGCTTTTAAACCTTCGAGTCAATACTCCAGGAACTGACGTCTGACTTCCAGCAGCACTCAATGCATGTTGTCGGAAACGAATCTACAGATCATGTCAAAATATTCAAGATTGATTGAAATTGATACTGTTCCAATTCCTCTAATTACTGTCCCAGGTTTAACTGCCGCATCAGTTTATTTCGTCACCTGCATTTCTATCTGCTATGGAGGCTCCTTCGTTTGGTTCAAGGGTATTCTGTACAACCCCCATGTTGCGTCCCGCGGTGGAAACGAAAGTTTGCTGAATTCCTCCTGTCGAGGCTATAACCACCGAACCCAAAGCAGAGCTTATACAAAATACCTTAAAAACTTCAGTGACGCCTTTACAGGACAGTTGGATTCCCTACACACACAAACATCAGTATGTTGAACAAAAATTCTATATAATGAATTCATTCTTGGCTGACAGTTTCGAAGGCCCAGTACAGCCGAAACAACCTTGTTCATCGAACTAAGGGAGGAAGTACGTTTACAATAAGCTGGATTGTCCAGGTACCGGTATATGAAGAGTAGAACACTGGAGCACCTTCTGTCTTGAGTGTCATGGCCGCAACAAATGTTGGACACCTGCCCCCACCCTCGATGTCTGTGAAAGCGCCTTTCAAAAACTGCGCAAAATCCAAAAAATCTTCAGGGTTCAAAATATTCTGTAGCTTAGAGCGAACGCGAAGTGCCACACACGGACTCAAGACTACAACCTTTGGTGCAGATGAACACGTAAAGAATGAGCAGTTGGTGGTGGTGGTGGTGGTGGTGAAAACATTTATTAAGAAAGGACAGGAGGTATGCTTGGATCAGCCCGTAAGGGACCGATCCTTACAAACACTAGGTGGAGGTCCCTAGTATGGGACCCCAGTGGCGGTGGCCGCCGCCCGGGCGCGCCCGACTAAGGCTTGTTGGGCCTGTAAGTCGTGGCAGCCGAGCAGGGTCGCCTCCCAGTCCTCCCGGGTTGGGTTGGGGATGGGGGGAATAGCCGGGTTGGAGGGGCAGGCCCACACCATGTGATAGGTGTCAGAAGACACCGCACTACAGTGCGGGCAGCTGCCGTTACAGGAGGGGTCAAAATGCTTTAGTGCTGCCGGGCACAGTAATGTATTGGTGAGAAGGCGGAGAAGGAGCCGCTCATCCGCCTTCTTGAGGCCTTTACATGGGCTTGGGTAAAGGCGATGACTGTTTTGATAGTAGGCTGTAATTTCTTTGAATGTATACACCGGATTAAAATCGGGTTCCTGATCGGGTGGGGAGGAGAAAACAGCCCGGTGAGAGAGCGCGCGGGCGGCTGCGTCTGCTGCCTCGTTTCCTGCCAACCCCTGATGAGCAGGGGCCCATATAATGTAACGGTTTGCGGGGTCCGTATCCCGTATGCAATTTTGGTATATTCGATAGGCTAGGAAGGGAGTGCAGCCTTGTTCGACGTTCCGACAGGCCCCTCGCGAGTCGGTGATTATGTATTTTGAATCGGAATGTGAGGCCGCGAGAGCAATCGCGACCTCTTCTGCTAGTGTTGCACTTCTGGCTCTGAAGGTGAGGCCGTTAACTGTGTTGTTGTTGTGAACTACCGCGGCCGTGTACCATCCCCCGTGGTGAGGACCGGAGGCGTCCACGTAGTATACACCTGTTTTGTTGCCATAATGTCGGGCTAGCGCTTCCGCTCGTGCCAGGCGCCGACCATTATGGTCTTCGTGTGACATGTTTGCTGGAAGAGGCCGCACGTGGAGGGCACGTCTCCACAGTTCTGGGATGCGAAACCTGTCTTCCATTGGAGGGGTGTGTTGGATATGGAGTCGAGCAAGAAGGCGGCGACCCGACTCCGTTAGCGACAAGCGCGTGTACTGGTTTGTAAGGTGCGCCTCCCGGAGCTCCCGGAAAGTATTCACCACCCCAAGAGCCATAAGCCGGCTGTTTGAAGTAGTGATGGGGAGGTCAAGGGCACGCTTAATAATTTTGCGAAGGATGACCTCAAGCGCATCCTCCTCTTGTTTCCGTAGGTGGAGATAAGGAGTCGAATAGAGAATTCGACTGGTTACAAAGGCGTTTGCCAGCCGCAAGGCATCCTTACTTCGTAACCCCCCGCGTTTGTTGGAAACCCGGCGGACCATACGGCCCACCTGGTCCCCCACCTTTCGGAGTTTGGCCAATGTAGTGTCTGGCCGTCTGTGTTTGTGGATGTAGAGTCCTAGTACCCGTATCTCGTCACTTTCG
Organism: Amblyomma mixtum; assembly: GCF_055824585.1. Classification (NCBI taxonomy): domain Eukaryota; kingdom Metazoa; phylum Arthropoda; class Arachnida; order Ixodida; family Ixodidae; genus Amblyomma; species Amblyomma mixtum. The sequence continues at coordinate 198,277,802 of NC_143013.1, forward strand.
CGTATGGGACCGCTCTCAAGAGAAGGAGAGATTTTAGTTGCGCACTTCTGTGAGGGGCGGAGGTGCACAAATTCCGATTTTGAGGGGAACATTGAAGACCGCAGCGGCGGGCGTAGCGGTCTACTATCGTCGCCGCTGTTTGCAGGCTGGTTTCAATGTCTCCTGTGCTGCCCTGCGTGGCCCATATGGTTATGTCATCGGCGTACAGGGCGTGCTGCACGCCGGCGACACCATCCAGTTGTGCCGGCAGGTGCATCATAGCCAGATTGAAGAGTAGCGGGGAAAGTACCGCCCCTTGGGGGGTTCCCCGCGTGCCGAGTAGGTAAGGACCATGCTTTCTATCTTGGATGCGGATGTAGGATTGACGATCCATTAAAAATTGGCATATGTATCTGAATGTGTTGAGGCCACAGTCGGTCTGACTTAGGTTAGTGAGTATGATCTCGTGTGTTACATTTTCAAATGCCCCTTTGAGATCCAAGGCGAGTACTACCCGGTCATTATGGGGGCATTCGAGGGGGTCAAGGACTTCCCGATTAAGTTGCAGGAGGACATCCTGTGCGGATCTGTGTGGGCGGAATCCGAACATGGTGCTCGCAAATACATGTTTGTGTTCAAGATATGCAGATAACCGATCCCGCACCATCGTCTCCATGAGTTTGCCCACACAAGAGGTGAGAGAGATGGGGCTTAGGTAATCTGTGTCAACTGGTTTGCCTGTTTTAGGGATGAAAGTGACCAGAGCCGTTTTCCAGTCAATTGGAAGGGGGGTGTCTCGGCGCCAAATTGCATTGATGTAGGCGAGGAGGGACTGGTATGCCAAGTCGGGCAGGTTCGTCAAAAGCTTGACGGTGACCTTATCCCTCCCTGGCGCAGTGCCCCGTTTCATTTTGGCGAGGGCCGCCCGCAGATCATGGAGCTGGAAAGGTTGATCCAGCTCCGTGTTCTCCTTGCCTGCATAAGAGTACGCAGATCCACGGGCGTCTTGGGCTGTACACAGATACTGGTCCCGAAGTTTCTGTGCCAGTTGAGTTGTGTTGCCAGGGAAAGCATGCATGGCTCGCTGCAAATGTTTTTGTGTTTCTGTTCGTGTTTGGGTTGGGTCGATTAGGGCTCGAAAGAGACGCCACGTGTTGCGGCTGGACATTTGTCGCGCGGCCGTGTTACATCTATCCACCCAGTTGGAGTCGGCGAGTTGGGCCGCGTACTCTGCCGCTTTCTGGGTAAGCTCGGCAATTCGAGCTTTAAGCTTTCTGTTATGTTTCTGGCGTCGCCAACGGCGGACGAGGCTGCGACGGGCTTCCCAGAGGTGTAGAAGGTGGTTATCCACGTCCGTGACCGCCTCTGAGAGCTGGATCTGAGTTTCATGCGAGCAAAGGTGTGTCAGCAGCTGTTGGGACCATGCCTGGTATCCTTGCTCCGAAATGGGTGTATTATCAAGTGTGTGAAAATTTTGCCTGAATTTCGTCCAATCTGGGATACGGGCTTGTGTTCTGGCACGCTTGAGGGGTCGTGTGCGTAGTGTAGTGTTAAGGATGCAGTGGTCGCTACCGAGGGTCTCCTCGGTGTTGAGCCAGTCTGCGTGTCGTATGTTGCGAGTGAAGGTTAAGTCCGGACACGTATCCCGTGTCACAGAATTCCCTAGCCGTGTTGGGTGGATGGGGTCCGTGTGGAGGGTGAGGCCCAACGTGGATGCAAGTTCCGCCAACTTACGTCCGCGCGACTCCTCCTTGCGATACCCCCACAGCTGACTGGGAGCGTTAAAGTCGCCCACAATCAGCAGGGGATCGCGACCCGCAACTCTTAGCGCACGGCTAAAGAGGTCCGAAAAAGTCACTCGCTTAAGTTTGGGAGAGCAGTACACGTTGAGTATATGCAACGGCGGGTCCTTGCGGCGGAGTGGTAGGATAGTCACCATTACATAAGAATACTCGAGCTGGAGATCGAAATCTACTAAGTTGGCTGTGTAGGCTTTGTGAACGAGAAGACAAGACGCGGGATCCTGTTGGAACGTCGTGTAATTTGAAAGTGTGGCGCCCAGGCCTGGCTCCTGGAGGGCAACCACGGCTGGTAGGGACTCGAAGGTATCAAGGTAGAGGCGGAAATTCGCCCGCTTAGTGCGGTCTTTAAAGCCTCTACAGTTCCATTGTGTTATTGAAGTGGAGACGGCCGAATTGGAGATGGCGGAACTCCTTTGATTAAGGTGTCTCGCCATGATTTAAAATTTTTAGGGGGGAGGAGGAGGTATTGGGTGCCCCAGAGCCAGCTACTTGTGCCATCGAGGGGGTGATGACGGAAGGAGCGGGGCAGCTGTCCTCATTGTCCGAATCAATAATGAGACGGTTGAATTTTGAAGGGCGGGATACGTCCCTAATGGGCCCCGTCCGACGGAGGAGGCGGGGGTTGTCCAAGATGTGTTTTGAGACCAGTGCGGGGATGGCAGATTTGACCTTGGTCAAGATCTGGTCCATGGCGGTCTCGATCATAGATCGTAATCATAGATCGATCATAGATCGAGCAGTTACTCGCGTGACTCGTGACTCGTACAAAATCGGCCGATGAAAATACAGTTTACGATTTTTAGGAGGTTACAAAAACGACGGGAACTGCTGTTCCTGCTGGCAAAAAACTTCAGTGCCATCAAATCCGCTATGCTGCAAAACAAGGAGTGAACAAAACAAAACTGCGTCGATGGTTTGTGGAAGACGTCGCCAAACCCGTACGTGTGTTCATGCTTCGCAGTGAACACTGGATCTGAACACCGGAACTGAAGCTAAACCTAATTAGCATTTTGCCCAACTACGCAAATCGATCATTATTTTTTACGTGGCTTCCGCCTGAGTTCTGGCTTTGGGGATTTCACCTTTTCTGTCCGTTCCGGTTGGTTGGTTTGTGGGGTTTAACGTCCCAAAGCGACTAAGGCTATGAGAGACGCCGTAGTGGAGGGCTCCGGAAATTTCGACCACCTGGGGTTCTTTAACGTGCACTGACATCGCACAATACACGGGCCTCGAATTTCTCCTTCAAAGAAATTCCACCGCTGCGGCCGGGATCGAACCCGCGTCTTTCGGGACAGCAGCCGAGCACCATAGCCACTGAGCCCCGCGTTCCCTTTTCAAACTACTAGCTTCCTGTTCACCATGCTTTCGAGTTTGTTTTCCGGCGTGGCGTCCGCCTCAATTTGGGTCTTCAATTTTGCCCCTTTTTACTCCCTTACATTTCAAACTACTAGCTTCGTGTACAACATCCTTTTTAAGCTTTCTAGTAACTTTTTAGCTTTGTTTCTGTTGGCGGCTTCATGGTGTTTTCTTCCAAACTGATTTTTGGCCTTCGTTTCTTTGGGAGTGTTCTCCCTTTTAGTGTTCTAGTTTTGATTTTCGCGCTGGTTTTGGTTTATCTGTCGGCGTTTCGTTAGCGCCGTTGTGACTGATATATGACATAGGCTCAGTTTTTTTATCTCTGGTTTCCGTGTTCGCGTTGATGCCAGTCTATCTAGGTGACGTTCGCCGTGTTCTTCCTTTGTATCTCTGCTATTTGTCATGCGCGCAGCCTTCTACCCGCCTCCCCCTTGTCTCCGACAAATGGTTATGCATTCTGCTCCTTTCTGCATTATTTTTAATAAAGTTGAAAGTCAGCAATGTCTTGTGTGTGTGTGTCTTCCTATGTCCCAAAATACAAACTGGCCCTACAGATAGTACTTCCGTGGGCGCCATTAGGAGCGCCGCATGCGCCGTCTGCTTATACCGCACAGTACTGAGAGAAAGAGCTCTCCTCTATAAGCGGCTGCAGAGAGACACCTGTCCGTCGCCCCAAAACCGATTTCCCAGTCAACCCCTCGGCACACCTCCAACATGTGTATTTTGAGAAGTTCCTCTACCCCAGGGACTCTTCTACGTGGTATTAGAATATGCAAGAGCCCCTCAACAGCCCATCCCCCACCTAACAAGTAACACGTTTGAACAGTGACTGTCCATGACTAAGAGCTTACCAAACATATTTTATTTAAATCGTTGGTACGACATCGCCTTTATAACTCGCGTTATATAACTCCAGGCCCTACAGCTCAGTACCTATAAAACGCTGCTAAGCGTGGCTTCTGGCCAGCACAGTGTGAAATTGTGATTTTGGCTTATGGCGATGACGTCGCCCTTTTTTATTTCAGTAAAGTTATTATTACTTTTAAAAAAAGCAGGCTTGGATGGGCCGGGAGCACGTTGTGCTGTAAGAGCAATGATTTGCAGCTTCTTTGTGGCGACGCTCTTTAAAGTGCTGCGTTCTGCTAGGAAACAGGTACATGCGCTGCATATGATTTTTGTGCTTTTTCTGGGGTGCTCTCAAAGAAATCCTATGCGTCGACAGAATTTTTTGCTCCCTTCATAGAGTATGCAAAATGTACTGTGCCTTTTTGCCTACGAAATTGTTTCAGGGTTCTTCGTGTTCAAAACCACAAACCACCCTTTCCTGGCAGCTGTGCTTAATAGACGACTAAGTGCTCATCTGTATTTTCTAGAATTAGTCATGAGTATATTGTGCTGATAGATTCGATTTTATCTCTTTTCTCTTTCCCTTAGAATACCTGTACGGCCTCTCCAGAAGGCAGATGAAAAAGATTCTGATCGGTCATTTTTTTCTCTATTCATATACCGGCAGCCTTACTAAGCCTTTCTTGACCCCAATGTGTCAAAAAGCGAGTTCAGCATATGCAGATTCACTCGGTCTTAAAAACGTTTTTTAGATTCCACACGTGGAGCTTACACGTTAAGGCGGGGGTCCCACTCCGGCTGACCAGATGCTTCATTTCAGGGTATGTTCTCGCCAGCGTTCTGCACATTGTTCCTTTTCAAACAGCACAATGTAGAGATCAATCAAAAGCTTAGAGTACACTATGTCAATTGATGCACACAGCAATAGTGTAGCTACATCATCAACTGCACAGGAGGTTGTGTTGGAGCTGACGAATTCGGTAGATTCCCTGGTATTACCCACTTAGAGAACTTTTCTGAGGAAACTATTTTACTCAGGACAGTTTTGTTTGGGCTACGAATACATGTTTCTGTAGTGTCCAATTCTCTCAGAATGTGCGTTCGTTGAACTGCATTTCACCGGCGCCCTTTCAAATGTAGCAAAATTTGGCTATTTTGGGCACTAGTATCTGCTCTTTGTTAAATGCACAACAGCAATATATTTACCACTTCGGGCGGGCAATATACTGGTGCAGTGTGCGGAGTTTAATCAAGTTATCTTCATTATTTCTTTTTTAATTGCCTTTGTGATTTTAAGAGTTTCCGTAATACTGCCTCACGAACAGAATTCTTCAAATTAAAAAGAATATTAATAACGAACAAAAAATGGTTAATATGACAATCTTTCAATGGCTTTTAACAAAGGACGAGTGGTCAGAGATCGTAGCAATATTACTGGGCAAGCTGTTCCAATCTTAACTGGCCAGAAGGAGCGGTGATTATTTAAGCTACTTTGTGTGTCCAACGATAGCATTAATTTTGAAAGGTTGATCAACACGTAAAGATATATTGTGTCCTGGTCGAAGAAAAGTTTCGCGAAAGGAAGAGGACTCACCATATAGTTTAGGCATAAAAGAGGCTCGCATTCCGTCGTCTGATCTGAAGGGGTAATAAATTTAAACGACGTATCAAACTTGTGACTCTAACAGGTATGAGTAATCGTGGAGGGTTAATCTAGCAGCTTTGTGTTGCACTTATTCATTGCGATCGGTTAAATAGGCTTGATGGGGATTCCAAATTATGTATGAATACTCCAGTTGAGACCTTACGAGCGTAGTGTAAGTAAGAAGTTCAGTTTCGGTGTTAGCTTGCTGGAGAGTTCTTTTAAGGAAACCAAGAGTTCTAAATGCTTTATTTATAACGTACTGAATATGGGTTCTCCATGTTAAACCTCAGGTTAGCACAGTCCGAGATATTTAGTGCAGGATACGTTTATAGTGACGTTATATTGGTGATATAATTTTCAACCTGGCGTTTAGTAGCGAATGTTATTGCTTTTGTCTTTCTGGTATTAATATTGATTAGCCGCCTAGTGTACCAATCTGAGACAGTATTTAAACCTTCTTGCAACATGTCGTGGCGATGTTACGGTAAATTAAACAGTCATCTACGAACAGATTGATTTATGATAATATATACAGAAGATAGAGGGCTGGTCTATGTACGAAGCCCTGCGGAATGGCAGGCTTGACAGGTAATGGAGGGGAATTATACTTATCAATTACGACAGCTCGAACCCGATTAGATAAAAACGTATTGTTCCAGTCAAAGACGGTGGTCGACAAATTAATACAAGTCCGCTAGTAAATCAGTATATTGTGAGAGACGCGATGGAATGCTTTGGCGAAATCAATAAAGACAGCATCGATCGGCAAATGTAAGTGAATGGACAGATGCAGTTCGGTTAGCAATTCAACCAGCTGTTTTTCACATCAGCGCCCACACTGAAAACCTTGCTGATTAGGAATAATTAGCTGAAAGGTGGCAAGATATGTCATAATTTTCGATGAGATGATACGCTCGAGAAGCTTGCATGCTACACAGGTGAGGGAAATTGGCCTATAATCCTCACACGAATTTTTATCACCCGACTTGAAAACACTAATGCTATGAGCCTGTGTCCAATTTTCCGGCATGTCACCGGTGGAAAGAGACTGTTGGAACAGCTTGCCCGAAAGAAAAGGAGGCTATGTATCGCATAGCTTCAGTAGCTTTGTCGAGATTCCATCGGGTCCAGGGCTTGAGTTGACAGACAGACGGTCTATATATAGCTCACTCAACCCCGTAACATGGAACTTTTATGCCGTCCATGACGAACTCAAATGTACCCTGCGGAACACTAGTTTCTGATATAGGATTCTCATCAGTGAAGACCGGGCTGACAAATGCATTAAATTCGTCCGCCATCTGAGATGCAACAGGCGGAGTGTCGTCCGTACCCAGAAAGGGAAGAACATAGGTAGTGTGCGGATTTAAGATCTTCGTAAACCTCTTTTGATCTGATCGAATAATATTGAAATTTCGTCATTATAAAAAGATTTTTGACCATCCTTTATTTTTGCGAGCACAAGAGTACGAATGGTAATTAGTCCAATCGTTATCCACGTCTGCGTACACAGCACGTCTGTATAGTCTACAAATGCTCCGTTTTATTTTGTTCCTAAACCGTGGGGCACGATGACCAGGCCCAATTTTAGCACAGGGGCACATGCGGCTCCACATTTAATTAGTCTGTCGCGCAATAACTTCCAGTTTTTCACAACTGCCTGTCATTAAACTGGTGCAAGTAGAAAGATGCTACTTGCACCAGAAAAAAAGAGAAAAATGCAACAAAGGGCGAGTTACTAGAACCTTTTATGGCTAAGAGAACAGGAATCGTAAATCTAATTACGATGGCTGCGCTTATTTGTATGAAGAATTGCGACTAGGAAAAGAACCGTCATGACAGAAGGGCAAGATTCCGAAATCGGTGAAACAGAAGCAAGGAATCTAGTTCTCAAAGAAGGTGAGAACAAATTTCATTCTTTGTTGCTCTTCCCTCGTTTGGTCAAAGGGTGCGACCGGGTCTGTACGCAATCCTGATGTGATGAAAGGAAGCAGCAAACTTCCCTTTTGATACAGATTTAGGATGCTTCGGGAGAAACAATGGTGCTCTAGGAATTCATTACACGAATCAATGGGCTCATTAAGATACAAGGGGCGATACTTGGGCATTGCAATCTAACTCTCCTCAGCAACTGGGGAACAAAGAGTGCAGCCATTAAAAGCTTGCACGATATCATTTGGGAAACACGAACTATAATTAGGCATCGTGTTAGGAGGCCAGACAGAAGAAATCGATGCCACGTCAATAACGTTTTTCTAAACAATCACATGTGAAGAGAAAATAACACATGGAGAGAACAAAAATATTCTGCTCGATGACCTACACTATGAATCCTATGATAAAAGGGAAATAGGGAGACACCTTTTAAATGCTGCATTCATCGCTGGCAACGTGCTGCACTTGTTCCTTGACAGCGATATTAATTCTGAACGCGCAGACAACCACTGAATGAAGAGGTTGCTGTCGTTGCGTTCTTTCTGCATATTTCACGTACATCGTGAAAAGGCACGAAGTGACCCCGTGCTAAATGCAGGTTCAAGCTGAAGACTCCCATAACAGTTCTGGCCGACGAATCGCTCAAGACGTGCGAGCGTTACAACCAATCGCGTCGCGCCAGATTGACAGCGAATGGGCGAGCGCTGATTCGCTGCCGTCGAGTCACGTGATATGTTGTGTACGAATGCGCACTAAGATCCAGTGCGTGCTGGTCGATGGAATCGCCTTTCAGGTCAGCAAGTGTGCTGTATGAATGACGATGTGTTTTTTATGCATCATTTTAACCCCCCTGCTGTAGCGCCTTCGTCTAAGTGGGGTAAAAATTGAATAAAGAATAAAAAATAAAAAGGTCCACCCGGAAAGAGGGCAGCAAGCCCCCTTACCCGATGACTAACTGTAGACAAGCCGTCCTCGTCGGACCATGGCAGTTTACGCGACGTGTTAGTTTAGACACGATAGCGTTAAAGACCCTGTTCACGAGAAAATACGGTGTTGGCATTGTCGGCGTTGAGGGCCAAAACTCACTGGCATGACTTCTGCAGGTGGCCCGCACAGAGCAATTTAGCAGGCAGGTGGGCCATTTAGGTCACGTTACCGTGCGTCGTCATCACAACCTGCGCATCGGATAGTGAGACAAGTAACGACCGTGGCATGTGCCAGTTAAATTAATGATTGGTCTCTCGGGAAGAGCAACCTGGGTCACACAAGGCCCACCGCTGGGGCACCTGCCATCGCAGCGCAGTAGCGCATTCCTCAACTGCCGCACCACTGCGAAAGAAGGGCTGCATCGCAGCACCACTGCGCCCCGTGGTATATCACTCAGTGTCGACAAACTGTGGAGCACACTGAAAGATAAACTCTGATCTGCGTGAAGGATATGTGCCGAAATGGGTGATGATGAAACGTTGCAGCAAAAGCAAGCCATGGCTTACAAAAGCGGTGCACAGAGCCGTTGAAGAGAGACAGAAGGTATACGCACGCTTCAAAAAAAAATCCATCGCAAAAAAACAATAAGTTACAAAAGGTTACACAAAATATGAATGCTGCTGTTAAAAAAACGAAATTTGCCTATTTCAGTCCTTCGACTTACGTTTCCAAGATAGCCCTAAAGAATTTTGGCAGTATGTTAAAGGAAACAGAAAGGCTGAGTTCTTAATCCCAACACTCGATCACAACGGATATGTCGTTAACGATAATGTGGAGAAAGCCAAGTCCTTTAGGACGTTTTTAAGGCGGAAGCCTTTAATGCCTCATCGTTGTAAGCAGGAGTTGTCGACAGAAATGTCACGCTTTTCAATTGGTCGAAACGGTCGTGACGTCACAGTGCGCGAATTTCAAACGGGGCCAATTGTACTTTGCCTACTAACCATGCAACCAATTAAAGGGATCGTATAGTGGTGCTCCAAGTAACTTTGACTAAGTTTAGTTAATTGGTTAATTAACCAATTAGCCTAATTAACCTGTCCAGCCAGATCATATAAATAAATAAAACCGAGTAGGAAATTGGTCGAGCTTGGGAATCGAACCCCGGTCTCCGGAGTGCGAGTCGAGCACGCTACCACTCCGCCATGCCAGCTTTTTTTTTTCTTTATTTTCGAGATTGACATGAAAACAATAAGACCACTTCAGCTACACTTCAGCTGATACGGGTGAAGTTAAAATTTGTTAAGTTTCACTAGATCATCTAGTAGTGTTACCCACTGGGGTGGGTCATGCTGCGCCTGGTAACATTCCCGCAGATAAACAGCACTTTCAACAAAGTTCTCACGTGTACTACGAGTGTTTATATCAGCATGCCTTACTTGCATTCGCGTTTTCCACAAGCTGTGGAGGTCAAGAAGCATTAATAAGTCATAGGGTACCTCTTTGCGATCAACTGGTAGAAATCTGATACCATAAGGGTGCAGTGGTAGTTCTTTCTTGATGGTTCTCTGCAGGACATCCCAGAAAAGTATGGCGTCCCAGCAGTCTAGGAAAACATGTTCAATTGTCTCCGGCTGCTTACATAACATGCAATTTGTTGTCCATGGGACAAAGATTCCTTTTTCATGGAGCCAGGTTTTAACGGGTAGTGTATTTGAGTGCAATTTGAAAAAGAATGTTTTTCTGTCGGCCGGACCGGCATCATTTTCACCCGTTTTAAAATATCCTGCCCTGGGCCTCCACGGTAAGGCGCGCGATACAAAGGTGGCTGCAGCATAATATCAACCAGATCCTTATACAGCTTCTTTTTGGGAACGTTATACAGGTATTCTACTGAAAAACGCACTTCCAACAACCTGAAGGAAAGGACAACCTCACGCAAATATCCGTTTACAGCACCACACATGTTTTCACACGATGACACTATGATTCCGGGGAGCAGCCTTTGCAACCGTATTTGCATAACAGTTCTCAAAAATATGTCATTTTGATCCCGAAGGAAAATAAAGCGCGACACCACTTGACGCAAAAACGAATGAACCAGTCCAACGCCACCGCTTTTGACTGAAATAAACAAGTTTGTTCGCCTGGCTTTCTCCCAGGTCGACGCCCAAAGAAAAACGGCAAACACTCAATGGATTTTTTGAATATTGCTGCGCGACGCACAGAGCACATTCATCACGTACCATATCTTAGAAATCAAGAAAACATTGCACACAAAGGCACGTGAAAAGATTGACAGCTGCCTTCCTTGCCACGCGTCCGCTTTCTCTCTTGCCTTTAACGTCTCCTCGTTCCAGTGTGTGCTGGGATCGCGGTAACTTTTTAGGGGCACCCCAAGGTACCGCGTCGGTAAGTCAGTCCATTGCAGTCGAGAAAAGAAATCTAGTGAAATATCCCATTCCCCATGCCAATATCCTGAGCTTTTTCCCCAGTTTATCTGACATCCAGTTTGGTCGCAGAACTTTTCGACCACATTCATAGCTTCACGAATGCTGTCTCTGTTTGTGCAAAATACCGCTATGTCGTCCGCGTATGCAAGGATTTTCACTTCGGCTGCCTGAAGCTTGAATCCAGAAATGCAGTCACTGTTAAGAATGGCCAAGCACAACGGCTCGAGATATACTGCAAAAAGCAGGGGAGAGAGCGGGCATCCTTGTCTCACCGACGAGCGTACTATGAGTCTGTTGGTAAGTTCGCCATTAACTATAATTCTCGTCGTACAATTCGCGTAAGCCATTTTTACCCCTTCTACTATTACGTTACCCAGGTTGGCATGCTCTAGAATGGAGAAAAGAATGTCATGAGAAACACGCTCGAAAGCTTTTGCTAAATCTAGCTGCATCATAGCTACTTGACTGCCAAGCGCGTCAACGCATTCTAATACGCTTCGTGCAACATGTATATTTGTGGCAATGCTGCGACCTTTGATGCCACAGGTTTGATGCGGCCCAACTAACTTGGTGATTACACTTTGCAATCTGCTGGCTAAAATCTTCATGAACACCTTGTAATCCACATTTTTGAGGCTGATTGGTCTATAGGACCCCATCAACATACGTTTCTCCGTGTCATCAGTCTTGGGAATTAAAACAATGTGGGAGGTAGTAAAAGACAATGGAACTTGATTATTTTCATAAGCTTCTGTTAATACTTTGAGCATCAGTTGAGCGACGTAGTGTTTCAATGTTTTGAAGAATATAGCACTCAACCCATCTGGCCCAGGGGCTTTCCCAGATGGTAGGTCGTCTATTGCTTTTTCTATCTCCTGCAAGGTAATTGGCAGCTCTAGGCGCTGCTTGATTTCATCGTCAAGTGTTGGCATCAATTGTAAGAAGTTTACATGAAAACCTTCTACAGTCTGTCGCTTGTTACTGAAAAGTTCTGTGAAGTGGTCCACAAAGGCGTTCTGAATATCTCCTGGATCGCTGGTAATTGCGTCTCCGTATCTTATCTTTGTGATTTCTTTCTGGCAAGCGTACCGTTTTTCGTCCGCGAGCGCTCGCTTTGTAGGCGTTTCGCCTGCCCACAATTTTTCGGACCTTGCACGTACAGAGGGCAAAACGCATGTCTAGAACACGTTCTGAGCGTGTTTTGGACTGAAGACGCGATAACTAATGATAAGATTTGGTTAAAAAATGGTCTGGATGTAAACATGTGCAGTTAAACTCATTTAATTTCATCGTCATTTTTTGCCTGCTTGCTCGCAGCGGCTTTGGGAGCTGCGGAGAACACAGTTTGGTTGTTCTAGGCATGTGTTTTGCCCTCTGTACGACAGCAGCTTTATATTTTTCTGTGTCATTGCGTTCCAGTTCGCATTTCACATCTCTGATTTCTTTTGTGAACATTCCAGGAGCTGTGCTTTCCATGTTCAGCAAGCATTCCAGTTCAGCGTGCAAGGTTCTTTCTTTTTCTTTCGCTTTATACCTAATCACACTGCTCCTTTCTATTGCTTTAATCTGCACCTGCTCTTTGAATCGTTCCCATTCCATTGCAAAAGAAACTGGTTGGGCAATAAGAATGTTCTCAAAATCAGTCTTAATTTTCATCACGAACTCTTCATCCTCCAAAAGTTTGGCATTCAGTTTCCACAAGTGCCAGTTAAAGCGTGCTTTCCTGCTCTTTTTTCCAAAAGTGGCACTCACAAGACAATGATCACTGAAAGTCACTGGTTGTACATGATAACTAGAGCATAAGGGAACAAGATCAACTGACACATATACTCTGTCCAATCGCGCATGACTATCGCGCTGAAAGTGCGTGTATTCCGGACAGCTCCCAGTGGAGAACACACTGCCAATATCCTCTAAGCTGTAGTCACTAACAAATGCGGTCAGCATTTCAGCACTCTTATCTCTAAATTTTCTGCACTTAGCTCTGTCAACAGCCATGCACACGCAATTGAAGTCCCCAAGAACAACCAAAATTTTGTCGCACTTGAACCATGACTCCAAGGATTCAAAAAAATTCTGACGCTCTCTTTCCACATTCGGAGCATATACACAAATGACACGCCAACATAATTTCGAAAAGGTGAAATCAACAACCAAAAGACGGCCACTTTCACAAGAAAAAACCGACTCCACGCCTATACCCAAAGTGTTGCGTATAAATAAGAGATGTGATGCCACACAAGTTTTGAGCAGCCAAAGCGATCCGTAAACAATTGCGCGAAGTCGCTTAACAACGATAAGATGAAACCGCGCTCAAACTGGGAGTTCAATAACTGGAAGGACACTACAATAACAATAGTGCAGGCGCTGAAAAGAAAAGCAAAGCATTGAGTGGCAACAAGCACCAAGAAAACATGAAGAAAGATCAAGAGAACATCAAGCAGAAGAGGGGACGCCAAGAGCTTTCTTGTCGCGAAGGGCGCCCTGCACAGGAAAAGAAAAGGAAATAATTTAAGCGAAGCATTGTTTCCGGCCATAGCAAAACCGGATATTCGTAGAACACGATTTGATGGTGGAACAAGCTGTGTTCGGTAGGTGTGTGTTTAGTATGACAGCTGTTGCGGGAAAAGCTGGAGTACTAAACCGAATGATGTTGTAAAGGCGGCAGGAAATTCAGAAAGACCGCGGAGGCTCCACGAAACCCTGGGTATAGGGGTACCAAGCTTGATTCATGGAACAAAACAATGCCGCGTTGTGTCTGGAAGCAGTATTCGTCGTGCGAAGAGGCTCACTAGAATACTGCCTGTGACCATGAAGCCAACTTCGTGTATATAGATTGGGAGACTCAGTTGTGCCTTTATTTTTCAGGGGCGCTTCATTTTGCCCGCGCGCTGTCTCATTCTGCCCCGCGAGTCGGGGTAATATGAATATCATTCTCAAAATTCTCCATATCATAACTTTTTTTTCTGTTCCTCTTCAGCTGCCCGTTTCATATTTGAGGAGCGTAGTGCTAGGGCGAAAGGAAAGAATCCTGTATAATTTGTTTGCGTATTTTTGCGAAAAATAAACAGTCGGTGCTTTGCGAAGTCGTGTGGCGTCTTCTCCCAGTCTCGCCTCCTTTTTACCCCGAACGTTTCCCAAATCAGACATCTTTTCTACAGCCATGGTTTGTGTGGAGCCTAGCTCCGTGGTCGTTCTGAATTTCCTGCCGTGTTTGCAAAATTATTCTGTTTTAGTACCGCAGCTGGTCTCGCAACAGTTGGGACATTAAACCGAAACAAGCGGCGATTAGAATTGGAGAAAGCGCTTAACCCTGCTTGACTACCTTCATGATTTGTATATTATTACTTTCTCAATGGAGGACTATGCCTCTTCTACAGCCTGGTTTCATAACGCTTGCATGACTGCTGGTGTTTCCATACGTCAAACGCTTTGTTCTAATCTATGAAGGCTCTATATAGAGTTTAGCTGTGCCCTGTTCATTTATTGGCCACCTGATTGACGCATTCAATGTGGCCCATTGACGAGTTGGCTTTACCATAAAGCCTATGCCTTTGGTTGCTCTAATTTTTTTAGGGACTATTTTAACAGATGCCTTGGAAGCAACGCTGATCAGTCAAATTTTCAGTGCCTTCACGTCCCCTTTCTTAATGATTAAGATAATGTTAGCGTGCTTCTAAATATCCAGTGCGTTCAGTCTCGTTTCATTATAGGTACGAGGTAGCGAGTTCCCTTAGCACAATATATTCCTATCGTAGTTCAACAAATCTGAAGCTAATTGGTCACCACTTGCCGTTCTTGCCTTTTTTTTTTGCCTGAAAACCTCTCATTACTTCCCCGTTCTTTACTTGTGGAACGCCCATTTCCTCCTAACCACTCCCTCCGTCATTAGCGCCAAAATGTTTTGCGAGGCACTGAGCAGATCAGCGTTGAATTAATTTCTTGCCTACTTTACCTGTTTTATTCATATTCGTGATGGCATCGCCCTGCTTGCTTCTTGGTGCATAGACATAGGTTCTCGCTAACAATTATTTGCTCTTGCCCGATTTCAATCTATTTGCGTTCCTTATAGCATTTTCGATTCCCTTCGAGTTATACTTTTTATGTCAGATACCTTACTCTTATTGTCTAGCTCTGACAGTTCAGGCAGTTCTATTCTGTCTCTGCGGTCAAAAGATTTCATATCTAGTGAAGCAGCGCAAAGGCACGGGGCCAAAGGGAAGAAAGGGATGAACACAGCGCATGTTTAGCTTTCCCTAAGCCATACATTTGTTGCACACGGCGTAACTATATTTCAAGGTGATTGTTTGTATTCCGAAGAAGTTTCGGATTGGGTGTCTGGTGTGTGGGTTAAACCAATCTGCTGCTGACGTGACCACTGCACCAGTAAAGCCGGTTGGAAACGAAGGAAGAACACATGGTTTCCGCGGTTAAAAGCAATTGCCTGTCACATCCATCACAGTTTTCCTTTGCCGACAAAATGGGCAAAACGTGTGCCTTCTTCCTTTCATGCAGTGCTTGCCCCGCGTTCCGGTGTCTCGAAATGGGCAACGAAATGGGGAAAATGGGTTTTCCGTTCGTTTAGCTTTGGCGTCGCTTTTCCGGTGCCTCGAATAGGATGTGCATGACGGATGCAGATGTTGCTGGCTTGCGCTTCCTGCTTTTTTTTTTTGCATTAGAAAATGCAGCGTTAAATATAGAACGCTAAGGTATTTGTGGCGTTTCACGACCCGAACATGCTCTTCGTGGGCTATAAGGGATGCCTTAATGTTGGGCTCTGCAATAATTTCAACCACCTGAGATTCAATAACGTGCGCTGAAACCGCAGAGCAGACAGGCGTTTTTGCATGTCACCACCACTGCCATGCTCCCGTCAAGGCAGGGATTCGATCCCGCAACCTGCAAATCAGAAGCTGAACGCCATAGCCAATGAGCAGCTGCGGAGAACTTTTGATACGAAAGCCGACACTGACTTTCCGGGATCCCACTTACACTATATACTGGCAGTGTTTCTGTCTTGGGACATCTCTCTTTCGATACTTGTCTGAGGTAGCCTATCCCATGCGTTTACAGAGGTTTGCCCTTTCAGAAGGTTTTTAGACGGCCTATAGGAAGTATGTGAACTGTCTACTGAAATTTTTGCAAGGCCTCGCTCATGGGGACACATTGCATAGGTGGTCAGTAGAGTTTCTAATGAAAGTTTTGGAAGCAACCGCTGACAGGAACACCCGCCTGAGTCCCAAATTAGAAACTAAACACCTCGCAAAGTGTTGCATCAATTTTGGATTCCAGAACAATACTTACGGCCTTCGTTGCACCTAGGTTTACTACCTGCAGAGTTTTCCTAACACGTTATGAGTACTTGATGAGGTATAATAAATTACATTTATTTTGAGTTTTAATTCACTACGGCTTGGAGGGTATACTGTTTTCGGCAATCCAGTCATTTTGTTCAGTACTCGATTGCTAGTAACATGGCACATTTTTTCCCTTAAAAAAAGCTGTAATCAAGAGTTTAACTTTAAGAACCTTATCATGGTGGCATGCATTCCTCCTAGCGCGGAAGCTTCTTTCGTGACTGAGTAACAATAATCTCATTGTGGAGAAGCCGCGCGCGCGCCCGTGTTCCGTGGTTCGCATTTCACCACGAGAGTGGTTGCCGGCTCATTCTAACAATCCCCCAAATGAGGCCGCCGATAACATAACCCGAGGACTTACTTGCCGGGCAAACGGCGACCCCACCCGGGATTTCTCGAGGGAGCATGCACACACTTTCTCAGAACTCACACAACAAGCACGCCTTGCCCGTCGACTCTATCCCCCTCCCCACCCCCGCCTATCCCACTCCCAACAAATCCTCTGGAGGCGACTCCAGACCCGAACTCTTCCTACCCCTCAGCTTCCATCCTACTTCCGCCCCGTTTCCCCCGAGTGCACTCTCTGCGGAGAATCGCACGCCACCCTGGACCACATCCTCTTCGGGTGCCCTGCCGATCCTCCCACGCAGGGAGAGCCCGCCATCGGAATATGGGAGGAATGAGAGGCCCTCCTTGCGTAGTAGGACCCGTACACGCAACTTCGCCGAGGCAACCGGGGTGCCAGTACCAGGGCCCTATGTGGCCTGGGCACATGCGCGTAATGTGAGGGCTGTGCGGTGGCCCTGAGACCTTGAACGGTCCAAACTAGCTTGCTTAATAAAGTTTTCCGTACATCCATGAAAGAACAATAGTGTGTCATGTTTAGGAAACATAGGCTTGATGCCTCAGAACGCGAATACCGAAGCGCGGCGCTCTGGGTAACTACGAGCTCGTGCACAAGCTATTCGTGCGTTATACAAGCGCCATTCCCTGTGGCAAGCTGCAGCAGCTCGTTTAAGTCCGTAAAGATTTTGGTTATGCTAATAAAAGGTGAAAGAAAAATAATGTAACAGTTACTGCATGCTTATTAATTAATGACCTACTTTTGTAGGGCGGAAATTCACTGAAGTGGGCTAGATTTCAGATCATTTCATTGTAATTGTAATAAGAATTTTTTCCTGTAACCAGTAAAAGAGTGAATTCTTACCCGCAGTAGACAAAACAGTGGGCTCGCTGATTTGCTTGCTCGTTTTCCGAGTAATGGGTTTCGTCCAAGACGTATACAGAGCTGATTGCGCTGAAATTCTGCACAACTCTCACTTATAGCATAGTGATACATGGTCACTCATGCAGGTTGTGCGATGCCGCATCAAAATAAGATGCAACCAATACGCCCCTCATTTCTATGCTCTTAACTTGGTTTTCACAAGGAGCCCAGTAAGACATTATTTGAATAACCCCTGCCTTGAAGAATTATGATACGCTTGTTGCAGCTATCTACAACTTTTACTGAGTTAGAAACTGCCTACAAACGTATAATATGCCTCGGTAATTCCCACCTCGAAATAAAAGACCTTGGAAGATGCTTAAGCTTCGCCATTAAGAGTAGAACGCGATAACTCTATCGGACCGCCGTCGCTCTTCGGCAGTCATCTGCAGCCGCGCGGGGGGGGGGGGGGTTGATGCCTAAGCTTTTTCCGCTGACGAACGGGATCGCTGCATCCCTCGGCGGACTCCGCGACGGATGGAAACTTCCTGCCAGGCAGACGAGATCTAATGTCAAGTAGTTTCGCGCCACCATGTGGCGGCACGCTCGGCGGTCCCTTGACGGGTGTATGCCTCTATTTTTCCCCGAATTGTGATGCCCGAATCACATCTTACACATCAATACATTACACACACGCGCCCATCAAACCGTTCAAGTACGATGAAGCTTGTGATCAATCGAATCACTCTGGTTTGAATTACCTGTTCACTAATTAGCATAGTAATAATTAACTATTCACACAACGGTACATGACCTTAAGACACCATACGAAGTCAAAGACCACAACGCGTTGACCAAGTCTATCGCTATCCCGCTTGCATAGACGAGCGTTTTTGACCTATGGGTAGTGTGCCCGTCTCGCAATCTGAGGGTTCTAGGTTCTAATACCACCTAATCGAAACCAAATTACTTTTCACAGCAATTAAATTACTTCGCTATATAAACGTCCTTGAGACGCTTGCTACCGCCCCGAGCACGCTAGCACTAATTTGTCTTTCACCGCGCCGGTCCTGGGCGTTGACGCAGCGTTATATACAGGTATATTATACGGGAAGGAAGAGTGTGATTGCACGGGTTTGAATTACCCGTCATAGATCATGTGGTTGTGACGTCACGAACGGGTATGCTAGCCTTAAATTGTCTGCTACGCCGCCGGACAACGCCAACATCTGTTTTTCTGCGACACGGGGCCTTTAACGCTGCCGCGTTAAAAAGAGAAAGAAACATTAAGCACTGACGCCCTCTACTTATGGACGTTTTCTGCATATCCTGTTTTGCAAGCAATTTAAATCTCCTGTAGTTATGAGACAGATGGTGGTGCTTATTTTTGCTTGTGCCTAAAGGTCCTAAAGGTCCGTTGCCTAAAGGTCCTAAAGGTCCGTGCCTAAAGGTCCGTTGTCGTCTTTTGTTCCTCGTGTAACGCGGCCCTCTCCTGTCACTGCAAATTTCCGGTAATAACCTTGTGCCCTCTCCTATTTCTCTGTTTTTCTTGTTTCCAAGTTTAAAATGGACAGCAGCTAACGCGAGAACCACGCATAGTCAGCTAAACCCCGCAAGGAGAGGTTCTTATCGAAGACATGTTCCAAAAAATTTCTGCCTTCCTTTTCGTTCAGGTTCTGCTGACCCTGGCTAATGGACATCACTACCCAGAACTGCGTGGAGATCTTCAAGCGTACCAGGAACACAGTAGGGTGAGGCCCTTCACTTTTCTGATCTTTTCTAATAATTAGGGGTTGCGGGTCGGCTCCTTTCTATCTCTCTTTTGAAAGGGCAAAATATGATCCAGATGAAGTGATTTTTTTAAAAATAGCATCTCCAGAGTTTTGTTGCGAAAGCTGTTGTACCCCAGACAACTCTCATGCGGTAATCTGATTCCTGATGAAGTGAAGCCTCCAGTTGAAGCTAGCAGCGTCCAGTCCACGCCAGGAGCCACCAACCTCCGCCCTGCACCACCTCCGGTGGCACCAACCACCACCTACCAACTTCTCCATCCACCTGCTCCATAAGCGCCATCCACCATGCTCCCACCGAACTCTACAGTCCGAAGGGGCCACCCACTACGTAGCCTCCTACCGTCGCCCTACACGGGACCTCCACCCACTATACGTTCCCGCACGAAAAAATTTAGTGACGATTAAAAAAGAAATTGAAGGCAAAAGAGAAAGTACCGGGTGAGTTCAGAAAAAGCGTGAAAGGAAGAGGGGCAAAGGAATGTGGAAGCGAAGCCAAGGGTACCTTAGAAATGATAGCAGGAGGTGCAGAACATAAGGTAAACGTATAACGATAAATTAAACGAAGAGAAAAAAGGAAAGTAGGCAGAAGAGGGGGACTAAAGTGGAAAGTATAGGTAGGAGCGGAGCGGCAGGGTGGAAGAAAAGATCAAGCGGCGCTATGCTATGAAGTACCCAGGAATGATTCGCCACGTGCAATACCTTTTTAAAGAATTGCGTCAGTGCCGGAATATATATCAAAGATTCTAAGTTTCCTCTCAATGTGTGGACATTGGCTGGTTGTAAGGTTTTCAATTTGGGGATTGGGAATGGCTCTCTGTATTTTCTATCCCTTGCGGATTAGAAGCCTCACTGCGCGTCAGGAAACCATCTGCCTACCCTCTTTCTACCATGGACCCTTCTTTATTGGGATTTTATTACCTTCTTGATGTAGATCTATGGTGGATGCGCAGCTGCGATAGATATCTTTTAGTATTTCTCCATCACGGCACTCTTAATGCCATCCAATAAAAAGCGATCGTGAAATTAAATTCAAAGACGTGGTGGGAAAGCAAGGTGCCCTCGAGAAGCATCACCCTCCAGTCTTCACCCCATTTCAACCCACCGACATAGAGGCTCGCATCCAGCCGCCGCCACCATCAACCCACCCTCCCACCCGCCATCTCTGCCCACCCTCCAGAAAAATTCTGTCCTTTTTGACAAGCCTAGTCTTGAAGTATAAGCATTCCATCGAGTGAAATAATCAAAAAAGGCATCGAGGATAAATCCAGCTGCTTTCGCAGAATTGTCTCTTGGGATGTTTGATCGTGCCGTAATTATCTTTAGACGGGACAACTCCAATTACAGGACCATGAGATTTGACTAAGAATAAAGATTCGTTAGAGGTATGCTCAGTGCTCCTATAAGGTCACAAGACGGGACATCTCCAGGTGGCTGACAGACAGCAATAAGAGCCGAAGCCTGCTCCGGTTACTGCATAAGGATAGCTTTCAAGACTGCCTATACTATTTTCGTAGCCGCATTCATTGGAAAGATTTTTTGATAAAAAAATACTAAATAAAAAATGTTACCTGCACTGACACTCATTCACCGCTTTCAAATGCGAATTGGCACCATACTGAATGAGGTGTCAGCTGTAATTCCTGCACATCCTAGTTACAAGCCTCGAACAGGGACAGAAAGGATAGCACAGGTACGATAGGTCTGCAAGCATTTCTGTAGTTTCTTTTTTCTTTGTAGATGATCCAAAGCTATGATTCTGAAGTTCCTGTATGTTGCCTTGTAAACGAGATAAGATTTCCCCTGATGCTCAGATTTTCACTCACAGGTTAAAACTGACTTGATGGCAGAGATGAGGGCTATTGAGGGGCTTATCATAGTACCTCTAAATGGGATGAATCGCTTGCAGAAGTTCACAAAACTGAGGAAAAGGCGTAGCTGCGCCGTAAGGAAATGGGGCGAGGGAAACTGGTGATGGCTTCCATATAGGAAGGAAGAGGTTTGATGCCCTCGCTGTTCAGGAGGTGGTGGACAAACTCAGTGGATGCAACCACGAATTTACACGTGCCGGTGTTGATGACAAGGCCGTGAGATTGAACACAACGCAGTAGAGGTCACTCCAGCCGTGAGTCTCGAGTGAGCAACTAGCGACCGGGATGTCGTCGACATAGGCAAAAACTAAATGTAGTCCAGGAGTTATACATCAATAAAAGGCTGAAAGGTCTGCGCGGCGTTCTTAAGGCGAACAGGAACTTGGAGGGACCAAAGTGCATCTTGAGTTCTTCTCTGGAGCCATAGAAATTTGATGGTAAGCCGCTGCTAGGCCGCTCTTAAATCGAAGCTGCCCACTGTGGAGGCCGCAGGTGAAGTACTGGACGTTATGCACAGCGTATCGGCCAGCAATTTGTAGCAGGGTTCAGAGAGCTATAATCTCCACAAGACAGCCTGTGGAGATTATAGCCGGTCACAGTGCGCGGAAGGAAAACGTGCAGCGAATACGATGGCTTGAGGACAAACCTTGTAGTATAGTGACGACGAGATGCGAGAGGTCTCTCCGAGACCTGTCGGAATTTCTCGCGGATCCCGGGCCTTCAGATCCGGTTTATTGCTCGAATGCTGATCTGGCGATCGTGCCTCCACTTCCCCCCATTCACGAGCGCACAGGCCGCAGTCGGGCCCATCCACAGTCGAATTAGTAGTTTATGCACACGCTTGCAGCGTCTGTGGGGAACGGCAGTTGCCCCAAGACAGTGTCGCTGTCGATATGAGCCCATAAATCGCAGCCACTCAAAAATAGCGATTTTTACCGTGACAGTGGAGAAATATGGCTGCCACCTTTCATGTGCGACTCTGTTTTCCGCAGGAAATTGCGACATGCTTTCTTGCGGCTGTAACAAATAGCATTCATTGTTCTCTCATGCGCAGTGCTATCCTGATGTCGGAGAGTGGTACCAGATATACAGAAATTACTACTATGACCCTGATTTCGGAGGAGCGTCCAAATGCGTCAAGTATCAAAGATACGGAATATACAAGAACTTCTCCACACCAGTAACTATCACTTATGGAATCAAAGGAAACGGATCAGTGTAAGCTAAACCGAAGAATGTGTTACAAAGCAGCATGTTGGTGAGAAAAGGCACTTAACACCATAGGTTTCACGGATGCAGTTGCGTACATTCAAAGAACAAATTTCTGTGAAGTGGCATTTTTTTAAATCCTGCGTCGCATTGCTATAGCACTCAAGGGTGCCCACTAGGGAGACGGAGCATGCATATTTTCAGCGCCCGTGATGCTTCGTCCTACGTTGCACCTGAGGTATGACAGGGCTTGCACACGCGGTGCTATGGTCGAGGTACGTGTAACTCGAACACATACTCGGGGAGGAATGGAGCGGCAGGGAAAGACTTGGGCGAAAGAATGAAAACACATGCGGAAGCGCCAACTTTCAAATTTAATTTATCGCTGTCAATACGTCAAATATATACATGGCAACTCGCCCCTCGAAAACTGCTAAACAAACAAAATTAGCGTGTCGGTGTCAGGTACGATAAGCGATACAACGCGCATGAGCATTAAAACGATCAGAGCCAATGACAAGCGAACCGCAGCACATATTGAGTCCCCATCGACAAAAAATGTAACAAGCTCCTAAGCTCGAAAAAGACAACTAGGTGTCTTTTTCGAGCTTGGGAGCTCGCCCCGGGACACAAGCGATTTCACAGAAAATTGCGTCACAAAAAGCCACGAGAACCACGCCCGAAGACTAAAAGTAAATAAGAAAAAAAAAAGAGCACGACGGCTACAGCGGCAACAACAGATTAACATGACGTCTAAAACGCTAGTAATACCACGGCTAGAGAAGGCACCGAAAAAGGACCAAATACAGGGCATCGATAAAACATGAAAACCCTTTGGAAGGACTCGTGCTCCGTCAAGTAAGTGAATCTGAAATGCACAGTCAACTACAAGAACAAGTTCTTAGATTGTTCTGAAGGTATTGTCTACAAATTTTCCTTAACGTATGGTGCTTGCTACATCGGCCAGATCGAGTAGTGTATAAATGAGCGTCTCAGAGAACACCGCAGAAAGTTGCACCTAGCGACCGCTGACGGCAACCTTGCCCAACATTGCAGGTCCTGAAGATGCACGGCGCTGCTTGAGGTATGCTCTGTCATCTACAAGCGCAGATACCAGCTCAGTCGCGAAATAGTAGAAGCTCAACAAATTTTACAAGCGGACTAGAAATCCCTCAATACAGCATCAGTATGCCTCACACACAAAAAAAGAGAGTTTTGTTGGCCAAACCAGAGCGCTGTCGGAGTTGCAGACATAACAAGAGTTTAGCTTTCTGTCTGAAGGCTCGGGCTCAGTGCTACTAGCTTTTTAGTTGCCCGCTTCCTCTCTTTTCAACTTCTATACCTTTTGTCTTGTTGTATTGGGGTTTTTAGCGTTCATGTTTTATCGATGCCCTGTCATTTGGAGGATTTTAAGTTTCTTCTCCAGCCTTGTTATTGTTGGCGTTTTAGACCATGTTCATTTGTCGTTGCAGCTTTAGCTGTCATGTTCCATTTTTTTACTTATTTACTTTCAACCTTCTGGCGCGATTCTCGCTGTTTTTTGTGACGCGGTGTTCTTTGAGTTCGCTTGTATCTCGGGGCAAGCTCCAAATTTGTTAAAACCCGCCTTCTAAGTTCTGTCAGTTCTTCGCCTGTTCTGCGGTCGTTGTCTTCCTTGTCCTGCTGCTTCTCATCGATTACGCTTTTCTTTTACATTGTTTAGTCCATTGTTTACAGATAGAGGTTCACTAAGGGCTATGGCTCGCTTGTGATTGGCTGTGACATTTTTAATCTGCGTTATCTTATTTTGCTTGTCGTACCTGTATTTACGGGCTGATTTTGTAGTTTTTGCCGTTTTCGAGCGGCGTGTTGCCATGTATAAATTCGGCATATCTATAACCATCCGTTGAAGTCGAAAGTTGGCTCTTGGCTGTTTGCTCTATTTCTCTCGCCCAAGTCTTTCCCTGTCGCGCCATTCCTCCCAGAGTATGTCGCCCACACTTGCCCAAACCTTTACGCTGCTCGAATACCTACGAACGTTTGAATACATTCGAATACATTCGAATGTGCCGCAGGAGCGAAGCGTGCAAAACACTGGATGCCGCATGCGGCGATCCTGGCTTTGTACCTTAACGGCGCCATGAGGTTCTATATTGTTCAGTTTCCGGCAAATTATAAAATTAAACTGCCGACGCAAATAATTTCTGTGCCTAGTTAACTTATCCAAATGAATAACATTCATCTATGCTTTCCTTGGTTTTATTCACTGCTGCATCCTTCCGTATGCATACCTTGATGTTCCCCATACTTTTCAGCGAACTGGTCTGCTTTATCACTCATAAATAACTATAGGTTGTTGTAAACATGAAGAGTAAATGCGTCAAGTCCACGCAGTAGGGGTGCACTTGAAAGGTGTGTTGTTCTTTCACAAATGTATGCCTTGCCAAAATGACTGCCCCGCGAGATTGATGCAAATTCGCCCTGCGTTCCTAAAGATTATCATGCGCTCCTACGGGTGCTGTTGCATAGTGCGCGCGGAGCTAATTTCCAGCATCCTCACTGCAGGAAAACCTCAAGTTTAGCTTTGATCAAAATGTGTTCGTCAAGGCACTGGACCTGTTATCCAGTTTGCAGCAAACGAACGTTAAAGCTGATGAGTCGAAGATGTCTGAAAATGTTTTTTCAAAAATTACTCAGCGATGTAATGCGACTAAACTCACACAAATTGAATGAACTGTCGCATAATGTGAGTGCGCTAAACTGAAACATGATTGAGATTTTAATACAAACTTCATCTGAGTGGTAATTAAGAGTAAATTGCATATTTTTCAGGCCCGGTCGATATACCCTGTCTTCCACGCCTTGCTATAATGGCAAAAACTTAGGCACATTCATTCCAGATGACAGTAAGTGTTGAATTCTAATGATTGCATTCCTTCCTATTTTGAAATCCAAGCTTTTCCTCAAGTTAGGATTGATCAAATTAGCAAAGACTAATAGAGATTCACCGCGGCGTTGTGGCTCAGTGGTTAAGGCGCTTGGCTGCTGACCCGAAATACGCGTGTTCGATCACGGCCGCGGCGGTCAAATTTCGATGGAGGTGAAGTTATAGAGGCCATGTACTAGGCATTATCAGCGTGGTTAAAGAACCCCAGGTGGTCCAAATTTCCGGAGCCCTTTTGATACGGCGTCTCTCAGAGCCTGAGTCCCTCTGGTATGTTAAACCTCCCTAAACCATACACTAATAGAGATTTTGACCCCATATATTATGAAATAATACTTCAAACCGTAACTCTTCAACGTTTACAATGCTAGGCAGCATAATAATTTCAGTAATGTTTAGGAATACTGGACGAGACTCATTAGAAATAAATTAAGATGTCCTCATTTCAACTTCTCTGTCGCCCGCAATCTTCGTAATGGCCCCTTGAGTGCCGGGGTGTTGATGCCTGGCGCCACCGCCAACCCTGAGCTCCCATACCGAAGCTATCGTCCAAACTCCGGATCTAGGTTGCAAGGGGAAGGGCAGAAACCGGAAACGGTGGCAGTCGAGGTCTTGTTGAAGCTCCTGCCGACGGATGGGGGCTTTGGGACACTTCAGCGTGCATAAGGGTGAAGCAAATATGGCATGACACAAAATCCTTAGTTCTCACCTCTCCCTCTCTTAAAAAAAGGAAACGATCGCATAAACGGCTCCACCAGTGTACCTAAACATTTTTTTATAAAGCATGAAGTGCTTTTCGCTCCCGTTCTCTGCAGACTGAGCAGAACATCGTCCTGATATGGTGGAGAACCAGATGTTGACACCTTCGCCGAAACTCACACCAATCTAAAGCGGAAATTCACATCAGAATCTCATTCAGAGGGCAACAAATTTCACTGTGTTTCGAGCGAGTCGGATGCAACGCTCGTCCGTTGTCTGTTCGCGTTGTTTGTTCGCCTAGCGCGAGCGCTCTTTCCCGTGCCACTGCCCGCTCTTCGTCGTCTTCTACGTAGCAAACATCTGTGCACCAATTCGAATGCAGTACACATTCTCTGAAGTTTCTGCTGGTAAATAATAGTTCACTGCCCACCGTAGTGGCTGAGTGCCTGGTCCTCTTGGTTGCTCGACATCGAGTGAATGATGTGTTTCTTCTCACTGCAATTTACATCATGACTGCCGCAGGGACCAAAGCGTTCGGCTGCTCAGAGCCACTTCGCGGATGGTGTTGTTGACATGGGGGACAAAAATTCATCTGTGGCCAGGGCCAGTGCCCCGCGAAAACTAGGGCTTA
The DNA here is from genome assembly GCF_055824585.1 of Amblyomma mixtum. Classification (NCBI taxonomy): domain Eukaryota; kingdom Metazoa; phylum Arthropoda; class Arachnida; order Ixodida; family Ixodidae; genus Amblyomma; species Amblyomma mixtum. The sequence goes on from NC_143013.1 coordinate 198,304,429, forward strand.
ATGCTAATGGTGAATTGGTCATCAGGCAAGTACAGATCAAATCAAACAGTCCAGGATGAAGGCAGAGTATAAAGGAAATAAAGAGAGACAACGAAAGCGCAACGGAAACTACCAAAAGAACGCATGCATTCTGCCAAAGCTAACTTCTTTTTCGGCTAATACCCTTACTCCTATTTTGAAAGTCCGCTTGGTAGCATTGGTTTCTACACAGTTTTTCTCGCGGACCCACATAAATTTCATCAATTTTTGCGGCCGGGAAAAATGCTTCTGATATGAAGAATGCTCAGATCCGTGAGCGTTAGCGTTAAATGCCTTGCGGCGTAAGAAACAAGTGCTGTTTGTGCTGCTCTTGAAGCTATAAATATAAAATAAAACTCGTTTGCAGTAGGTATGTGGCAGGCTAAAATACCTTGACATCGTCAAATGGCGACTGAACAGGGCGCTCGAGGAGGAAAGCGTACAAATTATATGGCATCTGCTGAATGAATGCCACCACAAACTGCAATGATACGAAGCCATGGACCTGATGGCTTTGCTACGGAAACAAACCCATCGGTCATGTTTCTGACTATATTAAATCGATCGCGGCGCATACCAACGAGACTTTGCCAGAAATATTTTCCTTGAACAGTCAGCCAATAATTGAACGTATAACTACTCAAGGAGCCCCAGCAGCACCTCCGTGTGGGATGGCTATCATTCACCAAGGTACAGAGTATAACCAACGGTCTCATGCTCACTCTTACAAAACGTTCTCGAGGAACTGCCACCACCGGCCGGAAATATCCAACCGTAAGTACAAAACAGCCGCAGAAAGCGCAAGGAACTACTTCTGTGCACATCACCAGTCGAGAATCGAGAACATACTTCCGGCCGTGCGACCTCAATGACAAGAATATCCTCTACCCCCCGGGTCATTCCTCTAAGGATAGTGTGAGCCTATCCTTACCATTCACGAGCGCATTGGCCCTGCCCACGCGCGTCATAGTTACCGCATTAATTCCCACACACCACGCCTTGTACCCTCAAAATGGCCTGGTCGCTCACTTTCAGGGCTCTGCCGAATGCTATGGTTGCCCTTGGCGAACGTCATTCATGCGTTAGACAAGAGCAATACTACCTTGAACTCCAGTCCCATGGAGCTCTGCCTTTTCAACTTAACACGTGAAAGGGGGTCGTTAATTATGATTGTATGTCAATTTGTGTGGTGAGTTCTTCTTGTTGCAAATAAAATTACATGACCCTTATCATAATTAGAGCGTGAGCAGAGATGCTACGGCTTGATTTGCTTTATGGGGTTTAAACAGCCAAAGCTTTATGGGGTTTAACCTGCTCCCCCCTTATGTAATGCCCCACCTAGGGGTCCTTAAGGGAAAATAAACGATGATGATGATGATGAAGCGACTCATGCTATGAGCGACGCCGTAGTGGAGGGCTCCGGATAATTTCGACCGCTTGAGTTTCATTAACTAAATGCGACCGCCGCGGCCGGGATCGAAGCCGTATCTTTCGGGTCAGCAGCCGAGCACCACAACCACTTATCTACACGGCGGCTTGAGACTACTATGACTGCCTGTGCCTATGAGGCCTTGCAAATGACGTTATGTCAGAGAAGTAATCATGAAAAACCAATTGCGCAATGCCGTTACGAACTCAAGCAACGTATTCTATTAGGAACATTCTGTACGTCGAAATTCCGCCTTCTGTCCCAACTTAGCTTCGAGGCTGCACAACATGCGGCTAGCACTAACGTAATTAATTCTTTTTGTTCCTGATTACGTCGCCAAGCTTCAGCAGTCGTTCAGGAAGAGTGGAACGTGATTTATACGGACTGTGATAAATGCTTCATCGCCCGCCACCGCTATGCCGAAAATGGTGAGTAATAGAAATTTTAATAACTGCAGAGGGCAAATGGCTATCGGAACTGTACTCTTGATCAAGGTATCTTAAATATATCTTAATCAGTATATCTTAAATAAATTAGAAGCCTGAAGTTCAGTGAACCTGCGTTGATATTTACCGAGCGTTTAACTTTCTTTTATTCCCTCAACAGCAGCGCACTCGGCGTTGGCGTGTTGAGAAAGGCATTTGGTCCACCTGCCGACCAGGTAACGTGGCCTTATGACGCCAGCAAAACCTGTCCATCAGACTGTAAGCAAACTGCCCATCGTGGCAGGCGGCAGTTCATTTAATGATTGGTGGAGACAGGTTGCTTGGGAAGAGCAATCTGGGTCGCACAACGCCCTTCACTGGCTGTGTTTGAAATAACCTCCTACCGGGGCAGCTGCATTTCGCTTAACTGCTGCACCACTGGGTCAGTAGTGGTAAGAGGACTCCCCGCCGCGTTCTATCAATTGAAAAGTAGGGAAGGACCAACTGCGCTATACGGGCACATAGTCGGAACCCAGGCGACAAAGGAATATTGGCGTGGCAGGGATTTGGGATATTATCACATTGTACTGTTAAGGGTAGGCTAAGCATTATGTGATGGTTAAAGAGAGAACAGTGCTTTTGTAGGACCCCAGGCCGAATAAGGGACCCATTAGGCTATTGCGTCATACCCTTAAAGTGGAGCTTCTGTGTCCCCTCAAATTTTCTTTCCCTTCTGTTCCAAAACGAACGCTGGAAAAGGTTGACAACTGCAGTTGAAGGGCATTACTAAGACTGCCTAGGCAGCAAATTATATTTACATTACCGTAGCACTGTCCCTCTTTACACGACTGCCCTCAAGCTAAATTATCCCCAGAGGTATTGGTGCGTGTTTAGTGATTGCACCTATCTCGAGCACCACGTAAAATTTCCGCCACTTGGACTTGGAAATAATACCGCACTGTTTAATCGCTTGTAGTTATTTTTCATACATGCACGATGTCTTCTGAACGTGAAAGTCATGTCACAAAGTATGACAACTCTCTCATTTCTTTCATTCGTCTTTATTTTTTCATCACTTCGAGTTTCAGATTGGATAAACATGAAGTTGTGAAAGAAAGCGCGAGAAACTGGGCGAGAAAATCAAGAGATACACACGAGCGCTTTTCCAGATCTTCTCTTTTTGTCGGTTCATTTTCCTTTTACCCTGTCTTCTCAGATAATATTCTGTCGCGAACGCACTCAGCAAAGTACATCAAAATAATACTTCTGCATTATTGTGCTGGGAGCCACGTCACAATTTAATTTCAGTAGAATGCAGCTGCTTCAAAAAGAGCTGTTACAGTTTTGAGAAACTTGTTATTACGCTACCTATTCATAAGGTGATTTCAGCACTTTAATCTTATCTATGGAGCACGAAGCGCCTGACTTCTTTCCCCATTCCATAATCAGCGCTAGTGGTCCCTATCCTCAATCTGCCTACTGGTTTGTCTCCCTAGGATACGGTTGCACCTACTGGCGCCGGGTGTCAACATTCCATCAGCAAGGGGACTGCTGCGACTTTATCTACGACGAGAACTGCGGCTCATCGCCCAAGTACCAAATCTATTACCCCTGGTGCAATCCGGACCTGGGGATGCCCGGAGCATAGACGACGCGATGCGTACGCGGGTTTCGCAGTGTGCGTAACGCAGATCGCACATGGCGGCGTCACTAAGCAGAGCCATGTACCTGATTTGTGCTTGGTCATAGAGGCAATAAAAATCACGGTTTTTTCGTTCATGGTATTGTCACGTGGCAAGAAAGATATAGGCAGGTGCACTGGCCAAGTCTTCCGAAGCAGAGTGGTCATTTGGCGGATTGCTGCCCGCGAAAGAAAGAGATACAACCGAGATGATACGCGCGCACTCGGCAGTTTGTGCAGTAGGAATGATCGCGCGGACGGCTCCGCTGTAACCAAACATGAGAGGGAACTCATCAGACACGATGCAAATGTCGTAGCTAGCACTCTTCGGCATTCTGCTACTGGTCGCATGTGATAAGCGCAGATCTTTCGACAACACAAGAGCAGCCTCTCTAACATTTTTAAAGCGGCAGGGTTGAAGGCCTTGCTGTTAGAGGCCTCGTCGGCGTTTCGACAAAAGCAGGTTGCCCACCTGCCAACTAGCTCACGGGACCTTTCGGCGTCATCACATCGAATAATAGGCAAACTGTCCACCCTGGCAGGTGGCAGTTAAATTAATGATGGGCCGCTCGTGATGATCAACCTGGGGCGCACAAAGCTGACCGCTGGGAGCACGTGCCATCGCAGGGCAGTACGCCGTCAGTACCCATTACGCTATCGCACCATGCCCTTAAGGCGGAACTTAAGGTTCCTCTCCAATTTTTTTTTATTGCTGCACACACGCATACAGGAAGAGAACTGTTTAATCCATTTAATTCTTGGGAAACTGAAGATTCGTAATCGTAGACCACTCAGTTGTGGCAAGAAGCCTTGCTGCGTCACCAAAGATATTCGGGCCTCAAAGAGCGAGCGAACAAAAACAGAAAGGACAGCACCGATGGCTGCGGTTTCATTCTCCCCTATAGGCATCCTTGATCTTCAAGAAGCATGGAAAGGCCCCGCCGCGGTGGCTCAGTGGTTACGGCGCTCGGCTGCTGACCCGAAAGACGCGGGTTCGATCCCGGCCCCGGAGGCTGAATTTCGATGAAGGTTAAATTCTAGAGGTCCGTGTACTGTGCGATGTCAGTGCACGTTAAAGAACCCCGGGTGGTCGAAATTTCCGGAGCCCTCCACTACGGCGTCTCTCATAGCCTGAGTTGCTTTGGGACGTTAAAACCCAATAAACAAAACCAAACCAAACCAAGAAGCATGGAAAGAGTACCAGGAGGTAGGTGGGACGCTTTGGAATCCGCCAGCGCCGTGAACAGTTTTCAAGGCTTTATGCCCGACAGCACAGCCATACAGTGAACAATATAGTCTACCGCTCCACCTGGCTTGATGACTTGCACCATCTTTTTCACAGGGATGTAACACTGCACACTGTATGAAGCACTTTGCCTCCAGTCATACAACCCGTGAATCTTGTGAGACGGCCATAGTTATACGTTACGCCTGGTCCCAGGGCCATCAATACCGCGCTACAGAGTTGAAATACGTCATTTCGTGTGCAACACGAGGACAAAATAAAAAAATAAATAAGGAGTGACGACTTGTCTCCATCGCCTTGCACTGCTTTGCCCATTTTTTCTTTGCTGCACATTGGCTCTGCGCAACTGCAACGAATGCCCCGAGAAATACCGGCCAAGTACATGGGCGCCTATGCCCATTTGTTTCACACTAAACGGATGTGAACGCAGTAAACAGCAGCGCTTCCTATCGACGACTAAGGGCGCCACACCATCGTTCTCTGCTCTGTCTTCGATGGTGCCAGCCTAGTGATGCAAAACTATCGAGAGTACTATCGATACTATCGATAGTTGAGTCACTATCGAACTATCGATAGTAAAAAAGACTATCGATAGTACTATCCACACTATAAAATCAACCACACGTACCCACTGCATCCTAAACTTGGTTTCCCGGGTGTGTGGTATGGAGGTGATGGTATGAGTAACTGACAGGGCTCGCCCGTTTTCGCAGCCTACGCGTCACCGAGCTCTGCAGACGTTCCCTACGTAAAGTTGTTGGATAAAATGTTAGCGTGCGAATGTCCTGGTTGCGAAGCATGTGTGAGAAAACCATTTCTGCAGCGGTTGCGTCAGCAAACCAGCACAACTTGTGCTGTTTGTTCTTTCATCGGCCGCAGTTCCACGTATTTTTCCGAACTGTCCCACTGCACGTTAAAGAACCTCAGCTGGTCCAAATTTACCTGGAGACCTCCAATCAGGTATCGTAAATGTTTTGGTTACATCGCTGGCCAAAAAATGCATAATATCAATATTGGTGCTATCAAGAGTCTTACCATCGACAGTTTTACTATCGATAGTGTTGCTATCAATAGCGGTACTATTGGTAGTAGTACTATCGATAGCAACACTATCGATAGTAATACTATCGATTCTACTATCGATAGTAATACTATCCATTCTACTATCGATAGTATTGATGGGGTCCTTGACAATATTGATGGGGTCCTTGACAAATGGGGTCCTTGACTGGACAAATGATGGGGTCCTTGACAAATAAAAGATTTTCACTTAGTTTATGACATATTTCTGCATTCGTAAAACGATCAGTCGAGGGCTTCCCTCACACCGCCGGCCAAGGGGATCGACTGGTAATTTTTCTTGTCTTACCGTTTGTTTAGGGCCGAGCAGAGTCGCACTGCTCATATAAATGCATTATCTTCACTGTATAGACGTTGCGCGAATTATTGCTCGACTTTCTGGACTTCTACGGTAAATTTGGTGCTTCACTGGAATCAGTTAAAATAAGAAAAAAAGCTTTGTATATCTTGTTGGTTGACGGTGCAGAAACTTTCCTTGACATACTGGAGAAACACGTTAGGCTAGAGGCTGAACAAGAAAGCTCTGTGGAAACGATGCATTCAAGGCAAGGTCTGCACAAGCAACTAAAACGGAGAAACCCGTGGTAGTTCTGGAGGTCAGTCTGTAGCGCACGTATTAGGGCACAGCTCTCGATGACGTGCGTTCCGAAAAGGTGGCGTTCTTTCCCTGGGCAGCCTTGCAGCACTCGATCGTAAAATCAAATGGCACTGAGGTAAGAGTCTACCTGGAAATAAATGGTACCATGGCCTGCTTATAGTCAATGGAGGCATTTTTACCGTAGGGATAAAATTGACGGCTGTCGGTTTTTTCATTTTTCGTGCTAAAGGTGCGAGTAGTTCGTGAAGATGGTCGGACAGGTTTCTTAATGGTCAGACCGTGAATCCCACATTCCGGCGAAACGGTGTGGCTTCCTTATGTATTTTTGGCAGGAGTCGAGCTTCTTTGGCAAAGCAGTCATTCATTGACGGGTATGCCGCTCTGGCGAACACATTTCAATTGCGCTAATAAGTAGCTCTTGCTGTTCGCCGTTTATTTTCGCTGCCTTTATCTCTTTATCTGTGCGTTGATTCCTGTATCTCAGAGAAATGTCAATATCTTTCCTCTACAGTCGGCACATACCACAGTGCTGTCAACCTTGTTAGCGGGGGTGATTAGGAAGGCCTGACATAGCTCTCTCTCCCGGGCTTGTAGCTGAGGGCGTATGTGTGCACTGTGTTAGAGAAACTGGAGCAGAATTCGGCGTCTTTAACATTGTGCATTTCTGAGTGAACAAAAGTTTTTGTCTAGCTGCTGCATTACGGGTATGAGTAAGAAAAATGGGAGGGAACGGCATTGTGTCGACTACCACGGTACAGTGCGTGCTTCAGGGAACAAAAGCAGCTTACTCACTGCGCATGGCACAGGAAGCATTCAGCAGCTTGCAGGAAGGAATGTTGTTGTTGTAAGTGCTCGGCTGGGCACAAGCACCAGGCTAGAATTGAGTTAAATATAGTACAACAGAGCTTCTAAAAGTAATACAATTAAAGCATCCTGTAAAAAGAAAAACCTTTCTTTTAGTCCGGCTGACCTGCAAAACTGTGAAAAGAAAAGGCCGAGCTCAGCAGAACGGAATCCCGGGTGTGAAGCGTGCAGAGATATCTTGAAAGGCCGTGTGTCCAGTTGTGACAGGTGATTTGGTATGACTGGCTGGCTTGACTTGAAAAACTCTGATAAAGAATTAGCATGACGAAGTGACACACCGTAAAAAAGGAAAATAAAGCAAAAAGAGAAAAAAATTCACGGTGGGGGGGGGGGGAGCACTTTGTTGACCTAAAGTGCGGTGAGGCGAAAGCCTTTAGCGTGGTGGTGCTGCTTGTGTCACTATTGTGTGGTTAAGATGTTAAGTACACAATTGTTTCTGAATCTTAAATGCTCCAGACACTGGAGGGTGTTTGGGAGGCATCTGCCTGATTCGACGCGTTTCTGCAAACACTATCCAGCGTCCTAGGCAAGGAGAAGTACATATTCGTTGGCAGGAAGTAGCGTAGCCATTAGCACGGAACGGAAGGATGGTGGTTCGAATCCCATCGTACACAAAGATTTTATTCCGTTAGCAATACTACTGTAGGTTTCGCCTCGTCGCCTAGCCCCGGCCGGTAGGGACGGATTACCTTGAACCGCCGCTGCGCTGAGCAGGTGGCGCATCGCTGGTTCAGCCACGCTCCGCCAGATGGCAGCGCCGTCGCCGCGTCGCGCGGCAGCAGTTTTCTTTGTCTACGACAGATGGCGCCACTAGGCGCGCAGTGCAAAACACTGCTGAGCAGCTTGTGTACGAACGTCAAGTGACTCTTAAACAGCCCAGCTGTAATTAGCCTAATTTCTAGTCACACCATATAAATAAATAACACCGAGTAGGAATTTGGTCGAGTTGGGACATCGAACCAGGGTCTCCGGAGTGTCTCCGGAGGGTCTCCGGAGTGATAGACGAGCACACTAACGACTCCGCCATGCCAGCTCGACGGTTCGGAATGAACAAAGGCGCGTCTAGTGAATACGGTGCCTTCGTTCACTCCCACTCTTCTTCCCTTCCCGTTACGGTGAGGTTCAGGTGTCCACCGAGATATGCGGTACAGATACACTTCCTTTCCTCAAAAACGAATTTACCAACGAGCAAGGCATACAGCCGAACTGGCGATGGCGTTTTGTGGCCTCCCTGGCAGCGTGGCGGAATGGTCACGTGACCAAATATGGCGGCGCCCATGCTCCCGCGCTGTTAAGCGTCTATAAATGGCGCTTGCCTTGGCGTGAATGCTTTGCTATGCAGTCCTCTAAGGAGAAGTGGCAGCGACAGGAAGAAGCCAAAAAGCGACAACGCGCACAAGAGACGCCAGAAAAGCGTCAAGAACGTCTTGCAAAGCGTCGCGCTAAGGATGCAGCTCGGCGACAACGTTCTACCTCGCAGAGTGGTTCCACGTCATCGGCCACCGATGAATCTCAACACCTGACTGCTCAGCAACGCCGCAGTGCTACCAGGCGAAGGCAACGCGCCGAAGAATCGCCAGAATAATGCGCGCAAGGACTCGAAAAAGAGCGCATTACCGAGGTTGCCATTCCTAACGCAATTTAGCCGGTTTACCCAGAGCTACACCACTGCCAATTTTTTTTTCTGGTCTCACTAGAAAATGAGTGACACCTCTGCTGACAACCTCCTGTCGACAACGATGAGGCATTAAAGGCTTTCGCCTTGAAAACATTGCGGCGAGTTCAGATGAAGCATGAAAGTAAATTGGGGGGAGGGGGGGGGGTAATGTGGAAGCCAAGTGTTTTAGGGAAATGATGACCAGATAAGCAGGGCTCAAGCTGAAAATAAAATTCAACGCAGAGAGAGAGAAAACAAAGTCTTTGAGGGTGTAAAGGATGAGCCCGGTTGGATGGGTAGGGTGAAATAAACCATAAAGAGGTTTCTTGCTTGTTTAGCTTCGGGAACCTAGTCAGTTTCTTTCGATCTGGGGGGGTCAGAGGATTTCTCGTTTTGGCATTGTGTAGGTACCGTATGCCCTGCTTCTGTTTCGCCCTTCGTAATCATATTTATAAGGTGAATGTTGATTCTATACGTATATACCGGCGAAGTTTGGGATGGGGTGTCTGGTGTGTCTGGTAAGCCACTTCGCTGCTGACCTGACCGGCGCGTCAGTGAAGCCGTTGGAAACACAGGAAGATGAACGTGGCTTCCTCGGTAAAAAAAAAAAAAATCCTGTCTCATCCGTCACAGTTATTTCTGTGCAACGAAAACAAGAAAATGAGTTTTCCAATCGTTCACTCTTGGCTCCACTTTTTGATGCCTAGAATAGGACGTGCATGACAGATTCAGACAGATTCAGATTTTAATGGCTTGGCTTCCTGCTATTCCCATGAGAAAAGCCGACGTTGAATATGCGACTCTATGGTAACCGTGGCGTTTGACGACCCGAATCTGCTAATCTTGGGCTATGAGCAATGCTGTAGTGAAGCGTGCACGGTTAATTTTAACTCAACCATTTGGGTTAATAACATACACTGACATCGCGTCCGCCGTAATGCGCGCCTCACAGCAGGGATTCGATCCAGCGACCTCGAGATCAGCAGCCTTATGTCATAGCCACTGAGAAGCCGCGGAGGGCTTTTAATATGGAACTCTGCGCTGCCTTTCCACGATCCGACTTCCACTATACACTGGCAGCGATTCTCTCCTGGGACAAGTTTCTTTCAATTCTTGTCTTGGGGGTTCGCCCTTTCACAAGTTTTTTGGATACTGTATAGAAAGTATATGGAGGGTGTATTGAAATTTTCGCAAGTAAGCGCTGATGAGGACATCGCGCATAGGTAGTGAGTAGAGTGCCTGACGAAAATTTTGGAACCTACCGCTGATTACAACACTGTGCCCAGTCGCAGACTGAAAATTAAGCACCCCCCCAAGGCGTTTCATCATTTGTATATACCAGAACAAAACTTACGGCCCCCGTTGCACCTTTGTTTACTACAGTTTTACTGACGCGTTGTAAGTAACTGATAGGGTGTAATAAATTGCAATTCATCCAAATTTTCTAATGCATCGATTACTTTTTAGGGGGTATTCTTCTCGGTAATCCAGTAATTTTCTAATGCATCGATTACTTTTTAGGGGGTATTCTTCTCGGTAATCCAGTAATTTTGTTCAGTACTCGGTTACTAGTAACCTGGTAAATATTTTTTTTTTTGCTTTAAAGCTTTTAATCGGCACTTTAACTTCGAGAACCTTGTCTTCGTGGTAAATACGTTAGGCGCGGAAACGTCGTTCGTGTTCGAGCTACAATCGTCTATATGCGGAGAAGCCAGCGCGCGCAGATGTTAGGACAAACAAGGCTGCACGGCCGGCAGTTGACTATTATTCTCCGTGGTTCACATTCCTTCACTACAGAACAACGGAATGTCATGGTTAATTAACCGGGTGTTTGTTCTCTCAAAGCGATATTAGCGAAGTGCGACGCTTTTTGTGACTACGAACCGCCCTTGCCTCCTGCACCTACATCGAGAGGAAAATGCAAAATAAAAAAAATACTGACAAAACAACTGCTGCTGAAAATTAGCTGCTGTAACAGTGTAGCATTTACATATTTTTGTACGACTAATAAAATTTGGAAGAAAATTAATTTATCATTATTTGAACATTTTGTAATTATTCAGCTACTTCTCAGGGGCTGCACTTGAATACAGAAATCAGCTAAGTTTTGGATTAATTATTGGCGATTAAAATCGGTAGCTTTTTTGTGCAACTTGTACAAGAGCGAATCATTATCTGCAGTAGCCGAATAATGGGTACGCTGATTGGCTTGCTCGTTTTTCGATTAATGGGTTTTGTCCGTGACGTATACACGGAGGGGTTTATGCTGACATGATCCAAAATTCTAATTTATACCATAGTGATACACCTTCACTGATGCCGCCGCGGTGGCGCAGTGGTTATGGTTCTAAGCTGCTGACCCGAAGTATGCCAATTCGATACCGGCCGCGGCGGTCGAATTAAGATGGAAGCGAAATTGTAGAGGCTGGCTTAGAGTGAGATGTCAGTACAGTTAACGATCCCCAGGTGGTCGATATTTCCGGAGGCCTTCACTACGGCGTCCCTGAAAGCCTGAATCGCTTTCGGACGTTCAACCCCCCTAAACAAAACAAACTACACGTTCTCACTAATGCACGTTTTGCGAGATCACATCCAAACAAGATGTCACCAATACGCGCCCCTTTCCATTCCCTTCATCTTTTCTTCCCTGTGAGACAGTGTTTTAGTGACCACTCCTACAAGAATGGTGATGCATTTTTGCAGTTGTCGGCATCGTGTACTGACTTCAAAACTGCCTACGAACGCATGATATGCCTCGGTAATTCTCAACTCGCACTAGAAAAATGGAACAGGAACGTTAAGCGTTGGCGCAGTCTAGTTATTGAGGTTTTCTGCATATCCTGTCTTGCAAGCGATTTAAATCTCCTGTAGTTATAGGCCGGATGATGGTGCTTATTTCTGCTTGAAAGCCTCACCGTGCACAAAGATCCATTGTCCTCTGTGTTGCTCGTGTGATGCGGCTCACCCCTGCAATCGCAAACTGTCCGGTAATAACCTTGTACTCTCTCTTCCTTCTCAGCCTCTCCTGCTTCCAAGTTTTAAAAGAACGGTCGCTGACGCGAGAGCCACGTATAGTCCGCTAAACCTCGCGTAGCGAGGCTTCTTATCGACGACATGTTCCAAAAGATTTCTACCTTCCTTTTCGTTCAGGTCCTGCTGACTTTGGCTGAGGGACTTTACTACCCAGAAATGCGCGGCGATCTTCAAGCGTTCCAGGAACAAAGCAGGGTGAGGATCTTATCTTTTCTCATCTTCGCTAATAGCTAAACATTTCGGGTTCGCTCATTTCCCTCTATGCTTTGGAAGGGCAAAGGATGACCCAGATGAGGAGCATTTTTTTAACCGAATCTTCAGTTTTCGTGCAAAAGCATTAGTACTCTACAACTCACCATACGCCCCCCCCCCCTCCAAACGAAGCCCCCAGACGAAGACCTTCACCCTCCGACCTCCACCCTCCGGAAGCACTACACACCGAGCTTCTCACCCTTAACCCCATCTATAAGCACAATCCACCATCCGCCCATCGAACTCTACCCTTCAAAACCGCCGCCCACTACGAACCAACCCGTCCACTTTGACCCTACACAGGGCCTTCTCTCACTATACGCCCGCGCAGCAGCGCGACAAAATTTAATGCCTATCAATTGGATTGATGCGGAGTATTTGTCTTCAGTTCGCCAATCTCTCCCAGTTCTGATTTTAATACAATTCTCATTCCACTGTTTGGACTCACTAATCTGTTCCAATTCTGATTCTATTCCTGTTCAGATATATTAAAATTCTGATTCTCTCCTGATTCCTAACGCATCATAAGCCTGACTACGCGGACCGCCACACAAAAGCTTCTCCCATATTCTTTATTAACCCTGTGCTAGCCGCGGGCAGATTATCCCCGTAGACTCCATAATCTCACCCGCCATAATCTTTCCGCCCCCCCCCCCCCCCCCCCTCTACGAATTCGGTGCATTACCCTGAACGACGATCCATTAAGTTGCTTCCCCTACATGTCCTGCCCATGACCATTTCTTCTTTTTGATGTCACCCTGGGTTTCACCAACTCTCGTTTGTTCCCTGGCCCACTCTATTCGCCTCGCCTCCTCTCTGCGTTACGCTTACCATTCTGCTGTTCATAGCTGGCTGCGTTGTTCCCAGTTTCAGTTGAAACTGAACCTCCAAATTTCTACCCCAAGGTACAGCTGTTGTATACTTTTCTCATTAGGAATACTGGTAAAACACCATTCGTAATCTGATAGCATCTGCCAAATGCGCTTCACGCAAATCTTATTCTTCCTGTTGTCTCACTCTCGTGACCCAGATCTGCGGTACCCACCTTAATTGAAGGAAGCGCGGTTTTTCGGGCGTGCCAGTCAATCATGGTCAACAAAGGGGAGTGCGCACGTACAAAAAAAGGACGAGAAGGGTACACAACAAGCGTAGAGTCGCAGCTTATTTTTGTACGAAAAAAAGACACACCTTTTATAGCTTCAAACCGTCATTTCAATGTCTAAACGCAGTCCGAAAAATTGGAGGACGCTTAAGATTTGCCTTCAATAGTGGAACGCGATAGTGTGTTTCACGTGGTGGTAATGCAAATGAACTAATTTTTACTTTTGTTCAATTCTATGAATTAAGAATCGATCATTTCCACACACTTAATTTTCTTAGTTATCATCATCAAGCATGTGGATTTTCATTCTGAGCATTTTTACACTTTCGAATCTTCCTTTTTCAATTTTTTATTACTTTAATCAATCTATTCATTACGATGATTTCCTTAACTCTTCATCGCCAATGACACCCCAATCCAGAACTACAAATTACCATGATGCAATTTTTTTTTACGCAGCCCCGAATTATTTCCGACAAGCGGTGCCGAATACTGCTACGCTCCATACGCTGTCGCGTAAAACCTGCCTTCTTTTTTATGCAAGTTGATTACACATCATTTCTTTTTTTTTATGAAAAACACCTCCGCTAGCTCATGTGGTATCTGGTCGCGGCTTCTCACGGCTTATCACGGCTGGTCACGGCTTATTGCGCGACGCATCCTGGCATGCGCCGCAATGCCGGGGTAAACCCAGTTTTTGACTTCAATGAAAGTTGATGTTCTCTTAAACGATCATTTAAACATCGGCCCTTGTGACCGATGTTTACACTACCACAGGTTAGAGGGACTTTTGAGAGAACACTCCGCAGGCACTTGACAAAAAGAGTGGCATGACACCTCAAGCAGTCCGCCATACTCTCTTTCGGACATGATCCGAGGGCACAATGAGGCCAATTTGCACGAGACGGAAACGACAACCGGCTCACAGTAGCGATTGACCGCATTCTTGAAACTATGGGACACCCTATGAACAGGGTCGTCCACTCTTAGTTAGAACGCGCTAGCGCATGGCCGGGCTTTTTGGACGGTCACTGCGTCCGAAACGGCTGCGCATCGAAGCGAAGTGGCAGATGACGCGAAGCACCACGTCCAGGTACACCTTCTCCTGCGCCACTTTGCTGCGATGAGCGACTGTGTCGCACGCGGTGGCCCTCAGAATAGTGCGGCCATGCGCTGGCGTGTTCTAAGTGTGGACAACCCTAAACATTGGGTAGCACTGCTGACATCAATGCTGCAGAAGTGCCACTTATCCCGATTTTCAGATATTTAAACATCTATTTGTTTTTTCTTAAAGTTTCAAGACTATGAAGCGGGCCATCGTAATTTACTGTTTACAGGGCACCTTGGCTAATTGTTGCGCAGACCTGGTACACCTGGTCCCTGTTTGCGCGTGCGCAGCACCCTTTGTTGGCTGCCCAAATTCAATGTATTCCTTTACCACTTTCAGCGCCTCACTACTATCGGACATTGCTGTCCCCTTCCGAGGCTGTTAAATATTACTTTATTTTCCTACATATAAATATCTACACTCACCGCTCTGTTTTATCTGTGTAAATCAGTGATCATGCTTTGCAATTCGTCCCCTGAGTGACTTGGAAAGGAAATATCGTCAGCGGATCACAGGCTTCTAATGTATTTACCATTAACTCTTATCCCAACTCTTCCCAACCCACGCCTCTTTATAATTCCTGTAAGCAAGCAGTTAATAACACTGCAGCGATTCTGGCTCCTTGCCTAGCATTCTTCCTTCTTGGAGTTTTGTTATTTTCTTTATGTAGGACTATGGTGGCTGTGCAGCCGCCATACATATCTTTCAGTATTTCCCCTTCATGGCCCTCCTAATGCTCTCCCGTTAAAAAAGCTATGGTGAAATCACATTCAGAGACGCGGTGAGAAAGACAGCTTCCCTCGAGAAGCTCCAGCCTTCTCCCCATCTCACCCCACCGACACAGCAACGAAGCTCGCATCCATCCACCACCACTGTCGACCCATCTCCGCGCACCTTCACCATCAAGAAAAATTGTGCCGCGTGTGTCAAGCCAAGGCTTTGACAAAAAGCACTCGGTAGAGTGAAAGCATCAAAGTAAGCATCGAGGACAAATCCAGCTTAATTGTCTCCTGAGATGTTTCATCGGGCCATAACTTTTCTTCAATCCATACACCTAAAATAGAAGGATCATGAGATTTGCCCAACAATAAAGATTCGATAGAGTTATGCTCAGTGCTCCTATGAGGTTACGAGACAGGACATCTTCAGGTGGCGCACAGACAGCATTACAAGCCGGAGCATCATCATCTTAATGGCAAAAAAATGCAAGTCTCTCGAAGGGAGATCTTGACCGTATAGTAACCCATGAAGACTCAAGGGCGAGCAGGGACATCAAGCTGCGCGGTCGAGGCGGCATCAGTAGTATCGGCTGGGTCCATAGTACTGATCACCACTGTCGCAATGTCGCGTAATCACGAAAGACATAACACGCGACATACCGAAAGGCTGCCCCTTCAGAACTGGTTTATTGCTCGAATCCTGATGCGGCGCTCGTGTCTACACTTCTTCCCATTCAGGAGCATGCAGGCTGATCGGGCGCATCCACAGTCCAAACAGTAGTTTATGCACGCACTTGCAAAGTGTACGGGGAACGCTAGTTGCCCCAACACTAGTGTCGCTGCAAATATGAGCCCTTAAATCGCAGTCACTCAAAAACGAACCATTTTTATCCTGACAGTGTAGAAAAATGAGTTTAACCTTTCATACGCGACCCCATTTCCTTCACAATATTTGGCCGAAGGTTTTCCTGGGGCTAACAAATAGCATTCATTGTTCTCTCATTCGCAGTGCTATCCTGATGTCGGAGAGTGGTACCAGATATACAGAAATTACTACTACGACTCCGACTTCGGAGGAGCGTCCAAATGCGTCAAGTTTCAAAGATACGGAACATACGAGAATTTCTCCACACCAGTGATTTACACTTACGGAACCACTGGAAACGCATCAGTGTAAGGAAAAGGGACGAATGTGTTAACAAAACAGCATGTTGATGAGCAAAGGCACTTAGCGCCATGGGGGTCGAGGATACAACTACGTATATTCAAAGAACAAATTTCTGTGAAGTGGTTTTTTTTTTTTTATCCTGCGCCTCATTGCTATAGCACTCAAGGGGTGCCCACTGGACAGACTAAGCATGCACATCTTGAGCACCCGTTATGCTTCGTTCTGCGTGAAACCTGAGGTATGACTAAGCGTTACACTTCCGGCAGTATGGTCGACCTACGTATAAATCGAACACATACCAACTTAGAAGTGGAGACAGCTGCCGCAGTAGCAGAGGGTGCAGAACACTGTATGCCGTATGCGGAGGTCGTGGGTTCGTGTACTACCTGTGCCATGGAGTTCTACTTTGTTCGGTTTCGGGCAAATAATCACAGTTGAAATGATAACGGAAATAATTTATTCACCTAGTTAATGCATTAAAAAAAGAATATCCTTCATCTAATCATTTCTTCTATTTTCTTCTTATGCATCTCGCTTACTAGCATTGCGTGAACTTTTTGGCGCTCATTCTATCTTAAACAATTTGAGAGTATTTTTCATGCAATTTCCGCTTTTTCGTCTTTATTTTCGTTCATATTTTACACGTAGTCATCTGCTATGTATGTCTTATTTCCTGCTCAATCGTTGCTTGTGCTGTAAAGGAGGCTGCGGGCTCCAGACAAGACGGTTGCCTCTAAAACAACTTTTACCCGCAGTACCCTGCATCACTGATGGAAATAAAGAAGTTACGGTTATTATTAATTGCTGTTTAATTTCGCATGTATACCTTGATGGTTGCCATACTTCGCAGCGAAGTGATCTGATTTATTACACAGAAATAATTATAGGTTATCGGAAACATGTCAAATACATACGTGAACTCCACGCAGTAGTGGTGCACTTCAAAGATGTGTGGTCCTTTCAATAACGTATGCTGTCCAAAAATGACTGTCACGACAGGATTGATGCTAATTCGCATTGAGTTCCTAAAGCTTACCGTGCGCTGCTACGGTGCCGCAGCAAAGTGCGCGTGGAGCTAATTTGCCGCATCCTCAGTACAGGGGAACCTTAATTTTCGCTCTGTTCAAAGTGTGGCCGTCAGGGCACTAAAGCTGTTACCTCGTTTAGAACATCCGAACGTTATAGCTGCAGAGTCCAGGCACTCGATGTCTGAAAATACATTTTTAAAAACTGCTCAACGATTTGAGAGAATCCAACAGCCACAGAAACCAAGAAGCACAGGGGATTTTTCTTATTTTTTTGTGGTATTGATCAAGTAAGAACATTACTGAATATGTTGTCTCTTAAAGCTAATTGATTAGAAAAGCAGAAGAAAAAACAACCACATGCCGCCGGTGGGATCCGAACCCACGACCTCCGAATTACTCAACGATTTAGTGCGACTAAACTTACATAGATCGAATTACCTGTCGCATATTGCGAGAGCGCTTGGGCAAACACGACTGAACTTTTAATACAACTTCATCTGAGTTGCAATTAAGAGTGAATCGCGCATTTTTCAGGTCCGGTCGATATACCCTGTCTTCCACGCCTTGCTATAATGGCAAAAACTTGGGCACATTCGTTCCAGATGAAGGTAAGTATTCGATGCTAATCATGGCTTTGTCTTCCTTGGTGAATTCCATGCTTTTCTTCTAGTTAGCTACTATCAAATTAGCGGACTAATAGAGTATCTGGAGCAATGTATTTGTAGCGAAAACAGGGGCGGGGGCCTGGAGGAAACTCTCTAGCTTGAATGGTGATGTCTTGCGTCGCTGGCACTGGCGGCAAGCCCCAAGCAACAAGTTTGGGCCAGTTGTACGACTGGCGCACTCTGGTGAGAATGCATGCAAAGCCCATGCGACCAGAGGTGAGCTCATCATGAGAAGCAAGAAGGATTTCGTCGGGTATATCGGCAGAGATGGCCAGTAGATAGGCTTAGGCACTGGTGCCGACGCTTTCCTTGTAGAGGATTCCGTCGCGCGTACAAGAGGAATACAGGCTCTTAGAGAGCAGTCGGGGTACATGAGAACTGAGGCGCTCCAGATAGTCGATCGCAGGTTTTAGGTCGGCATGAGTACGTTGCCAGACCTTTAAATCAAAGGTACTGATGATGCCAAGAAAATGGATGTCGTCGTCTGTATTGTCCTAAGCCAACGCCACGGGTGCACGCGACATTGTGTCAGCATCTTCGGGTTTCTGTCCACATTTATAAACGATGGAGTAATCGAATTTCTACATACAGAGACTCCACCCTGCAAGACGCCCGGATTTGTCACTGATACTAGCCAGCTAACACAAAGAAAGGTGGTCCGTCACAGCCTTAATTGCGCGGCCGCAAAGCTGGTTCGGAATTTCATCATTGCCCAAATGACATCGGGACACTCTTTTTCGGAAGTTGAGTAGTTTGCTTCGGCCCGAGGAAGAGTACGGCTGGCACAAACGTTCACTTTTTTCATGCCTTCCCGGTGCTGGACAAGAACAGCACCTAGACCGACGTTGCTGGAGTCGCTGCGAATTCGGGTGGCAGCATCCTCATCAAAGTGTGCAAGGACAGGGGGGCTATGCAGACATTGGTGCAGCTCGGTGAATGCCTCTTGTTGCTCGGCAGACCAGACGAACGGGCCATCATTGCTTGTCATACGCGTCAGGGGTTCGGCGATCTTGGAAATATCAGCCATGAAACGGCGATAGCAGGCGAAAAGGTCCAAGAACTGTGAGACTGCTTTCTTCGTGATAGGAATAGGAAATTCTGCTACAGCGCCTGTTTTGTCAGCTGGGCAGATGAGATTACGAAATTTGTGGGAATACGGTGGCCGCAATTGGCGAAGGACAGGGTTAATTGGAGAGACATGGGAGAGGCCTTTGCCCTGCAGTGGTCATAGGGAGGCTGATGATGATGATGATGATGAACCAAAGTTGCATTTTTATAGCCTTAGTGTTAAATTAACTGAGAGAAGAGGATCGAATACGGTTCACAGCCGGTTAAGATGGTCAAATGCTTCTGAATACACGATTACTTCGCGCAAAATAAACTAAACAGGTTTGCCATTTCAAGCCAGCAAGTACGGTGTACATCATTCGCTGGAACGTCGCAGGCGCTGAACACAGATCGAAAAGCAACACCTTAAATACATATAAGCCATCGGGTGAAAAACTCCGTTTTTTCTCGGTCTCGATCGTCTACCTCGATCTGCCAGTAACCGCTTTTTAAATCGATGGAGGAAAAGAACTTGGCGTCGCGACGCAGGGTGAGGGAGTCGTCGATAAGGGGCAATGGATGTTTTTTTGTTATGTCATTCAGCTTCATGTAATCAATTCAAAAGCGTACCGTGCCATCATTTTTCTTAACCAGGACCCCCGGCGACGACCATGTAATCTTAGACGGCTGAATAACACCATCATCAAGCATTTCCCATACTTGTGTCGGGATTGCCTCACGTTCTTTGAATGAAATGCTGTACACGGCTGTTGTCGAATAGGCTGAACATCGTCAGACGTTAAGATGCGGTGCTTGGTGATAGAATTTTGCCGAACGTTCCATGATCAGCCGAAGCATGCGGCGCACTCCAGTAGCAAGGCACGCAGGTCACGTTATTGACAGGCCGAAAAGTCAGAGCTGGCATCGATACGGTCATGGGGAACACCCGAAGCGTCAATAACTTCAAAGCATTTAGAATAACGTCAGAGCCTTCTGAAACTGCTCAGCGAACGTGATGGCAGTAGAGCAATAGAAATGGAGAGATTCCCTTGTAAAGTTCGTGACGAGAAGCTTAGAGTAATTGTTGTGGAGAAGAATTAAGCTTCGAGCTGCACAGACGCCGTAGGAAAATAAAAGCGAAAGGTTACCTTCAGTAACTACTGGCCCGTCACGTAGCCCGTCGCACACGGCACTGACAAAAACGCTGGAGCGGGGGGTATCGAAACACACTCGGTTGAAACTCGCAGGGCGTAGGTACGTTGACCGCCAGTGAGGCTGTCAGCCTCTTTCTCCGTTGACAACGTGACCGTTCGTTGCCGAAGGTCGATGATGGCACCATATTCCTGCAGGAAGCCGACACCGAGAATAAAATGAAAAGAACATTCCCGGAGAACGACGCAGCTGACAACAAACGTAGAGGTACGAATTTTGATTCTAGCTGTGTACTGTTCAATAGGAATAATGACGTCACCACCAGCCGTGCGTATCTGCGTACTAGACCATGGTGTTATAACCTTCTTAAGAAGCGCTGCCAGTTTCCCGCTTAAAATCGAAAAGTCTTCTCTGGTGTTCAACAAGGCGCTGACGTGGTGAGCATCAATATACACAGGGTTGTCAAGCGATAGCTGGTCTTGTGAATAAGATGCTGTCGTCGCTGCTCTAATATCCCCGTCAGTTCGCATGAAAGGGTCTTCAGCGCATCAATTTTAAGCGGCCCTGCCCGCGGAGGTGTCTCTGTTCAGTTTTCCCGGCGGGGATTTGGCGAGCGTCCAAGCCGGGCTCGCAGGAAGTTGTCAGCTGTTGAAGGTAATGATCGGCGTGGGAATGGTGACCTGGATTGCCGGCGTGCCATCGGAACCCGCTGTTGTGCGAGGTAATCTTCAATAATACGGGGCCGTTGACCGAACACGGGTCTAGGCACGTCGGCGGAAAAACCCTCCAGTCCGAGTTCTCGATACGGACACCACCGGAAAATGTGACCAGTTCGCCCAAAGTGGTAGCAAAGGTGCCGGTTGTCGGAGGCCCGCCACACGTCCATTTTCGGTAGGAGTGGTCGCGGTGGCCGCACTTACTGCATTGGCTGTTACAGTGGCAAGTACTGCGTTGGCTGTTGGAGGGGAATATACTGCGTTGGGTGCTGGACGACCACGTACTGGGTTGGTGGTACTTGGGGTAAGGCAGACAATGAAGCTCTAACTGGAGCTGAGCTTCGGAGGGCCTCGGCGTTAAGTCTGACGACGCTAGAAGGGTTGAAATGCGGGCCAGTTAGTGCATTGTAAATTGAGAAAAAAAAACTGTCACAAAAGACGAGGGACAAGAGAAGGAGTGTACACTCCTTCACTTGTCCCTCGTCTTTTGTGACTGGTTTTTTTCAATTGACGAGCCTAGTTAGGAGCACAGACACTTTGCCCTTCAGCAACGTGTAGTGTAGGCCACACGACTTGCTGAACCTCTTCGCGGATGTCATCTGCGCGAGAACCACCCACTGGTTGAGATGTGCCACAAAACTTCTAAAGCTCCTCGCGTACAGTGGTTCGAATAACATCACGGATGAAGTCGGAGTTGTCGGCGACGGCTGGAAGAGGATCGGCAGCAGTCGCGGCGAGGACCGGTCTCTTAGACAGCCGAGTGCTGCTGCCGGACCTTTTCTATTGTGACCTCCTCCGTTAGAAACGCGGTTACAGTAGTTCGTGGGCTGCGCACATGACCAGCAAAAACCTGTTCTTTAACCCCATGCGTTAGGTGGCGCTGCTTTTTAACTTGAGACATGGTCAGATCAGCTCGTCGAAAGAGCTTCGTCATGTCCTCCACATGCATCGTAACTGACTCGTTTCGCATCTGTATTCGGGCCTGTAGAGCCCGTTCTGCTCGTCCGCGCCGATCCATGCTGATATACTCGTATGCTTTGAATATACGACGGCGAAATTAAGGCCAAGATGTCAAAATGTCTTTTCGGTTCTAATATCATGTGAAAGAACCGTCCTCCAGAGAGGATGTGGTATTCCGTAGATTTAATTTGCCGTTCCACTGATTATAGAACACGACTCGTTCAAACTGAGCGAGCAAGTCCTCGAGGTCTTCGTTCGGAGTACCATGGATCGACTTCGGCACTCGAGGGTTCTGAAGAGTGTAAACCGTAGTACCTTGTATTGCTGATGTGGTGCTTTGCATGGCTTCCCGTAGGTTCTTTGTCGAGGGGGACTCTTAGAGCCCATGAATGGGAGGAAGGCCCAGGTTTGTCCTTCTGACGCGATGCACTGGCGTGTGCACGGGCAAAATCACGGTGTCGGTGCGCGTAGGTGCGTGCGACCTCGAGAGGCTGAAGTCCCAGCACCTCCACCAGAACTGTGACGAAAACAGGGGAGTGCCCAAAAAGAAAAGGGCAGACAGAGAGTCAAGAGCTGTTCAGCCAACTCCCAGACCGAAGATCGCGAGAGTGTCTCCAACTTCGTCGTATTTCGTTTGGTTGGTTGGTTTATGGGGTTTAACGTCCCAAAGCGACTAAGGCTATAAGAGACGCCGTAGGGGAGGGCTCCGAAAATTTCGACCACCTGGGGTTCTTTAACGTGCACTGACATCGCACAGTACACGGGCCTCGAATTTCTCCTCCAAAGAAATTCAACCGCCGCGGCCGGGATCGAACCCGCGTCTTTCGGGACAGCAGCCGAGCACCATAGCCACCGAGCCACCGCGGCGGCTCGTTGTATTCGAGTGCCACCTGAAACTACCTGGTGGAATTATGACGTAATACTTCAAAGCGTAATACTTCACCAAAATGTGCGCGTGGGAAGAGAACACTACGGTTACTTGTGCCTATGAGGCCTTGCGATGAGTCATATACAAGTCAGAGGAGCCAGCAAGAAGGAAAACATGAAAAACTAAATGCGCTGTGGCCGATACGAACTCTAAAAATGTATTCCTTTACGAACATTCTGCACCTATAAATTCCAAGATGCACAACACGCGTTTAGAACTTTCTACTAGCACCAACGTAAAGCATATTTGTTTTCTGTGTTTACATCGCCAAGGTTCCCAATTCGTTCAGGAAGAGTGGAACGTGATTTATACGGACTGTGATACGTGTTTCATCGCCCGCCACCGCTATGCTGATAACGGTGAGTACAAGCAATCTTAATAACTGCAGAGCGCATATGGCTGCTGAATTTTGGCTCTTTGTCAGTATATCTTGATAAATTAGAAACCGGCGGCTTCAGAGGAATCTGTCTTTACTTTTATCGAGCCGGTAACATAAACATATTAGTGCAGTCCTAACTACGGCGTCGCCGTCATTTGCGTGTCCAGAAAAGCAGGTGGCCCAAATGCCAACTAGGTAACGTGATGTTATGACCAGAACACAGCCTGTCCATGCGATTGTTAGCAAACCGCCCGCCGTGGCAGGTGGCAGTTGAATGAATTATTGGTCGCGACATTTTGCTTAGGAAGACCAACGTGGGTGTCACAAACCCCACCAGTGGCTGTTCGAAACAGTCACCTGCCGGAGCAGTGGCTCATCGTTCAAACACTGCACCACTGCGCCAGTAGTGGTATAAGAGTGCTCCGCGTTTTACGAATGCAAACCTAGAAAACGACAAATTCCACTACATGGAGATTTGGCAGAACCTAGGAAGCAGAGTTGGAGCACTTGCTCGGAAGGAATTTCTAACTCTATCGCATTTTACTCTCAAGAGGACGTAGGTTAAGCGCTATGTGATGGTGAAAGATGGAACGGTGTATGTGGCTGCGATGTGCTAAGCAAAGAGGAAACCAGGCTGCTGAAGGGACCCGTTAACGCTGTTGAGCCGTTACCTTAAAGCGGAGATTAGTGTCCCCTGAAGTGTTTTTTTTTTTCTTTTCACTTTCGTTCTGAAAAAACGCACCAAGGGTTGACAATTAAGCAGTTGGACATTGCTGAAACTTCCTATAATACAATTTGCCTGCCGGCGGCACTGTTAATCTTTACAGGGCCATTCTCAAGCTAAATTATCTCCTGAACTATTGGTGCGTGTTAAAAACGAGCACATATATTTCGAGCACCACGCAAAATTACCGTCACTTGAAGCTAATATTGTCGCCACTGTTTACACGTTTGTAGTTATTTTTCATACGTGTATGATGTCGACTGAATGTCAAAGTCTTATCAGAGATTATCACGTCCTTCTCTTTTCTTTATAATCTCTATTCTAGTTCACTTCGCGTTTCAGATTGGATGAACGTCAAGTTGTCAAATAAAACAGCCCGATAAAAGGGGGCGAAAAAATTAAGAGACTCACGAGCGCTTTTTGCATGTTTTCTCTTTTTCTCAATAGGTTTTTTTTTTGCTGCCTTCTCTAAAAATATTCAGTACCGAACGTATCCAGCACAGTATATTAAAGTAATGTCCCTGCCACTGCTATACTGGGAGCCATTCCACAATCTAATTTCAGTATACTACAGCTGCCTCAAAAGGAGCTGTTAGGCGTCTTTGTCGAGTTTGTTACTACACTACCTATTCTTAAGGTTATTTAAGCACTCTAATCTTATCTAAGGAGGACGAAGTGATTACCAGTTCTTTCCCTATTTCAAAATCAGCTCACATGGTCCCTTTCCTCACACCGGCCTACTCAAACGGTTTAACTCCCCAGGATACGGCTGCACCTACTGGCGCCGGGTGTCCACATTCCAAGAGAGTGGAGACTGCTGCGACTTTATCTACAACGAGAACTGTGGCTCGTCGCCCAAGTACCAAATCTATTACTCCTGGTGCGATCCGGACCTGGGGTTGCCCGGAGTGTAGATGACTCGATCTATAAGCGGATGTCGCAGAAGGTGTCATGCAGACCGCCTTTGGTGGCATCGTTCGGCAAAGCCATGGGCCTGATTTGTACGCTGTCATAGCGGCAATAAAAACCGCGTATTTTTCGTTCATGGTATTGTTACGTGACAACGGAGATATACGCAGGCACATTGGCCAATTCTTCCGAAGCAAAGTGGTCACTTAGCGAATTGGTGCTGGTGACAGAGAGACATAAAACGGCGGGAATACTTATTCGCGCGCTCGGCAGTTTGCGGAAGCGGAATGTAGCGGGCGACGGCTCCTCTGTAACCAAACATGGCTCAAAACTCACCCGACACGATGGAAATGCCGTGGCGAGCACTCTTGATTGGTTGTTTGGTTTGGTTGGTTTATGGGGTTTAACGTCCTAAAGCGACTAAGGCTGTGAGAGACGCCGTAGTGGAGGGCTCCGGAAATTTCGACCACCTGGGGTTCTTTAACGTGCACTGACATCGCACAGTACATGGGCCTCTAGAAGAACACTCTTGAGCACTGTGGTATTGGCCGCATGTGACAAATGCTGACACTTTGACAACGCAAGTGCAGCCTCTCTGACTTTTTATTATCGTTGCTACAATGCGTATACTGGAAAAGAACGGTTTAATTCATACTTGAAGGAATTGGTGAGCGCTAAAAAACCACGGAAAAAGGACGAACACACAGGACGAAGCGCTTTCTAACAACTGTTTATTCTTGTCAGCGCGTGCGTACCTCCCTCTTCTGTGCATGATAAGACGTCAAATGTGTGTATATAGTCATGTTCCTTTTGAGATTAAAACAGTTGTTAGAAAGCGCTTCGTCCTGTGTGTTCGTCCTTTTTCCGTGGTTTTTTAGCGCTCACCAATTCCTTCAAGTATGTATTTCCAACTAGCCCCAGTAGTAGCTCTTTTGAGTTTAATTCATGTAATTCTTCACAAACTGACGATTCTTTTACCGTACTCCGCTCGAACACGGCCAGAAGCCTTGCTGCGGCACCAGGGCTAATCGTGCTTCAAAGAGCGAGCGAACAATAACATTAAGAACAGCGGCGATGGCTGCGGTTGAATTCATCCCTGTAAGCATGCTTGATATGCAATGAGCATAAAAAGATGACCAGGAGACAATGGAACACTGTGGAATCTGCCGGTGCTGTGCACAGTTTTCGTGGCTTTGTGCCCGACAGCACAGCCATGTAGTGAACAATGTAGTCTGGTCAAACATAATTGCGCTTTTTAAAAGACGGGACAAAACAGGGACGACACAAACTCTCGTGCGCAAACTGTCAACTGAAGTTTTATTGCGATGAACACACATATATAAGCTTCACGTCATAACATAAAGCACCAAAAAAAACGGAGTTAAACAGCAGTTTTTCAATCATGTCAACAAGCAAAAAAAGAGATTTTGTCCCAGCTGATTGGATTACAATCGTTCACAGTGATCCAAGAGTTGCATTTCCTGTTTGGAAAGCAAAACCGAGGGGTCACTTACAAAAGTCCTTTTTTCCCGATTCCATGCGGTAAGCTTATATATGTGTGTTCATCGCAATAAAACTTCAGTTGACAGTTTGCGCACGAGAGTTTGTGTCGTCCCTGTTTTGTCCCGTCTTTTCAAAAGCGCAATTATGTTTGACCATGTTATCTACCAACTAGCCCAATTTGAAACCCTCTTAATGCAGTCTGCTACTCCTCCTGTAGCAAAGAATTCTAAATTAACCACAGAGAACCAGGCAGGTGCTGAAATGCTTATGGATCTTGTTAAGAAAAATGCGAACTTTGAAAGACAATGTCCGCATTGAAGAATACTCTCAAAACGTAAGTGCGTTCCAGAAACGGAAGATAAGAACATCACTACCATATTATCCAAAATTGGTTACGTCATCAAGGAGCTAATCTTCGAACATGATATGGAGGCCTGTTATCGCACGCCAACCTGTAACAGAGGTTGAACTAGCATCATTGTACAATTTAGGTGTACAGCACTGACTCGCAACTGCGAGACTGACTCGCAATGGTGCTGCAATGACTGGCAAGGACAAACTTCTATCTAAACATGTCTGAGTCAGTATGGAGCAAATAAAGTCCTATTCATTGGTCAAAACATTGATACTGCAGATTTAGACGCAAATGAGGGCAATGTTAGAGAAATTGTAGGGACCATCGAATTGACAGGCAAGCAGACCCCGCAATTATTTCTAGGCATTCCAGTCTATTAGGATACTTTTCTTAGCAAAAGCTGCTGATATGATAATAAAGTTACCTTTGAAGCGCACATTGCTTGCATACTATGATGTGACCAATCCTGTCCTGGCTTCATACGATGAATTGTCGTACGATGTGGGCGCATGCTCATGCAAAATTGTTTGGAGCAGAAATCCATATACTACTTTAGCAAGTATATTAGGCGCAGCAAAGTGCAATTACGCGCAACTTTATCGTAAACACCAGACTATGCAATATGCAGTAGACAATTTCCACAAGTACACTTCAGGACAAAAATTGACCTTCATGACCAGCCGTTGGTGGGCATCCTTGTACCTCAAACACCATGCTGGAGATGGAGTGTCTGCTGCTAGACCAAGACCAAGGTGTCATATAATACCGAAATTCACATACAATGCGTAGGCTCTGCCTACAAAGAGAGTATCTTGAAACCACACATTGGGGTTAGGAGGATGCCCGAAACCGTAATTAAGCCAGAGGATTGACAGCCATGGCTGCTTAAGAATGGTCCAAAGATTACGTGGCGTCACTTGGATCACTTATTGAAATGCTATCACAGATGACTAAGGAGACAAGGGGCATCAGCGATCCTCGCATGTGAACAAAACATGGTAAGAAGATTGAGGGTGCAGACATGATAGGAGCAGTATACCAGGGCTGTGAGGATCGAAGTGCACAAATTGACCACAACTGAGATGCTGAGACCCTGCCTGAGATGGGAGGGGTATATATATCGGCCACTTAACTAGGTACGCTGAAACGGCCCCCGTTCCTTCCGGCTCTGCTTCTGAAATTGCCTATTTCTTCCTGAATGCCATACTACTGCGCCATGGAGCTCCTAGTGTCCTTATCAGTGACCGCGGCAAATCATTCCTCTCCAACGTCTTTGCCGAAGTTCTTCATGCTTCTAGAACTGTCCGAAAAACCGCTTTACCCTATCACTCCCTGACAAATGGACTCACAGAACGCTTTCATCGCATGCTGTCAGATATGCTGTCCACGTATATCCAGCCCGACCACACCAAGTGGGACAGCATGCTCCCTTTCGTTACCTTTGCTTACAATGCAATAAGAACAACCAGCTTTTGCCGTTTTTTCTTGTGTACGGCCGCCCACCAACTTTCACCCTCGAAGCATCTTCTCTGCGCCACCAACCTCTTCCGCCCTCTCCCACGAAGAATTTACTTCCCGTCTCGCTTTCTGCCGCACCATTGCCCGGCTGAATACGGACGCCTGCCAAGCCTCCAGGAAAAGCACCTATGACTTCACCTACCATGCTATGTCCTTTATCCCTGGCGAAGAAGTGTGGCTGTGGACTCCTGTGCGAACCCCAGGCTTGTGCGAAAAATTCCTCAGTCGCTTTATTGGTCCGTACACCGTTCTCGAACAAACGTCCCCTGTGGTCTATCGCGTTGCCATTTTGAAACGGAACCCCAACCGCAGCGACGTAGAGGAATCACTCAGAATCGCTTTCTTACATGGTTTGACCCCACTTTGCAGCAGGGCATAGTTGTTGCTCTTCCTTTTTTTAGGCAACATGGAAGGTCTTACCATGCAGATCTAACCATCGAGAGTGGCGCTAGGCAGTGTGAAATCGCTCTCAGCCACGAGATCAGAAAATAACGGAGGCGTGGCGTGTAAGAAATGTATTTCGCGTTTCCGTATTACGCATTTGGCAATCCTGAAACATTTCACACAAGGCTTATGGGAAACCCTGAAGCTACGCGTATTAATGAAATTGCTAGAGCAGCGCCAACTCAAAAACGATGATGACGCTTAAGCTGCCTTAAGAGTGAAGTGGGATAGGATTATATTTCATGTTTTTCGCAACTTCTGTTGCAACTTCAGTGTGTGGTTGCGCCAGTTTGTGTACAATCTGCGCTCCATCAACAGCCATATTCGTACTGCTAGAGAGAGAGAGAGAGAGAGGGAGAAAGAAATTTTCGTGAGAGGAAAGGAGGAGAGGTTGCTGCAACAGCAGGCATCCGCTATGCTGTGACGCTGGCGACATTGGGCATATATGAATTTTTTTCCAATTTTTGATTTCTATTCTCTCTATAGGTTGCTGTCTAGAAACTGGGTTGCTCACAACCCGGTTGGCAGGTTGAGATGACCTCACAAGGTCACGTGACGTCTTTCGGCCAGTCAGCGAACTTCATCTCGGACATTGGCAGGGTTTAGGTGTGACGACAACTCTAATTCTATCATATTTAAAAGCATCGCGCGAGGGTAGCTCCCTTTCTGCGTCATTTACTAGGAAAGGCAAATGTAACTGAGCCCCTCCCCCCCTTCCAGACTACGAACCGCCCCGAACTGCATGCGGGGGCCACCTAACGATGCACTCCTAGTGTCGAGGGGAGGCAAGGGGGGGGGGGGGGCAGCAATTTTGCTCCCCGATTACGCACCACCCTTATGTGAATCACAGGGTTTACGATCGAACCACGTCGTGCAGCATTTGCCTATTAAGATATTGTATAAGATATTGTATGGCTTCGGTCGTCTTACCTAAGCGATTCGCGGATGCTGTGTGAGTGACTGTAGGGACTACAACTTGCCATTAGCATAGTCTCGATAGCAGTACGGTTAGTAAAGGCTCGATAGCAGTACGTTTTACAAGTGAAAGCCAGGATCATACCAGGAAGGAAATATAAGCGGAAGAGATGGAAGGGAAGATTTAAAAAAAAACGTATGCAGCGTTGACGCTTGCTCTCGCATTGTTTCGCAACTTACGCATGCCGCATAGCGTGTCTGTATTTACTCTTTACTTCCATCTGTAGATAATCTTTAAAGAGAGAAAACGATATGTTTACACTTGAGCCTATCTCCTCACCGATGACTCTCGAACCTGCGCCGCTCAGCTCGAAAGTGGGTGGTCAACGTCGCCTGGCTGAACGAGCCATGACACTAGGGCAGCGGCCCTCAGCACTGAAGCCTTGGGCTAAGCGCCCCACTTGTCTTCGGCAACTTTTCGCTCTCTGTCTCAATAAGTTTGTTTTCTACCTAAACCACACTGCATTTCTGCGCTAGTGGGCTCCAGTGGCATAGCAGAAGGCGGCAGAAAGTTAGGAAGGGCAGATAAGATTACGATGTTCGCCGGAATAGGGCTGCCGCAGCTGCACATCATCATCATCATCATCAGCCTGACTACACCCACTGCAGGGCAAAGGCCGCTCCCATGTCTCTCCAACTGACCCTGTCCTTTGTCAGTTGCCGCCACTGTATCCCCGCAAACTTCTTAATCTCATCCGCCCACCTAACTTTCTGCCGTCCCCTGCTACGTTTGCCTTCTCTTGGAATCCACTCCGTTACCCTTAAGGACCAGCGGTTATCTTGCCTTCGCATTACATGCCTTGCCCAAGCTCATTTCTTCCTCCTGATTTCAACTAAGATGTCATTAACCCGCGTTTGTTCCCTCACCCACTCCGCCCTCTTCCGATCTCTTAACGTTACACCGATCATTTTACTTTCCATAGCTCGCTGCGTTGTCCTTAACTTAAGCTGAACCCTCTCTGTTAGCCTCTACGTTTCTGCCTCATAGGTGAGTACCGGTAGGATGCGCAGCTGCACATGACAGGGTTAATTGGAGAAATATGGGAGAGGTACTCGTCCTGCATTGGGCGTGGTGAGGCTGATGATGGCGATGAGGCCTCAGCGATGCGATCTGCTGATGTATTTTCGAAGTCTGCGGCCGCCCATCTCGTGAGGGCGCCTATCCTTGCGCGGTGTGTCCCCGTCAGACCTGCTTCCACACGGTCTTGACTTCAAGCAATTCATCCTTTGAAAAACCAGTCGGAACGCACAGTGTCCTCGGCTGGAACGTGTTGAGCTTCTTTACAGGGTGGTGACATCGCCATTCTCTAGCATGGCCTAATCTAGCCTCATCAAAATACCTGAGAACATCGAGTAATGCTTCGACACAACAAAGTGTTGTTTCAAGCTAAATTTTAGGTGCTTTCTCCTCATTGTAGGGGTCGGCACAATCCTTGCGGTCCAAAATGGCGCCTCCCGATCTAACAATGGCTGTCATTACACTGCTGAAGGAACACTTCATTGAGGCATTTTAAAGTTATTATGCTTCTCATATCTGTCAACACCAAATGCAAGTGGTGGTAAGCTTGTCATCGTCTCCGACGTTGACAGAGCAATGGACTACCCAGGCAAAGAGCAATGGTCTACCCAGGCAAATTTCTCATGCCTTTGTGTCGGCTCTACTAGCATTTTTGTTTTATTTTCATCTATACTGCAGGCCCAGAAGGCCCGGCACCGTTCAAGTGTTCTTACTGATATACAGAAGAAATTCTTCATTGATCAGTTGACAAACTACGACAGCGCATTTCAGTAAAATGTGATTAGATATTCTAACAAAGCAAAGACAAAAGATAACATTTCAAGAGAATGCTACCTTAAATGTATACCATCTGAGCACTGAAGGAATAAAGCTACCGATGAGCAGCTTATTGCATTATTTAATAAATTAGTCATGTTTGAAATTGAAGCTGGATACAGAAACTACTGTAGTTGCTGTTTGCTCAAGTATGGGTAGTTCTGGATGAATCCTTGAAAGAATCCTTCACTTAAAGTGACCTGCAAACGGTGTAATAACCATGATGAACGGGCTTAATAATTTTATTCTGCCGAAAATACTACAACATTTAAGGTTCTTTTTTTTTTGTTAAGGTTGGCCCCTACTAGAAGACTGGTAAGACTAGACATCTTGTAGATGCTCAAGAAAGTGGGTCTGATTTCGTTAATGCAGCTTCTTTAATGCGGGAAGCTAACGCAAAAGCAACACCGAAGACACGGTCGACGGCATCACCGACGTGTTCATTCCTGTGGAGCAATGGGGTGACGACCGGGAACGACCGGCTAGCTTCGTCTGGTAGAGCACCAAAGTGTAGGTGACAACGACTCCAACCATCTGCGAAAAGCAAGGAGAGCAAAAACGTCTACTATGTTTAGGTAGACTTAGGCACTAGAAGAAGGAAGAACTGCGCTCGAAGGCTTAGGAGGATACTTTTACTGACGACATAATCAGCAAAGCGAACAGACGGCATCAAAGTCGAAAAATTGGGGCACAGCCGACATTGGCAACGGTCGCACTTTCCTGCGCCCCCATGCCTAAGTTTGAAACGAATAGTTCCCGCCTCAGCCATATTAGGACGATATTTGGGCTCGAATGAAATTTTTATCAGCCATCAGGCTCCGCTTCTGAAGATGGACCAGGCCACAAAGCAACAATGAATGGTTGATTCCGGCAGCTTCCTGCTGAAAAAAGTTCTATGCTGCAATAAACTCATACAGTTTATGATACAAATATCATAGACTTATCATACAAATCATAGAAAATTATCATTCAAATGTCATGCATTTCTGTAAAATCATACAGTCATCATAGAGATGTCATAGAAAATCATACGAATTGTATGACACATCATACAGATTGTATGATATTCTATGATGAATGATCTATGAGGTTATTGCATCATAGAACTTTTTTTCAGCAGGGCTCGTATGGCTATTATGCTTGTTTGCGCCGCAAGCCTTGAGTGACGTGCAAGGCAACTAGCATTCTCGCCCAGTGGTAGGTTCAATTACCCCACAATCTTAAACGGGCTCAAGGCCGCCTATACCTCAGAAGAGGGAACTCAGGGAAGCGGATAATGCGATGAAACCGCTCTCCTTGTCGCCTCTTCCGGGCATGCGACGACGCCTGCCATACCAATGACGTATTAGCTTCCTGGCCACTGCTTCCTCGCCCACAGAAGCGAGAAGGCGTTTAGTTTAGCACCCCCCCCCCCCCCCCCCCCCCGGACGCACCTTCGAGAAAATTTTGCTTAGGGAAAACCCACGCGGGCTTCTTTTTTTCTTGAGGAAACAAGTTCAGAAAATAAATTGTACAAATAGAATCATCCCTACCAAAATTTTCTATAAAACAGCCCCAAATGCTGTGTGGCGACAAGAACTTTTTGCGCAGCACTATACGCGGTGGACAAACAAACGCAGTAACAACTCGCTTGCGTCTTGTCAGACGTAAAGGGCAGCCGACCGCTTACAACTCCGGGCGGCTCGAAATCATGCTACTGACTTACACCTCCAAGATCGAGTTAGAAGGAGGCCAATAAGAACAGGTAGGTAGGGAAGCGAAAAAACATCTGTTTATGTTGGGGGCCCTGTTTCAAGCGCGTCCAGAACAGTTATTACTGAAAACCAGGGATTTAGAGAGAGCCATTCCTACCAGGAGGAAGGACGATGCGACCCAATTAGGGAAGAGAGGAGGGTATCGAGGAATGGTTAATTGACAGGGCACGACCGCTACAAGTGCTCATTATTGCAGTAACCGGAGCTGTCGGGACTTGTTGGATGACTGGGGCGTTGTAGGGAAAGGCTAATAAAATGAGGAGGAAGATAAGGTGGTTAATTCACACATGCCCCGTTTGGTTGAAGTTAGGGAGTAATTCAGCGGCATTTGAGGGAGGATATAATTAATTGGAGGCATATTAGAGAGGCCTTTATTCTTCAGTGGACATACGTGGCATGATTATGATGGCGATGATACATGTCTACATGTCTGATACATGTAGAGCTAGGCTCTTATCTTTGCTCTTGCTGATACATGGCGCAGCCACGCTGCGTGTTTAGCGTTTCAACACGGGCTTCTTCATTAGCTGTCGCTCAAGGAATGAATCTCGGGCGAAGTCGTTATTTGTGAAAACGAGGGAAACGTTCTGTAACCGCGAGTAGCGTTGTTTAAACAGCCCTAATAGAGAAAAAAAATTACGAGGAGCACTTAAGACTACTTACGTCCTTTGAATGGGAAAACGTTGTCTCTTATTTCTATGCCCTTTTAATTTTTGCATTGGTATTTCTTTTTGCATTTCTTTCTTCCTAATGACACATCTAACTCATTAGTACACAGTCGTAAGGCAACGCATGCACTAGGTTCACCTTCGTTTGCCAATAAGCAACGCGTTTTGTTCTACGGGTTGCGTACTCGCCTTGCAATTGAAGGTAGAGGATGAATTGCCCGGACCTTCGGCGGAAATTTTATTTTTGCTTGATACCACGCTGAAGTTAACTGAGATTTTTCGTGACAACTTTTGCGTTCAACAACGGCTGGTTTCTTTACCGATGAGCCGTATAAAGCTTTCGCATTGAAATGGAGAACGAAATGTGTCTGTGCCGAGCCGCCTGACCTCTCCGTATCTAAGCTGCAGGCGACAGCCCTTATCCCCTCATGCAATACATCTTTTAATTCACCTCCCTCCCGGTCTTGCCCAGGCTTCCCTTGAATTGTAAAACCTCTTTCCGGAAGAAAGACATGCCTAAAAGACGGGCCTGTTCATAGCAGTTCATATTTTGTCACTGGAAAGAAGAAGAGCACGCAGCACTGTAGAAACAACATCCTGGATCTCTGCGACGGAAACCAAAACACCAGGCACGGAAGAGAAAATTGGTCTCGAGCCATCGTTCGAGGCTGGAGAATGTGTGCCTGTAGAGCAGTGAAAGCAGCTGCCAACGCCGGCTGGCACGAATGTTTGCGGTGCCACAGCCCTAGGTTGCCACACGCCATGGCGTTAAACATGGACGCACAAAACAAAATAACCTGGACACTCAGAACCTTCAACCGGGCGAATTTTCAACACTTCTAAAATAAAGCAGCGACGATGATGCGCAATCATTGAACAGATGCCCGAATGTGCGCATTTCTACAGCACCACAAAGTATGTTTAAAGTCCATGCAATCTTTACAGGGATTCTCCTAGCTCTAGGCGAATCCCTCATTGAGTACTCGCTCAATTAATCAAATCCACTCCACCTTGAGGGATTCCCCTCATTATTGGACCAATTCCCTCTCGGCCTACCATCTGACCTTCTAGCCGTCCTTATTAGCTCAGTTGGCAGAGTCTTCTTAATTCTCGAAAGTTTTCGAACGTTAATATGGTACGGATCGAAGTCGCGCTATAACAGGCTGTAGTGTCACGACTCATGCATTCATAGGCAGGAGCCAGTCGTAAGCGTGCAGCGGGCGAGTTGCTTTGAGATATCGGCCGCTGGTTCGCTCACGGCCGCCGTAGCTCCTCCTCTGCTGGCGACATATGACACTAATGAAAATCTTATAGCATACCGGTCTGAATACTGGCGTTTCCACGTTGAAGAAGCCGCAGGCATTGAAGGTGAATCCTTCGGCGTTGAAACACAGCAGCAGTGAATGCACCTGTAAAAGCGTTCATGTAAAAATCGGCATGCACAATTCGACTTTATGAGCACTAATAATTTAAGTTTATGACTTCAACTCTTAATTTATTATTTTCAATTTTTCGTCGCCTCAGTAAAGACGTTGTTCACGAGATGCCCGATGTAGGGAAGAGACCTGGATATCTCTCTAGTATTGAAGAATATATCCCTATTTATGAGTAGCACGAATGCGCGCATGCGTGTAAGCAAGTGCAGTGTCGGTCTACCAAATAAAAAAAAGAGCAATATGTCCCAGCGTTTACAAAGAAAGGCAGCCATAATTTACCAAAATTGGTAGTAACTGTTTGTCACGTATGTTACTCATACGTGACTACTATCAGCCGGCATCAGCCTGACTGCTCTGCCTCTCCATGTCTGCTCTCCCATGTCTGTCCAATTAACCTTGTCCTTTGCCAGTTGCGGTCACCGTATCCCCGCAAACTTTTTAATCTCATCCGCCCAACTAACTTTTTGCCGCCCCCTGCTGCGCTTGCCTCCTATTGGAATCCACTCCGTTACCATTGAGGACCAGCGGTTACTTTGCATTCGCATTACATGCCCTGGCCAAGCCCATTTCTTCCTCTTGATTTCTCCAGCTAAGAAAAATGAACTGATGGTGAAACATGGATCATGCACGCTGTTCCGCTTCTAGACCACGAACAGGAGAAGACGGTTTAGTGGTTTAGTGGGGTTTAACGTCCCAAAGCGACTGAGGCTATGATAGACGCCGTAGTGAAGGGCTCCGGAAATTTCGACCACCTGGAGTTCTTTAACGCGCACTGACATCGCACAGCACACGGGCCTCCAGAATTTCGCCTTCATCGAAATTCAGCCGCCGCGGCCGGCATCGAACCCTAGACTTTCGGGACAGCAGCCGAACGCCGTAACCACTGAGCCACCGCGGCGAAGCAGGAGAAGACGGGGACACATTCAGCAGCTAAATGCCATGATCAATACCCCTGTGTGGAAATCACCATCTGTGGTGCCCCCGTTTCCTTGTTGTACGGCAAGCTTCCTAGCACTTGCACAACTTTGAAGACGTCGAACTTGATTAGCGGCTGCAGCCTCACCTCTTTCTGAAACGATCCTCTCTCACTCGCTCTGGTCCGTGTCATCAGAGAATCCTTCAGCTTGCGTGCCTGCAACCGTGTGTTTGGAGGTTCAGGGAGCACCGAGGCAAAGGAGTCACCTCTAGCGCTCTGAACCATTTTATGATGCTCCATAGCGTGCAATTGCTTTTCACGTGTCTGCAATGGCTTATCTGCTCATGCAGTGCTAACTAAATGCGAATGTCCTCACCTGCTCTGTCACATTGTGGGCGTAGTAAGTTGCAGCGGCCAGAGTGAATCCCGAGTGGCCGATGTACGCAACAGCCATGACCTTCGACGTGTAGCCGAGGTGAATCTCTGTCGTCACCATGTAGAATGTCATAGTGCACGTGTTGACCATCACCGAGGCGAAGGTCACCAGGAGTGGGATGCTGAGAAATTTGTCCGCCGTCAGGAAAAGCTGCTTCAGACTTCTAATCATGAGGCGGACTTCGCAGAGGAACTCTGCTCCTGCAGCCGCTCTGTTCCCGAACGAGGACTCTGCGGTGAGAGGGAGAGAGCGAAAGTATTCGTTCCACAACCAAGTGTGACGTTAAGAATCCAGGATAGCTCTAGAATGCTAATAAAAGTTTCCTGCTTTGTGCGGCAAAAAGGCGATGGCGTAATGTGCAAGTTCACCCACAGGAGAGGACGGCTACGTGTCTGGATCTGGGACTCACTGTGAGAAAAAAAATTGACGGTACGTTCTTTTCCTTTAAGTCTTTCAGTGTGCTTTCAGATTAAGTTCTAATGTGTTTAAAGAGAAGGTTTCCTGAAAGCGTCGTCAACGTGGTCCTACGAGCAGGTCAAACGTCAGGCAGTGTTGTAGAAGTACCTGGAAATAAGGCACTTTGAGCTATACTAGGCGCTCGCATGTAATATGGTTCCCGATCACTGATTTCCACAGTTGGAAAGATGGCACCTAGCGATAAGCTGGGTAATTTGGCACACATGACGGAGCTTTGTATACGTCATGCCTAGCTTGGACATCAGAGGCAGGAAAGAACAAAGATGAATTGGACTATGTGCGTTGTGATAGCAGAAATGCTCTAGGGGAAATTAGGCCTGTTTTCCGCCCTAGGTCGACCGTGGAAATCTGTCTTCCTGTCGTGCCTAACCGTAATAAACAACTCATTATCGATCGGTACCGCGCATTTGATAGTTTTTTTTCGGGAACATTGTCTTAATCACGGCGGTTTTGAAAAAACTATAGTGGTCAGCGTCGCTTTTTTTTGCAACCGGAAACCTGCACTTGCATTGTATAGTTTGTTGTCACTTTGCTCCGCGTCTTCCCCTTTGTTGGCTTCCCGCGATGCACCCTCCTAAGCTTGGTTATAGTTACCTTAATTAACAAGGGATGGTGCTGGCGTCGCAACGACACGAGCGCCACGGATGGCGCGATTGCTGCGCGTCCGAATGGGGAGACGGCTCGGGATTTTGCCGCGTGCGAACGTGTCTGCGCTGCCCTCCGCTCTTCGCCTGCGGTGCGAATGGCGAAGCCTCGTGGGGAGGCACGTTCTCCCGCATCTCGTCCCGTCCGGCCGCAGAGTATCCCCTGCCATTCGCTCGTAACTTCGTACATTCGCTCGTAACTTTGCTGGTGAGTCGGACGACTCCGATTCTTTAGCGTATTTTGTTGCTAGCTCTCGTTATTGTTGTTGTAGCAATAAATGCCATGTTTGTGTCAGCCAGAGTGTCATTTTTTTTTGTTCCCTCAGAGCAAGGCCCGTCGTGGTCGGCGTGCGCTCGCTAGCGTACGCGACCACCGGGTGGGGTCCGGCGGTTTTATTTTTGGGTCAGCCACGGTTAAACGGGGGAAACGTATATATTCCCCTATTCAAACCCCACAAGTTAGCTCAAAACAACCACCTGCTGATTCTTTTTCGCGTCCACTCAACAGCGTTGACTGTGTCGTATACTGATGACAATAGTCAGGAATAAGAGTAAACAACCCTGCAGCGACTACGGCGATACCAGCACGTGCACTGTTCAGTCATCGAGGTAAAAATGCTCGATGCCGCTCTCCATTTCTATGATCATGATCTTTCCATAGTGGCCTGGACACCTGTATCGAAGCCATCGATAACTCACTTATCAATCGATATCAGTCTCACCGAGTTACCAGTTGCACGCTTGCACTGAAAGCCAGAGTAGGCCATTGCTGACATGGCTGTGATAAGAAAAGTACTAAAAAGACATAAGAACCTCTGCGGCCATGTGATATTATCTTGGAGGTAATGTCCGAAACATGAACCCTGCGAAACGCAAAAATGCTCAATGTGAGCTTAGCCTTATTTTGATAAGTTCTCGCGATTAGTTAGAAACGGATACACATTAGGTATCCCTATTTAACTTAGCAACATAGCACCTCTGTGACTGCATCATACGGCACGCTTGCGCCCAAGACCGGAATTGCACCCTGACTAGGTTTGGACATTTGATATAAACAAGCCCAACTCGTAGATGATGATGCTCAGCTCGCAGATATGGCTAGGGTCATTCTGGTTGTGTCTGCAATATATGAGTCATTCACGCTTTGAAACAACAGGAAAATTCAAATCAAAGCCATTTCGATCTATCTTTCAACAAAGCCAACTGCCTCATCTCCGCTGACACGCAAGCCTTTGCCTTGATGGCAGAGAACTACACATCTTTAGTCTAGAATTTTGGTCCATGGGGCAATTACGAACGAGGTCTCGTAGTATGATGGCTCTCCTTCTTCTTCGTCGGACCTTCTGTTCTGGCACGACAAAAAAGAAAGACATTTTAGTTATTTTCCATGGTCCGTGTATGTCCCTGTGTCGTATGGGTCAGAAGTACTTGTATTTGGGCGTGTTGGTTCATAACTTTTCATGAGGACACAGGGGCGCAATAAAAGACACGGACATAGAAGTAGACGTAGAGAGAAGTAAAGACGTAGAGAGAAGTAAAGACGTAGAGAGAAGCTGTAGAGAGAAGTAAAGCGCTCGTCCCTGTATACTTCTATGTCCGTGTCTTTTATTGCGCCCCTGTGTCCTCCTGAATCGTATGGGTCATATGTGTAGACGAGAAAAGAAGAAGAAATGAGTGAAGAGAACAACACAACAAAGGCAGAGTAATATCCGCCCTTCTTGAACGCGCACACCGTCTCGTCAGAAAGTCGCGCGTGCATCTGTACGCTGCCGTCCTCCAATACTGGCATTCATGTTTCGCCCTTATCGCGACACCGAGAAGTGTAGAGCTGAGAACAAACCTAGTGAGACGGACACATGACGTAGAGATCTCGCATACTCGTTGCCTCCCTCGAGAAACGTAGAAGAAAGGAAAAGGGCGAAGATTGTGACCGGGTTGTGTGAGAGAAACCGACTCGAAAAGGACTCGGCAGGGACTGGCGTAGCGAAATCGCTTCATACCAGCGGCTCTAACTGTGCTATTGATCTGCCTAAAAAAATGCGAGAGAATAAAATCTTTTATGCTAGAGGATGGTCAGGGATCCATTAAAGCTTCTCAAGAAAACGCATTTCAAACAACGGGGTCACTTTTATGCGTCTCACGCCGGTAAGCTTAACAATGCGCATAACGTTTGTACCCCTATACGAATTGCCTTGAAAGAGAAAATTAAAAGTAAAAGCCTGCCTATTTTATGCCTTAAAACAAGAACAAAGATCCCAAGGGTATGTATGCTCTTTCAGCTAGAAGCAGCAATAAATCTTCCGTTTTAATTATTACTGCCCCTTATTACTGCTACTAATTATTACTGCTAAAAGTCAGTAAGGACATGAACTGCAAAGCATGATCAATGAGTTAGACAGGCAGAGCAAAACAGTGGGGCTAAAAATTAACATGCAGAAAACCAAACTAATGTTCAACGGTCAGTCTAGCAAGGGAACAGCAGTTCGCAGTTGGTGGCGAGGGGCTGGAAGTAGTAAGAGAATGTCTATTTAGGGCAGGTAGTGACAGCTGATCCAGGTCATGAGAGGGAAATAACTAGAAGAAGAATGGGGTGTAGCGCATATGGCAGGTTCTCCCCGATCATGAACGGCAGTTTTCCAATATCCCTCAAGAGAAATGTCTAAAAAAACTATCTTACCGCTACTCACCTATGGGGCAGAAGCCTGGGGGCTAACAAAGAGGGTTCAGCTTAAGTTAAGGACATCACAGCGAGATATGGAATGAAAAATGATAGGTCTAACGTTAAGAGATGGGAATCGGGCGGAGTTGGTGAGGGAATAAACACGGGTTGATTACATCCTAGCTGAAATCAAGAGGAAGAAATCGGCTTGAGCAGGACATGCAATGCGAAGGCGAGATAATTGTTGGCTCTTAACTGTAACGGACCATATTCCAAGCGAAGGCAAGCGTAGCAGAGGGCGGAAGAAAGTTAGGTGGGCGGATGAAATTAAGAAGTTCGCGGGGATAGGGTGGCAGCAGCTGGCAAAGGACAGGGTTAATTGGAGAAATATGAGAGAGGCATTTGCCCTGCAGTGGGCGTGGTCAGGCTGATGATGGTTATATTCTTAAGGTTATGGTTTTATTTAGAAGATGAGCGGGAAAATGGGTGAGAACTGAGAACGGCCAGCGTCAGGCTAACCACAGCCCGAGTTGATGATGATGATTATGTCCTCAGGCTTAATGGCACGAATTCTCGCGCTTCAACCTCGTCCTTTTCTCCAGGCGCGCAGTGCCGCGCCACGCAGCGTAATCAGCGCAACAATTGTCATCGGGCAGGCGAAGCTCCTCCTCGAGCGATTCAAGAAGGCCTAGGATTGCAGCGTTTCGATCGAGCCACGTGAGTGAGCTGTGTATTCCGGGAGCAGCGATTCGTCGAGGTAACCTTTGCGATGACACAGGCGACGTCACTCAGCCGACGGATGAAGACAAAGGGTCCAGCGTGGGGGCGCAAGAACTTCTGATACAAGCTGCGGTGTCGTAAAGACTTCCAAAGCCAAACGAAATACCCCGGTTCCTAGGTGACTGTAACATGAGCTGCAACGTGTCGCACCTTGGAATGGTCTTGAGATGAGACGTTCGCAGACGAACAAAACGACGGGCTTCCTCGGCGAGGCAGATATGTTGCGAGACGGAAGTGTCATCGTCTACGGAGAAGGGAAGAACAGTATCGAGGAAGGTTTGCGGTAAGCGTGCATATAGAAGGAAGAAAGAAGAATAACCTTGTGCCTCAGGGCCCACTTCTCGAATAAAAAAAGAAAGAACAGTAGTCGGTTACTTCATGCTTAGCGGTGTTATAGGCGTACGTCACAAGTGGCGAGACGGCGTCCAAGTTCTTATGGCCAGGTGCTACATACATCGGCATCATGTTGATGAGCGTCCGGTTGAGGCGCTCTGTAAGGCCATTTGTCTGGGGATGGTAGGGAGCAGAATTGCCGTATTCTGAGCCACAGAGTGGGAGCAGTTCTTCCACAATGTCAGCATTAAACTTTCGACCGCCGACACTGATGACCACTCGGTGGGCGCCGTGGCGAAGAACGATTCTCTCAAGCAAGAAGTGGGACACGTCGGCTCCTTTGGCAGAAACGAGGGCTGCCGTTTCGACATATGGAATCAAGTAGTCAACAGCCACGATAATTCAGCTGCAGCCGTCAGACGACTTCGGTAAAGGACCAGCCAAGTCAATTCCAATTTTCTCAAAAGGTGACGCAAAGATTCTGACCGGTTGGAGAAGACCAGACGGTGGCGCTGAGCATCCCTTCAGGCGTTGGCAGGGGGCATAACTTGCTGCGTAGCGCTTTGTGGTCGTGTACAACCCGGGCCAGTAAAAACGTTGTCGGACTCTCTAAAGAGTGCGGGCAAAGCCAAGGCGCCCTGAGGCATAGCCCTTCAATGCTTTGAAGGACTATGCTTTGAAGAAACATTGAAGGACTATGCCTGAGGTGATGTCGTCGTGCATAGGACAGCGCCGCGGAGAGAAGCCGGGCGACAGGCAGCAGACGGGCACCATCAGCTGAGTAGTTCTTGAAGAGTAGACCATCCCGAATAATGAAAGGTGTTGTAGGTGCAGATTTACCGGCCTTATCAAACAATGGAGTGAGAGCGGGATCTTGACATTGTTCGCGCTGGAACATTACATGGTCTGGCAATGTATCAATCATAGCTGCGAGGCAGTCGTCTAGATCGCCGTCACCTGCTGCCGTGCACGAAAGAGGATATCAAGACAAACAGTCGTAGTCAGAAAAGTCGTATTCTTAAAGACGTAATGCCCAACGAGCTAGGCGACCGTAAGGGTCACGCAGGCCAACAAGACAACACAGGGAGTGACAGTCGGTGATTACGCTGTAGCGGCGGCCGTATAGATGCGGTAACTTGGTGACAGCGAAGACGACGGCGAGACACTCCACATCTGTCACCGTGCAGTTGCGGTCGGCTTTCAGTAGCGTGTGGCTTGCATGAGCGGTAACATACTGGGCGTCGTGCTGAAACTGGACGAGCACCGC
The DNA here is from genome assembly GCF_055824585.1 of Amblyomma mixtum. Lineage (NCBI taxonomy): Eukaryota > Metazoa > Arthropoda > Arachnida > Ixodida > Ixodidae > Amblyomma > Amblyomma mixtum. The sequence goes on from NC_143013.1 coordinate 198,347,316, forward strand.
GCCGATGCCTACGCTGCTGGCGTCGGTATGAACCTCGGTGGTAGCAGCCTGATCTAAATGGCGTAAGACACGACTAAAGGTTAGCAGGAACTTCAGTTGTCGAAACGATGAATCATACGCCTGGGACCACACAAACAGAGCGTCTTTTTGCAGCAGGGAACTGAGCGGATGAGCAATTCGGGCGAATCCATCAATGAAACGGCAGAAATATGAACTTCTGCCACAAAAACTTCTTAAATATTCCGTATTTTGAGTATCTAGAAAGCCGGGCCGAATACCGTCCTGATCCACTAGGAATCCCAGCACAAGGGTCCGTCGCCGGCGCTGACAAAACCGCGCGATGTGTCCGCGGCGTTTGCGTCATCCTTTCGACAACTGAAGTTGTTGTTACGCTGCGCCACGCAGCGTAACAATATTTGGACAAAGTTCGTATATGCAAACTTTATTTTACAGCATCAGTACCTGTACGCTGTTCAACACAAGGAAACTGACGTAGTACTATCAGAAACAAAAGTATGGCGTTTAGCTTGCCGCAATCATAGCAAATAGTTCTGTTAACAGCTAGATTCTTGTGACCATATTTGTGGAGGTAAACGTCGAGCTCACGTAAAGTAGGCACAGGTCCAAGGAGAACACTGTGGGCAGGCGTGGCAATTGCGTGCCTAAATTGCAGTTTTGCTTGTCCTGGAGACTTCCTAATAGCACACGTAAACCGAGTACGACCGGAAACACGTGACTGTACAACCATCAGTGTGCACCAGGCACGTGTGCACCAGGCTGTTGACTTCGTCGAATATGAGGCAGTGAAAGGACATGATCGTGGGCGGACATGGCAGTTACTTGCATAAATTGCTTTTCGCCCGTTCTAGAGGTACGTCCCCGACAGTACACGTGCAGTCAGTGTGGCAGGAAATTCGCGAGCACTAGTACCTGCGCGCCAGCCACGTGCCGGCACCTGCTGACTTCATAAAATATGAGATAGTAAAATGGCATGATTGTGGCTAGACATTACAATATATGCTAATATTATTTCTTTAGCGTCCTGGTGGCTTGTTCACAATCTGACAGGAAGCCCGTGAGTGTTGGTTCCTGTGCTAGCCACGTGCCAGAGGCTGACGCCTTCATCAAGTATTAGACAGTCAAATGTGAGTGTAGGCAGACAAGGCAAATACGTGCCTAGATTTGTTTTTGCGTGTCCTGAAGCCTTTTTTCCCCCTTTGTGCATGGGCAGCCAGTGCGACCGGAAAGGCGTGAATGTTCGTCCCTGTGTCAACTGTGGGTTGGCGGCTGTTCACTTCATGTTTGAAGCAACAAGCGTCACGCCTACCGTTGCGGACAGAATAATATGGACAACGCTCTGGCGTTCAACCTCTTACCTTGCGTTGCGTAATGGAAATGGAAACGTTTGCTGCCTTTACGAAAAAGCGCACCAGAGGCATTTTCGTGCATAGGGATCAAATACCGTTTAATTATTGAATGTGTAAAACGTTTCTTCCCGACAGTAGATTGAAACACAGAGAGGCAGTACAGCCAAAGTGTCCGTGCGTATTAGAGTTTCTGAAATCTAAAATTTTTATTGTTCATACTGACACGAAGTATCGCAAGCCAGAAGCGGTTGTGATTCCCGCTAGTTACGTTGCCGTGAGTCAGCACATTTTAGTTAAATCAGCAGCAAGGGCTTTTTCACTCGAGACGAAACACAGTAAGGCCCGTGTTCCGAGATTTTGCGGCGGCCTAAAGAACTTCCGTTATTTTAAATGAACTGGGAGCCCTTACTGTGACCTGCGTCATAGGCCAGTCTTCTAAAAAGATTACTGTCATATATCAATAATCCATAACGGCCAACTAACCCTACTAAGTCACTCTCCATAGACAAACGAGTCAGCAAGCGCCTGCGCCTCATTTTCAGCAGTGTTCTGCGCACAATGATGACAGATTGGTTTCTAATATTCCGCACAGCTGCGATGGGCATTACCAGACGAACAATGTTCATCTTAGCGTCTGGTATGTCGACACAGTTGAGCACGTCCTGAAGACCCAGTCAGGCAGGTGCCATCAACCCTCTTTGAGACTGTGTTCACTATTGTGCTTTCTTTTTCTGGGAAGATGCTGCAGTTAGCTGCGGTCTCTTTGCTTCAAACGTGTTTAGGCCTCTTCTTATCTAACTGGGGTGGTTTTTTTCATGTGCGCTGGCGAACGCAATAAATATATCTCGAAGCATTGGGCTTCGCTGCACGTCTTTCGACACACTCGTGAAGACGGATTGTGTCCCATGCCATAACATGTTTATTCTGTACTTCCAGCAACATTTGCATCTTAGAAAAAATATGCGATCCCCTCGACTGCTTGTTTACTCATATGACGAAATGTGGTGTTTCGATGTTGCAATTTCTAGCCGTTGTGGCATCCTGCACGAAATTTTGCATGCGCCGTACGAAAATAAGGATCGCTATTTTAAGTTGCAAACCTGACTAATTGGCTTTCTCAAGATCGGCTCACAATATTAAGGAGAGCGGAAAAAATTAGGAAGAGAATTAGCTAGCGGCTCCACGGAAACGTTGAAGTGTCTCATTCAGTTTGTTCAGATTCAGGAGGAGCTAAAAAGACTTGGCTGGAAAGGCTTTGACAAGGCTTTCTTCCTAGGTGATTTCCTTTATTCACGTGTTCAAGTCCCCTACCGTGTTCATCCACTTACCGCAGTCTCTTACGTATTCGGTGGCCGCTTCCAAGTAGGTCTTCAGGATCCGCGAGGCGAGGCACACCGTGACCACTGCCAGCGTGCTCCAGGTGAGCATGTAGACGGCCCCAGTCAGCACGCACACGCGGAAGATGGTCTCCCCAATGGTGGCCGACCGGTACAGGGCTATGATTCTGGACGCCAACTGCAGGCATGAGCACGCGGCGCCGTACAGCGCCATCACCAACACCAGCCGCTTGGCGCAACTCTCGGCTTTCCTCGGCAGCGGCCTGCGGCGCTCCAGGCTGGCGCACTGCCTCAGGAACGAGATGAGCAGCGGGGAACCCACAACGGCGGTGGTCCAGTTGACCAGGCACTCGGTGGACGTGACGATGGCGAAGAAGACGTGCAGGCGGGCTTCGAGGCTGCCTCGGGTGCTGGAATCGGCTATCGCCTCCGCCACGGTGACCGCTGCCAGGGCCACGCAGAGCGCGCTGTAGGCCGTGTACCGGGACACCCGTACGCACTCGAGGCGCGACGGGTGCTCTCCCACGAGTCCCCGAATCGGGCAGCACCCTGATAGCCGGTAAAATGCGGTCAAAAACTGAAACGTCGCGTACACTGTCATGGTCTTGTGTGTCCGGCGTGTCTACATCTAGTGTGCCCCTTTTCAGTGAGGACCGACCAGCACGGGCCGGATCTTTGTCCTCGGCCGCACACCGCACGTCACGTGGGTCTGCGGCAGCGAATCGCAGCGCGCGCGGCCCTTCCGCTGTTAATCTGGCAAGGACGCGATTGGTTCTCACGCCATCACGTGACGATCTATTCGTGGGAAAGAACTGCTATCTGGGTCTTCAGCATCGACCTGTCATGAGGCACTGAGCACCCCCCCCCCCCCCCCTTCAGTCAGCAGTCGTCTGCATGTTCAGAATTCATCCCGCCTTCAAGGGACAGGACGTCGCGAGCGATGAATGCAGCATTTAAAATGTGCGTAAATGACAACTTCTGTTTTATCCTTGGCTTCCTTGTGCAGGCCACGAGCAGAATATTTTTGTCCTCTCTGCTTGCTGTGTTCTCGGCATATGGGGTTGTTTAGCGTGACGGTATTAACGTGACATCCATTTCTTTTGTCTGGGCTCGAGCACGGAGCCTAATTATAGTTCGTATGCCTCATATGTTTTCTTGCAAGCATTTAATGGCTGCACATTTTTTTTTTCTGCTGGTTGTTGTAGAGTGAACAGGCTACGTTGCAATGCACAAGTTGCTGTCATTGTATCTTAATGAGCCCATTCATCCGACTCGTGATTTCTTAATTCGCCCTTTTACACGTGTAGCATCCAAAATCTGCATTGAAAGGGAAGCTGCATTTGCTGCTTCCTTTCATTATGCTTACGTGCAGAACTGGTCGCAGCTGTTCAGAAAACGACGGGATAGCATCAGAGGGTGAATAAGATACCCCACCTCCTTTGAATACTAGATTTCTTCCTTATGGTTCGTCGTTGTTAAATCTTGCCCTCCTTCCATTAGGGCTGTTTTTCTACTCTTAATCCTTAATGAAAATTAAAGGAACTCATCGTAATTCTAGTTACCATTCCTGTTCCCAGAAAAACTGCTCTACGTATAAGGTCATTAGATTAACAGCGAAATTGGACCTGACATTTTTTTCTGTTTCGAGCGCTTCCAGCTTGGACTTGACCATGTTGAGGCTTCTGTGCATGTCGTTTTCTCCGCCGTTCTTCCAGGGAATCGCAGGTCCCTTGAAAACGGTGGTTTATATATTCCTGGTGCATTATAATGGTCCAGGCTGTCCAACAAATAGCGCACAATGCAGAAATGGCAGGGGAAAACGAAGAAAAACAAAAGAAGCGCTCAATTTGAACCGCGATTCCAATTTTACGAGGCTGTAGCGGCAGTTTCTGGATTTACGAAACAAAACTTCACAACGGGCTCACTAGAACCAACCACGCAGTTAGAAGCACGCAGGAGGGATTGGGGGTTTCGTCATTTTATAAAGTTAGGAGAGGCTTAGGCACCGCCTAAGAGCTCACGCGCGAGAGCGTGCGTGTTCCTTTTTTTCAGGTACAACATACTGCACCACTATTCGCTATATCCAGTGTTTTTGTTTATGCATATTTTCAGCAACGGCATACTACACCGTATTTGGTTGAGACATACGATAAATCTTTGTTATAACCGGTGCTTCGTGTTTTCAGTCACGAGATGTTACACCACTCGTTGTTTTATCCGGTGCTTTCGTTATATCGGTATTTTCGTTTACTACACACTACAGCAAAATTCTTGCTTGGGCTAGTTTTTTCATGGTCCTGGCGCTGGTCCTGTCGTTTGTGTTCTACTTTTGGTTCTCGTTCGTCGTGCCGTTTTAATTACATCTTCAACAACGTACTACACCGCCTTCATTATATCCGGTGCGTTCGTTATATCCGCTATATCCGTTATATTGTTATATCGTGCGTTCGTTATATTTTCGATTACTGCATACTACACAACCCTCGTTATATTCGTATTTCGGTCATGACACACTACGCCACTGTCGTTAAATCCGCAGCTTTCATTATGTCAGTATTTTTGGACACAACATACTACGCCGCCTTTGTTGTATCCGGTGCTGTCGTTATATTTGTATTGTATTTGCGGCTAAAACATACTACGGCGCATTCTTTATATCCGGTGCTATCGTTATATCCGTATTTTCGGTCACGACATACTACAGCACTCTTCGTTATAACCGGTGCTTTCGTTGCAATTAGCAGAGAAACATCACTGCAGCTGCACGCTACTCTATTCACATCGCAGATTCAGGACCGTTTGCTTCGTGCCGGCACATCTGTCCACTGGTATCGCTAAGCCGTATTAATGAATGCGCATAGAACTGCTCATGTGGTTCGGCAATATCTGTCCGTGCAGTTTTTAAGGCGAGCGCCTTTAATGCCTCATACTGTCGTTAGCAGACGCTGTCGGCAGCCGTGTCGACAGACGCGTCGGCAGATTTGTCCGCCTTTCGGCGTCACTGCTTGAAAAGAAACTGCGCCGAGGGTGGGAATCCAACCAGGGCCTTTGGCATTTGAAGCGGAGACGCTATCACTCCGCCACGAAGGCTGACGGTTCGAGCATGAATAAAGGCGCATCTAGTGAATGCATGGGTTTCATAAATAAAATAAAAGGAATAAAGTGAAGGAAATAAAAAAATAAAAAATAAAATTAAGAAAATATACAAAAATAAAAACAAAATAAAGGTAAGATGAAATAAAAATAAAAACAATAAAAATATGAAAATGAGCAAAAATAAAAAATATGAAAAATATAAATAATAAAACTAAACAGTGCGCCAGGAAATGCTTTCGCCTTGCAGCACTTTAGAGAGCCAAAGTGCCCCCTGAATTATTTTTTAAGCATTCGTACCAGCGTCATCTCGCACCACTCCTGACAATTTGTTGATGATAGCACAATGAATTGTTATTCGATATCGCCTCATACGCATCATACAACGCCTCCATAGTTTTTCCGACACGATTCTGCGGGCTTCCATTGAATCCTATGTCATGGCAAAGGCTTTTCGACCGAAAAAGCTGTATGCGTGATCGCGTTAAGTTCTGCTTATTTTGACTCTGTGGTATTATTCTCATCAGCCTAACTACGTCCACTGCAGGACTAAGGCCTCTCGTATATCCGTTCAATTAGCCATGTCGTCTGCCAGCCGTGGTAACTGACAGCGACGACAACGAAAATACACGAAAATAAGAAAAACAATTAAAGCACTAAAACGCACCACGTGTTTCCCAGAAAATAAATCTCTTTACTAGACAACACGTGATGTGTATAGTGTTTTTTTTATTTTTGTTTTTCGTGTTTTTTGTTGTTGTTGCCGCGGCTGTCCTGCTATCGCGGTTGGTTGGTTGGTTTCTTGAGGAAAGAAAATGGCGCAGTATCTGTCTCACATATCTCGGTGGACACCTGAACCGCGCCGTAACGGGAAGGGAGGAAGGTGGGAGTGAAAGAAGAAAGAGAGCCAGAGTTCTTGTGCTTGGCGCGTCTGGTGTAGGAGTTTTTAGCCATTGACTAGAAAACTATGCGGTCTTTAGATTCTACTGTGCCCATATGCGCCAGGGCTGTTAGGTCATGTGACTGTTAAATTTAAATGTAAAAAAACATTTAATAAAAAAATGCAGTTGCGAGTCAGCGCTCGTCTGTGTGTTTCATCGTTCTCTGTCTTTTCTCCGTTTCCGCTGTTTTGTACTCAAAATGAACAGATGCGAACTAGCCATTCCACTACAGTTCTTACGCTCTCCTTGTCTAGATCTTCCGTCACTACCTGCCCTAAGTAGACGTATTCTTTTATCAATTTCAGCGCTTCGCTGCCTATCATAAACTACTGCTCAGTTTCGAGACTGTTGAACATTAATTTACTTCATATTAATTTCGTACCCACCGTTCTGCTTTGCCGGAAAAGGTCTTCAGTCGTGCTCCGCAATTGGCCCTCAGAATTTAAAAAGGAAATGCCACCAGCAAATTGTAGATTACAAAAGTATTCACCTTAGGGGAGCGTAAAACAAAATGCACAATGAACAAAACGCGACATTTTTTTTTTCTCTTTGCATGTATGAAGGCGTATACACTGGTTGGTTACATTCTGGCCATTATCTGTCAGGTGACTAACGCAATGATTATAGTCTATTGTCAAGTCACTTTCCCAAAACCAGCCTTCTCCGTTGATTGACTGAATTCTATGGTTGCTCGAATTCTATTAGGGACTGCAGTAATGAATACGTTGTAAATAAGGCTAATCGGTCTGTACTTTTTCGACGCCTTCATATCTCCTTTCTTATGGATTAGGATAATATGAGTGGTCTCTCATGATTCCGGTACAGTCAAGTTTCCCTACCATAATGTCTCCACCGAACTTCAGCAAATCTTTAGATATATGTATTTATTTCAAAAACACTGCAGGCCTTACAGTAGGCTCAAGCAGGAGGGGTATAAATATTCACAAAGAAAGCCATGGATCATAAAGCAAAAGAGGTATAAAGTAACAATGTAATCAAACAAACGCGAACAAAATGCAATATTAAAATACAAGTTATAAGAATACAAATGTGACAACAACAATACAATCTATGAAAATACAAAATGCAAGAAGACTGCAATATAACTATGAGAAAAACGCGTTAAAAATCAATTGCATCAAGCCCTGTTGAGCCCTGTTGAGAAAGTTTGGTGGCAACTTGTTCCAATCATCTGTAGCCCGGGGAAAAATGAGTACGTATTGTTGAGTACTTATTGTTTAGCTTCGACAGTTCAACCTGTTCTATTGTATGTGCAAGGTCACAGGCTGTCGTGGTTTAGTATCTTGTTTAGCTACTGTACCTTTTAAAAGCGGTCTATAGACAGTCTTTTGAACACTTATAGACTTCATTGCCTTCCTATAGATATTTCCTTTTCTCTGTTCGCAGTCTATAGACTACCTGCAGAGAAAAGTCTTCTAAACGTCTAAGGCCGCAAATCTTTTCATTGTCTCTAGACTTTCTATAGGACTGGTATTGCCTATAGAGTATTCTCTTGGTTTGTCTATAGACAGTCTATATACTTTATAAACCAGCCTGTGGACAGCCTATTCACTGCGTAAAATATTTTTTTAAAGGGCTGTGCCTTAGATAATTATATTTCAGAGGTCATCGTTCATATTACAATTACGATGAAATTTGTGATGAGGAGTCTCATGTGTGGGCTGTCACTCCGCTGCTGACTTGACCGCGACATCAGTGAAGCAGTTGGAAACGCAGGAAGGTGAACATTGTTCGCTCGATTAAAAAAAAATTGCCTATCGCATCCATCACAATTTTATTTGTGTAGAGGAAATGGGCAAAAATTTTTGATTTTTTTTCGTTCAGTATTTTTCCCGTTTTCCAATGCCTCGTCCAATACGTGCATGACGGATGCACATGTTGGTGGATCGCGTTTCCTGTTATTTTGTACCAGAAAATGTGACGTTCAATATGGAACGCTAAGGTATTTATGGCATTTGACGACCCGAACATGCTCCTCGTGGTCTATGACGGATGCCGTAGTTAACTTCTCCGGTTTAATTTCGGCCACTCCAATTTCCTAGACGTGCACTGATATCGCACAGCACAGTAATGTTTTTGCACTTCGCCTCAACCGTAATCCACGCGTTGTGGCCGGGATTTGATCACGCAACTTCATAACCAGCAGCTGAACGCACAGCCACGGGCTCACCACAGCTGATTTTAAATATGGAACCCGATTCTGCCCTTCCGCGATCAGACTTTCACTATATATGCTTGCCATATTTCTCTATTGGCACAGCCTTCTTTCGACCAATGTCTGGAGAGATCTATTCGATGTAATATTCAATATTAAAGGTAATGCAACACTAAAGATATCATCCGCGGTATTCATCCTTCAGCTGTACTACAAAAGATTCTTGAGGATTTTCACAATACCGGTGGTCGCATTCTGATCTTTTACAGTTGTAGCAGAAAGGCTGGTTGTCCCCGTGTGCCCAGTTGTTACGCGACTTTTGCAGGGTCCGCTTGCCCGTGCGAACTCAAGGTGTGGCCCATAGTTTACCGTGCAGATCCACTGCAGCCACGGCCATTTCAGTGTAGGAACTGCTCGAGATTGGCCACAGCAGCAAGTCAAGTAGGTCGGCAACGTGCTGTCGCATTTGCGATGATGATCATTAATCAGATACCTATACTTCTGAATCACCTAGCTGTTTCGTTTGACGCGGTGCTCATCCAACTGACGATCCCATATGTTTGAATCGTGCGGATGAGTAGACTGTCCTGGACATTATTCAGTGTGACAGGTGCTCGCGAGCAGATGCGTATGCCCTGCTAGATACAAACCCCGGTTGTACGCTGGCATTGCCCACGCAACTGGCACTGATGTTGAAACCGTCTTGACAAAGTCAGTCGTTGCTGCTGTAGGGAAGGCTCTAGCTGGTGTCCTCGATTGTATGATCAGCACATTAAGCTATGCCCTGTCAAAGGTCATCTCCGCGTAGGTTGCTTCATCTGCTTTGAGTGACTAAACCCCGTCAACAGGGCCTTGCTCTTATATAACTGTTGATTCAATACAACGACCTACCTCTCTTACATCAACGCTAGTGTTGACGAATGACACTGACACACTCCCTCTCACACTTCCGACTCTGACATAGAAATGTTATGTCCATCACAGAAGCGTAGCGCTTTGTGCTCACCGTCTAAATCTGGTCATACTCATGTCAAGACCAGAAAAAGGTTCATCACGCATCACGAAGAAATTCGATATGCTGAAAGAGGCTGTTGCCGCCTCATTTCTAAAACAATAATCTTGAAGCGATTAGCAGTCCTCCTATGGAATTTTCGCTCAATCACACCTTCCTTCCATGATTTACAGCGCAGCTCATACTTAAGCATAGTTATGCGCCCAGATTGTGAGGTCATTGGAGTTCATATGCTTGTATCGCAGTGTGCCGCTCTAACAGATGCGAATATCTACTGCCCCGCTAGCGTCCGTAGGACAGATTGTTTGGATGCTTTATACGCAATAACATCAACCTGGCTTTTGCAGGGGACTTCAGTCTCCATAATGCTAAATAGAGTTTCCGCAAAGATGTCCGTGGGCATGCACTTTGGTGTTGGATTTCCGAAAATAATGTACGCTGATACAACAGCCGCGCTTAAGTTTGATGCGGGCTCATTCTCGTGCATCGATTGATTTGACTTTAGCTGTTCATGGGGTTGGGGTATCTTCGTGGTCGCCAGTTGACTACGGTACGTCGAGCGATCGCTACTCGAAAACTTTCACTGCCACCGGTTCTACACGAAAATTCGTAAACAGGCATTATCTTCTACTTTCTTGTCATTTAGCTCGAACCGAGCCCATCGAGTTTTAACCTCTCTGTTAGAAGCCACTTAGCTTTCTGCGTTGTCGGTTAATTAAGCTGTGAAAAACAAGACCTCTTCGGACTGGTGGGATGAAGACAGCGAAGCCGCTGTCGTCAAAGGAAGGCCCCCTAGCAGAGCAGAGCGCATAACTAGTGCGTAAATATTTGGATAAATTACATATTCTTTTCAGCTTCGTTTAAAAACACTGTACATAAAGCTAGGAGGAATACAATGCAAAGTTAACAACTATTTGTCTAGCTCGGCTAGTCGGAGCGCTTTTCACAGATATATGGAACTCACAAAGCCCTTGCTTTCACTCACGTAAACCAGTCTATAGTTCCCCCCAACAAGCAATAGATAATCTGAATTGCGTAGTTCAGAGGCAGACTTCACTGAAGTAGCTCAATTTGAGCTAATTTCTATAGACAGTACTCTGCAGTCCACCGCCCCTGCCGTTGACGAAGTCACAGTTGGTATGTTGCAGGTATTAGCTCAAAACTTTACCCCGTATATCCTACGCTTTGTGAACTCGTTGTTGGAAAAAGCCTGGATTCCACTAGATTGGAAAACAGTGGAAATAATTTTATTGCTAAATGACCCGGGGAAACGATTTGATCTTGGCAGTATTCGGCCCGTTTATCTCACTTCAAGTTTTGAAAAACTTTTGGAACGGGTTTGTAGAACGTTAGGAGCAGATTCGCCTCAAGAATCACGAATCGACTCTACGTGCTTTCATTGATTCTCAGATCGGTTTCCACCGTGGCTGTCCAATTTGGTCCACATGCATACAATTGAAAAGCCAAATTAAAGTTGCAGTGCAGCAGAATGAGGTCTCAACTATAGTTAGATTGGATAATGCTAAGGCATACGAAAAGGAAACCTGCTTCGTACCTCTTAGTGAGGATAAGAGATAAGCAATTCTATTGCACTGATGGCAATTACTATTCCAGCACATACGCTCAGTCGAGGGGCGTGGCTCAAGGTTCGGTGCTCTCGCTGTTACTGTTTAACATACTCATGCGAGGTATATTGCAATCTTCGCTTCTGCTAAGGATGTTCACAAATGGTATCAGAAGTTGCAAGCATACCTCGACGCCCCAGAAGTCTGACTGCACAGTCTAAGGTCAGCTTTAAATGTAAATAAGAGTGCCCTCCTTCTTTTCGCGCCGGCATCTGCTCTTTACATCTCCTTGTATCACCACACCCCAGTCTCATAAGCTGATTCGGTAAAATACCTGAGTATTATCTACGATCCCCAGTTAGACTGGCGGCTAAACGAAATATGCTTAGAGGTGAGCGCGCCATTGACAGGTTGGCGCGAACCAGCCGCCAAAAATTCGGCATGCGTTGTGACACTTTGCTCTTTCTTTATAAATGCTATGTAAGGCCGCTTCTTGAACTTAGTTGCATTTTTTTTTTCTCGTTGTACAAGGTGCAAGCTTCTTCCTTTGATTCTTGTGAACAGACGCGCGCCTTGGACTACAAAAAACAGCAGCTAATGTTGTGCTGCTCTTGGAGGCGCGGATACCTGATTTAAACTCACGGTTTAAACTCGTCCTTGTTCTCATTTCTCTGGTCCGTCGTCTTTTGCGCTGTTTATTATGAATCCACACCAAAAAATTCAGGGGGCACTTTGTTACCCTAAAGTGCGGTGAGGCGAAAGCCTTAAGCGCGGTGTTGCTGCTCGTGTCACTGATGCGTTGTTAAGAACGCTCCCAGGGAGTCCACAGAACGCCATCGCCCGTTCGATTGTACGCCTTGCTCGTCGTTAAATTGGTTTTTGAGGAAAGGAAATTATCTGTCTCCCATATCTGGGTGGACACCTAAACCTCGCCGTGACGGGAAGGGAGGAAGATGATAGTGAACGAAGACACCGTATTCACTAGACGCGCCTTTGTTCATTCCAAACCATCGAAGGAAGGAAGGGAAAGCTTTATTTACACTAATGGTTTTTCCTGCGGTTTGGGGGCATCTTCAGAGACGTCTTGGTTCTACCCCCAGGAGCCTTCTCTGTCGAAGTCGTCCGCCTCTAATTAGTGGTCGGTTGCCTTCAGTCCAGGGCTCCGCTGGCTACTGCCGCCCGTTCAGCTCGCTGTACCAGACCTTGTTGGTCTTCACAGCGGTCGCTGGACAGCAGAGTCTCCCACTGCTCCACACTCCGGTTTTGTATTTTGTGGACCACGTGTATGTTTTGGCAGGCCCATGTGATGTGGTATAGACTAGGTTTTTCGTCGCACCAGGGACATTTGTCCGTGTATATCGTAGGGTGCATTTTGTTTAGTATATGTAGGTTTGGGAAAGAGCCTGTTTGTAATTGTCTCCAAGTGACAGCTTCCCCTCTGCTGAGAGATTTGTGCGGTGGGGGATATCGCATTCTTCTGCCTCTATAGTTTTGTAGTATGGCCGAGTATTCCCTGGGTGCTGACGCGAGTTCCGCGGTCTCGTCGGATGCTCGGAAAGTAATATATCCTCGAGCTATCCTGTCGGCCTCTTGGTTCCCTGCCACCCCCGTGTGCCCCGGTACCCACATAATTTTCTGAGATCTTCTCGTTTTGTTCTTCCTGGTTTTTAATTCTGTCGCTCGCTGCGAGGAGTATACGGAGCGCGTGACGACCTATCCTGCCATTCATGTAATTTCGGCATGCTCTTTGACAGTCCGTGAGTATTATTAGTGACCGCCCGGTTCTATAGCCCTCCGCCACCGCTAGAGCAACGGCTGCTTCCTCGGACTCTGCAGCTGTGCAGCCTCGGAGAGACGCGCTGGTCATTTCGCGTAAAGACGAATCGACCACCGCCGCTACAGCGATTTTGGTATCTCCTCCTCTCCAAGACGCGTCTGTATACACGGTCGTGGCTTGAGGAGCGTATGTTTTCTCAATGAATTCGGCCCTCGCTTCTCTTCTGCCTCGATGGAGGGTGGGATCCATGTTTTTTGGTATTGGCGCTACCTTGAGGGTCTTGCGAAGCTCGTCTTGGATCGTTGCCGTCTTCGACATTTCTCGCATCTGCTCGCGGTATCCGAGCCTCTGCAGGAGCGCTCTTCCAGTCGTTGTTTGCAATAGCCTGAGTTTTTGCGACTCAAGCTGCGCCTCTCGTAGCTCCTAAAAGTTGTTATGTAATCCCAGGGCCATGAGTTTTTCTGTAGACGTGTTGCGTGGTAGTCGGAGCGCTGTCTTATACGCTTTGCGTAGCAGGGCATCCGCTTGTTGTATTTCGTTTTTGTTGAGGCACTGGTAGGGTAGGCTGTACGTGATTCGACTAACTACTAGGCTTCTAACTAGTTTTAGTGTGTCCTCTTCACGCATGCCATGTCGCCTGTTGGTGATGCGGGTGATCATGCGTGCGACTTGTAGCGTTGTTGTTTTCAGCAGGGTAAAAGTGTGAGTACTGCGCTGGTTGGATTGAACCCACATGCCCAAAATTCTTATTGTTGTCTTTTCGGGTATGGGTGTCCCTTCTAGGTAGACGTTGAGTTTTAGGTCCTCGTTGGTTGGGGCCGTCCGGTTTTGCTTACCTCTCCAGACTCCCAGAAGTTCCGATTTCTCAGACGAGCATGCGAGTCCTCTTTCTGCGAGGTATTGCTCTACACAAGAGGCCGCTTGCTGTAGCCTTTCTTCCTTCTCTCCGAGAGAGCCCGTGTTTGTCCAGACTGTTATATCGTCAGCATACGTTGCATGCCTGATGCTTTCGATGTTCTCTAGTTTTCGAGCTAGGCCTATCATAGCTATGTTGAAGAGTAGGGGTGAGATAACTGACCCTTGGGGTGTTCCCTTGTTTGGAGTCCGAATTTTGTCCGATCTAAGGTCTCCTATGCCGATGGTGGCAGTTCTATCGGACAGGAAGGCTTTGACGAAGCCGTGGATTCTGCGTCCGCAATCCAGGTTGTCTAGACCCATAAGGATCACTTCGTGGCTGACGTCTCGAATTCCCCCTTGATGTCCAGGGCCATTATGACATTTTCTCCCGTCCGAGGTACGTTTCGCAGGACATCTTCTTGTATTTCGAGGAGAACGTCCTCCGTCGAGAGCTTCGCTCTAAAGCCGAACATGGTATGTGGTACACAGTCGTTATCTTCCATGCAATTTTGCAGTCTTAAAGTTACAACCCATTCGTAAAGCTTGCCAAGGCACGACGTGAGTGATATGGGCCTGAGGTTTTCAATTTGTAGCTTTTTACCAGGTTTAGGTATCATTATTACTTCGGCGTGTTTCCAATCTTCGGGAACCGTCTCCGCCTCCCAATGTTTGTTAAGAAAGCTGACGAGCTCTTGTATGAGGTCGTCGCTCAGGTTGCGGATTAGGGCGTTGTCGATTCTGTCCGCTCCGGGTGCCGTGTTTCTGGTGGTGTTTCTTATGGCCGCGTAAACCTCTTCCACAGTTATGGGGCGGTCGAGTTTCTCGTTTTCGGCTCCTCGATACGTTCC
This sequence comes from Amblyomma mixtum, assembly GCF_055824585.1. Classification (NCBI taxonomy): domain Eukaryota; kingdom Metazoa; phylum Arthropoda; class Arachnida; order Ixodida; family Ixodidae; genus Amblyomma; species Amblyomma mixtum. The sequence continues at coordinate 198,362,329 of NC_143013.1, forward strand.
TTGGTATCGCGGGGGATTGTGATCGCCGAAACATTTTTCTCGTGCCTTCTCCAGTAGAGCGATCTCTGATCCCTCGAAGGAGGGGATGAACCTGTGGATGGCTTTATTGTTGTCTGATTTTATATTGGTCGGATCGATTAGTGCTCTTAAGAGATTCCAGGTTCTGGCCGTGCCTAGAGTTCCCCTAAGCGAGTCGCTGAGTTGTTCCCAATTTTGTTTCGCGAGTTGCGCCGCGTATTCTTCCGCCTTTGCCGTAATTTCTGCTATCTTTAGTTTTAGTTTCCTGTTGTGTTTTTGCTTCCGCCATCTTTTGGTGAGACTGCGGCTCGCTTCCCATAGTCTGAGGAGGTGGGGGTCTACTTCGGGTGTTGCTGTCGTTCTCCTTAGACTTTTTGTGCATCGTTGTCGCGTTTCTCTCAGCATGCCGCTCCATTCCTCCAGTGAATGGATACCGCCTTCAGATTTGTTGCAAGCCCCGCGAAACGCGTTCCAGTCAGTGATTTTCGCCTGTCCAATCTGGCGTCTTATGGTGTCGGATGCTATTCGTGTCCGGAGGATAAAGTGATCGCTGCCTACATTTTCCATCATGTTTTCCCGCTGTGACTCCCTGCTCTTCCTTACTAAGGTGAGGTCCGGGCATGTGTCCGTGCTCACGCTATTCCCGATTCTCGTGGGGGTCGCAGGATCTGTGATTAGTCTGCAGCCAAAGTATTCCGCTACTTCCACTAATGTTCTTCCCTTGATGTCTTGTTTCTGGTATCCCCAACTCCTGTCCATGGCGTTGAAATCTCCTACGATGATGAGTGCATTTTCTTTGGCCAGCTTGTGCGCTCCATAAAACAGTTCGAAGAGTTTGGCTTTTCATTGTCTCTGCGGGCTGTACACGTTCAGTAAGAACGTACTGCTTCCTCTTCGCTTTTTCGGAATGAGTTCAACAAGCGCGTGTTCAATGTCGGTGTCGGCGATGGTATCGTGCCTGATGGCGGTAATGGTTTTGCTGACTAGGACGGCCGCTTTACCTTTCTTTTGACTCTCGTAAACCTCGTACCCTTGTAAGGTCGGCTTGATTCCAGTCTCTTGGAGCGCAATTACATCAGGAGGTGTCAGTTGTGTGTTTATATGTTGTTTTAAAAGGGCCTGCTTTTTGCGGTAGCCTCTGCAGTTCCATTGCCAAATATCTAAGTGTTCTTGTTCTTGCCGATACGTACTGATCATGTTTACGCGTTACTGCTGTTGCCTTCTTCGTTTGCGGAAGCTGTTAGCGCTGGACGGTTTTACGCCCTTTCCCTAATGTTTTCGGTATGTTTTTCTTTTCTAAAAGCGCTTCTGATCTCTGAGATCTGCCCTTGGAATTGTACTTGCATCTGTTGCATTTGCGATTGGATTTGCTGCATCATATCCTGCATCATCTGCTGCATCATCTGTTGCATTCGTGTTTCAAGGTCTCCTTCGTTCGATGCCTGCGGTTGTCGTTTTGGAAGGGCTCTAGTCGTGTCGAGTTCCCGCTGTTGTTCCTTTAGTGTTTTTGTGAGTTCCTCAACTTTGCGTTCGAGCTCGTTTTGTTTGATTCGAGCGAGTTCTAGCTCGCGTCTGAGCGCATCGCTGTTCGCGTCCTTCGGTTCTGTGACGCGACTGTCTTTGCTGTTTGTGTTGTTTATGTCACTACCCTTTCCTACCGAGTGCGAAGCAGTGGTAGAAGCCCAGCTCACCTTGCTGCCGCTTGTCTGGGAAAGCTTCTTCTTTTTCTTTTTCTCTTGCTTCTCCCCCTCCTGTGGGTCGGCTGGTGGTAGAGGCGGGAAGTAGTTGGACCTCGATCGGCTCCTCGATGTCTCTCCCTCTGAGCTGAGCCATCGCTTGGGTGGTCGCCCGCGTTGGTCGCTCCGTCCTCTTCCTCCTGTGGGTTTTGGCCTCGCTTTTTTCGATCTCTCTCGGCACTCCTTGGATCCGGTCCGGTGTGCCTCGCCACAGATTATGCACTTGGGTGCGCACTCATGGTCGTCGGGCGGGTTCGCAACTCCGCACAGTCCGTACACAATAATGTTCGGTGTGGGGCACACGTCGGAGCGGTGTCCTTGCTGGAAGCAGACGTAACACACTTGCCTAGCGGGGCGGTACTGGTAGCATGGTACTTCTCCGTAATATATGACAAATTTCGGCAAGACTGGGCCGTCGAACGTGAGCACTGCCGTCTTGAATTTTCCGAGCATCCTTGCCTGAAGTATGGTCACTCCTTGAGTTCTGACTCGTAAGCGTGCTTTGAGTTCTTCAGGAGGGGTACCTGGGTCTACACCGTGGATCACGCCGCGCAGGACGTCTTCCGGTGCTGCCACGTAAGCGTTTACATCATAAGTCTTTCCGTCGAATTTGAGACGGGTAATGTGCCGCACTAGCTGAGCCGTTTGCTCGTGCGGGGTGCTAACGATAATGATATTGGATCCGGTGCGAAGCCTTACAAGTAAGTCCTCGTCCTTGCATTGCTGGCCGCACTCCATGACAATGGCGCGCGCTACTTGGTGGGTGGTGAGGGACTTCACCATGAGTCCTTTCTTAGGTCGAATAATGATCTTGTAGTCGCTTCTGGGGAGTGGCGGCATTCTTCGCCTAGGCCTGCTCTGCCCCCTTGATCCATTCTTGTTGCAGCCGGTCGCATCACCCGGTAATTTTCCATCGTGAGATTTGGCGGCTGGGCCGGTTCCCGTGCCTTTGCGTTTTTTTCGCCTTTGAAGTTTTCTCTGGCGCTTGGATTGTGCAAGCTCCCAGCTGGCATCGTTGTTGTACCCGGCTGGCTTCGACGAGGAGTCGGATAGGATCTCGTCCTCACTTCCCAAGTCGGCGTCTCCGAAGTCGTCTTCATCCATCTCTTGGAAGTTGGAATTCGTTGAGAAGGACGTTTGGTGATTGTAGTGGCACATCGTTGACTTGGCTGGGCACCGCCATATGGTCCGTCGTTGAAACGGCGTCGATGCTAGGCGTCGGCGTCGTCGACAAGGTTAGCGGCCCATGCTCCCACGATGTCGAGCTGGGTGGCCCATTAGGGTTAACGGGCCGGCGCCCGCTTTATAACTTTCAAGTCCGGTAGAAAGCCGAAAACTTGTCCTACCGCTTGAAATTTCTATCCTGGGGATCCAGCACTTGATATCTTTCCGTTCCGAAGAAAATCCGGTGGCGAGAATAATTTGGTCCGGTCGAATTTGGTCAAAATGTGCGGAACCGATGCGACGCGCGTCCGCTTGCTTGAACCGCCATGTAGGAGCTCCCCCCAAACCATCGAGCTGGCATAGCGGAGTGGTTAGCATGCTCGTCTCGCACTCCGGAGACCGGGGTTCGATTTCCGAACTCAACCAATTGCCTACTCGATTTTATTTATTTATATGGCCTGACTAAAAGGATTAATTAGGCTAATTTGGTAATTAAGCAATTAACTAAACTCGGTTACACTTAGAGCATCACTATACGATCTCTTTAATTGGTTGCATGGTTACTAGCCAAAGTACAATTGGCCCCGTTTGAAATTTGCGCACTGTGACGTCACGACCGTTTCGACCAACTGAAAAGCGTGACATTTCTGTCGACAACTCCTGCTTACAACGACGAGGCATTAAAGGCTTCCGCCTTAATAGCCCAACTCAACGTTTTACATTGTTCATCTTCCGAGCCCGAGTGAAGCCAAACACTGCGGGAAGGACGCAGAGGGCAAGGAAATTAAGTTGAGGTAATGGCTGCGCTACACGAGTACAGAATGTCTCGTGCATCTGCCCTGACCTCCGGGCAGATGGGACAGTGCATATCCGTTTTCTGCATATCCTGTCTTGCAAGCAGTTTAAATCTTCTGTAGTTATAGGCCGGATGGTGATGCTTATTTTTGCTTAAAAGCTTCACCGTGCCGACAGTTCCATTATCCTCTCTATCCCCTCTTCAATGCAGCTCACATCTGTTATCCCAAAATTCTACGGTTGTTGCGCTTTACTCTCTCCTACCTCTCAGTCTCTCCTGTTTCCAAGTTTTAAAGGACGGCCGCTGAGGCGAGAGCCACGCACACTCAGCTAAACCCCGCATAGCGAGGGCTCTTATCGAAGACATGTTTCAAAAAGTTGTCATCTTCCTTTTCGTTCAAGTCCTGGTGACCTTGGCTGAGGAACTTTATTACCCAGAAATACGCAGCGATCTTCAAGAATACCAAGATGCCAGCAGGGTGAGGTCCTTCACTTGTGCCATCTTCTCTAATAGGGGTCACGGGTTGGTCACGGGTCACGGGTTGGTCACGGGTTGGTCACGGGTTTTTTAAGCTAGACCTTAAGAGTTTCTTTAAGCAAAAAAATGTTCTTGCTAACAACAAGGTTTTAATATTAGTTTTCTCAGTGTACTTCTCAAACCAGAAGGGAGGAAGACATCTTAGGTGGCTGTCAGCTACCTATATAAAAATAGCTTGCACGGCTACCTAGCTGTAGTATATGCCATAGGCAGCCCTAACAAATATATAGGGTGATTATTTTAACATTTAGCGATTTTTTTAGAAAACTGTGAGAAATACGTGAGTGCGGTCTTTTCGGGTGTACTGTACAGCACGGTGGTCATTATGTACGTAGTAGGGCTCAATAATCATACGATTAATTAACTAAAATCAACTAATCAACGTTTTGTATTTGATTTTAAGCGGAAAAATTATATTGAGAAATTAGATGCTGTTCGCATCGAAGGTAACCCCGGTTTTAATTTTTTTTTGGCCTTGCGGTTCTAGGAATCCAACGTCTAAATTATGCATTTCAAAGCTCGTTTAGTTGGTTTTTTTTTCCGCCTTGCATATTCATTATTGATGTCTCGGCGCGCAGTATCGTCGTCGAATCACGTAATTGCATCTACATCGCAAAACACACAAACGGTGTCGGTATTTGCTGCATTAATAATGCGAGCGACACTATTTTATGAATGTGCAAAGTGCGAAAGCCAACTCAAGAAGCTTTCAAATATGTATTTCTAACGTTCGATATTTCTAACCACATTACCGATAAAGAAAACTAAAAAACTGTGCTCGCCTTTGATCTTGACGAACTTAAAGTTCGCAATATAATCTTGTTCTCTGAAATAAAAGTAAAATAAGTTTATTGCGTCATTTTAGTTTATCTATTGTTTAATTATTGAGCTCAATCACGTAATTACTGTCCACATTGCAGTACAATTAACCGGCACAGAGAACGCAGACCTATCTCTCACAGTGCTTAAAATAAAAATCCCACAATCACCCGCTATATCTTATGGCAAGCATTTCGTTAAGGATATTAAACTAAGCTAGATTACATGCGCTGGGGATTAGTTACCCCTTTCAGTATGGAAATGACACCACAATGAACAAAGCATCAGCTGCTGTTTCTTCACATCTTGTTACAGCCCTCGAATAGGGCATAAAAACGAAACTTATTTTAATTTGGCAAGCTCTTCTACAAAGCTATTTTTAATGTGATCGTATCTAGGCTGCCATCATGCGTTTTCCGGTTTCTCCGTAAAAAAATTTCATTAGTGCAGAGAAGGTACACGACCTCGTAACGTCTTCACAACGTGCTATGATGGGTCATCATGATTGGTCGAAAGAGATCACGTGGCTTTGTGACGTTGTCTCAACCTGCCCACCATGGCAGGTGGACCCCCAAAATTTTGTAAGTTGGCCCAAACCGCCAAATTCCAAAAAACCGTCGATGTTTTGCAAGTAGGCCCACTCATAAAAAAGGATTGAGGGGGATTAGTTGGGACTGGCGTTTGATTAGGTGGATGAGTGGGTCGCATTACTATAATCACGCATGATAATCCAATATAAAGTACTCGCACATTCTAGAAAGTGATGACATACCTTACAATTCTGGACAAAAGCATTTTGGACCGGAAACCTGTTTAGGAACGCAGTTTTTCTCATATATTGTAAGATTTCACTCTAACAATCGTTTTATCCGTAGATCACCCGATGGCAGTCTTGCATTTTATTTTCTGTTAACGTTTTAGCTATCGTCAGAAGCGTTTCCCAATGGTTTTCTAGGGCAGTCTTAACTCTTCGATGCGATCGGTGGAAGAAGAATGGACCATTACCTTCAATTTTTCCATAACATTGTCTTGCCATTTTCCAGTTAAAATTTTCGTCCCGAAATGTTCATCCCTGACCCCTCTCCGGATCATCGTGGGATGATCCGTAGAGGGGTCAGGGGGCTCAACTATGTAATTCACGGGAGAAGTTTGTTGTAGAAGGCGGTAAGGGCCGTGACAGCGGGAAATCAGTTCCGTGGCGAGGCCGGGAGTGGAGGAAGGCACCCAGAGCCAAACGAGTGCGCCGGAGTTATATGACGCGGGAGGGTCGAAGGGGTTCCGACGGTGCTTCTGGTGCCGCTGGAGCTGTGTGGTGAAAGAGCGTGCAAGTTGTCGACATTCTTCGGCATTCATGTGAGCTTCGGAAAGGGACGTGGTCTCGAAAGGCTCAGGGCGATAGGGAAGGATGGTGTCCATGGTGGATGTAAGCTCTGGACCATATAAGAGGAAGAAAGGGGAGAATCCCATCGTTGTCTGCGTAGCCGTATTGTACGCGTAGGTTACGAAAGGAAGTACTTTCTCCCAGTTGGAGTGGGCGATAACAACGTATATGGCGAGCATGTCACTTAGTGTGCGGTTGAACCGCTCAGTCATGCCGTTGCTTTGATGGTGATAGGTACTGGTACAGCGGCGAATCATTTGGCATTCCTTTAGCAGCGCCGCGACGACTTCCGATAGAAAAACACCGCCACGGTCACTGAGCATTCTTTTCGGGGCGCCGTGACGAAGAACAAGACAGTGTAGGATGAAAGAAGCAACATCCTGTGCGGTGGAAGATTGGAAAGGCGACGTTTCTACGTAGTGGGTTAGATGGTCAACGGCAACGAATACCCAGCGCTTGTTAGACGAACTAGTTGGAAGCGGACTGTAAAGATCAATGCCGACGTGGTCAAAGGGGCGGGCAGGGCAGGGTAACGACTGTAACGGAGCGGGGTCGTAGCGGGGTGGGTTCTTGCGACGTTGGCAGGCTGTACATGACCGAATGTACTGACGTACGAAGCGGTACATACCGCGCCAGTAGTATCGCAGGCGAGCATAGGTTTTCAATACACCAGCATGGGCACATTGTGGATCTGCGTGGAAAGCGGCGCAGGTCGCAGCACGGAGGTGGCGAGGAATCACCACCAGCCACTTCCGCCCGTCGGAGAGGTAGTTACGCCGGTATAAGAGGCCATCACGAACGGCAAAATGGTGGGCTTGGCGACGAAAGGTCCGGGACAAAGAAGGTGGCGAGGGATTAGACAGGAAGATGAAGAGCGAGTTGATCCGAGGATCCTGCAGTTGTTCGGAGAGCATATCAAGGACACCGAACGACGGGAAATCGTAGGCACAGACGAGGGCAGAGGCAGAATCGCAAGGGAGTGGTGAACGGGAAAGTGCGTCGGCGTTGGAGTGCTTGCGTCCAGAGCGGTAAATGACGTGAATATCAAATTCCTGGAGACGTAAAGCCAGTGGGCAAGTCGGCCAGAGGGATCTTTGAGGGAAGACAGCCAGCAGAGAGCATGATGGTCGGTGACGACATGGAACGACCGGCTATAGACGTAAGGGCGCAACTTCGCAATCGCCCAAATGATGGCGAGACATCCTTTTTCTGTGGCAGAGTAGTTGGATTCCGCCTTGGAGAGGGCAGGGCTGGCGTAACCGACAACATATTCCGGATACCCACACTTCCGTTGGGCAAGAACTGCGCCCAAGCCCACACCGCTCGCGTCAGTGTGAATTTCAGTCGGACAGTCGGGATAAAAATGGCGGAGTATTAAAGGGATACTGAGGCGGTTTTCAAATCAGCTAATTTTTTAGGGTTTTGAAGTAGTGTCATTGCTGATCACGTCTGCGAAATTATTTTTTCGATTTTTGCTGAAACAGTGGCGCAATCACCAATTAAAAACGCGATGTTCAAATCTCCCGCGCCCCGCGCGAGCGTAGGAGAGGGAAACAGCGGAGAGTCGGCCAACGTGACGTCACATTGAGGAGCCGGGGATACTTCGGCGCACCCGAGCGAGCTTTCAGCGCGCGTTGTTTCTCGTGCTGCGTGCGTTGTGACGTACAAAGTATGTCAGCCGACCTTGAGAATCAGATTCAACACGAGGTACTACTCTGCGTTCGTGTCCATGAACAATTACGGCCGAGACTGTGTCGTCTTCCACTGTTTTTCCCAAGACCATAAGCTCGCAGCGCAAGCGCTCGCTGTTGTGACGAAGTATTCAAGCTGACCAAAGCAAGCCTACTCTGCTCGAAGCACTTTCGTAAGAGCGGCTACATGCAGAGCTTGTCCCTAATGTGACCTCTGGAGATTTCTGTCGAAAAGGCGCGGCTGAACCATGACACAGTTCCATCGATTTTCTCGCGCATGAGAGGCTTGTAACCATTCCGAAGAAGCGCCTCTTTTAAAAGTAGAAACATGCTCACTTAGCCCCTGAAGAAACCTTATAGAGGCTTAAGCATGTGACGCTCTCCTCAGCTTAGGTGCGGCCAGACCTCCTGAGACGCACTCAGCAAGGCTCGGTTAGTGATTTTATACTCGGTTAGACGTGTCCAAACAAGCAAGAAAGCAAGCAAGCAGAGCAAAGCACAATAAAGCAAAGCAAGCAAGCATCGAAGCTCTTCATGTGCGGCATCTCGTTTAATCGTAGCTAAGCAGTTAAAATGAAAGCGTTCGACGTTGATTTCGGATGCAAATTTATGAGTGCAATGAATGCCAACCGAGTTTTTGCAAAAAAACACCGCAACCTTACTCGGTTTCTTCATCAAGTTGTGGCAGCGGGCGAGTTGCAGCTAGCTTGGCTTTTAAACACACATATAGTTGGCAACTACTTCACTGAACCTAAACTGCAAATCTAGGAAAGGCGAACGTTTTCGAGGCAGCGATTGATATTTTCTGGCATCTGCTGGACGCGCCACGAGTGAACGCGCAGCCTTGTGCGCGTATTTGGCTTGGTTTCCAGCGCACAATGCTTGCGTCACTATCCTGGGGTCACATGCCTCGCAGTGCTAGGCCACTGCGCTTCGCTAATTTTGACATCAACTTTGTGCTCCTTCATCGTTTCCTTGAAATGCTTTTTTGCCCCAACCTGCAACGCCGGGTACTGAGAACAGGATTTTTTGTACACAGTGCTTTGGGCCTTTTCTTTAGGATGACGCGCTTCCGGGCGAGCCAGGAGGTGTCCGGTGGTGGTAATTGACTTGAGTATTGTTCGCACCCCTTCCTTTCCGAGAATACGAGCCGAGGTTGTGCTGGCACCTTTTACGCATGTTCTGCATACGCGTCTTTCACGCTGGCGTATGCTTGTGCTAGGCGTAGAATTTTTTGCTTGTGTCTTTTTTTGGTTTCAGGCGATACGTTGAATGAGCAAACTGTAGTATCCTTTTCTTCGAAGATCACTGAAAAAAAATAGTCGCCGTATTCGCTTTTACAACGACACGGAAAGCTGCGATCTGCACTCAACGCAGCGCCGGATCCGCATCGGCAGCTTCTCCAGTCCTCAAAGTGACGTCACGACCTCTCTTGACCAATCACGGGCGGCGGCGCGCCGCGCGGCGTGCCCCGCGGCACAGGCCGCATATTTCGGCTAAAAAAGGCAATTTGCGCTTGTTTTTGCCTTATTTGGATGCGATATTCCAGTATACAGCATGAAAAACTATAAGACGCCGCTGCCAGCCTGATTTTCAAAAAAAGTGCTTCAGTCTCCCTTTAAGGGGGAGGGGGGGGGGGGCAGACCAGCAGGAGACGTAAATTGTTGAATGCGTCATCGCAGCCGGGTGAACAAGACGTGAGATTCCGTCTGCCGGCAAGAATCCGTGTTAAAGGGGCGGTAATACAGGCGAAATTCCGGATGAAGCGGCGGAAGTAGGAACACAAGCCTATAAAACTACGAAGTTATTTTAAGGTGGTTGGTTGGGAAAAGTCAGCGACGTTGCGAAGTTTGGCTGGGTCAGGAAGAACGCCACCCTTGGAGATGACATGGCCTAATAAGGTCAGCTTCGTGGCACCGAAGTAACATTTCTGCAGGTTTAGTTGCAACTCGGCTGCAGTAAGGCACTTAAGGCCACGCTGGAGGCGCAGTAAATGGGAAGAAAAATCTTTGGAGAAACTACCATGTCATCCAGATAGCACAGACACGTGTCCCATTGGAGCCCGGTGAGAATATCACCCACCATTCTCTCGAATGTGGTTGGAGCATTGCATAGGCCGAATGGCATGGCATTGAATTCATACAGGCCGTCTGGGGTGACTAAGGTGGTTTCCGGCCGGTCAGCGGCATTGATTCAGAGTACGTCGTTGATTCAGGGTAGAGGATAAACATCGTTGCGGGTAATCTGGTTGAGACGGTGGTAGTCACAAAGAATCGGATGGAGCCATCTTTATTTCGTCACCAGGACAACAGGAGAGGCCCAAGGCCTTCTCAAAGCCCTTGCCGCGCCGTAGCATATCGTCGACATTGTCACAGATGACGCAGCGCTCTGTGGGCGAGACGCGGTACGGTCGCTGGCGCAAGGGGGCGTGCATACCTGCGTCAATTTCGTGAGACGGCAAAAGCACGTGGGAAAGGTCAAAAGGCGTGCTGAAGCATTGGAGAAGTGTCAGTAGCTGGTCACGTTGGGTGGGCGGAAAGTCGGCAGCGATGGCGCGATGAAACGTCGACGGGAAGCGGATCGGGTGTGGTCCCACAACAGTCCAGGGCAGCAATCTCTGGACCGGCACAGTGATCGGAGAACTCGTAGGCAAGAGCAGGGTCCAGTTCTTCGACACGACCGAGGCATTCGCAGCAAAGAACAGACGACGGGCAAGCAAAAGGGTTTGAGACATAGATGGCACAATGACCATCGTAAATCGTGAGAACGGTGAAAGGAATCAGAAAACGCTGATGGCGGGTGGCAGCTGCGGTGGGTGTGAAGAGAACAGGGCTGCTGAAGGCAGAGTCAGGTCGGAGCAGAACGAGAGCAGAAGAGAAGGGTTGTATGACGGTGTCGGCAGCTACGAGGAGCTTAGCGGTGCCCACATAAAGGTCGCACAAGGAAACGTTACACATGGAAGATAGCGCAAGTTCAGCACGGACACAATCACTGCATGGTTGATTGAAAGGAAGTCGCAGCCCAGGATGACATCGTAAGAGCCCTCACTCAGCACAGCAAACTCGATGGCATATGCTACGTCGTTGATAGAAACGCGTACTTTGCAGGCTGCGATGGGGTGGATGCGCTGCGAGCTCGCCGTAGGGAGCGAGAAGTCAGTCAGGGGCTTCGTCGCCTTGAGAATTTTTCGGCGAAGAGAGTCACTAATCACAGAACAGGGATACCTTCGACAAACATCTGAATCACGTTAGGGCGAGGAAACGGAGGACTAAACGAGTTCGCAAAAGACGCAGCTCTTGCCTCCTGAACTACGGTATTTAGTTTTCCTCTGGGAGGGGATCCGGTCGCCGAAGAATTGGGGGAATTGAACGGCGGCGAGGGGAAGGCGAGCGGCGAGTCGGATAGGGGGGGGGGGGGGGGGGGGGAGTTGCATAGACGAGCCAGAAGAGCCACTGGACAAGGGCGGCTGGCGATCGTATTCGTACGGGCGCACATCATCCCCAGAACGAGGCAAGCGCTGACGGGAGAGACGGGCGACGTGGCCTGGAAGCCCACAAGCGTTGCAGATGGGCCGATTAACGGCTGTGCGCTAAGGGTTCGTAGGGTGCCGTCGTGTGCGAGGAAACGAGGCTGGCGGAGGTGGCATGGACAGAGGTGGAGCGTAATAGGCAGGACTGCTGCGGTAAGTGGGAGGGGAAAGAGAGCGCGGTGTTAGGGTGAAGGCTTCAGCATAGGTGAGTGGTGCTGCGACAGGACGAAGCGGGGGGCTCGATGGCAGGACTGCAGCGACCTGCTCCAGAACTACACGGCGGATAGTCGGCGCAAGGGAGGGCGCTATGTCGGAAGTAGTGCAGACAGGGTCTTGAACGTGATGCAGAAGGGAGAGCTGGCGGGTGACTTCCTTGGGTATGAAATCTTTGACGCGCACCATGAACATAGATTGCTCCGAAGACGAGGGACCAAGTGCCAAGCCAGCAAGACTGTCGGTAGGCGCACCATACTGCCACGCAGAAGGGCATTGCTTGCGAACCTCGTCAAAGCTTTGGCACAGTTCGATGACGGTACTGACGGAGGTGGAGTTCTTCGCCAGGAGCATTTGAAAAGCGTCATCGGCGATCCCTTCAAGAATTTGGTTAACTTTGTCTGTCTCGGACATCGAAGGGTTGGCAAGCTTGCATAAATCCACGATATTTTCGATATACCTCGTGCGTATCGGCCGGTAGCTGAGCTGGAGCACGGAGTCGTTGCTCGGCGCGGAGTTTCCGCACTGCGGGACGGCCGAAAACGTCGGCGAAGCTCGTCTTAAATAAGGACCAGGTGGGAAGGTCGGCTTCATGGTTACAAAACTATAGATTGGCAACATCTGTGAGGTAGAAGAGGATGTTGCTCAACTTGACGGAATCGTCCCATCGATTGTAAGTGCTGACGCGCTCGTGTGAGGCCAGTCAGTCGTCGAAGTCATGGTCGTCCCTACCACTGAATGGAGAAGGGTCGCGCTGGCGTTACAACCTGGAACCGAGGACAGTGGCAGGGATGGGCGCCGTTTGCTGAGTTGGAGCGTCTGGAATTGTGTGCGGGGCGAGCAAAGTTCCGCTCCGAAGTTCCAGGTTGAGGACCGGGACGTGGATCGAGGCACCTCCACCAAGTGTAAAGGTGCGTCTTCGAAGCGCAGGTCGGTGGACGTTGAGTGAAGAGCGTCAGGACTAGCACACTCCCAGGAGTCGTTGTTGCTGTTGTTGTTGTTGTAGCCTTTGACAGAATGGCACATACCCACTCTGGGGGATCGGCCAAGAATCGCGAGGTAAAGGTTTGGTATTCACCTGTACGTAGTAAAGGCAGAAGGAAAGCACACGGGAGAGGAACACCGGGGGAGTCTACCACAAGAAGTGCACGGAGAGGATGAAAGTCACTCAGGGTCCAACACTGCGCTTAGTCGACCTCTTCGTCCCACCGCTTGAGCGGGTGCCGGTTGTTCCCACTACACAGTAATTACGTGCGCTACGAGACCAAGGCCAATAACTAGCCAGCGCTTTTAGGTCGTATCATTTCTTGGAGACATGACCGATTATTACACTGCATAACAAGGTTCAGATTATCTGTCGTACCCCAAGGAATCATCAACCTCGAATTTCACTTTTCAGGGCACATACACTTTTCAGGGCATGTTTCTAGTTGCCCACGAAAATTCTACACTTGATAGAGAGAACAGCAGATAACTGTAGCCGTACTTGCCATGCAAGATTAGTGCTATGTTCCCTCTGGCCGCCTGGCCTCACAACTCTGACGGCGAGCTGGTCTGACATTACGTTTCAACCGCGCCACGGAAGAAGGACAAAGAGTAGGGCACGGCACAACGCCGTGAATTATGTTCCCTCTTGGTCCATGTGCCGTCGCACTAATTCAGCATTGCGCAGCCTTGTGCCCAGGCGCCGAGTTGCGGGTGCGGAGGTTGTCAGATCGAATCCAAAGGATTTTTTCAGATCTTTTTTTACGGCGTTAGCCGTTATACAGAGCCCACCCCGAACCGCCGCGTGATGAATCTCTTCCAAGGTCATCGATGGAAGTGGCCAGGGAGAAAAAGACGAGCCAAGGAATGGAGAGATGGCGACGGAAGGAAAAAGGGTAGTAGGGGGAGAAAACAGAGGAAAGATGTTAGCAACAGAGAGGTTGAAAGAAGAGATAAACGCAGAGATGCCGCCTACCGCTGGCTATGGGAAGCGCAAGGGCCACGTGTGCCGGTGTAATTCATTCTTTCTCTTTCCTACCCAGAGGCTGCGGCTCGGAAGCCAAGTGCTTGGTGCGAGAGAGCTCACACAAGATTCCCTCCCGGAGGGTGCGGGGCGGGGGGGAAGGGAGGGAATAATAACAAATCGAAAAACCAACGTGCGTGAATGTGGCAGCAGCCGCCCATACAGTTTTACTAGTCCTCTGAAGACAAAGATAAAAAATATAAATGAAAATGAGGGGAAGTCTGGACCAGCAGAGATTTCCTGGCCTTAAATCCGACACAAAATTAAAGGATGCTCGCCGAGCTCATGCCCGCAAGGGTCGCAAGGCTCCCCATCGAAAAGACCAAGTTGTGGTCTTCCAAGAGTGATAAATCGATCGGCGGCGTAGCCATGCCAAAGAATGGCCGGTGACGAAGACCTCGCAAAAGCGAATGCGGTGCCGGCTACAACTCGTAGGGGAGAATCTTCTGCTTCCGAGACTGCAATCTCGGAGGAGGTTCGTTCTAGGAGGGTCGCGCTGGAGCAAGAGCGTAGGAAACGTCAGTGCGAAGGAGCCGCCGCCGCCCAGCCGCCAGATCATGGCGATTGTTCAGCGGTGCCCTTGCCTAGTTTAGACAATTTTTTTTTTCATTTCATTTGCGCAAAAGAAAATTTTCACCTGTTATTTCTAGCTTGGATTTTTAGTTCTAAAGTACTACCTCACGAGGTGGAACCGGCTCACCGAGTTTGTGCGAAGATTGTCTACCTTGGCCGAATCATTAATAAATAAATAAAATATATATTGCCGCAACTGGGATTCCAACCAGCGGCGGTGCGAACAGACCACCTTCGCTGGCCACTATGCAGAAAAATCGATGTCATTGCATGTTTAGGGCACGGTATCGTTTCTCCAACTCTAGTTTTACCGTCTGTATAGCCGATAGATCGGAGTCGCGTAAAACGGGTGATTTTGGTAGTCGTCGGGGAGAGGATGTGCTCCTCACTTTTCATATGTAGCTCCACAGTATCCGTATTATTTGACCTCAGATTTCCTTCGGTCTCTAACAACTAACACGCATTGTTCTCTCATGCGCAGTGCTTTCCTGATGTCGGAGAGTGGTACCAGATATACAGAAACTACTACTCCGACCCTGACTTCGGAGGAGCCTCGAAATGCGTCAAGTTTTACAGATTCGGCACATACGAGAACTTCTCCACACCGATGGCCTTCAGCTACGGAACCACTGAGACCAGAGTAATATTGTAAGCAAAACCAAAGAATGCTTTGACAAACCTCCACATTTTTCAGAAAAGGCACGGTAAACTTATCAACATGGGTCTCACTGATAAAATTACGCAAATCCAAAGAACACATTTTTACGAAATGTTTTTTTTTCCTGCATTCCATTGCTGCGCACTAAACTCGTGCCATGGAGCGGACGGAGCACGGATATCTTGTGTATTCGCTATGCCCCGCTCTACGCGGCACCTCCTGTAGGAGAGGACATTCCATGTCAGACACAATTGTCGGTCTACGCCTAACTCGAAGGCATTCGAATGTTGAAGAGGAGACAACTGCCACTGTAGCGGAATATGTAGCGCACACCATGCGTAAAGCGCAGGTTGTAGGTTTGTATCCATCGGCGAAATCAAGTTATGTTGTGTTCTATTTCCCGCAGCTTTTCTTTTGTCTAAAATGGTCACGCAAATAAGTTCCTCCCCCAGTTAATTCTTCCAAAAAGTCACATTCCTCTATACCTTTCTTGGTTCTATTCACTGTAGTCTCCTTTACTGTGTATACGCATATGTTGGCAGGATTTGACCGAACTGGACCGAACCGCGCAGAAATAACTGAACCACGCATCCGGATAACGCAAACGTTTGTTCGCGACTGCATATCTTGACAAACATTCCGAATGTATACGTGAACTCCATAAAGAAGAGAAGCACTTTGAATACGGAATGTATTTTCATGAGTGTATGCCGTCCAAAAATTACTGTCGCTAAAGTATTGATGCAAACTCGCACTGTGCTTAATCTGGTCATGCGCTTTGACGGGCGCTGTAGCTTTAATAACACGATTTCGAAGCCAGCGGTTCTAGCTCCCTTGGCTACCACACCATGGCGCATGGTTTTGAACAATAAAAATCAGAGCTTTGACATCATCCGCGACGTAAGAAAGAGAGAGAATGACCATTTGGCTCAGAACAGAACATGTTAAGTCGCTGCTTAGCGGCACTGCTAATTCCTGGTAATGAGAGCCCGCAGTGCTAATTTCCAGCATCCCCACTACAGGGGAACCTTTCATCTTGCTCGGATCAAAATCTGATCGTCGGTGCACTGAACAGCAACCTATTGTAAAAGCTGCTGAGGCCGGGCACCAGGTTTCCGAAAATATCCGGGAAAAAAGGCGCAACGAATTAATGGGACTAAACATTCATAACAAATCATCTGTCACACACAAAGAAAGCGCTAAACCCAACCGCGACTGAACTTGTAAAACGACTTCGTCTAAGCGGTGATTAACAGTGAGTCGCATATTTTTCAGGTCTGGTAAATATACCTTGTCCTCCACGCCTTGCTATAGGGGCAGAAACTTATTCAAGTTCGTTCCAGATGAAAGTAAGTACTGAATGCAAATGATGCATTATCTTCTTTGTAACAGTCTAAACTCTTTTCTAGGCTAGCTCTTATCAAATTAAGAAGCATTAATAGCAGTTCTGACGCTGATCTTTAATCAAGTAATATTCCGAAGCGTGTCTCTGCGGTGTTTACAACCGTAAGCACAATAAATAATTGCGATCATACCTTGAAATTTTGAACGGCTCTTGAAAAATGCATGCACATCTCGTCATATTACCATCTTCATCGTTCGCCATATTTGTAATGGCACCTTGAGTGCCAAGGTGTTGGCTCCCTGAGCCCCCATACCGAACCTTTCATCCGAACTACGGTTATAGGTTGCAAGGGAAAAGCAGAAAAAGGAAACGGTGGCGGTCGAGGTCTCGTTCATGGTGAAACCCCAGCTTGTTGAAACTCCCGCCGACGCATGCGGAATTTAGGACATTCGTGTCTGCATAAGGGTGCAGTAAACATGGCACAATAAAACCTTTAGTTCTCACCTCTCCCTCTCGTTATAAAAGAAGAAACTCAAATCCCAGAATCGACCCCACCAGTGTACCTAGACATTTTTTAAAGAATGAAGTGCGCTTTGGGCTCCCATTCTATGCAGTCTTAGTCGAACATCGTCCTGATATTCCGGCGAAGCAGATGCCGACACCTTCGCTGAAACTCACGAATCAAAAGCAGACATTCACGTCTGAATGGATTCCTGCAAAAAACGAAGTTCCCTTCGTTTCGAGCGAGTCCGACACAACGCTGCGGTCAGGAAGCCGCAGCCTTCTTCGAACCCTCAGAACACTCGGCCGTCGCCATCACAACGCTGCCGTCGAGAATGCATTACATTTGACCACTCCACTTTCACTTGGCGATGAGCCACTCTTTTACTGCAAGCTTCGAGCTATCTTGACGACTTTGGCATCGTTCAGTCATTCTAGGCATATTTTAGACAACTCTCAATACATTAGCCTATATTTTTCCCTTGTGTTTTAGGTATTAACTTTCAATACACTTATTAAGATAATTAATTTTCTTTAGACAATATGTCCTCAGTCGTCGCTGCACCATTCAACCACAAATACTACTGCGGATAACTACTCCTGCGATTATGATCCTATATTTGATCATAATAATGCGATTATGACCCTATATGAGCCTATATTTTTGCTTGTGTTTTAGGCATTAACTTTCAATAACACTTATTAAGATAATTAATTTTCTTTAGACAATATGTCGTCAGTCAGTGGCTCAGTGCCTATGGCTTTCGGCTGCTCGGCATTGAGTGAATGGTGCGATTAGGGGAATTCTCATCGCGACCGCCGCAGTGGCCAAAGCATTCGGCTGCTCACGGCAACTGCGAGGGTGTGATTAAGGTGCAGGAAAAGCATTTATTCATGGCCAGTACCAGTGCTCAGTTAAAAATAACACCTGCGCTTTGTGAATGCTGGTTTAGGAGGTTCGACGTCCTAAAGCAACTCAGGCTATCAGGGAAGACGTACGGGTGGGCTGCGGATAATTTTGACCAACTGGGGTTATTGAACTCGCTCGGACATCACACAGTACGCGCGCACCGAGCATTTTGCCTCCATAGAAATGCGTCCGCCGCGGCCGGGATCGAACCCGCGCCTTTCGGGTGAGCAGCCGAGCTGAATAACCATTGAGCCTACGCGTGGCTGCCTTGTGATTTTTTGGTCGTCCGTCAACTGCAGATAAAACCGAGCACTCCAGGATGAAGGGAGAGGGTAAAGGAACTATAGCGAGCTAATGGTAGCTTAACAGGAGATCCCATAAAAGCGCATGCAATCTGCAAAGGCATCCCTCTTCTCTTTGAACTACTTCCCCTTCATCATCTTGCAAGGCCTCCCGAGTAGCATTGTATTTTACATTCTTCTCCTCGCGGACGCACCTGGGTGTATTCAGTTTTTGCGGCCAGAAAAAAATATCTCTGATACGACGGCTACCGGGATCCGGGTAGGTTAGCGTTAAATTTTTCCCTACATAACGGAAGTTACTTTTACGGTCCCCATGAATTAAGGTATAGATGTAAAACGGAACTTTAACGCTGTAGGTATTTCCAAGCACAGAACACATTGGTGTCGCAAAAGGGTGCTTTCCGCAGCACAGTTGAGTAGTAAAAAGTGTGTCAACTCACGAGCCTAAGCACCTCTAGTGACGACGTGCCGCAAAGAGCATGCAATTTCGTAAACTGGATGTGGCAAACATCGCACACTGTGCTCTTCCCGCATCCCGCAGCATGGACGCGGAGAAATATTTCTTAAGCCGTTGATAGCTGTTAGTGTCTCAAGACCTAATTACATGATGCGTGCTGACGAATGCCCCCTGAAACTGCAATGGTACGGGGCTATCTATCCGTGGGTCTCTACACTGTCCGCCATCAAAACAACGTTCCCAAACAGAAACTATGGCTTTGTTAATCGGAAACAAAGCTATTAGTTATGTTCTGGTTAAATTAACGTTGCGCGTACGGGCATCCAAGGGAGCCTACGGGCTTTGCCAGAAAAATGTCCTTATAACAGTCAGCAAACAACAACGTATACTCGCTCTGAGACCCAAAACTCCGCGCCCTTCTGGAAATTTTCCCGGTCTCCAGGACAGAATACAGCGAACAGTCTTACTCTGCCTCTTACAAAATGACCTCCAACAACCGCCGCCAGTGGCCGGAGGATTACAACCCAACCCCATTTACAGTCGAGCCGCAGAAGGCCCAGGGAACTACTTTTGAACAAGTTACCAATCGAAAATTTGCTTCCTGCCCAGCGACCTCCCCAACCAAAGCATACTTTATCTCCTGGGCCATTCCTGTCAGGAATGTCCGGTGGAAGAATACCCCTACGCCACATGAGCGTGTTGGCTTTGTCGACAAGCCGCATAGTTACCGCAATAGTTCCTACGCACCACGCATTTTATCCCAAAAACTTTTCAATTCAATTCAAGTTTATTTGCATCTATACATGTACAGATGACGGGAGTGCAGACAAAAAGCCAAATGGATTTGGCTTGACGGGGTCTGTACCCCCTACAGAAATGGCACTATGCACAATAAAGAGAACGCAAAGATACAATAATGGATAAACGAAAAAAAAGTATTAGTGAACATTCTATAACATTCTATGCTATAACAGAAATACATACGGCGAAAAAAAAATCAATGATAGAATGCTGAAAGGATTTAAAAAGCAGAAAGCATAAAGCATAAAATTATACAAATAAAATAGCTTTGAAATTCACAAACATAAATAATATGTTACTAACAAGCAAAGAAAATTGGTTAGACATTCATGGCGTCAGTGTATACTACAGCAAAGCAAACAAAACAAAAAAACGAATCCACAATGAGCCCATAAAAGGAGAGCTACGTTGTTATTAAGTTTCTAATGAGTTTAACAAAGATGGCAGTGTGTGGCGTAACATTTGTTGACCGTAGTTAGTGCGCGTTTTAGGAACGTACCATGTTTCTCTGTGACGTGTGTTGTAAATGTTAGAACTCATTGTCAATAGAGATAAATGCTCGAAGAATTTGGTGTTCTGTTTTTTCGCAGTAGTGAAACGCTTGAGTAAAATACTACGATATATGGAGGTGACCGGCTGTAAGTTAAGGGCACTGAAAAGAGGCTGCGTATGAGCGTCATATGAGGAATTAGCGATAGCGCGCACTGCTTTCTTCTGCAAAAGATAAAGCTTTGTGATGTTAGACATCGTGGTGTTTCCCCACACTAAATGGCAGTAATTCAGATGGGACAGGAAGAGACAGTTGTAAAGCAGCTTTTTCACGCTCAAGGGAAGAAAAAATCGAAGTTTCGTTAGTATTCCCACAACACGAGCGATTTTGTTAGCAACTGAGTCTGTACAAAGATTCCAAAGTAAGTTCTCTTGAAATACGACCCCGAGGCACTTAATGGATGGCACAATGTTGATAACCGAGGAACCCATTTGCAAATGGCCGTCAATGTGGACATTTTTGTTTTTAGGTTGAAAAAGTACAGCCTTTGTCTTGCTTTTATTTATAGACAGTGAATTCAATGAACTCCATCGATTGAGTTCGCTTAAAGCAGCGTTCGCAAGAGCCAACAGGTCCCTTGCACAACCAGATGTAAAAAACAGACTAGTGTCGTCAGCGTATATGATGAATTGGGCAGTGGTGTCAATATTTATTATGTCGTTAATGTAAATATTAAATAACAAAGGTCCAAGAATGCTTCCTTGAGGTACACCAGAATGAATGGGTAAGTTATCTGAAAGACAGTTATTTATTGAAACCCTCTGACACCTGAACTGCAGATAGCTTTTGATTAAGCTAAGGAATGGGCCCCTGAAACCATAAATTTCAAGTTTTGTTAGCAGTGTGGTGTGATTAATTGTGTCAAAGGCCTTTGAAAAATCGATGAAAATGCCTAGTGTCACAAAATTTTGCTCAAATGCTTGTAATATTAGTTCCTTTTGTGTTAGTAGAGCTAACTCTGTCGAACGACCCTTTCGGAAACCGAACTGACAGTCAGTAAGGATATTGTGTTTTTCGCAGAAAGCGGTCATTCTGAGTGTTATTAATTTTTCTAGGCATTTTGAAAATACAGGTAAAATGGATATTGGTCTGTAGTTAGACATGTTGTTTCTATCACCGGCTTTGAAGAGCACTGTAACCCTTGCGAGTTGCATGCGCTTAGGAAATATACTGTTTACAAAGCACAAATTATACACATGCTCAAGAACTGGACATATCAGATCTAAAACGTGTTTTACGGGGCGTATTTGCAGGTCATCAATATCGCAGCTTTTACTGTTTCGCAGAGCGGAGAACGTGAGACAAATTTCTTCGGCGCTAGTTGGATGCAGAAAAGCACTATCGCAAGTTTTGGAATTGACGTACTCTGCGGAGCGAGGATCGTGCAAACTATTCACTAGGGACACAAAATAATTATTAAAAGCGTTTGCTAAATGCGCGCCTGATGAAAGTTCCCCATTAATGATCAATTCTCGTACGCCCTCTGGATGCTGACGTCCAATGTTAAGCACTGCGCTAAGGTTTCTCCACGTGATGTCCGTCCGCTTTACAGCTTCAGGATCAAACAGCCTATGAAGGTAATCTTTCTTAGCTTGTCTGAGGGTTGCAGTTAACTTATTCCGAAATTTCTTAAATTCGGATAGATGGCACGTGTCTCTTGTGTCCAAAAAACGTTTGAATAGAGCATCTTTTTGCTTGATTAGTTTCAGAAGTGCACTGGTTATCCAAGGTTTTCTAGCTTTTCTAGGCTTCAGTGTTTTAGGGTGAAAAGATTCCGAGTAAGCCTTTTTGAAAAGACACAGAAATGACTCGTACGCGGCGTCTGCGTCAGACTGATTGTACACGTCGAGCCAATTTATTTTTGATATTCTTGTATGGAAATCCTCGAGTGTAGCTGGATTAATATCTTGGATAGTGATTGGGGGACACTGCTTTGGCTCTTTACTCGAGACATACGATTCCAAGAGAAGAAATACTGGCAAATGATCGCTAATATGAGCGCTTATTACTCCGGAGTTAATAGTTCGAGATTCAGTGTTTATAATGAAAACATCAAGCAAACTTTCACAGTCCTTGCTAATGCGAGTTGGAGCAGTAATTGTGTTGAAACATGCATTAGCTTCTAAAAGTCGAGTGAAATCAGTACTCAGCTGCGTTTCGTTCAACATGTTAATATTTATATCGCCGCCCAAGACGAGTTCGTACCTGTTTTCATTTATCCAGGATAAGAAGTTTTCCATAAATGTGAAAAAGTTTGCAACGTTCCCGCCTGGAGGGCGATATAAAACAGAAAATATGCTTTTGTTGTGAACGACAGTCAAGATTTCAAAGTCCGCTGTAACCGCCGTAAACTCGTCGATTTTTTCACACTGAAAATTCTCCCTGGCCATGAAAAGTACGCCTCCACCGTTCCTGACTGAGCGATTTAAGTAGTGTCTTGTGTAACCTGGGATCTGTATAACTTCGTGGTCGTGTCGGTACCATGTTTCACAAAGCATAATAACATCAAATGAAAAGCCAAAACATGAAAACAAGGCACACAGCTCATCAGACTTATTGCGCGCTGATTGAGTGTTCAACAGGAAGAAAGATGTGCATGGCTTTTCATGATAAATTTTAGTCACATCCGCAGGGTTCACCGATTTGCCAGCCATTGACGGGAATGGCTGTTGGCAAATTGCTCGGAATCCTAGTTCCTCACTTCATCTTATCGATGTCCGCAACGCAAGATATGCGCAGCACATTCGACGTGTCTGTCTTGCGCGCGAAAATTTTGCCGCCCTTTGTCCACGCGTACTTCCATTCTTTTGATTTCTTTCGCTCCACAACTTGTCCAAGAAGTTTCTTCAAGGCGGGGCAAAGGTGCTCATTAATAAATACCGGGGGAGAACTGGAACCATCAGCACTCTGGTAACCAAAATCAGAGGTATAAATTCGATTTTTCCTGGCCTTTTCAATCACCGCTTCCCGTTTCGCACGAGAGCGGAACTGCACGACAATGTTAGGGCATCCTTTGTCTTTCCTTGGCACACGATGACACATTTCTACATCGGAATCAGAAATGGGTTCGCTTATGACGTCTCCTAGTTTGCTCAAGATTGAAGGTACGTTCTCGTCGTCGCTGACCGGAACGCCTTTAATCTCAATGTTCCGGTTCCTCGAGTACTGTTCTTGGTTTGTCACCCGGTCTTCAAGATCAGATAGTTGTTGTTTCAGTCCTGTGCATTCCTGTGATAGCTCGGCATTTTCTTTCTTTAGCGCTGAGTTTTGCTTTTCTAGTTTTGCGCAGCGCTAAGCCATAGCGTCAAACTGTTCACTAAAGAAATCAACGGATTTTTTCAGTTCTTTATATTCCTTTCGAAGCTCTTTCTCTAGTGCACTGCGCATATCTCGCATTTCCTGTTTAAAATCTTTCAACAGCTTTGTCACTTCAGTAGGCATTTCAAATTAGCAGTTCAGCAAACACGTACAAGAGCTTGGCAGCAGCGGCCGCCGAACCCTGTGTCTGTTCTTGGTGAGCATCGTTCATGCGTTAGACAAGCGCTGTACAAACTGGAAAGCCAGTCTCATCAATACGCGCCTTCTCAAAAGGGAGAATTGGTGGGGGCAGTTGGTTCATGGTACATGTGGAAAACACGCGAAACACGGGACAGAGAAAATAAAACACACAAAGCGCTTCTCATCCCTACCACTTGGAGCGTAGTCGTTGATTGTAGTTTTCTGTCGGTCTGTTTAGTTAGTTTAACTGCTTGTGAACTCAGTTCTTGACCCTTACTAATTTTTGCGCGTGCGAAGAAACTACTTTCGTTATCTGCACCAAAGAGGCTTTGCCATGAGTCATTCGCATGTCAGAAAACATGAAAAACTAATTGCGCAAAGGCCGCTACGAATCAGGCAACATATCCCGCTAGTGCCGTTCAGTCGCACGATATTTGCTTAGGTCCTAACGTAGCCTGGAAGCTGCACAGCGTTTTTCTAACGCTTTCTGCTGCCACTGAAGCAACGCATTGTTTTCATGTTCTTCCACACGTCGCCCAGCTTCGGGAGTTGCTCAGGAGGAGTGGAGCGTGATTTATACGGACTGTGACACGTGTTTCATCGCCCGTCACCGCTATGCTGATAACGGTGAGTGCAAGCAATATTACCGCGCATTCCAACAGGCGATCCAAAGCAGAGCCCTATGGACACTTACGGACAGCGCTTAATCCAATATGACCACGCAAAAGGATGGAATAAAGTGCCACTTTATACCGAAATGGCCAGCCACTTCTTGTTCCCAGTTAAGCATTTCCCCTTTTAGAAGATTTAGGGCTATCTGTTAGTTGATCTTTTATATAGCGCCTCCTGAGTGTTCACCGCCATTGTTTTGTTGACTGATCATGTATAGCCGGGTCAATATCCCAAATTGCGTACAGTGCCACACTCCAGAGACTATTGGACACCTTTGCGAGTGCCCGAACTATACTGCTGCAAGAAGAACATTGGAGGCGACCGTGAAACAACTGGACTCTCGCCGTCTCTCTGAGGAAACTCTTCTGGGCGCCAGGACGAGACGTTCTGATTGGTGGCGTGTGAGAAAGGCCCTGCTCAACTTTTTGTGTGAAACAGGCCTGGATACTCGTCTGTGACTGCCTGTGCACAACCTACATAATTAATGACATGTGTCGGTGTTTGTGTTGCAGACACCAGTTTTATGAGTTTTATGTGCGTCTACTAACCGCGATGCGAGTTCCAGCCAGTGTGGTGTGTGTGCGTGTGTGTGTGTGTAGACATCACCCGTGAAACTCATTGTATTATTCCATCATCAGCCTTCATTCGCACTTTCCTCTTCCTGCTCTTCCCTTTCCCCTGTGTGGAGTAGCAGGCCAGGGCCATGTTACCACCGGCCGACCTCTCCACCTTTCCCTCATTAAAATTCCTTTCTCTCTCTCTCATGTATAGCCGAGCTTTATGTATACTCTGTTGCCGAAATAACGAGTGTGTACAATGGACCTGTTCTAGCTTCTTCTATTGACCCGGCAGATTTTGCAAATGTTTTTTTTTTATTCGGCTTGAAGGAATAAATAAAAACAATATAGCCCTGCGTCCTAGCGTGGAATTTATGGCATCAGCCGCAAGACATTACTTGTTGAGCCACCTTCCGCGGTTTGCAGATTTCAAAGTGGAGAGAGAGAGAGAAAACCCCCATCACACTGAAGGGAGAGGAAAAGTACTAGAAGGAAGAGAGGATTGCAAGGCGACGATGGCTAAATAAGATTTCGCTGATCCGCTTAGCACGGTTATGCCTTCTTTCACAGTTGACGATGTAGATTCCACAGCCAAATGCAGGGCACAAATGGCTAAAACAAATCTCTTTCGCTGATTAGTGCGCTAAACTGTTAACCTTAGCACTTCTAATTTTTTGCTGAGTCGGCGGTGGCGAATAGGCATCCAAATCCACTCTCGTGCACCTGGATTGTATTCTGTGTGGCGTCGACGTAGACTTCGGCGTCCTGCGTCGGTGCGCGGTTGGTCGTTAATGCGTTGGCGGGTCAGCCGACAGACGTCTACAGCGCGCTGCAGGTTGGCAGCGACGTCAAGGTTGTCTTCGTTATTGATGTTCGGTAGCTTAACATCGAGAGTGGTCGTCGCCGCTCTGCCCTGAACGAGCCTAAAAGCTTCGTCTGGGTCGTCTACCGCACTGTGACGTTGTAAGCGAAGACGAAGAAAGGTGCAATGGTGTCCAATGTCCCGTGTTCTGCGTCAGCATAGATGGCAAGCATGTGTGCGATGATCTTCAAGCGCTCTGTAAGGCCATTAATCTGCAGATGGTACGCAGACGTCATCCGGTTACTTGTCTGCCTATAGTTCTAAATGGCTTCCCTCGTTTCCGCCGTGAACGCTGGTCTTGTGTTCATGGAGAGAACTTTGGGGGTGCCGTGTTGCAGGGGGATGCATTTAAGGAAAAATTTCGCCACTTGTGCTGTTCCGCCGTCCAGCACAGCTTTTGCTCCGGTGCAGCGGGTCAGGTAGCCTGTCGCCACGATGATCTACTTTTTTCTACAGGTTGCCTTCGGGAAATGGCCTAGGAGGTCTATGCCGACCAGCTGAAAGAGCCTTGATGGGGATCCATTAGGATCCGGGAATTCTGCTGGTCGTGTCGGTGGCCTCTTTTGTCGGGGGCAACCTCGACAGGTTTTCACATACCACGCGACAACGGTATATAAGTGGGGCCAAAATTATTTTTCCTGAATTTGGCGGAGGGTGCTAGACAAGCCGGGTTGTCCAAGTGTCGGCTCGTAGTGTGAAGCCTGCAGGATTTCTCCGCAAAGGTTTGCAAGTATGTATAGAAGGTAAGCGCATTTTTGCGGTGCGAAGTAATTCTTCACGATAACCGTGTTACTTACGCAGCAGAAAAAAAATCCGCGTTGGAACGATGATGGAGGTGTAGACGCCTTGCCTTCCAAGGATTCGATGAGGCTTTGGAGTTCGTAGTCCTTGCGTTTCTGCTGCACGAAAGTGCTGGCGCGGACAGATACAAATAAGTTGTCGTACTCGTCGTCCTTTAGGCGTCCCTCGACGAGGGGTCATGATATTCAATCGGCGTCAAAGAGCTTGAGTCCAGACTTGTAAACGACGGTGATGTCACACTCTCGAAGTCGTAAGCTCCAGTGAGTGAGTCGGTCCGAGGGGTCATTTAGGTTAGCAGGCCAGAACAACGCGTGATGGTCACTTAAAACCTTTAATGGCCTTCTGTAGAGGCAGGGGGTGTTATCAATGTGCCCCAGATGGTCGCAAGGAACTCCTTTTCATTCTTGAATAGTTGACCTTTGCGATGACACACTCAATGCCGTTCTTTGGACGCACGCAGAGTCGAGGTCCAAACTGCTTTCGTCGGTATGGACATCAGTTGCGAAGTCTTCACTGAAGTAGACAACGACTGACGGCTTTTACAAACAGAGTTGAAATCCTCTGAAAGCTTCAGGCTGTGGCGTTTCCCATTAGAACGGAACGTTTGCTTTCGTCAAACGCGTCGCGGCTTCGTCCGTGAGGCACTCTTTACATAACGCCGATATAATGGTCATAATCTAAGAAACGTGAGGACAACTCCCTTGCCAGCAAGCTGTGGAAAGCTCACAATAGAAGTCTTTGCTGTATCAGGTAGCACTCTCATCTTGCTGACAGCTCCTCGCAGGTGAACAGCAGTTTTCTGGCATTAAGCAAGTCAAGTAACCACCTTAGATGTTCCTCTAAGTCTACTAAGAATACGACGACGTCATCGAGATAAACGAGGCAATTTTGCGACTTGAGACCAGATAGCACAGTGTTCACGACTCCTTGAAACGTTGCCGGTGTGGTGAAGAATTCAAACGGCATGACCTCGAACTCGAAGAGTCCGTGTGGCGTTATGAAGGCTGTCTTCTCGAGGTCTCTTTCGCCTACTTCAATCGGCCTGTACCCGCCGTTTAGTTTTATCGGCAAGAAGTTACTTGGCCTTGCGCAGTCGAGCCAGTGTGTCGCCGATGCGGAAGAGGGGGTAGACATCCTTCTTGGCTATCTGGTTTGAGCGAGGGTTATTGACGCAGAAACGATGTTTACCATTCTCTAGACAAGAGGAACTGGCGACGCTCAGAGGCTTTTTGACTGCTTAATTATATCGTCACGTAAATGTGGTCGACTTAAACTCGGGTGACTTCGCGTTCTAGTGTCGACACTCGGCATGAGCTTGAACGAGAAGGCAGGGTGTATTCAACGGTGATTATTCGATGTTCAGCGACAGCTGTTTGTCTATCCGCAAAGACAACAAAAAAAGAGTCGCTTAGTGTCGGAGTAGACTGCATAGCTGGTCTTGTCTGCGCTGGGATACCGCCGGATTGATCTCGAAGGTGGCCGCCTCGTCTTGGCCAAGCAGGTCTCTTACTGGTGGGTCGGAGAGTGTCAATGCTTCCCGAATGTTAGCTATCTCGTCCACAATATCAATCGTCGTTTCTTTGGTGAGGCATCGTCATTATTCAATAAATTCGTCACCAGCACCTCAGCTTTCGACTCCGGAAATGGGCGATGCCTCTTGAGATTACAAATCCTCGGTCTAGAAGCAACCCTATGTTCCCACGGATGATGGCTTCAACGCTGGTGGCATCTTTTGTACCGAAGGTGACCGCGACGCTTGAGCGGGGTAGGACGTTCACTTGCTCATTCAGGATACTTAGCGACTTGATGCTCCAAGGTTATTTTCACAGACAGAGGTTATTTTCACAAACGTGGTGCACTTAGTCGGATGGAAAGTTTATCGCTGGATGCTCAGTCAGCAGGTTTAAGCCTAGTATCATGTTTTGAAGGCTGCAGGGCCAGTATGTCCGCTGACCGTTACTCGTGCGGTGCACCGCCCAGACAGTTAAACAAGGTGTATTTGCAGTCCAAATGGTTGAGCCATTCTTCTGGGTCACCGCCAAGGAACCGTGGAATGTTGGAAGTGCACTGGGGTGTTGGAAAATTTCTGCGGCAGGCGTCGCAGCACCGAAGCTTTAAACTGAGCGCGGCCAGAGCGGCGGTAGTTCCGTTCCCTCAACGCCGCAGAGTTGTTCACTTCTTTTTGGGAGCAAGTCAGCCGAACAGAGAACTTGTTTTGAAATATTTTCGTGGTCTTCCTGACGTCGGGACTGCAGTAACCACCACGTGACATCTGGCAACATTCAGGCGTTGCTAAAATTTAATGTGTACAAATTTATGCCAGTAACTCTAAGTCCTCTTTACGCGACTCCCCTCGAGAAGAACTGTCCTCTGAACTATTCATGCGCCTTCGTGAGCAAGATAAAAATGTGTTTCGAGCACCACGTCGTCAAAGTAAAGTAACCTGTCAATTCGATTTGGTAATTATACCAAGTATGTAGTCTTCACCTTTCAATTACTTCATGATTTAAACATGCGTGATGTGGTCTGAATATGTAAGTCATGCTGCAGATATGTATCATAGCTTGCTCGTTTCTTTTATATGTATCGATTCCAGTTTACTACGCGTTTCATATTGAAGAAACATACTTTCTAGCAATTCTACGCTAGGAAGCCACGTCAAAATTTGATGTCTCTAGAATACAGTTGGGATGGAGAGAACTGTTAAGCAACTTTGAGGGGCTTGTTACTACACAGCGTATTCTTTGGTTATTTTAACACTGTAATCTTGTCTACGGAGGATGAAATGTTTACGACTTGATTCCCTGTTGCACGATCAGCGCACGTTGACTCTTTGCTCACACCGGCCGAATGGTTTCTCTGCCCAGGATACGGCTGCACCTACTGGCGCCGGGTGTCCACATTCCATGAGGAAGGAGACTGCTGCGAGTTTATTTACGAAGAGAACTGTGGCTCGTCACCCAAGTACCAAATCTACTACCCGTCGTGCGATCCGGGCCTGGGGATGCCTGGCGTGTAGGGGACTCGATCTGTGAGTGGATGTCGAAGCGTCCGCCATGCAGATTGCACTTGGTGGCGTCGCACGGCAAAGCCATGTGCTTCATTTGTACGCCATGATGGTGGCAATAAAGGTAAACGCTTTCGCTGTCACGTTATTTCGTCACACTGCGGCGACAGTGGGAAGGCACACGGGCGAAATCTTCCAAAGCAAAGCGTTCACTTGGTGAACATGTGCCTTGTTAAGAGAAAATAAAGATGGCGGAAATATTTATGCCCGCACTTGGCAGTTGGTGGATGAGAAACGTTTGCAAGCCATGGATCTGCCATATTCAAAGATGACTGGCAACTCCCCACATACGGTGCGAACGCCGTCGCGAGTGCTCCTTAACATCGTGGATATTGTCCGTATGTGATAAATGAGAGCTTTTGACTACAGAAGCCCAGCTTCTCTGATTTTTTTTAAATTGCACAGCGAGCGGGTACAGGAAGAGTACTATTTAATAATTTGTCGTAAGCCTTGCTGCAGAAACAACGTGATTCATGCTGCGATGAGCGAGCGACCAAAAAAATAAAATCACAGATGATGAATGCGATTCATGCGGTATAGTATGCCTTAGCAGTAGTACTCACCCCCGACAATAGCGGGCGGCGTAACCGAATCCAGCAATCGCAGTGCGCTACGCCGTACTCCCTTGCCCATCTCCGCACTCCTCAACGAAGGCTGGCAATCATGGTTTCCAACTCCCCATTCGTCGCTTTCCACTGACTCACTTTCCTTTCCTCTTCCTGTCGCCCATTCCCTCTGTCCACTTTGCCTCTTCTTCCCCGCGGCTTCGCTTGACGACAACGTCGGACACTTTTTGAGCGAATGCGGGTTGTTATACGAGCGCATTAAAAACAGAGAGAGAGAGAAGCGGCCGTGGCCAACAGTTTCTTTCATTCCAGTACGTATGCCTAATCTGTAAGAAGCGTGAAAAAAAGGGTGAAGTAGTAGGCGGGACACATTGTAGAAAGTGAAGGTGCCGTTAACCATTGTCGTGCCTTGGTCAAATGTTGAGCGGAAACCCCAAACATGGAGTAGATTTATAAAAAGGGAGTAATTATTCATTGCGATTAACCCATGCCCAGCCATACGGCTACAAAGGAAGGTTAGACAGCTTTCTGAGGAACTTTGCAGTTAAAAATTCGTCCTTGTCCGGAGTTCGAACCCAGGACCACAGCTTCACCGGAGCAGTCCCTCTACCATCTGAGCTAACCGGGACTCCAAGCCTATGGAAGGGCGAGAGCGAACTGATCAATAGATCGAAGTAGGAACAGTTGGTCAAATGTTTAGTGTGAAAGCGGTAATCACTCCCTTATTGTCGTGCCTTTTGGCCCGCCTCACAGAAGTACATAGTTAACAAGGAAGTCACCCGCTCCACCTGCCTTGAGGTCTCGTGGCATCTTTTTGGTGCACGACTGTAACACTGCACGCTGTTCGAACCGTCTTTTGGAACCCACCTACAGACTACTGCACGAAATATTTGTTCGCTACACGATCTCCAGCTTGCACGAAACCTAAGGTCTGCGCATGATTGTTTTTCCCGGGCTACATTAGCGCTTGGTTCTTCACCGAAGGTTAGCGCTTGCTCAGCCCAGATGAGTCCCTTGACAACGCACTTTGCCACAAAAG
This sequence comes from Amblyomma mixtum, assembly GCF_055824585.1. Classification (NCBI taxonomy): domain Eukaryota; kingdom Metazoa; phylum Arthropoda; class Arachnida; order Ixodida; family Ixodidae; genus Amblyomma; species Amblyomma mixtum. Next base: position 198,393,380 of record NC_143013.1, read on the forward strand.
AGGGGCAGACTTTATTAGATACCAAATGTAGACTCTTTATGGACTCTTGCGCCAAGCGGGCAAGAGCCAGCTGTTAACCGTAAGTAGCCGAGGCGAGCCGAGGTGATTAGTGCGTTAAAATGATGTTACCAACTTCGCGAGCCATCTAATGCACATAGATAAGATACATTTTATCTGTGTGGTGCCAGCACATAGATGATTCATGAACATGCAGATACTTGCAGATCACGATCAGGAATTTAGACCCGTCGCGTCTTTGAATCACTGAATTTCCGCAGAGCTCATCTGTTGGCACGTATCACCGGACACTAAGTTCAGGTATTTTATATTTTGGTATTTATAAGTTCTGGTTAGCCGGGTACCTCATATTTCAGTTTTTTGTGAGGCTGCCTTAAGTTCCGGCCAAGGAACATGGAAGCTTAGTTGAACTGCTGAGAGACAAAGAAAGACGCTTCAGGAATACTTTAGCTTGAATATCCGTCTGTCCACTAATAGGCCACCACTGCTTGCACAGACAAAATAAGAGCCGAACAGCCTTTTGAAACATTGCGCTATGACCAGCTTTCGTGGTTTTCATATTATGCAAAAACCAGCAGAGTAAGTTCAAATTCGCTGTGTGAGATATAGCTACAGACCAACAATATGCAGCTAGTCTTCATTTCTAGCTGCTTTACATGATGGGTAAAAGGAGATCTCAAGGATTAACACGTTACCAGATTACGTAAGAGAGTTTTCAGAACGTCAGGTTTGATCATCTGCTTTGTAGTCGTCGCCCAATTAAAGCGTGTAGAAAAAAATCATCATTCTGGACGAAATTGACAGTCAAAGTAACGCATCTACGATACATCTCTGTACGCACGACTGGGAACCGAGCTTTCGTCTCTGTTTCAACTGATAAATATTCCGTTCTTTTTTAAGCACACGCAGTCACCTGATCAGAACAGTTCGCACCGTTCCGCCGTCGGGTTCATCGGTGTGCCGGAGGCACATGCAAAGACGCTAGCAAATTCCGGCACGTGGCGGAGAATCTCGTTGCAGTCTGCTTCACCCGCGACGCGCGTCAGGGTGCCGGGGCACTTTGTGTAGCAGTACGCGACGAAGAACAGCTTCGCTCCGACGTAGCGCTCCAGTCCGGGAAGACGGCGCCGAGTGTTTTGCGAACGGCTGCGGTAGGCGTCCAGCAACGGCCCTGCAGCGATCGCATTCACTGCAGCCGTGTCCGGTGCACTTATTTCTCCTCCAGTTCTTGCAGAACTGTTAGCCACGCATTCCATAAACTGCTTGACATCTTCAACGCGATGGTCGTCCTGGTAGGTGCGCACGAAGTAGTCGCTGGTTGCTCGGGCCAGTTCCGCTCCGACTCCGGCGTAGTTCATCTCCAAGGTGGAGTCCCTGTCGAAGAGCGGGAAGGCGAACACATACGGCAGTAGCGCGGTGTCGTTCACCCACATGTAAAACCGTAGGTTCTCGATGGCAGCGTAAGACACGGTGGACGAGGCCGAACTGAGCGGGCCCGCACCGTTGACCCAGTTCTGGACGAGCGAGTCCGTCATGTCTGCTGTTGGCTGTTCTGAACTCCCACTGGCATAGTCGTCGCTCTCCGAGGCATCGTTAAAGACTCGAAAGACGTTCCCCGTAGAGTTCCAGTCTGCGATGAAAGAATAGTTGGCACTAAACGCCGACCAACGCCGCAGTCGATCGTAGAAGAACTGGCGAACGGCCAGCGCCATGTCTTCGGCTTGGGCTCGGGCGTTGCCGGCAAGCATGTTTCTGATGTAAGCCGAAAACACGGCGTTCCCCGACAGGATATAAGCTCGGCTATAGCAGAATGCACCGTAACGAAGCTCCGCTTCCTTTGCCCCGAAGAAGTTCAAGATCAGGCGACGATTTGCATATAGGGCAGCCAGTTGAACAGTCATCCAGGACAGGAGGACATGCATTGATTTGTCGCCAATCTCTGCCCAGACCTGGAAGAACGTTGGAACGTACGAAGTGAGCTCAGTTCGAAAATTCACAGGCGCACTAATGTTGATTCCGAACGAATCCAGCACTGCTTTCCAGCGTGATTCTGTAATTCCGGGCACGCTACTGTAAAGTATAGAGTCATTCAGAGACTGCGGCTCAGTGCTAGTAGCGTAGCCGTCGTACAACCGTAATATGGCGTACTCTTCATCTTGCAAAAACTTTTTTGTTTCCGCTAGTGTTTCGGAGGGGCCGCTTTTTCTGCTGCCAAATACGTTGCGTAAATGTTGCACATAAGACATTCCCCAGTCAGCATTCGACCTTATCTCCAGGTATTTCTTCACCATCAGTATCAGATCTGTCGGGTAGTGGAACACGATGTCGGTGCCGTCCTTGCGCGGTGTCGCTCCCATAGGAAGCAAGACGGACCAGTGCAGTCTCAGTGCCACGTACAGGAGCAGATGCAGTGTGTCATGGCTTTTCGCTACGGCTGGCCAGACGATGCCGGCCTGCCGTAGCGCCAGCTTGACCCCAGGCAGCTCGTCTCGTTCGCCCTTCAGGACTCGGTCGCAGCTGCGGTAGAAGCGGGCTGCTCGCTGGAGCCTGTTCTGGCCGACGTCCGGGATGACGATGGACCTCACCAGGCGGGACATTCGGTCGAAGGCTGCCGTGAACGCCTCCTCCCGCACGGAGAGCGCGCGCTTCTTATTCCACCCGTGGCACACGTGACCCGCGAAGTCCTGGCACGGGTCGATGGAGTCGTTCATGGAGTCGAGCAGCCACCTGGAGTACACCTTGCAAGCAGCGCTCGTGCACACGTTCACCGCCGTCTCCGGTCTTTTATCAATGAAGCGCAGGTACAGCAATGCTCCCAGAACGAGTACGGTGGTAGCGATCAGAGAGGACACCCCCACAAGTGTCGAGGGGCGTATCCCTTCAGTCGTTCCCTGAATGAGAAGAAGGGTGAAATGCGGGCTGCAAAACCAATGCGTCACTGCCAAAGGGAAGGCGCAGTCTCGGTTTCAACTACTTTAGTGCAGATGGTGCTAGAGGATAATTGAGTTTTCATGCGAATGATCCTTGCATGTGTAGGCGGTTTGAGGGTCCACAGCGATCACATCGTCTAAGGCATGGGGAAATGAAGCTATTCTGGTAGCCCCGGTGGAGATGCGAAAACCGTTGTAATAAGAACTTCTTTTTGCCGCATACGTTTTCCATGAAAGTGGTCTGACTCTCCAGTTCGCTTAGCTCTGACCACTAAGCACGGAATTGTTTCTGACCTCTGGATTGGCTGGAAAATGGAATGCACATGCAGTTTCCTACCCTTCCCAGTCGTCGCCTTACCATGGGGACAACTCGCTGGTGGCCTGTGAGACGATTCACTGCCAAGAACACATAGTGCACTGGAATGCAGCTTTCGAAGGGAGACGGTTGCCAGCGTGAGAGGTAAAGCGCAAGCGGGGTAAAGATGACGATGGCTATTGGTCGGTGTGGACAGTAAAACATCACGTAAAGTGTGATATTAAATTCGCTGTACGCTTGCAACAATCTGTAACGCGAACATTGAGCGCACCCGTTGGGTATCTGAAGCATGAGGCGGTCGTACACAGAACACGCAGTGCCGAACTATGGCGGCGCTTGTCCTCTGTTTCGGCGGCGCGTTTCACAGCAGGCGCAGCAAAGCGGCCATACATGGCCATACCCTCCTCCTTCAGTTCCTTCTCACGCTCTCTTCGCTCCCACCGTACCCTCCCTCCTTTACTTTCCTCCTCGTGCCATCACCCCCGTAGCCGTCGTCTCCTCCGCTTTGTTCCTCCTTGGTTCTGCCGGTTACGCCGTAGCCGCTCTGCGCTCCAAAATCGGCCGACTGCCGCTGGTGTTCTGCGGTTTTCTTAGTGGACCGTCGTAACGCCTCGCACGTCTCACACGGTTCATTTCTACGAGTGCGTTGACATAGTGAGGTACACAGAGCACCGCTGGTTTGGTTTATGGGGGTTTAACGTCCCATAGCGACTCAGGCTATGATGGACGCCGTGGTGGAGGGCTCCAGAAATTTCGACCACCTGAGGTTCTTTAACGTGCACTGACATCGCACAGTACATGAGCCTTTAGAATTACGCCTCCATCGAAATTCGGCCGACACGGCCGGGATCGAACCCGTGTCTTTAGGGTCAGCAGCCGAGCGCCGTAACCACTGAGCCACCGGGGCGGTGCTCTACCACACTTAGTCGTGGCGCCACTCCTCTGGGCTGGGGTATTATAGCATGCGGCAGAAACGACGAAAGTCGTGAGCATTTCATTGAGTTCATCGACACTAAGATTTGTTTTGTTCGGTAACCCTGCCAAGTACCAACCATGGAGAAACACCAAGGAGCAAGGAATTAAACAGGAACCTAAAAAAGCCCTGGCCTGGCCAGCTTCAGCCCTAGTTATAACCTAATATGTCGTAACTAAGGGTAGTTAGAAACACTACGTTAACCCTAGACGTTGGGAACAAATGACGTAGGAAGAAAGGAGGAGGCAGGACTATTGCGAGCAAGCGAATAAGGAAGTGAAAGACGGAGATGAGGACAAGAAAAGGTGACTGCCGACTTCTTCCGCTCGGGTCAGGACCGTGGGTGCCATCTGCGGGAAGTGGTGTGTTGCCTGCGCCGAGGCGTCTAAGATCTGTACACTCGGTATCGGCTGCACCACCAGGTTCCCCATTGTCCAGGACATACTCAAATGCCACTCACGGCTAGACGTGAGTGGGCCTAGTCCGCATGCGCTCGGAAACAGTGTTATCGCGACTCGCCATCACCTGCGTGTTGGTGATGGCCGTGCAGGACAATTAGGGTCATATTACACGAAAATGTACAAATATCTAATATTTAGAGTGCATCCAATACAATGTTAGCATTTTTAAACACTTCGAAGGCCTCATATTCTAATGATCTTCTGCGAAATTAATATAATTCCGGAAAACGTTGTAACTCGCACTCAGAACTCGTATATCCTAAGAAGTATATTATGCTACTTTTAGCCGAGGAAACGACATGAGAACCATGTTGCGTTTCAGACCTTGATTTTTTTTCGGCTTCATGAGCACATTAAAAACCTTTCAGAGAAGCTATTGCGGACGTGTGCAATAGCCGCAGCCGCGGGGTCTCCGAACCATCGCAGAGATGGTTCTGGAGTAAGCGGCTCTCAGCGTGGCAGACGAAAGCGTGAATAATTTCGCTTCGAAATTGTGTGCCTACTAATCCAACAGTTCCGAAGAATATCGCTCGAATATGTAGAATATCGTTCTGTGCGGGCCAGGCAATTGTCTTAGTTTTTTTAACTGCCCTTTCTACTCTGTAGTTCTACTACGGTGTTCTATGATGGGCCGTATATTATACCAAAATCCGGTACAAGGAGCTGCAACACGTAGCTATGGATGCTGCAAAATGTTTAAGCTTCTTGAACTCAAAGCGCTTTCGGGCAGCGACATCGACCTCAGAACATTTTTGCTACCGCATCCGACAATACAAGGAATTCTGTACGTCATACTAATGCTTCTTCAAAGTGCACAGCTGATGCAACGCATCTAAGCAGTGCCAAGACGCTCTCCATATGTGGAAGCGCCACCTCGGTGTTCACTATCACCGCACTCTCAGGACTCGTATTAACGACGATGCCCCTTAGATGGTCATCTGCAAACTACACCGCTGCCCTATAACAAGGCACTGTACCTCCGATGTACTGCTTTTGGGACAGTGGAAGGAGAAACTATTCCAGTTCATTAAGTGCCTCAGGCTGTGCAGTTGCCGGCAGGTCCACCGTAAGGTTAATGTCCTGCTTCCACACAAACACTACCATCACTTCCTCCGCTGTGTATGCTACTGGCGCGAAGACTTCTCTTTCAGGGGATCCCTTCTCTTTCAAGGGCTTCAGGATGAGATTGTTCACTGTGCACTGCAAGAATTGTCCCAGCAATCATCCTTCAACCTTCAAACGTACCTTCCTCTGAGGAAAAACAGGGTTGGTTGGCACTAAAATCAAGGATCCAACGGTCATTCAAAGCTCGCCGACCTGCCTGCACAAAGCAGCCGCGCACGACTAGGAATGCTAACAAATCTAAAGGAAGGTACAAATGAGCTGCCTTTAGCACATCTAGTGGCAGCCGCGACTTCAGCTCAACGTATGCGTCAACTTTAAGCGAGGAACAGAGCATCCCAAAAATACGTGAAAAGTTAAGCCTGTTTCTATCCGATTCCTTTGTCTCTCCTCCTCGCTGTCACGCATGAACCCCGCAATGACTCACTAACCATCCAATCTTCGTGCACTAAGGCTCCTAACAGAAAGGAACTACCGCCACCTGTCCATCAGAAGGCACTTCGCAACCCAAGCTCATGCATCTACTGCTGTAACAGACTCAAGAGGAAATTCTCAGTGCAGTCGCTTCTGTTCAAAAGAATATTAATATCTCAAAAGTCCCGAGCGGATTATTGTAAAATTTCACTTTGCGAAATCTTCCAGCAGTCCTCTTACTTGTGGAAACAAGCCCTTCTCTTCGAAAAAAATGTACTAGATAATATGGTTCGTGAAAGACTTTGAAGAACTGTTACACTTTTCGCCGTATAAACGAAACTATTCACGTTTCTCTTTTTAGCCTGAATCAAGCGTGATAGCCCGTCATGAAAACGAAGGGTACGTGGGCAAAAGTTGTGCATATTCCGTGTTACCTTCAGTGGTCAAGATGCACGCCCACGCATATTCTGCCGCCTCTGCTTGAGTCATGCAGCAATTGATGAGGAGGTGGAAGAATTGACAAATGTATCCTTCGCCACGGGGAAAAAACTACCCACCATCTCTCAGGAAGACACGCCAAACCTGTCGTGTGCCGACACCTAACCTATCTTCAACTCGGCGCGAAAGAAGTCATACAGAAAACGCGTATAAGCGCACACGACATGGGATATAGCAGGTTGTGGTGACGTCCGTCCTGTTCATTCAGCGCTCTGAATGACAGTGCAACAACAAGTTTCGTCGAAGCTAAACGAATCTCATATATGTTGACGCTTAGGTAGTGACGCTTGGCTTAGGTTGTGGTCAATTTGGAGAGCAGGAGCGATAGAACGTCATACCTGGAAGGACGTCCGCACGTGTGTAACTTCTGACATATATACTGCGATCATTTAACCCATCACTGGACGCTTTTGCATACCGTAATAAACTGTTTTGCCGCCGCAACTACTCCCTTCTTCAGTTTTTACACACGAATGCGAGAAAGTAGGACGTAGCTCCATGAACTCTGTCAAACATAACCATTACATAGCACCCCACAAATTTATCTCGGAAGATTTCGTTTTCATTGCTCTACAATATTTTCAAAATTCATATGGTCGCCCAGCGCTCTCATCTTGTCGGTGGTAGGCCTCGTGTGGGCAGGCCGGGAAAGGTTGAAAAGGCGCGTCGCATTCGTGAGGCGCTTCCAGGCAACATTCGGTCAACAGCCACAGCATGGCGGTTTCGCGGTATTGCACGCACGGAAGAACAATATGCGAAGTCAGTCCTGCGCACATACCTCCTTGTGCGTGCCTCGGGAGATGACGGGTGCGCTGGTCATAGTGAGCGCGGGACCTTCTAGCGCTCTCCTCTCGGCGAGGCTTAGGGTGTTGGGCGGTCGCCGCATGCTGCTGTACTCGGCTCCCAGGTCCGTCAGTTCGGTCCTTGTCGTATGCTCGTCCCGAAGTCGCGGGTGACCGGCGTTCGCCGCACTGCTCGCGCGTAGAATCAGGCCCAGCGGCTACAGTCAGTGACGACTACAGGCAACTGTGTGTGGACCCGCGCTATCGTACCAACAGGTATACGATGCGACAGCTACAAGTACGCGTGCTACACGCTGCGAGAGAGGCCGTAGTAGAGAGCTCCAAATTTCGACCATTATTTTTCACCCTAGCTTCCTACGGAGGGAAAAATACGCGCGCGGACTCGTCTTACGTTTTTACTGGCTTCAATGAACAAAGCTGCTGATCAAGCTATAATATTCGAAGAAAAAGGTATTTCTTTTCTACAAAAACAGACATACTTACCCTCGCGTTTGACGCTCATGCCAGCCTTAACCACTTAAGCGCCATAAAAGCAAGACGTCGAAATGCGTCGAAATGGTTACGGCGTTCGGCTGCTATGCCCAAGGTCGCGGGACTTATTCCCGCCACGTTAGGCACAGCAACCGAATGGTTTGGTTTCGTTTGGTTTATTGGCGTTTAACTTCCCAAAGCGACTCAGGCTATGAGGGAGCCCTAGTGAAGGGCTCCGGCAATTTCGACCACCTGGGGCTCTTTAACGTGCACCGACGTCGAGCAGTATACGGGCTTCTAGAATTTCGCCTCCATCGAAAGTGACCGCCCCGGTCGGGATCGAACCAGCGCCTTTCGGCTCATCAGCCGAGTGCCATAACCACTCAGCTACCGCGACGGCTGCAACCGAATACCATAACCACTGAACCGTCGGGGCGGATGCGAAGGTTTGCAGGCGCATATGGTTGGTTCGTGATTACCTAAAAACAGCAAGTTTCTGAGAGTCGTCTAGCCTCGCGCTCATGGCGTCTACTGTGCAACAACAGCTCCAGACGACACCATGGCCAGCTTTTCTGGCCGTCGTCAACTAGCGCCACCCGTTGGCCGCCGGTAAAGAACACCGCGCAACTCCTCCGATATTTTACACTTGTAATTTTGAGAAAACTAGGGAGTCCGGAATAATTCTGCGCGCGAATGGAAATTATCACGATAGTCTTGCTCTTCTCTGCAAAATCTGAGCTATAAAATGATTCTTGCGCTCCCGCCACTTATTCCCAGCGGTCATAGAAAATCAAAAGGAAAACCAATAGAACATAAGTATGTCAGCCGTACGCAGCACATCTGCAACGTATAGGTCTCAACAGTTGGTTCCTTGTATATGTGCAGAAGATGAGACAGCCTAACCGATAGAGACGCACCAGCGCTAGTGTTGAACCCATGTTGATGCAATCTCCTAAGGTTGAGTAGATTTGTGATGAGGGAGTAATTATTCATTAGCATCCATTCCAGCGCAGCCATCCGGCTGTAGCGGAAAGCTTTAGAGGTTGCTCAAAGAAGAAAAGCTTGTCTTGATCAGGGGCCTGAACCAGGGACCACTGCCTCACCGGAGCAGTCGCACTAACAAATGAGCTAACCGGGACGTCCGGCATATGGAAGGGCTAGAGAAAATTGATGAACTCGAAGTGGCAGCGGTGTTGGTCCCATCTTTACTGGAATCTCCCAAGGGGGAGCAGATTTGTAATAAGGGAGTAATTACTCATTAGTAGCCATATGTGTGCGTTGGTGTATATTGAGTAACTCCCTTATCAAAAGCGCTCGTGCTACTTACAAGAACGCATGCACGTGTTATTCCCCGGTACTATAGAGAAGTTGCTCACCTCCCGGAGACACCCTGGCGTAGCGTGACGTCCTGCCGAGTGACCTCTGCAGCTGCCGGGATGCGTGCACTGATCGCGGCCACGGCTCCCGTCGCCTCCTTCGAACTGGAACGGCGCGACTTCAGGAGGCGACCCAAGGTCCCAGAAGCCTGCAGCTCGCCCTTGGGCGTGCCGCCTCCCCCGAACCTCGACGCGCCAGATGAGGACGAGGAGTGCTCGTCTTTCCGCCCGCGACGACTCACATGCCTGGTCTCGTCGGCGCTTCGTTTCCTAGCCGGGCCCTGGGCGGGCGCCTCGCCCTGTTCTTCCATGGCTACCCGACCGAAAGGGAAGGGCGTCCTGGTCGGCAGTCCCCCGGTCCCTTCTTGGCGACGCCGCGCGGGGTTTCGCTTCCTATCGCAGCAGGTCGTGGTTGCGCAAGCTGTGCGGCATCACGTCGATGTAAAGAGGGCAGGTCTCCAGCTGGGGCTAGCGGGCGGCCAGTCAGTCAGTTTTTCTCGCGTCCAGCGGGGATCAGAACGCATTCGCGCGCCTATCTCGTGCGGCTTCGTCTTCTTCATTGTCGAAGCTCCCCCATGCGCCCATCGCGTAAGAAAGTCCCTGCAGGTGTCACTACCGTTCGAATGTGCAACACACCGTGGCCAGTTCTCCACTGTGGGGATGTTCCACTCCACCAGAGGCCAACAACAGCAGTAGCTGCTCCTACTGTTGCAGTGTATCGGTTTCGGCCTGGGTTGAGTGTAATATTGCTTTTGTAAGACACCTCCCGTAGCCTGAAAGGCGGCAGTCGTTATGCCGGTACTGAAAACAGGACGGAAGGGGCACTTCCATCCAGTTATTGGCCAATAGCACTCAGAATGTGTCGTTCAACGGTTTTGGAATAAATTTTTAATGCCATCTCATGCAGTATCTAGAATATAATGGAATCTTAAATCGGTGCCAGGAAGGATTTTGACCAGGAAAACCCACAATACACACGTGTTTGTGAGGATGCTACTTTGCACAGATAATCACTGGTCCTTAAGGGTAACGGAATGGATACCAAAAAAAGGCAAGCATAGAAGGGGGCGGCAGAAAGTTATGTATGCGGATGAGGTAACAAGTCTGGGGCAATACGGTGACCGCAACTGGCAAGGCACAGGGTTAATTGGGAAGACACGGGAGAGGGATTGGCCTGAAGTGGTCGTAGTCAGGCTGATGATGATTGTTATTATATTTTATATATGGAGAAGCCATATACGGTACTGCATGGCGTCGCGCTACCTTCGAGGACCTCCAATGAACTGGAACGTGTGAAAACATGGTTAACGTCATATAGATATACTTTTACTAAGGCCCTCTAACCATTTTTGCTAAAGAAAATTATAAAATAGTGTAGTACAGTCAAATCTGTACTACTGTCTTTTTGTATGGGGCATGACTGCAGAAAAGAAATCTAGGGGACCGGCATCTTAAGATAGAAGCTGAACTGACCCGGGCAAAACCAAAGCCACAGTTACCCGCACGTTACAAATAAATTGCTTGCAAATGTCAGGCGACATATCAGGAATTGAAACAAACACTACGAAACCGGTACAATAGCGCTCGACTAATCCGATCACGCTACCTTCATTTCACGGGTGCTTCGAATACTAGTCCAGACGCAGCCATCACTATGACAGAAGTATATGCGACGGCAAGAGCGGCCCAATGCAACACAGCCCAGGGAAAATACAAAGCCACCAATGCCATCATAAGGAACCTTAGCTCAACACACATTAATTTAATGAACGACTGCTTGAATAGCTACGGGAGGAATAATGAGCCCCGAGCAAGTGGCGACATGCAGAGATAATTACAATACATCTTTATTTACCAGAAATAACTTGATGGTCTCTTGAGATAAAGGTACACAGAAATATACCATTTACATAGCAGCAGCATCATGAAGGCAGTGGAAATCTTACTACTAAACAATATTAAATCCAAGGACGTGACAATAAACGCTACAGGTTAGGACAATGGCAATTTCGAGTGATATAACCAGCTATCAACAAAACGCAACTCTTTGTGGAGCAATGAAAATCGTATACGATGCAAGAAGAAGCAAAATACATAGATCATAGCTACACAAAATGAGAATGCAAATGCTTTTTGTTCATGCCCTCTGTTTATCCGTATTTGTAAAGTGTTGGTAGGTTATGGGTTAGTGATTGGTATTTATAAAACGTACGCAAATGAGGAAGAGCCCGAGCATCAGTATTTCTTCTTCTTCTTCTTCTTCACCTCTTTATAATGGCACATACCCACGTGGGGGGATTGGCCAAGGTGTAGTGGTATACATAAGAAAATTTTCATAGGATTAAACGTGAATTTTGAAAAATGTATTCATGAAAAACGACAGAAGAATATTTGAAGTGAAATAACAAAGAACATTTTGGCGAGAATAATAAGAATTAAAAAAAACAAAAAAAAAACTCCGAGACTTTTAAAGGAGTTAGCAAATCAACCTACCAGTTGCAATTATGTAATCATGTAGATTCTCACAAATTGAACTCAAAGCAAATCCTTTGGCGCTCGCTCCGAACGATAATAGCACTGGCATAGATAACGGGAGCCCTAACCTGGAGAGAGGGACCTCCAGGTAAATCTTTCTCTGAAGTGCGAACTTTGGACAGGAGAGGAGGAAATGGTCCACAGATTCAACGACCCCGCATGAATCACATAGGTTTGTTGGAGACCACCCACATCTGCATAGGTATAAATTTAAACTGGGAATCCTGCACCGCAGACGCGTCATTGATACCTCACACTACCTGGTTTTACACGAACGGATGTTCCATTTATACGCTAAGTGCTGATAATCAGCAGTATTTAGTAGGGGATCGCGTAACCTGGCTGATATGTGTTGGAACCGCTGAAACCTGGAGATCGCCAGCAGACTGAAATTCGGGACGGGATGCGTTACTGGCCCGTCAAGAGCTGACCTTGCTAAATAATCAGCCACCTCGTTGGAATGAATGCCTGCATGACCAGGAACCCAGACAAAACGGACCTCCTTTAAAGTGGACGGGACAAAAAATCGCAGGAAGCTGCACAAAAAATATTTTTGGGAAGTTTCAAGGGAGACTAAAACTGACAAGCAATCAGCCAGGATGATAACGTGAGATACATGACACGGAATTTTGTGCAGGGCCATTCCAAGAGCCAAAAATTCCGCAAAGAATATGGGGATATAATCTGGGATGCGGACAGAATAGCTCCATGCCAAATCCTGCGAAAAGATGCCAACTGCAGCTTTTTGGCCGCTGACGGAGGCATCAGTAGAAAGCACCACATGATGGGGGAATTCCGCTATATGACCAGAAAGAATGCCGTTTAAAATGTTTGTGGGCATGTGTTTCGCATGAGATGGGAAGATGTGGTCAAAATGGAATTCCACTGCTGCCGGCGTGTCGTCAACCCACTGCAAGGAACTGAGATCAACACCAATCGGGGTTAAAAGTTTCTGCGTTAAGGTAATTTGTGGCATTTTATACCGTGGCCAATGATGGTAAAAAAATAAGGCCTGCTGAGACACAAAAATAGGAGTACTGACATTAGTCATCGGGTCCAACGACCTGAGGAAAGTTCGCACCGTGAGTATTTGAAAGCGGGAAATTAAATCGGGCATACTGGCTTCGAGATAAAGCAGGGCGTTTGAAACTGATTTCGGGAGACCAAGGCAGAGACGTAGAGCGCGCCTTTCCAGTAAGATTAGGGGTTGGACCTTGTAGTTTGCGCTACCAGAGAACAAAACGCAACCAAATTCAAGTATAGGTCTTACATAAGCTTTGTAAAGTAACAATAATGTGTCGCGGCGCATCCCAAACCTTTTATTGGCGATTCGTGTCAGCCGGCCTAGAGCGCGTTCTCCTTTACGCACGTTGTTCTTGATATGAAGGCTCCAATCTAAGGTTGGATGGTAAGTAACACCTAGATATGTAACAGATTCCACTTGTGGAATCAGATTAGAGTGATGGGCTAATGAAATGTACAAAGGCGTGTCTGGAGGAAATACCAGTGTGCCACATTTGTCAACATTCAGGGATAAATTAATACGGTGCAACCAAACTCCAAGAGCATCCAAATATCCCTGCATAATCTGGTAAAGCGAATGGATATCCGTGGCCGAGGCGAAAAAAGCTATGTCGTCTGCATACACAAAAACTGTTATATCAGGACGGATGGGGATGTCACTGACCAAAATATTAAAAAGCAGCGGTGATAGTACCGAGCCTTGCGGCACTCCTCTTGATTGATGGTAAGTATTAGAACGTAGGGTACCCTCTGCGCAGTAAAAGCATCTGTCCTTTAGAAATTCAGATATCCATGCATAAATGTAGGTTGGAGGATGTAACTGCGCAAGTCTGTCAAGTAAAATAGTATGTTCTACACTATCATAGGCCTTTGCTACATCAAGAGTCACCAAGGCTGAAACTTCTCTTCTGCGTATCGAGAGCCGGATTCTACTCTCAAGATCCACATGCGCGGTCCATATAGAGCATCCGCGACGAAAGCCAATCTGTGCTGGGCTAAGGCCATTAACATCCTGAACATGTTTTGTGAGACGGCTGTGCACTACCCTTTCAATTAATTTGACTAAATTTGAAGTTAGTGCAATTGGCCGAATATTATCTAAAACGAACCCTTTACCAGTATCTTTCCTCAATAAAATAATTTTCGCTATCTTCCAAATGCTTGGAATCCATGCATTGTTCAATGAAGTATTGACAATATCTAAGAGGTTGCTTGTGAAATCCTTGGCTAAAATTTTAATCATACCAACAGTGACACCATCTTGCCCGGGAGCTGCAGGGTGCATCATTGCTAGGACTGAGAGGAGCTCTGACGCATCAACCTCGGTATAATCTGAAGAGGGTGTGATTGCGCGCAAAGGGACATTTCTTTGAGTCTGGAAACGTACCGCTAGTCCCTGAGCAATACTATCCAGGGTTTCCTGAGCCTGTTGGGGGGATAACACTGTTGAAGAATTAAGGTGAGGGACTGGAGAACTCTTGTTACGTTGCATAAATCTATACAGGGCCTTCCGATTACGAGGATTTGAAAGATAAGTGTTCAAATTTTGGTTATAGTCCTCCTTGGCTTTTGCAATTGTTCTTTTGAAAGATGCAGAGAAAAATTTGTAATTTAACCAATTTGCTGGACTCTGGTTGCAGGATAGCCTCTTCCAGGCCGCTTTTCTGCAACGATAGGCCTTCTCACATTCTTGTGTCCACCAGGGAGACGGCTGTTTATTAGAGACTGCTGCGGGCACAGTGAATATTGCATGGTCTACTGCACTTTGCAAAAATGAAACCGCCTGCTGAGCTCTGTCATCCCGGCTAGTACTGACTATAGAGGCAAGTGAGGCGGACATCAAACTTATAATATTGTGGTTGACAAATTTATGGTTTACACAGCTATTTTTGTGCGGAGATAACCGGATAGTGAAAGTTATAGGAAAGTGGTCACTAGAAGTACCCGAATCTTCTGTCAACCAGTCAGTCACCTCAAGCCTACCTGCCGATAATGTTAAGTCAATGGCTGAGCGAGCACCACCTCGCATAAATGTTATATCTCTTGAATTACAGCAGCGTACAGCATTTGCAGACAGCCACGACCAGAGAAGCTGGCCGCAGGAATCAGTGCGACTTCCCCATTCACTGTGGTGGGAATTAAAATCTCCCGCAATAACTACACTACTTGCGCCAGCCACCAAGCTGTCTAAGCAGTCTGTCCTCTGTACACCTAAAGGAAAGTAGGTATTAGCAATTGTAATATCAGCACACTGCGGAAATGAAATTTTGAGCGCTAAAAGCTCACAGTCAGGGAGAAGAATTTTGTTAGAGATAGATGCCTGATGACATATGTGTTTAGAAAGCATGATTACCAATCCGCCTCCCCTACCAGCATTTCGATCTAATCTGAAAACTCGAAAGTTTTTCATTGAAAATGATTTATAAGGTGATAACCACGTTTCTTGTAAAAGCACGATATCAGGGTTGTGTTTCCGAATAAGTAGTTCTAGATCTGGAAGAGAAGAGAATACCGAGCGGCAATTCCATTGTAACACTTTGATGCCTGCCATGATTACTGACCAATTGAAGAGGCAGACACTGCCTCTTTGAGGATATCAGCATTGGGAAGAAGTTTTGGTGGTCCTTTTCTAGCTTTCAGCTGATGAGAACTAGATTTAGATGGAGACGAGGAAGCACGACGCTTCTGCGTAGAACACGACATTTCAACATCTGTTGTGCAGATATCGGTGCAACATGCATTGCTAGGTAGAGAGATGTTAGGTGGGACCTGGGAAGCATCAGGAGGTGATGCTGAGCTGCTAGCAGTAGCGGCAGAAGCTGAAACAGACGCAGGCTTCGCTGCCAGAACGGATGGAGATGGTGACAGATTGAACTGCAATAAACTGAGCTAACGCCTCAGAAAATGTGTTTCTTGTTTCCAGGTTAATACTTCGTCGTTCTAAAGATGCTAACGATGTTAACAGGTTTATAACTTCACTGGACAGAAAATAGATCGACTGATTGTAATAAAAAGAAATTTGTATAGCTTGTGTACAAGGTATTTACTAAGCTAATCGCTAATATAGTCAGGACAACCTTAGACTTCAATCAACCAAATGATCAGGCATGTTTTCATATAGGATACTCGACAATAGACCATATTCACACTATCAATCAGTTGATCGAGAAATGCGCAGAATATAACCAACCCCTATACACGTATGGCCTTCATTAATTAGAAACGATTTGACTCAGTGGAAACCTCAGCTGTCATGCAGGCATTGCGTAATCAGGTTGTAGAAGAGTGTTACGTGAAAATATTGGAAGATATTTATAACGACTACACAGCTACCATAGTCCTCCATAAAGTCAGCAATAAAATTCCAATAAAGAAAGGTACCAGCCAGGTAAACACGATCTCGCTGATGCTATTCACCGCCTCTTAATAGGAGGTATCCCGGGGCCTGAAATGGGAACAGCTGATAAGAGTTAATGGAGAATACCTAAGTAATTTGTGATACCCCGATGACATTGGCTTGCTAAGTCACACAGGATATGAACTGCAAAAGCATGATCGATGAGTTAAACAGGCCGAGCAGAACGGGTGGGCTTAAAATTAATACGCAGCAAACCCAAGTAATGTTCGACAGTCTAGCAAGGGAACACCAGTTAGCAATTAGTAGCGAGTAACAAAATATGTCTACTTAGGGCATTGTGACCGCTGATCCGGATCATAAGAGGGAAATAACTAGAAGAATGAGAACGGGGTAGAGCGCACATTGCAGGTTCTCTCAGCTCATGAATCGCACCTTACAACACTTTTACCTTACTGGCACTCACCTATGGCGCAGAAACATGGGGGCTAACAAAGAGGGCCTAGCTTAAGTTAAGGACAACGCAGCGAGCTATGGAAAGGAAAACGATAGGTGTAACGTTAAGAGATCGGAAGCGGGCGGAGTGGGTGAGGGAACAAACGTGGGTTAATGACATCCTAGTCGAAATCCAGAGGAAGAAGTGGGCTTGGGCAGGGCATGTAATGCGAAGGCAAAATAACCTGCCGCACAGCAAGGAAATAGGGGCGGGTAGTGATCACGGCATTTGGCTGCTGAATGTGTCCCCGTCTTCTCCTGTTTGTGGCCTTCAAGCGGGGCAGCGTGCGTCATCCTTGTTTCACCATCAGCCGATTTTTCCTAGCTGGAGAGGTCCTTTGGCTTCGTTCTCTACTTGTTCCTTTACGCGCTACCGCGCTCTCCTATTTTCGGTTTTAGCTGACATTCGCGGCAGAGAATAAAATCAGGAGGAACAAATGGGCTTGGTCAGGGCATGTAACGCAAAGGCAAGATAACGACAGTTCCTTAAGGGTAACGGAGTGGATCCCAAGAGAAGGCAAACGTAGCAGGGAGCGGCAGAAAGTTAGGTGGGCGGATGAAGTTTGCGGCGGTACGGTGGCCGCAGTTTCCAAAGGAGAGGGTCATTTGGAGAGACATGGGAGCGGCCTTTGCCCTGCAATGGGCGTAGTCAGGCTGAGGAGCAGATTTTGCTCGGGCGCCCACTTTCCAGGGAAGTCCCGGATCTTCCTTTGAATATCACGCGCCAGTTTCATGGGGTCGACGGTGCAATAGGAACGTCAGTGACACCACCCGTATAAAGTTCCAGCCACACGGAGTATGTGCAGAACCTGAACCGCTGAGCTACGAGGACTGACACTAATGTGTCCTTACCTTTAATATCTTTTTTTTTTCCACGAATCAAGATTTCGTCAAAGCTTGTGCAATCACAAAGCAGAATGAAAGAAGCAACTTTGCAGGCAGGTATCTCTCAATGAAAGCTTGCAACTGGCACAAAAACATGTGAACTACAAGAATACCTTCGCACAAACAGCGCATAACCGCGACATTACTGGGCAATACTGTCCAGCCAGCATCTATCACTAATGCAATAACGTCCGCTTCGAATTACAATGTCAAAGGTAAAACACGTTGCCAGATAATAAAAAAGTGTTGCCAAATGCATATGCTCAAATTTCTGGATGCAAATTCTACTTGACAATGTCACTTAATTAAAAACCTAAGGTAATAACTGAATGTGCTGAAACTAGCACTCAGAATTAAGGTACGGGCAGCGTTGGTGCATCCCGGTGCCCATGCGAATGCGCGCGGATTTCGGCCATGCTTTCACCGATAATTATTTGCCGTCTTTTCTATCAACAAGTCATCAAAACAGTTCGCACCGTTCTGCTGCCGGGTTCATCGGTGTCCCAGGCGGGCACGCAAATACCTGAGCGAACCCCCGCACATGGCGAAGAATGTCGTTGCAGTCGGCTTCGTCCGCGGCTCCCGCCGAGGTGCCCAAGCATTTAGCATAGCAGTACGCTACGAAGAACAGCTTCGCCCCGGTGTAGTGTTCTAGTCCGGGCAACCGGCGCAGACTGGCTTGCGAATGACTGCGATAGGCGTCGAGCAATGGTCCGGCACCAATTGCGTTCACCGCAGCCGTGTCCGCTGCTCTTCGTGCTGATGAGTTGGCCACACATTTCATGAATTGCTTTACATCTTCAACGGGATGGTCGTCCCTGTAGGCGCGCACGAAGTAGTCGCTGATTGCTCGGGCGAGCTCCGCTCCCACTCCGGCGTAGTTCATCTCCAAGGTGGAGTCCCTGTCGAATAGCGGGAAGGCGAAAACGTACGGCAGCAACACGGTGTCGTTCATCCACATATAGAACCGCAAGTTCTCGATAGCGGCAGACGATCCGATGGACGAGGTCGAGCTGAGTAAGCCCGCGCCGTTGATCCAGTTTTGGACGAGCGAGTCCGTCATGTCGACAGTGGGCTTCCCCGGGGACCCAGCAGTGCCGTAGCCGTCGCTGTCCGGGGCGTCATCAAAGACCCGGAACACGACTCCTGTGTAGTTCCAATCTGAGATGAACGAATAGTTCACGCTAAACGCGGACCAGTGCCGCAGTCGTTCGTAAAAAGACTGGCGAACGGTCATCGCTATGTCTTCGGCTTGAGCTCGGGCATTGCCGAAAAGCATGTTTCTGATGTAAGCCGAAAAGACGGCGTTCCCGGACAGGCTATAAGCTTTGCTGAAGCACAAAGCACCGTAACGAAGCTCTGCGTCCTTGACACCGAAGAAGTTCAAAATCAGGCGACGATTTGCATAAAGGGCAGCCAGTTGAACAGTCATCCAGGATAGGAGGAGATGCATTGCTTTGTCGCCGATATCCTTCCAAACCTTGAAGAATGCTGGGACATATGTGGTGAGCTCAGTTCGGAAAGTAAGAGGTCCACTGGTGACGATGCCGAATGAGCCCAATACTGATTTCCAGCGCGCCTCGGTTAGTCCTGGCACGGTATTGTAGAGCACAGAATCGTTTATAGGCTGCGGCTCGCTGCTGGTAGTGAAGTCCTTGTGTAACGTTACTATGGCATATTCTTCATCTCGCAGCATTTTTTGCACTTCCTCAATACTTTCACCGGAGTCGCTGCTATTCGCTCCAAATGCGTCGCGCAGTGACTGTACGTAAGACATCGCATTTCCTGGTGCCGACAAGTCCACGAACTTGTTCACGATCGATATCAGATCGGTTGGGTAGTGAAACACGACGACGGTGCCATTCTCTCGCTGAGTCAGTTCCATAGGAAGCATAACGGACCAGTGGAGCCTCAGAGCCACATACAGGAGCAAGTGCAGTGTGTCATGGCTTTTCGCAACGGCTGGCCAGACGAGACCGGCCTTCCGAAGCGCTTCCTTGACCTGTTGCAGCTCGTCTCGTTCGCCTTTCAGGACTCGGTCGCAGCTCCGGTAGAAGCGGGCTGCTCGCTGGAGCCTGTTCTGGCCGACGTCCGGGATGATAACGGTTCTAACCAGGCGGGACATTCGGTCGAAGGCTGCCATGAACGTCTCCTCCCGCACGGACAGCGCGCGTTTCTTGTTCCATCCGTGGCACACGTGTCCCGCGAAGTCCAGGCACGGGTCGATGGAGTCGTTTATGGAGTCGAGCAGCCACCTGGAGTATACCGTGCAGGAAGTGCTAGTGCACACGCTACCCGCAACCTCTGTTTTTTTGTCAATGAAACGCATGTACAGCAAGGCCCACGCAGAGAGAATGCCAACGGCCACCAGTGAGGAGCGCACCAAGAGGGGTGTGGTGCACTTGGTGTAAGGAGCTCCCTGCGGGATTCAAAAAAGAAGAAAAAGGAATGATGTGAGTCACTGTGTGAAGTAACGTGCTTCCGCACGTGCGAAACCTCGCGTCTGTGGCCACACAGCCAAGGACATACGCCTAAGCAGTCCACGTAGCCGTGCAGGCGGTCCAGCCACCAAGCAGGCCAACTACTGGCATCGCGCTTTTGAAAGGGCACAAGTGCCCGCCGCCTGCACGCTTCGCGTCTCTTTTCGTATGCCTTGTCTGACGTGTTTGATTTTGTAGATGCATTGTTTGTGCTAGTCTCCCGAATGCTCGTAAACGAAGGTGCCCTGTGCTGCCCGTACAGCTGAACAGCTGAGAACGAGGTTGGTATAATTTTGGAAATGGCTTCAGAAGGCGCAGTTTGAGCTTCCTTTCGAACATGCCTGAGAGGTTTAAGCGCCCCAAACATCAATGGATAGCTGTGAGATGCCTGTCTTATCTTGCCACCTAAAGGTCACTGAGAGTTAGAATCTGAAACCATCACGATAAACAAACTTGAGACAATACTTTACAGAAAACCCACAGACCGACGCCAGAACTTACACTTCCAGAACAGTCGCACCCAACATTGTAAAACTTCTTCCATCGCTTACAATCTGTCCCTGCGTTTCCGTAGGATTTGCTCTAAAGAGGGCAACTTTGAACCAAACTGTGAGCAATCCCGAACAGACCTAGCATGAGAGAAACACCCTTTGTCAGTTGTTGACGATTCAAACAAGAAAGCTTCAAAGCTTGACCGGCGCGAACTCATAAATGGCAAAAAGTAGCCACACCCAGAGTATCAAGTCTATCTTGTCCTTGCACATTCCGCATCAATCTCCGATGTTAATGCAATTCTTAAGCAACACCACAACATCCTTCTACAGAGTGAAAGGATGAAAGAAGTCACCCCTGCTCCCCCCTCTCCCCCCCCCCCCCCCCGGACTGTGTACAGGCGTGCAACCAACATCCGTGATATGATAACATCGTCGACAAACGGCAACAGCAGCTTCAGAGGATGTGCGCCATGCAGTAAACCTAGGTGTAAACTCTGTCCGATGGTGGCCACAACTACTGGTGCCAGAAGCACAGTGTCATCCTTCTCATTCCAGGTAAAAGGTAATTTCTCATGCGACAGCCGTAAAGTTGTCTACCTCCTGGAATATGGCACCTGTAAAGCTCAGTACGCGGGACAAACAGTTACACCGTTCAGAATTCGCGTCAACAGTCACAGATCATATGTGAGGACGCAGCCAAATATCCCACTTTCAAAACACATAAACAACCTTGGGCATTCATTCGATAACTTTACAGCTTTTACTCCAATCGGAGTTCAAAACATATTATGAGCGCGAGAGCTGTGAATCGTACCTGATTCACAAATTTAGCACAGTCTCTAGTGGCATCAATGAAACAGTAGGTTGGCTATCATGCTTACACCCCTAATAGAGTAACAAATAATTATCCAAGACATTTTGGGAGTAGAGACTGACAGAAAGGGTGGAAAAAAGCAAAGCAAGCATTGCTATCGACGTCGTTTATTCTTTCTTATGCATTGAATTGCATTGTATTTTTATGGCATGCATTGTATTGTATTGTCAGGCATTTTTGTTCTTTTTTGCCCTCTTTTTATTGTCATTTTTGCTGTTATGTCCCTGTTCTTTTCATACATTGATGAACTGCCATGTTGTTCTGCGCGCGCTCACGCGAAGTGGAAAATTACATTTGTTTAACCCTGAATAGTCATGCAGTTCCATTTGTCTAACGGTACATTGTACTTGTGACTCACTGCAGTTCATTTCCGGTGTTGCATTTGTTGTTAGCCTTGTCTCTATCTCTTATTTTTTCTTTTTTTGAGTGGGTATGGAGTGCTCGTGTAGTGGGATTTTTGCTGATGTCATATATTTTGTATCCTGTTGTGCTGCCACAACGCTCCTCTGAGTGGGATTTTGCAGTCTTGTGCAGTAGCGTTTTATTCTTTTTTATGAGGTGTTTTGTTGGCATTCCTCCTGACTTCCATCCCTACTAGTTTCTCTTGAAATGTCTCCTTGCTGAGCAGGGGTCAAGCGCTTCACGCTTGTCGCCGAAATTCGGTAATAAGCGACACCTCGAAGTTCACTCCCCTGTCTTTATAAGAAAGCCATGAGGTGGTGGAGAAAGAAATTTCCCTTCTGCTCCCCCCCCCCCCTCCTTTTTTTTATTTTCTGTCGTTCCCTCCATCCGAACACCTGCATCCACGTTATGGAATCGCGTTTGAAGTTGTCACCGATTCCCTTTTTCCTTTCTCGTCTTTTTTCCCTCCCCCCCCCCCCCCCTCCCCATTGTTTGCATTGTCTACGCTGTTCCTGTACCTCGTGCGTGCTTTAAAAGCTGTGTGTTTCGAATGCTGTAGTACATTTTGAAAAACGTTCGAAAGCCGCCTCCTGCATACAGGATAACTTCATCCCACGTGCGATGTTCAACATCGACGAACATAGAAAGCATGTCTGCGAGTGTCCGGTTGAGGCGTTCAGTCAATGTGTTTGATTTCGGATAATAAGCTGCGGTCTTCCTGTGGCTGGTGTGGGTAAGCTCGAAAAGAGGCCGCTTTAAGTCATCTGTAAAAGCGGTTCCGCGGTCCATTATGACGGCAGATGGTCCACCGGGACGCAAGACTATAGATGCTACAAAAAGCTGAACCACTTCGGCAGGAGTGGCGCGGGGAAGCGGCAGTGTCTCGGCGTACCGCGTTAAGTAGTCGCTACGACAATTCTGTTCCCCGAGGACGACATTGGGAATGGGCACAGCATGTCCGTGCCCACTTTAGGCGGTGGTATGGGCTGGTGAAGCCCGGCAGGTTTCATGCGTGGCGTCTTTCACCGCTGGCAGTCGCGGCATGGCTTCATATATATCCGTGCCAAAACCGAGGAAGCGGCAATAGCAGTACGCACAGTGGAGGGCTCCGGACTAAATTGAGCCGCCTGTATCTTGAAATGTGCACGCGCAATGTTCACGCACCATAAATGGATGGAGTGCATCGTTCACTCTCTCAAGAAACTATACCAAGAACCTCGCGAGCACGGTTGTCAGAAGTGTAAAACAGGCCAGTTGGAAGGTACTTTCGAAGAGTCAGCAGAAGCGAAGGAAACGTGCAAGGCGACACTGACGCTTTCCTTCCTTCTGTTAGCGTTATTTTTTAACCGCCTCTTCAGGACCTTGTCTGAGGGCTCTGTGCAAAGAGAATCCAGCCACGCTATGCTTCTGTGAAAAAAAAAATAAAATGGCATCTCACGATGGAGGAGTAAAAAAAAATGGAAGACGGCATATTTGTTACAAGACGTAACCAAAATATTGGGAGCCGAAACCGAAGGGCACGAACAAATGTGGTGCAGCTTGATAGTTGCTTCACACTGAAACGTTGGCGCCAACAAATCCACACCTGGTCGCACTACGCAGCTTCATTTTAGTCACGCAAGAAGGAAAGCGCCCAAGGGAAGCTCTGAAGGAGGAAGTGGTGGTGGTAGTGGTCTATTTAAAAAACTGGCCTGGCTTCGCTTATGGTTAAGCCTAGGATGCGAAGCATACCGCCGGCGGAGGCTGCGCGTCCGCAAGCGAGCGCACGAGTTGAGCCCCTCTGCTTTCACAGCTGTTGTGACGTCAGCGGCCCTAGCGGAAGGAGCGGGAGTTAGGCCGCCGGTGGAGGCTGCGCGTCGGCAAGCGAGCGCACGAGTTGAGCCCCAGCTTTCACAGCTGTTGTGACGTCATATCACGTGGTGCGCCGATGTAGGTCAAGTGGTAGCTACGCGGCCGCGCGCGGCGCAGCAAGGAAGAGCTCGGTTGTGCGGCTAGTATGCTTCGCATAAAATAAAAAAGTGAAGCAAAAGAGTGTTGCCGGCCGCGGCAATTGATATCTAATATCTTAAGCACCCGAGCTGCAGCCGGCGGAAATGAAAGAGAAAGGGAGAGGATAGTGAGGAGAAGTATAGAGGGGAGTGACAGCAAGAAAAGACAAAGGGAGAGCTTTGTACACTATTTACAAAATACAAAAGTAATCAAGTTCGCGCCGATCGCGCGCTAATGTCCAAGCTTTGTCCGAAAATAAGTGCGCGCGAGCGGCCACTGCGCACAATCACTTACAAAAGAAGTAAACTCTATGTACATAGCCACGCGCACGTAGCGTCCTGTCTCGGACTAATCGCGCGCGCGGCACACTGCACTAGCGGCCGAGGTGGGGCGCCCGGCCGCGTATACCGTCCGAGGTAGCATCCACGGAGCGTTCGCGTCACGCGTGCACTACCTGGCGTAGAGCAAGCGGGAAGTCAAGCCCGCCTGCTCGATGAACGCACAGAGGCTCACCATTGTTCTGCCACGGGTGCGCGCACTGCCGCGCGGCCGCAGGAGCGCTTCGAGACTGTCCGGGATGATTCCCAGCGCCCTGTAGGCCGCGAGCATCTCGCGAAGGAGGAAGTACTGTGCTCCTTTTCTGTTCTCTCCATAATGGTGAACAACGTGCGGCGGAAACTAAGGACCGAGAACTGTGCCGATAGCTCCTTCAGATTAAAAGAGCACCAAGTTCTTGTCTACGTTCTCAAAAGAAAAAACGACCGAGAAAGGATAGCGTAACTTGCCTTGTGCTTCGTAGCGTTCCTGTCTAAAAACACCACTTGATTACGGTAGTTGCTTGCTAAGACAAATGCAGCGCCCGTAACACAACGACAGAACCGAGAACACACCACAAAGTGATTTCTGTTCAATGCGAGCACAGGTTTTCTCACAGGTTTCTGTTACAAGTTCTGCATTTGTCGTCGTGAGCAACCGACGGCAGCGGTTTGGTCGAAGACCTTTTTCCCAAGAAGGTCACCCCAGAAAAGCTGCACACCTGCCGGGGAAAATCTTGCACCTTTTGGAAAACCGGTTGGTACCCAGGGGGCTGGGGATCGAACCCAGCTCCTCCCGTATGCGAGGAGGATGAGGCCACATCAAAATCAAATCAAAGTTTATTTTTAAACATCACTTGCAGTGAATAAAAAATTGCCGACGATTACATTACTTCCTAATGCGAAATTTGAGCGCAGCTCATCAGCTCTTTCAGCTTTTCGATAGATTGAGGCAAAAAATTCCAGCAAAATATGTATGTACATTTACAGAACACTTGTTATTTTTCACACCTATTCCTTCTTCAGGAAACACCCCACTAACAGTTCTTGATTGTCATGAAGGAAGCTTGTGGACGGAGAAATAGATGGATATATGCTCGACTTGCTGCACGAATACCTGGTTCTCAAAGACGAGGTCTGCGCATGTGTTTCGCGAGGTAATGTCAAAGCTGTGGCAGTCGTTACGAGCGAGAGGAACAGGATGTTCTCCCGCATAAGTGGTAAGAAATTCCCGCTTGTCTATATATCTAAATTAAAGTTCACACCCGCCCTGCCACTTCCACCCTGGCAAGTGGCAGCGTTTCTGGCACAACGTTGTCAATGGCAGAGCATGCAGCGCACATCTGTCACTACCGCCACGACACGTAGCATAAAGCACGATTGCGGCGCCCGCTGTTTCAAGAGGGCAGTTCTGCGCCTTCCCTCTGGTTCAGGTGTCCACCGAGATGTGTGAGACAGATACTGCGCATTTCCTTTCCCCAAAAACCAATTTATACAATTTGCCCTCTGCTTTCCAGGAGGAGGAGGAGGATAAACTTTATTTTCGTCGACAGATGTATCTGACGGTGTGGGGTTATAGCCCCATCAAGTGGCCATGAGCCCGTGGCGTTCGGCGACTTCTAGGGCTCTTGTCACAACCCGGATCTGTGTGTCCGAGTCGGAGCTGAGCAATGCGGCCTCCCACTGGTCTGGATTCGAGAGCTGCAAGCCTCTAGGGGGGTAGTCCCGAGGGCAAGCCCAGAGTATGTGGGATAGAGTGGCATGTTGGCCACACATTTGACAGGAAGGGGAGTAGACCCCAGGGTATATGCGGGCATATATCGCGGGGTTGGGGAAGGTGTTCGTTTGGAGTTGCCTCCACGCAACTTCTTGGGGTTTGGTGAGAGAACTATGTGCGGGGGGATATAGAAGTCTACCTAAGCGGTAGTGCATGGTTATGTCATGAAATGTGACCATACGATCTCTCGCCGTCCGCAGGACGGGCGACACCACAACCCGGTCGACGAATCCTCGGGCATAATTGTGGGCCGCCTCGTTGCCTGGATGCGACGAGTGCGCAGGGACCCAGATCAATTGGATCGGGCGGAGTTGAAGTTTGGTGGAGTGGAGGAGAGAGAGGGTGACAGGGGAGACCCGGCCTTTGGCGAAACTACGAATCGCCGATTTAGAGTCGCTGAAGATGGTTTCTGCAGAAGTGGAGACCATCGCCAAGGCTATGGCCGCCTCCTCGGCCTCTTCAGGCAATCTGACGGGAATGGAGCACGCAACTAGCGGCCGTCCACAGTAGTTTACAACCGCGAGCGAAAAAGCTTCGCGGTCGGGGTATTCAGCGGCGTCGACATAGACTGCTGTCTGATCTGTTAAATATTTTTTGTGCAGAGACTTAGCCCTGTGCTTGCGGCGAGCGACATGATACTCTGGGTGCATATTTTTAGGAAGAGGGGTAACGATAAGGTTACTGTGGATATGGTGTGGAAGCTGGACCCTGCTTTCCAATCCCATCCGCCGCGGTGGCTCAGTGGTAAGGCGGTCGTCTACCGAGCCAGAGCACCCGGGTTTGAATCCGACCGCGGCGGCCGCGTTTCGATGGAGGCGAAACGCAAGAGGCGCCCGTGTGCTGTGCGATGTCAGTGCAAGTTAAAGATCCCCAGGTGGTCTAAATTATTCCGGAGACCTGCCCTACGGCACCTCTTCTTTCACTCCTACCTTACTCCCTTCCCTTACGGCGCGGTTCAGGTGTCCGCCGATATATGTGAGACAGATACTGCGCCATTTCCTTTACTCAAAAACCAAATCCAATTCCAATCCCCGCTTTATTAGTTTCGCAGCTGTGGGAGACAGATACTGCACATTTCCTTTCCTCAAAAAGAATTATTCCACTTACAGTGCGCTACCACGAGAGAGAGAGGCGAACAAACAAAACACAATTTGTTCACTGAAGCTTAAACGGCGGCTCGTTCGGTCAACGCCCTTCTTATATTTTCTGGCTCCACATCTGTCTGTTCTTCGCGCCAAGGCAGGCGTGCACATACACACAGTGTCGGCTGTGCAGTCTCCTTCTCGTGCTGGGCGCGCGCCCTCATTGGTCAAAGGCCGGGTGTGGCTTCGAAGAGCATCTGGAACTTTCTGCCGCGGCGCCGCCGCCGTCGCGCGAGTGAAGAGGTAGAGGACATCTCTTACGCAAGGCTACGCTCTCTCCGTCAACATCACGTAGAAACGACTCGGACAGTCAGAACAATCGACGGCAATCCCCCGCGCGCAGCGTCAGAGAGCGGTGGGAGAGGGGGCAGCCACACTCACAAGGCTAGTCGCTCTCCAGGGGTTTCTTCTCCCCCGTTTTACGACGCGCGCCAGCGAGAGCCTTCCGCGCGGCGCTGCTTTTTTTTTATTGCGTAAGCAATACTGCACCAGGTTTCGAGCCGTCGCGTGGGCCCCGGCGGTGGCCACGGTTGATAGTCCACAGGGAGCGGGAGCATATACAGGAACACTACGGTTGACCTTGAACAGCGTTGCTTCAGCCGCGCTGCGCGCAGCGGCGCCGAGCAGTTTGCTCTGTCTACGACAGATGGCCGCTAGGGCCGCCGCCCGCCAGTTCTGGGCTTCGAAGCCGGCGTTAGCAGCATTGGCGCGCAGTGCATCGATGGCATTCGAATAATATCGGTTAAGCAATTAGCCTCATTTCTAGTCTGACCACATAGATAAAAAATAACACCGAGTAGAAAATTGGTCGAGTTGGGGAATCTAACCAGGGTCTCCGGAGTGAGAGACGAGCACGCTAACCACTCCGCCATGCCAGCTCGATAGTTTGGAATGAACAAAGGCGCGTCTGGTGAATACGGTGTCATCGTTCACTCCCATCTTCTTCCCTTCCCGTTACGGCGAGGTACAGGTGCCCACCGAGATATGCGAGACAGATACATTTCCTTTCTCCAAAAACCAATTTACCGACCAGCAAGGTGTGCAGCCGAACGAGCGATGGCGTTCTGTGCACGCCCTGGCAGCGTGGCGGAAGGGTCACGTGACCAAATATGGCGGCGCCCATGCTCCCGCGCTGTTAAGCGTCTATAAATGCGCGCTTACCTTGGTGTGAATGTTTTGCTATGCAGTCCTCTAAGGAGAAGCGACACCGACAGGAAGAAGCGACAACGTGCACAAGAGACGCCAGAACAGTGTGAGGAACGTCTTGCAAAGCGTCGTGCTAAGGATGCAGCTCGGCGACAACGTTCTACCTCGCAGAGTGGTTCCACGTCATCGGTCACTGATGAATCTCAACACCTGACTGCTCAGGAACGCCGCAGTGCTACCAGGCGAAGGCAACGCGCCGAAGAATCGCCAGAAGAACGCGCACGCCATTGCTTACGCAATTTACCCGGTTTAGCCAGAGCTAAACCACTGCCATTTTTTTTTGTGTTTCTTGCTCAGAAGGGGAGGAGGTTGCGCTTTTACCCTCTCCTGGTTAAAACGGACAACGACGACGGTGACGCCGCGAAACGCAGAAACGGACGCCTAAGAGCTGCGCTCTAAAATGAATTGAAAGTTGGCGCATTTAGTGTCCTCCGTTCCGTCATTGTGTTACGCGCGCTACATTTGAGGTTAGAAACCAAATATTGCAGCGGGTCAGAACAGTTATACTAGCAAGCCAACATTTTCCTACCGTCAGGAAACAGCTGTAATCGTCCGCACCAAGAAGCGCAGCAGACGATCGGGGCACATTTCCAACCGAAGGTCGGCCTCCCTATTCCTCTCAGTAGGACATCTCAAGGAAAGATTGGCTCATGATAATCTGCTATTCCTCTCAGTAGGACGTCTCAAGGAAAGATTGGCTCATGATAATCTGCTATTCCTCTCAGTAGGACATCTCAAGGAAAGATTGGCTCATGATAATCTGCTATTCCTCTCAGTAGGACATCTCAAGGAAAGATTGGCTCATGATAATCTGCTATTCCTCTCAGTAGGACATCTCAAGGAAAGATTGGCTCATGATAATCTGCTATTCCTCTCAGTAGGACATCTCAAGGAAAGATTGGCTCATGATAATCTGCTAGACCGACACGGATCTGGACATGTTTGTACATGCAGTGTGAGACACGCATAGCTCTCCATCTTTTCTCAGTAATATCACCGCACCGTCCACCCGAAGGTTGTGCAGAGTATCATCGAGCAGGCGAGCAGCGGGTGTTGTGTCACATCAACAGAACAGCCAAGCATACGATTCTCCAGCTGGGAAGCGCTCCCAGCGCATGCTCAATCTCGTTAGTTTCGCCACTGCTGTCTTTCATGGGACGCTGAACGGCCGACTGGTCGACGCTGCCGTGATATTACTAAAAAAATGGAGAACTGTACATGAGAAACGGAGGTAAGTGTACTTGAGAAACGGAGGTTGCTGTGACGGTCCCGATGCTCCTGCAGCACGCACATTACAGAATTAAGACTTTTTTTCTTGAATTCGTTCTCGACTCTTTTCGATTTAGAGTCTACTATAGTAGTAATGATTAATTTCCTGGAATACTTTCATCATATACTTGAAAGCACAACCGACCGTGGAGAACTTCTCGGAATCGCAAATTTTAGGTGGAATCGTCGAAATCACCCATGACCGCTCTAACTTGGATGCCATAATTGACCTATAGGACATTTGAATTGCGCATTTTATCAGGAGAGCTCCTTTAAGTGCATTTCACCTAGCAACCAAGGAAACCGTTGCGGAGACTGGAGCCTGCAATCAAAGCCGCATATTCTTCGCTGCACACATCTCATTTTTAATATTTTTTCAGTTTTCACAAATAATGTGGCCGCCTCCAGCACTGGTCGACCTCGTGTAAAAATGCGCGTCGCTCTCTTGGGGCGCGTCTGGGCGACGCTTCTCGTCCGCCAGGAGGTTCCTTGGTTGCGTTACGTGCACAGAAGAACATGCACCAGGCTCCAGAATAATCCAGACCGCATACCTGCTGGCGTTCTTCTCGACATACGGCGGGCGGGCCGGCCGGATGTAGCGCGGGTCCCTGCGGCACCCTCTTCTCAGCGAGGCTGGGCGGCGGCTGGCTGCAGGCAGCGGGCTGGCCGTCCTTGGCCACCATGTTCATGGGTTCGGTTCCTACCACGGGCTCGTGGCTGGCTGCCGGGGGGCCGGCGCTTGCCGCCCTGCTCACACATTAACAACTCGTCAACTTTGACAGCGATAGCTGTTGAGACCACGTTTCCTGTCTCTGCTACGTCGTTGACGTTGGCGACGTAACATAAAGGAGTGCGAAAAGGAAAGGGAGCGAAAGCAGGTTCAGCGCACTAGGTGCGCCGATTGGTTAGAGTGCAAATGCGGCCACGAATCAGGACATGGCAACGCGGCGCGCAGGGTGGACCGAACACAGTCAAGTCGCAAGTGACAGCGCAGCGCCAAAAACCCAGCGCCACCGGTACTCCGATGTCCGCTACACATCGCTCTTGTGGTGCGCTCAACATTTAAGATACTTCGAGTCGATCCCGTTCCTCACGTTCTCTGCTAAAAAAGGGTTTATCGCGATCAACCGACAGAGATGTTCGGGTCATCGTCATCAGCCCGACCACGTGCACTGCAGGACAAAGGCCTATCTGGTATCCCTTCAATTAACTCTGTCCTGTGCGAGCTTTAGCTACCTTATCCCCGCGAACCTCCTATCTTATCCGCCCACCTGACCCTCTGACGCCCCCAGCTACGCTTGCCCTCTTTGAGAATCATTCACGAGAACACGATTTTTTCCCCTGCTGCATGTGATACTTGACCACCTCCTCCTCCTATGAGTATAACCCATGGTCCTTAGGTTTTTGGCTACCTTATAATTATTATCCACCGATTTCCGATAATTTTATAGGTCTGTCTACTCGACTGATGAATTAAATGTGGGTTTGACTCTTACAAGTGTGCAACATAAATACGTGGGCGTGTTGGTCAGACAAAATTCTTAATGAACCATGAGCACTATTTCCTTGTCCCGTCTTCTTTCGGCCTCATGCCGTTGCCCTGGTATACTAAGAATTATTTCTTATAATTGGATTATTTAATTTATTTCCACATTCCTAACTGGACATTCCATCCGGTTCCATAGTTCCAACCGAATAGTCCAGCAGGTTCCCTAATTCCATTTGGATAGGTCAGTTGGTTCTTCTATTCCAATTGGATCCAAATGGCAGTGTTCATTTTTCTCGAGGTTAAATTGAGCTAGGTGTCTCCGGGGACTATCAAATCAACACAGGCTCGACATACGCCCCGGTGTGGGCGGAACCAGTTTACAGGCAGTGTTTTTCAGCCATTGAAGTCTGTCGTCCCGGCGGTTGCTGCCTGCTCTCTATGACAACTAGTGTTGAGCCGCAGCTGAGCAATATCGGCACTCTACCCCCATACGCAGCGCCCTTAGCTGACTCAGGCGATACTGCACAGCAGTTGCTGGCAGTATAGTTCGAACTGTTGCTCACCCGAGACATTCCACGGTGGCCTGGTCTCGCGTGACGCCCTCCCGGACGACCTCCTTCGCGGACGGAGCAGGTGTTCCGGTCGCGTCCACAATCGCAGTCGCTTCGTCTGGCCCGGAAGGACGCTTCTTAGACGGGCGCCCCGACTTTTCAGGCGTCCCACCAGCGTGCCGCGTCCTACTGGACGTGCCGCTGCCCCCGGACCGCGACGTCGTGCCCGACGAGGGCTGCTCGTCTTTCCGTCGGCGCCGACGCACACGCCGTGTCCCGTCGTCGCTCCGCTTGCGAGCCCGGCCCGGAGCGAGCGCCTTCTGTTGGTCTCCTTCCATGGCCGCTCTGCCGTGGAGATCGGGCGCCCTTGACGAAGATTCCCCGCCCTGGTGACACCGCGAGGTGGATCGACTTCTGCTGCGGCAGCTGGTTTCACGCTTTGGGCAGCGTCTCGTCGGGGTAACCAAGGGTCGGTCCCCAGCTGAGGCTTGCGGACAGCTAGTCGGTAGCTCTCGGTCGTGGACTGCTGCGGCTCAGCGGTTCGTAGGAGGCTGCCGCGCGCCTATCTCGTGCTGATTCGTCTTCTCCGCGTTCCGAGCTATGCCGCGTGCCTAGGCTCAGTAAAGTCGCTGCAGCTGTGGGCCTGCTCGTGTCCATATTCTCTGAGAAAAATTTTGAAAATTGGAAAACTGTAAGATACTGTGCTGGAAATATTGTTGGTAATGGTCCATTCTTCCGACGTGTAGCAAAATCTTTTTTTTTTTAAGGCTGCCATATAAAACCAATGGGGAACGCTGTTGACGATAGCTAAAACGTTAATAGAAAAAAAAATGCAGGACTGCCGTCGGGTGATCTGCGGATATAAACATTGTTAGAGTGAAAGCTTGCATTATACGAGAAAATTGCTGTCATCAATGGTTTTCCGCTCAAAATGCTTCTGTTTAGAATTGTTGGGTATGTTTCTGCGTTTTTATTCTGAAATTGTTGGCTCTAACTCGAAAAGACGGTGGCGGTGGTGGTGAAAACTTTATTAAAGCAAAGATGTTCAGTCCTTTAGGTCTCTGGGTCCCCGCACTGCCCCACCCGCGATAAAACGTTCATGGAGAGAGACCGGGTTAATGCGCTCCTACGTAGTTGCACGTGAACGGATCTACGTCTTCCCCCCAGCACATCTAACGACCGACTCCTCAAACTCGGTGTGCAAAACACCTTTGAGGAGCTCAAAGAAGCTACCTTTACGGCACAAATATCCCGTCTATCCAACTCAGAGGCTGGTCGTACTTTATTGTCCCAGTTGAGCCTGACCTCAATTACAGAGCCTACCGAGGGGGTCCCCCTTTCTGCTACCCTCCGCTCTAACCTCAACGTAACCACCATACCCAAGAACATGCACCCTGAGCGAGACAGGGAACGCAGAGTAGCAAGGGCTCGGTCCCTCCACAAACATTATAGCTAGGCCATGAGGTGGTCTGTGTGGACGCAGTGGACTATACGACAGGCTCCCGTATGGCCCTGGCGGTAGCCGACAATAACGCAAAGCTTCTAACCTCCAGCTCAATCATTACCAATTCGACCACAGAGGCAGAAGAGGCAGCCATCGCCCTTGCTCTCATTTCTACATCTGCCACAAAAATTATATCCGATTCCAAATCTGCCATTTTAAATTATGCCAAGGGCTACATATCCAGCACCGCTGCTCGTTTACTACGTTTCTGGCAGCCCCGGCACCTCATCACCCTCATCTGGACGCCAGCACATGCTGGCCTCCCTGGCAACGAGGAGGCTCATTCCCTAGCCCGAGGTCTCACATTCCGGGCAGGAGTCGAGCCCCCTCTACGAGCCTCGGAGCGCCTGCTCTCCTTCCGTGATATTCTCTCGTGCTACTGTGACGTTCCCGCCTGTCGGGGGTCAGTCACAATGCAACACAATATTTGTTGCCATCTACGGGTTCTGCTGAAGCGAGGAGAAATGAGCCAACACACAATGCCTCCGGGTCAACCTCATTTATTCA
The DNA here is from genome assembly GCF_055824585.1 of Amblyomma mixtum. NCBI lineage: Eukaryota > Metazoa > Arthropoda > Arachnida > Ixodida > Ixodidae > Amblyomma > Amblyomma mixtum. The sequence goes on from NC_143013.1 coordinate 198,427,053, forward strand.
CTGTCTGCCTGAAGGTGAAACTGGGGGTTCCGCTCACCGCTGTCTTGTATCAGGCGTCGGTGCAGTCCGGCCAACAGGTGCCTCGCTCTCGGCTGCTATGGTGGGGTGGCGCTCAGCCTGGTGATGGTCCCACGTTTCGGCGACTATGACGGGTTGAGGCGTCAGGCTTCTTGGGCGTCTCGGCTGGCGGTACTATGACGGATTGTGGCGTCAGGCTTCTTGGGCGTCTCGGCTGGCGGTCAGTTTGCTGCGGACCCCTCATGTCCGGCTTCGCCGACTACAGACCAGCGCGATCTGCCACCGTTCACATCGCCCGTCTCTGCTCGTTCTCTCCTTTGTCTCTTCTGTCTCCAACGCGTCTCTCTGAGGATTCTCTTTCTTTCCTTCGGTGTCCTCCTCGCCCAACGGTTTTTCGCCGACGCTGCTCATGCAGCCGACCAAGGGCGCCCGCCGATTTTTCCACGAAGCCGCGGCCGTTAGGACGCGAAGGCCGGCGGCCCCGTTGGGGATGTGTCGAAGGGGATCAGGTGTCCCTCGGAGGGCAACGGTTCCCCTAAACCAGCGCCTCGCCTCCTCTGTTGGGAGCCCTCCTGGTGCTAACTTGCCGGCCTCCCTCGCCGCCTCGAGCCGTTAGTAAGGCCGTTGCGTTGCAAGACACTGCTGGCCTGTGGGTCCGCGAACTCCGGGAAACTGTTAGTGACGCGAGCGTTCCGGCCTACCCTCGGCGCCGCAGGGTGCCGGCCTCTTCGCGAACGCGGGGCTCCTGTTCAGCCGAAGACGCACCCCCCCGAACTTGACATATTTATGAGGGTCACGGCTGTCCTCTCTCTTCTCGCATCGGAACCCGGGGTGGTCTCTTCCAAGAACCGCGGCTTGGTCACGCGACCACGGCATTCGAAAACGCGGCCGTCAACGGACAAAGCGAGTCCTCCTCCAGCAGTGGAAGAGAGCAGCCGCTCGGGGAGCCAGCCTGCATTCTCCAAGGGCCTGGGGCCCTCTTTTCTTTTGGGTCAAATTCCCTTAATAGAGTTTCACCAGGTTGGAAATTTGGGCAAGTCGGTATTGATCCATAACGTAAGAGTAGCGCAAAACCAGGACGACGGACGACGGACACGGACAAAAATCAGTGAAGATTTTTCAGCCCGAGTACGCGACGTAAGGAAAAAGTTGTGGACTAGTGCGAAAGCAATGAAAGATTCCGGGGCAAAGGTTGCACTAGTGTTCGACAAAATACGCATAAACGGTGAAATGTTCCAATGGGATGAAGAAAACAACTGCCGAGTACCCGTAAAGACACAGACAAACGCGACAACTAACTCGTGTCCCGAGACAAACGCGAGTACAAGCCAAAAAAACGAACATGGCAAAGCACCAAACCTACGCCCCCGTCATCCCACAAAACGAAACAGATAACTTTTGCAAATGTAAATGCGCGAAGTATTCTCAATAAACTTGAGTCACTAGAATCTCTTCTTATCGGCCTCGAACCTGACTTCATAGCGATCACAGAAACTTGGCTCACTGGCGATATCAGTGACAAAGAAATTGCCCCACCAAACTACGCTATCGTGCGCAAAGACAGGTTAACACGTGGAGGAGGTGTGGCTATACTAATAAACAAAAAAATTCCCTTCGCAATCTTACCAGAAGTTGAGGGTGCCGAGGCACTGTTTTGTAAGTTGTTATTTGGAACGAACACTGTCACTGTAGGTTGTGTTTACCACAGTCCTTCGGCAGATCAGCCTGCATTGGTCTCGCTGTATGAATATATGCAACAACATGTTCAAAAATCCAGACTGATCCTTCTTGGGGACTTCAACCTACCAGATATAGATTGGCAAAGCATGTCGTACCGCTCCCCGTGTTCTGAAACTCTTTTTGATATTATGCTTAGTTTTGACCTGTTCCAAGTTATCAACGAGCCCACACGTGTTCAAGGTAGTGCATCTAACATTCTTGACCTCATCTTCCTCAGCAATCACTTTGCGATCGATCAAACCAACTTAGCAGTATTCGATGGCATATCAGATCATAAGCTAACATTGTGCACCACACCCATTCAAGCAACAGCAGCTCGTACTATCTCGAAAACTACTTACCCAGACTTCACAAACGCTGACGATTCAAGCATACTTAATTACCTAATTTTGGAGTACGAATCGTTTGAAGAACTCGCTAATTACCAAGGTACAAATATAGATACGCTGTGGGGAAGCTTCAAGGCCATTGTATCGCACTGCATCAAAAACTTTGTACCATTGAAGACCAAACGAACAAATACACGTAATCCCTGGATAACACGCGATATCATTCATGAGAAACGCAAAGTAAAACGACTAAGGAAATCACTAAAATCAAAAAATGACACTCAGGTAAAACATAAGCTCACGAACGCCATCCGTGAAATGAAAGCTAAAATTAAGGCAGCGAAAACAAACTACTTCTCAGTTACGCTTCCTAATTTTTTAAAACACTCCCCTGGAAAATTTTGGAAATACCTCAGCCCCAAAACACAAAAAGACACCTTCAACTGGCCAGGACAAAATCAAAACTTTGCAAATTCCTTAAATACATACTTCCAGTCTGTGTTCACAGATGACGATGGCCGCACACCGGATAGTATTCACCGCAATCAAACACCGCTAGACATGCCAACAATAACTGAGACAGGCGTGCTCAACCTACTATTATCAATAGATACAAAAAAAGCAAATGGTCCTGATAATATTCCAAACACTTTTTTGCAAAGATATGCCGAAGTCAACGCGAAATATTTACATTTAATGTTCAATAAATCTTTATCAACCTGCAGTCTAGCTAATGAATGGAAAATAGCGAAAGTTATTCCTATACACAAAACAGGAGGCAAAGATGACGTTTCAAATTACAGACCAATATCACTAACGTGCACGGTAGGAAAATTATTGGAACACATTATACTGAAGCAGATCACCAGTTATGTTGAGCAAGAAAACATTTTATCGCCTGTTCAACATGGATTTCGAAGGGGACTTTCAACTATCACCCAATTACTCGAACTAACACATGATTTGTTCCAGAGCATTGATAACCAAAAGCAAGTTGACTTGATTGCACTTGATTTCTCTAAGGCGTTTGACAGAGTAAGCCATAAAAAACTAATTAGCAAACTTAGATCAACTTTAGGTAACGGCCCTATTATCAATTGGATCGAGGACTACTTAACTAACCGATCTCAGTATGTTGTAGTTAACAATGAAATTTCTTCTACTGCGCTCGTTACGTCGGGAGTACCCCAAGGGTGCGTCCTTGCTCCACTTTTATTTCTTATCTTCATTAATGATCTGCCCTCTAACATAAAAATTAAAATTAAACTTTTTGCCGATGACTGCATCCTTTACAACGAAATTAACTCTGTAAATGACCACGATGATTTAAACAGCGCCCTTCATGAAGTGGTAATATGGTGTCACAAATGGCAAATGGAATTGAACATTAAAAAAACAGCCTTCCTATGTGTAACCCGTAAAAAACAAAGGTCCGAATATGTGTACAGCATCAATAACATACCGCTCACCCGAGTTCACGAACACAAATACCTTGGATTAATCATTTCACATGATCTAAGATGGGAATCACATATTAACAGTACAGTATCATCTGCTTTAAAACGATTGTTCTTCCTTAGAAGACGGCTTCGAGAAGCGCCACCGGAGACCAAACTGTTAGCATATAACACATTTATACGATCAGTTCTCGAATATGGAAACACGATTTGGTTTCCCTACACACAACAGCTCATTAACAAACTAGAAGGAGTGCAGAGAAAGGCAATTAGATTTATCTTTAACAAATACAGGACCAGTGATTCACCATCCCAACTACTAAATCAAGCATGTATTCTTACTTTACAGAAACGCGCCAGACTAGCACGACTAAAATTATTGTTCCAATTAGTTCATAACTCGTTAAACATAGATACTTCGTTATATATATCTGTAGATGAATCGAGACCATCCCGGCATAAGCACCCATTAACCCTTAGAAAGTACGCATTCCGAACCGACTGTTTCAGATATTCATTTTTTCCGCTTGCCATAAAAGAATGGAATAGTTTGAACCCCTCTATCACTACTAATACATCTTTGCAGAAATTTGTAACTCTGGTAGAAGAACAGTTGCGCGATAATTAAATAGATAAATAAATCATAATTACACAAGTACAACAGACCACTCGTATCACTGCATATAACAGCATCTGTATGAACATACTACTTACAATGTATAAAATTGCACTCTTTTCTGTGAAATATACTCTTTCGTTATGTGTTTTATTTTCTGTTATCTGTGTTTTTTTTCCCATACTCATGTAATTACTTGCAAACAACAGTGTTTTTAATGTATACCATTCCATTTGTATTCGCTTTTACTATGTGCCCATCCTGTAAAAATCCCAATGGGATTGACAGTATCTGAAATAAATAAATAAATAAAAAAAAACAAGGGGAGAGAACACACACCAACAACACAGGCGCTAACTTCCGACTGACGAAGAAAACCAAACCCAACCAAGTGAACGGAACCCGAGCAAAAGTAGCGCATGCGCTGACCTAAGATAAAAAAAAACAAAAAAAGGTGCGAAAAATGCGATAAAAAATGTGAGATCACGGATGTTTTGAACCCAAGAAGGCCAGCTCTCGTTTAGACAAGGAAATGGACGGAGTACTAACGCAGTTATCTTGTAAGGCAGCAATCTGTGCAGCTTCCACAATTTCGCGAGTTAGCTTATCTCTACTCTTAGCAACGACTGAGCATTTGTCCAAAAAAGGCACGCACTTGCAATCTTTGCAGTGCAAAGCTAGATTGCTGCCGGTATAAGTCTTCATGTTATTATTGTGCTCTCGAAGCCTATCGTTCAGGCACCTACCGGATTGCCCAATATACTGCTTGCCACAGGAGAGCGGAATGTTGTACACAATTATTAACCTCTGCATGGGAAACGCCTTTGAAAAGTCATGCCCCCATCAATCCGCATCTAGCTCTCATGAACAACTCGCGAGGTTCCTCGAAGCAGGGTACCCTAAAGATTTCGTGGGTACAGTCGCCGAAAACCTGCTGAAAAAGAAGCTCCGGAAAGAACCTAACACTACAGAAGAAACGAGAGACAAGGTGGCTGTCTTTCCTTACGTCCATTGTCTCGCGCACAATCTCAAGAAAATAGGGAAAAAGGCAAACGTTCGTGTGGTGTTTTCAGCTCCACAAAAGCTCAGTGTGTTATGCAAAAGGTCCGTGCCCTCCGCACATAGCTCCCAAAAGCAGCAGTGTACCATCCGCCACAGGAAAAGAATTGTTAAATGTACTGAGGGCATTGTGTACAACATTCCGCTCTCCTGTGGCAAGCAGTATATTGGGCAATCCGGTAGGTGCCTGAACGATAGGCTTCGAGAGCACAATAATAACATGAAGACTTATAGCGGCAGCAATCTAGCTTTGCACTGCAAAGATTGCAAGTGCGTGCCTTTTTTGGACAAATGCTCAGTCGTTGCTAAGAGTAGAGATAAGCTAACTCGCGAAATTGTGGAAGCTGCACAGATTGCTGCCTTACAAGATAACTGCGTTAGTACTCCGTCCATTTCCTTGTCTAAAAGAGAGCTGGCCTTCTTGGGTTTAAAACATCCCTGATCTCACATTTTTTATCGCATTTTTCGCACCTTTTTTTTTCGATTTTATATCTTAGGTCAGCGCATGCGCTTCTTTGGCTCAGGTTCCGTTCACTTGGTTGGGTTTGGTTTTCTTCGTCAGTGGGAAGTTAGCGCCTGTGTTGTTGGTGTGTGTTCTCTCCCCTTGTGTCCGTCGTCCTGGTTTTGCGCTACTCTTACGTTATGCCCTTAACAGAGACCCAACTCCTAGCCTTCACCGAGTCCACAGCCCGTACCTCGCAACATGGCCGTCTGCAGGCGCGCATGCGCGCACACACAAACGCACAAACCTACCTGTCTCTGCGCCAAAGGGGGGGGGGGGGGGGGGGAGGAGTTGGGGACGCATTGCAAAACGGGCCGCGGGGATGCGTGTGGTTGCGCTGGGCTCCCCGCGCGGCCTCTCCTCTTAAGCCCTCTGGCTACTTCGCACGTCTTTCTGTTGCGCCCGCCGCATTCCACACAACCGCCTTCGCTGACATGGCAGGGCGATAATTTTGAAGCCAGACACAGAGTCTCTGGTGCTAGTCGGTGGAGAGAGTTCTTTTGGGCCATGCCCAGGCCTCCCGTACACAGTCATTCACACTACCCAGACAAACGGAGGGAATACGCACCCCCAGCTCCATCCCTCACCATAGCCCAGGCTGCACATTGGCGACAACTATAAACCCGGACTGCTCCATAGACTGCTCCATACCCAATACTGCTGCATGCCCGATACCCAGACCAATTCCCGTCATCATGCAAACTTTGCGGCAAACCAGGAGACTTCTTACACACCCTCCTCACATGCCCCACCTTCCCTCATCCCCCATCACCAACCACGGCAGAGTCTTACTGGGAGTCTCTTCTGACCAGCTCGTCCGGTCAAGACCAGCGCCGGATCATCTCCAGCGCTCACAGAAGGATTGCGCTCCAGGGGCTATCCTTCGCGTTGTAACGGTGCCTCCTCCTCACATTGAGGAGGCATCCAAGTGCCATGTAGGGGGCTTCCCCCCCCCCCCCCCCCGATTTACATCATTGGCAATAAACGTTTCCACCACCACCACCAAACGTTCATGTTATGGCGCTCCGTGACGTTGATGGCCCTGCTGGTAACGATCTTTTGCCGAGCGGAGTCCTTGGATCGCAGTGAGGTCCTCCCAGTCCTCTCAGGTCTTGAGTGCTGTGGTTCCAGCGGGGGGAGGTTCCACCAGGCAGTCCAGAAGGATGTGGTAAGGGTGGACCTTGGGATGCGCAGAAAATGCAGGCCGGAGATGAGGGGTCGTAATGAGAGAGAAGATTGGGGGAAGGGAGCGTGCAGGTCTGGAGTCTCCTCCAGGTCGCCTGCTCCCTGCGGCTTAGAGATGGGTGGGGTGGTGGATGGGTGCGACGCTCCAGGCGATAGGACACTGTAGCTCGGCAGAGGTGTGCACGCGCTCCCGCGAGTCCCCAAGCGCGAGGACCGCCTGAGCCCCCCAAATTAACCCCTGGGGCTAAATTATCGGCGGACTGAATCCCCATGCCCCTAGTGCGCAGGCACCCAGATGAGCTCTGCGTGTCGCGGTAGGTTTCGGGTTGGCCGCCCCAGCAGGCACCGAGCTGGTGCATGCACCCTTATGCGATAGAAGTTGAGTACGGCCGTTTTAGAGTCGCTAAGGGATTGGCCCAAAGTCGGGCGGTATTTGTATAATGCACAAAGATAAATCTGAAAACAAAAACAAAACTTGAAACTGAAAGAGGCGAAGTATATTATTTTTGATGTTGTTCTTTATTCATTATTTTGTTATATATTTAAATATGAATTTTTCGTTGAATCATATATGTATAATTTCAACGTGACTGCATTTTTACTGTTTTTTTTTATTCGAGCTGTTTGCCATTAGGCATAATGAAAAAGGGAAAGATAGTTATAAAAAGGAGTGTAAACAAGCCTCCCTTAAAAAGCGGCAAAAGTTCGCGATAAAGCGATTATCATGAGTCCACTTGCGATAGTCGCCTGCAACGACCCATCGCAGGCCTCGTTTTTACAGAATGGTTGAGAATTCAAGATTTTCTTAGATCGTGTGCAAACTTATTGTACAAAAGTTAAAAAGACCCTTGTGAAGAGATAGTTAGTTTAGTTTATCGGGGTTTAACGTCCCAAAGCAACTAAGGCTATGAGAGACGCTGTAGTGGAGGGCTCCGGAAATTTCGACCACCTGGGGTTCTTTAACGTGCACTGACATCGCACAGTACACGGGCCTCTAGAATTTCTCCAAAGAAATTTAACCGCCGCGGCCGGGATCGAACCCGCGTCTTTCGGGTCAGCAGCCGAGCACCATAACCACTGAGCCACCGCGGCGGCCCTTGTGAAGAGAGTTGGAAATTTGTTAGCGGAGGATAATCAACAAATTGGATAGTGCGGGTAGCACAATCACAATCTAGAAAACGTTCGTATTCTAGGGTTTGTGTACGTTCACATATGTATACATATGTATACACACGTACATCATGCATCACATCGTCGTTGCCGGTCCTTAGTGGCGAAAAGAAAGACGAAAAGGCTCGCACTCGCTATAATCCCTGGATAAGTTTTCACAGTGTCCAGTGACTCTAAGAATCGTAGGAAAGAAAAGTGGAACAGAAGATTTAGAGCGGATCAATGGGCATGGATAAAAACTACGGAGAATGTTTACTACATTCGAATGGGAGCGAAAGCACGGATTTGTGCTACGTAGAAGACGACGGTGAGCAGGCAGTGCCGCGGGACGGAGCAGACGAAAGTTGATGAAGACGACACACTCCAATGCACAGCGCGATCTTTCAGCGATTTTCGTGAAATAAGTTCTCTAATCTTCTCGCCCGTTTATTTTCTTCCATTGTTATTATTATTATTCCCTATATTTTTTTTATTTCTTACCCAACGCAAGACCATTAGGTCCAATTTACCTTCTTCTTTTGGCTCTCCTCACTGAATCCTGGCCTATCCCCCGTCGTGGGTAGGATTGGCAACAACAACAACACGAGGCGTGTTGGCTGCGGCGATAGTCTAGTGGTTTCGCTGGACGAGAGCTATTCGCGCACTCATGGATATTGATTCAATTCCTTTTCCCTTTTTCACTGCTTGACCTCTAACCTTGATGAAGGTCAAAACTAGGCGCTCGGCGATAGAAGCACGAGGTCTACAAATGCACAACGCCTACAAATGCGATCCGAGCCTTTTACGGCGCGGTTCAGGTGTCCACCGAGATATGCGAGACAGGTTCTGCGCCATTTTCTTTCCTCAAAAATTAATTTACCAATTTTAACAATTTTGCCCGGCTCGGGCTCGGTATTACCGCCGGCCACCAATAAACAGTGCTGCACGTTTCGCTTCCCACATGCGCCATAAATGCATGGCATAATGTTTTTCAAATGTTTGCCGCCGTGCAGCCAAATAATCGCTTATTAATTTTCAATAAAATGGCTGATATGTTATTTCAATATTAATTGAGCGGTTAATATAATTGCCGAACAAAAAGGTGACCCGGTATCTATAGACGTTCTCCGCGTGCTCGCCGACAACATCTCAGTGAAAATTAGTCTGTTTCTTTAACAAAATGCAAAAGTTGTCTGTTTCGAACACGCTGCTGCGCTCCAGGGGCATTGCGCGTTATATATGTTTATAATTTTTATTATTATCCTGAACAGTCAAAGGAGTTGAATCTCATTTCATGAAGACGCCTCACAAGAGCTTGTTCTTCGGATGTTACAACCTTATGTACCGGCTCGAACAACGTATTGCTCGCATCGGGCTCCGCAGAGTTAACACGCTAGGGCGCGTCCGGAGTATAGATTTTTTTTCTCCTCTCCCTGTGCGTCGTCGGCTGCTTAGGCTTTTATGTGCTGTCCGATGGCGCGCGGCTTCGATCGAGCGCAGTTGGCGACGGGCTGACAGCCGAAATCGAAACATTCCGCTCTTCGCAGCTCAGAAGCGCAATCGCCATCGTGAAAGCCTTCCCGTCATATGCCTAGAACCTAGAACAACCAAGAGCACTCAGCTTGGAAAAGCGACTATACTAGACCCATTAGCCGCTTTTTTGGATGCTTACGGATTAAAGCCCCATCTAGGAGCAACAAATCAAAGCTTCTGCCGTCATTAATCGTAGTCATCTAAAACGTGTTATTTTTATTTTGCGTTTTAATTTATCTTTGGGTCATTATGTTTACAGATTTTTGTTAATACATCTCTTTCAGGAATTTTGTTACAGGCGGTTGTGCGTTTGTTAAAAATCTCGGAGTTTGCACCTTGAACACACTTTTGTTTATTGACCGCGAGCGGCGCGGCAATCCGTAACACCCGTATTTTGGCAAACTTGAACCGCCGTCTTTTAATGCATGGAGCGGATGGGAAGTTTCGCAACTAAGAATTTCAACAAGCTCTTCCCCTTTCCTACATATCTTCTTCCTCTCTCAATCCACCGGGCCGCGGCCGTCCGGCAGCTACGGCAGCTTTGCTGGCTTTGCGTCGGCCATTGGATCCTGTCCCAACCGAGAACGTTCGGACCGGCGCACATCACAGCCTCCTCAAAAACTGTTCCAGGTATGTCGTAACCCGTTCCTCTCACTAGTAGCTGCTTTTGGCTTGCTCGTCACAGCTTATGAGGCTCCCGAAAAGCACGAGGCATTATTTCACGGGCAGTCATGCCACACGGCACGAGCGACGTCGCCTCTCTCGCTCACAGAATTGACACGTTTGATGCAACCCTTCCTTCGTATGTTTTTACTTTGTCGTGTTATCACACCCACACAACGACAGAGCTGTCTGCGCCCGTAGCATTGGAACCCTTGTTCACTTCCATCGTAGGTGCACGTTCGATTCCAACCTGAGCCATCGACTCTCAGGGGCACGGCTTTGACGGCGTAGGGTAGCACGCATTGCACTTGCTAAGGATTAGAGGTATCGAACCGCTCTCTTTACCGTGGAGATGTCCCCTCTTCTTTGCTATTTCATTTCGCCTCGAGCGTACCCGCGTACCCGCACGAGCGTACCCGCACGCTGGCTAGCTGGACGTGCGAACTGCGAAACAGCTGATGTCCCTCGGCCGGCCTTATCCCGAGGAAAGTTGACTTCACCGCCGCTATCTGCGGTGCGTGCAGTGCGTGCGTGTTTTGTTTTTTTTTTTGTTTTTTTTCACCGCTGCGTTCTCGTGTCCTTGGGTTGATGGGGGAGGCAAAGGGATATGGGATGTGGAAAAGGAGCGTTTCCTTTCCGGAAGAAGCAGCGTCCTACGCGCCTGCCCCCTCGCCTCATCTTGGAATCGATCGGCGTCGCGGCCTGCATTGTGCGCTAAGCACGCCAGGCTGGACCCGCTGTTTAGCGAGGGCAGCGGTTCTAATGCAGCGTGGTACGTGGCGTTGCGCTTAGTACAGTTCTCAGGGGTCTCGAGCGTGCCATTTACTCCCTTCTCTCCCCCCTCCCCCCTTTTTTTTGCGTTTGTGAAGAATGTAGGCTATCTTGTGTTTTTCTTAGTAGCGACTGCGCATTACAGAGCCACAGTTGCGGCGCGTAGTGGTGCTTTTCCGGGTTGCGACCTTCGCTTACAACAAAGAAGAAAAAAGTGACAATGCACATAATTGATCAACTGTTCATGCCATGTTGAGACATGTGTTTTACCTGCGTTTTCGCATACTTTAACATTGGTTTCTTGCAGCTGGAAAAGTCTTAGCAGTTTGTTATGACAATTCAGTTTGGTGGATTGCCATTTTCTCTTGTTTGTAAAGTTTGCACGTCATACTCGCCCTTATTTTTTTCTGTCGCATATATATTCATGAATAAGGATTTCTTCCTGTCAGTTTGCAAAGTGCAAATTGTTGTTTGGTCATTGTTCATTGTAGATGTTATTGTGAACATGCATTCACGCAGCCTAGTAACACCTACGGGTGAAAAAGGAGGTTCCGAAGCTAGCTGGAAACGAACAGATTGTGTAAAAAAAAAAATTGTGCGCATTGCACCTTACTTGAACTCTGCTCCCCCCCGCCCCAAATGGTTTTAATGTAGGTATGGTTTTAACGTAGCTAAACCGAGTAGACATGCCAAAGCATATGTTTAGCCTGGTTGGCTAATAGTTTTTCTTTGCTGGATCGTTAGCACGTCTGGTGACGATATTAGACTCGAGTTAAGCTCTGATAAAGGTTAAGTTGATCTGATCGGTTCACGCCACAGATGAAAGTTAATGGAAACTATGGTGTGCAGTGCACAGCGCAAGAGTGTGTTGCAGTTTAATTAACACGAGGCGTGATCGGCTGCGGCGATAGCATGTCGCTCTCGTGCAGTGGCCAGCGAAGCTGATCTGTTCGCGCTGCAGCAGGTTCGAATCCCAGTCGTGGCAATATTTATTTTTTATTTATTCAAGGGCAAGGCTTCAGCGAGCAATCTGCTTTTGCAGCTTTGGTCATGAAATGGAACTTTCGGTCTAAAAATTGTTATACGTGGCGACAGCTTTCCTTGTCAGTGAAGGGACAGCTACATTGGTGGAGCATCCATAACTGTCTCGTTCCATCAAATAATTTCGCCGCATGACTCCCTGGTGCATTTCTCTATCCTCGGTACTTCCAATCCATTGCTGGTACAGCTGGCACCATGCATGGAAGCTTTTTGTAACTAGGTCCCCCTAGCAAACTCGTATTGAAGAAAACTGTTTCCTCCTTGACATTGAATAATGCGTATGGACAGTTATGCTATAGATATGCCTTAAATGATGTATATTGACGGTATACCATGTTTTAACAGAAAACTAATATATGCTAGTGGGAACTATATTTTACTGCATAGAAAAAGAGGGCATGCGTCGGTTCTGAAGCTTACGCTTTATTGCCAGAAAAAGTTGTCGTAGAGTGTATTTGTGGTTTTTGCTTGACATGTACCGCCATGCTGCCCTCGTCCCAGTACAAGAAATTAACTTGGGATCCTCCCGAAAAAATATTTGGCTGTTGAGAGGAGTGCATATTTGTAGGCACTTCCTTGCTTCAATGGAACATGTCTCATGAAAAATAAATGAAACTCTTGCCAGCATATATCTCATATCTTTAGCATTGTACTCCAGTTTTATGAGCTTAGAGAGCAAAAACTTTTGTGTTTATGTAGTAATCACACCTAATAGATTTGACACTTAGTTTTATCCTTTCTGTGTGGCCGCCGCGGTGGCTCAGTGGTTTGGTGCTCAGCTGCTGACCTGAAAGACGCGGGTTCGATCCCAACTATGGCGATCAAATTTCAGTGGATTCGAAATTCTAGAGGCCTGTGTACTGTGCAATGTGATTGCATGTTAAAGAACCCCAGATGGTTGAAATTATCTGGACCTCTTCACTACGGCGTCTCTCATAACCTGGGTCGCTTTGGGACGTTAAACCTCATAAACCAACCAACCTTTCTGTGTGGATTGTTGTGGCAGCCTGGGTCACCAGTGCACATTTGTTCCAAATGTTTGCAACTGTACACTACAATAATGAAAAAACGAACAGTACAGTCAGCAGGAATTAGTGCATGAAAAATTGTGTGGCACATACGAAATAGGCCTTCTTGTTCTGTGGCTAGTTATTTGGAGCGGTATTTTTATGCATGCATTCACTGTTTGACCCAGCAAACTGGGATGTGTGCTACACTGTATCGTTGCACAGCAAAAGGTCATATTTTTGAAACGTTCATAGGTGCAAGCAAGCTGCCTTGCCGAGTCCCTAGACAAACGCTTGCTTGCTGTTGCATATGCTCTGTTTAAGAAACAAAAGGCCATTGCTACGGGTACGGGCTGGTGGCCTTTACTTGCTTTTGACAGACTGCTCCCAAAAAATGTCTGCTGTCGCAAGAGATGACGGAGATGTTAACAGCTGAGCAGCAGTCATTGTCGTGCCTGTGCTCTTGACCTTTCCTGGAGGGTGGTGAACTTTGGGCAGCCTTGAGCAAATACTCCTGTTCTACGATTACTGGGGAGAAAGCGTTAACACAGCGCCATCTGTTGGGGTGCATCTGCTTCATGTGACAGCATATGTGCACAATGCCTTCTGCACATCTTTCAGGCCACTCTGCTTTCAACCTGGTAGGCTGCTTTACTCTCGGTGCTTTGCTTTGCAAGCAGAGGAAAAGGAGGACACGTGCATGAGTCCTTACGCACATCATGTGACTTGGCAGAACACTTCAACCACTACTTTGTAAACACTGCAACACCAATTTGTACTCCATCAGACACAGTTGCCCTAGCTTATAACAGTGTTGAAAGCATATTTCTTGATCCTACTAATGAAAACGAAATATACGGCACATTCATGGGTCTAAATAACAGTAGGTCATTAGGTGCTGACGATATTCAAATTAAACCCGTTAAATACGTATTAGAATTGCTAACATCTCCTTTAGCTCATATTTTCAATCTGGTGCTTGAGTCAGGTATATTTCTCACTGCTATGAAATGTGCAAGGGTGTCGGTATTATATAGGAGGTGATCACAATCTAGTATCCGATAACAGGCCAATTTCCGTACTCCCAGTGTTTTCCAAGGGATTAGAAAAGCTAATTTTTTCTGGTATTACAAACTTGTTTGACAAGAAAAAAAATTTAACAGACTTAACACTCACAGTATGGTTTCAGGAAGGGTCGCTCGACTGAGGCTGCTTTGCTAAGCCTGAAGGAAATAATTTTGGAAAATATTGATGGTTTATGGGGTTTAACGTCCCAAAGCGACTAAGGCTATGAGAGACGCCGTAGTGGAGGGCTCCGGAAATTTCGACCACCTGGGGTTCTTTAACGTGCACTGACATCGCACAGTACACGGGCCTCTAGAATTTCTCCTCCAAAGAAATTCCAGCCGCCGCGGCCGGGATCGAACCCGCGTCTTTTGGGTCAGCAGCCGAGCACCATGACCGCTGAGCCACCGCGGCGGCACTGGAAAAATATTGATAATATTGAAATATTGATAATAATTTACTGACAACCGGAATATTTATTGCTTTCAGCAAAGTGTTTGACTGCATCGCTCACAGTATTCTCATTAATAAACTTTCATCTTATGGAATTCGTGGAACAGCTTTGGCTCTACTGCAATCTTACCTGGAAAATAGGCACCAGTGTGTATGCATCATTAACAAAAAGTCATCTCTCTTACCAATAGTATGTGACGTACCACAAGGAAGTGTTCCGGGCCCCCTTTTATTTAACACATATATAAATGATATTGTTAACATTGACACCTCAGTTCGATTTGTAATCTATGCCGATGATAGTACCCTACTTATTTCTGCGAATAATATCAGCCAACTAGTATTAAGATCTAATGATGTCCTTACTAAACTCTCAGCCTCTACCAAAGCAAATAAAATCAAGGTGAACCCAATTAAATCCAAAGCCATTATATTTCGAGCTTATAATAAAGAAGTTCCTGCCCTAGATCCACTCATTTTCCAAGACCAGCACATAGAGATAGTTCACGAGCATAAGGTTCTAGGTGTATACTTCTCTTCACATTTTAAATGGGACGCTCATATAAACCATGTTTCTAAAAAGCTCTCTACCGTTACTGGTGTAATCTCACGCTGTCGCGCATTGCTCCCCATAAGTGCTAAACTGCAAATTTACTATGCTCTGTTCCTTTCTCATGTTAACTAGTGTACTCTAGTATGGGCAACAACAACTAAAACAAATATGAACAAGCTTCTTGTCTTGCAAATAAAAATTGTTCGTCTCATCGTAAACTTAGAACCAACGTCAAATATGCAACCCATAATAACATCACTTAATATGATCCGTGTGGATAATACTTATGAATATCGCTTGCTACAAGTAACTTATTTCGGTTCGGCAGGTATGGGTAATTTCTTGGTGAAACTTGCATCTCTTGCACACCGCACTGCAATAGTAAACACTAGATGCACTGACACGTGGTCCCTACCACATTTTAGAACAGACTACAAATTACAATCCTTGGCTCATAATCTTTCCGTTCTTCGCAGCAAATATAAAGACACTGTTGGTTTTAGTCCTAAGCAATTGAGAACCTACTTCGTGCAAATATAATCTATCCATACATGTGTTCTTACTTTAAATATTATACTCGCATTTACAAACTTTCTGCCTTGTTGAGCTTTTTCCACTGATTTTATTACTGATCAACTTTTTTTGTTTTGTTTTCATCTCGTGCTACAGTGATGTATGCATTGTATAACACTGTTAATGAACTTTTGAAATTTGCTGTTTGCTCCTGCTATGTTGTGCACCGGTTTCCTGGGCCTTTGTCAAGCTGTTTGTACAGCTTTTAGCCCAGGCGACCATCTACTTGTTGCAAAATAAATTTGATTTGATTTCATTTGATTTCTTTAAAGGAAAGCGTAATTATTGCCTTGTGCAGTTCTCTAGAAATGCACTGAGCTGCCGAGGAGTTCCTGCTATACCATTGTTGTTCAATTCGAAGCTTCTCAAAACTATTCCTTACCCTGGGATTCGCAGAAAGGGAATGCTGTTTCTTTTATGAGTGGCTTCAGGCCGACTTTTCATAAGTGGACCGGCTTCGATGCTGTATTAGAACAAGTAAAGAGGTTTGGAAAGAATTTTTTGAGACGTTTTACTGCAGGAATTTAAATGGAGAGCATTATTGCCTTTTCCAAGTAATGGCTGCCTACAAACTTAGCTCCTATGCCCGAGTTTACTTATTCATTGAGCTATGGCAGACAATTAGTTTTTATTCCAAATCTATTTTTATCCATTATTGTGTGCATTATCTAAGTTGCAGTCTTTCTTCAATTAATAGCTGCTGATCTCTTTTGTTATGGCTGTGGGTGTGTTCTGTAGTCTAATGCAAGGGTGAAAAGCACTATCTCAAAGAAGTCTCTTAACGAAAATGAAAAGGGCTGTTTTTTTTTTTTTTTAAATTGGTTAGGTCATGTTATGTTGCTGGCACGCAACTGAATTGAATTTTATTTGCATCATATGATATCAGATGACACTGGAAGTGCAGGGAAACTGTAGTCTCAACAACAACTTGACAAAGCCCTACGCTCCTGTAGTGGCATCACTCAACAGTGGCGAAAAACAATTAAAACAGCAATTACAGTTTTAACGCATTCACAAAGAAATGCTTTGCATACATTGTATTATATCTCATTCAATAATAACGAAGGCACTTCGATTGCATTAAGGAACAATTCTTTTCTAAGCACGCAGTCCTTGCTTTATGCAATTTGCCAGTAAATGTTCCTTAGTATTATTATCACTAACAAGAGAAATGTCTTGGGCAGGCAGCTGCACCCCCTACAAGGCTGAGTGTAACTTTACAACGAACTCTGCACCAGGCTTAAGTTGCTTACTGAAGGGGTCAACGTAATTTTGGGAAGTGATGTGTGCAATTTATCTGCAGAGTTGTCCTCACTTCGTCATCATAGTGACTGGAATGCCAGTCGAGTGCAGCTTGCCTTTATAAACATAAAGACAGGGGAACAGGTTAGCTTGGATACACACTAAAAAAATGTAGCATGGCCAAAGAGAGACATCAAAGAAAAATACGGTGACTGCGGCTTGATTGAGTGACCTTAGCGTTAAAGTTACCTGATTGACGTTACCTGTGTACAACCAGTAAAGCTTATTTCAAGTGAAAGGAAACTGTATAGTTCATCAGCCATAATTCTTTCGAATTGGTACATAAAAATGTGCACCTTTAGGCTTTAATTCAGCTCGGAGATGCAGCTAAGTTAGTGGGTTGCTGAACACTATTTTGGGATGCTCATATTGGTGGCCTGCTGATACTGGGTCCGGTTTTGGGCACACACAGCTTAAAATCATGTTAGTAGTGTTTTCTGTGAAAGCAGGGCAAGCATGCGGCATTCTGCATAAAGGAAAATGGCGCTAATAATGGTAACGGGGTAATGTGAACTGCCTACATTGTTAGCAGTCTACGTTGTTTTTTGTTTAAATATTTTTCTGACCAGTCGTGTCAGTATTGGTATCAGAAACCCAACTGTTAATGATTTTTAATGCGATAGTGTTAAGGCTCCTGTTGTGCAGAAATGGTGTCGTTGGCGTTGGCGCTGTGAACGAAAAACCTGGGGAGAAGCTACCTAGGTCACGTGACTTTGTGGCGTCATCACAACCTGCCCCCCAGATTGTGAGCAAGCTGTCCACCGTGGCAGGTGGCAGTTATATCAATGATAGGTCGCAAGAGGTTTCTCGGGAAGAGCAACCTATGTTGCTCAAGCCCCACCGGGACAGCACCTGCCATCGCAGGGCAGTGGCGCATCGCTTAACTACTGCGACAGGAGTGGTGTGAGGGTTTAAGGATCTGCGAATGTTAAGTCGAGAGTGACCAATTCCGCATCTGTTGGCATTAACCCATTAAAGCTATCGCATCATACCCTTGTGGGGATGGGGGTGGGGGGGGCTTAACTCTTTCCTTACCACGGCACTAGGCGTCGATCGCCGGCGAGCGAAGTTTTAGAGCGCGAATTTTAAAAATACCACTGCGCCCTGGACTTGTGGCGCCATCTCGGTGATTTTATACAAAGTAGAGTTTCCGTTTCTGCACGGTTCACACTTTTACCGCGTGGCGGCGATTTTTAAAGGGCGCGCGGGTGCGAAGGTTGACGCGCACTTGAGCGGAGTGATGGCGTCGACATCCAAAACCGCACGCGCTCGAAAGATCGCAGTTTTGCTCGATCCCGACGACCCGGCAAGTGATCTTTTAGACTCATCGAGCACAGATGACTCGGACATCGATGTCGCGTCGTCGGAGTTCAGCTCAGATGAAGAAGACGCAGCCGATCAGCCGATCAACATCAGCTTTCATTAATTATTTGTGATTGCTAATTTTTATTACCATTTTGTTATTACTGTATTTCTTTCGTAATGTGCTTTTGTACTGTGCATTTAACACGCGCGTTTTGGTATATAGTATTGTGCTATAAGTTAATCTTTTCCTTGAAAAAAAATTTAAGTAGGACCAATCAAGAACTTAAATATTTCACTATGCGTCTTGTAATTTTTCCTAACTCAAAGAGTACTGAGTGTATAGGTATCATTTTATAAAGAAATGTTGCCTATTGATATACCCATGATTTGTATATTTTGGAATTTCGGTAAAAAATTTTTTGGCTGAGATATTACTCCTTACTGAGAAACTTTTTGCATTTGTATTTTTTTTGTTCATGAATATTTTTTATCTAAATAAATTTTTTTGTATTTCTTAAAAATAAATACTGCTTGAAAGCACCTTCACTTTTATGTACCGCATGGCACTGTACATTTAGTAGCTGTTGCACAAAGAATTCGTAACTAAACCATACAAAAAACAGCCAATTTCCCCATGGTAAGGAAAGAGTTAAGTGTCCCCTCCAATTTTCTCCTTGCATCCCATTTTAGCAGTCAATGACAGCTTTGTGTATTTGTTGTGCTTATCTTTTGTGGCACTGCTGCCCATACCTCCAGTACATATGCAGTCCGAATGGCAATCTACTCGCAACTTGTAAAGAAAGCAGACGGACATCGCCAGAGTCCAGATGCTTGCCTGCTGCTTACAGAGGAAGAAACACTTGTCTAGAATGCCCGGGCTGTGTCTTCCGACCACGAAAGTGGCTACCAAAGCCGTGGTGGTGACCAGGAAGGCAAGAAATGACTATGCAGTCCTATCAGTTTAACTGCACATTATGTCCTGGCCATTTCAAACCAAGTGTGATCCATAGATATAGCGTGTTAAGTCCTAAACATGCCCAGAGCGCGTAGCTCAGTTTTTCTAAGCAAGTATTCTGCCCTCTGTACATCGTAAGGGAGATAGCTGGTAGTAATACAGCCGCGCACCCGAAAACATTCTTTTAGTTAGGCAGCAGGACTTTGAGCTTGTTTTGTTATTTATTTATTCTATGTTCTAGTGCGCTCGCACTAGGTGCCTCACTAGCGAAAAAGCCGTTCTGTGCCGTGATGCTGCATGCCAGCTGCAGACTAGTTGAAAGGAGGCAGACTGGTTTAGCTGCAGCCTAGTAGAACTGAGAGTATCGCGCGTCCCTCAGCCTAATGGAAAGGAGGCAAACCGGTTTAGCTACAGCCAAGTGGAACTGAGTACCGCATCTGCTGCAGGCAGACCGGTTTAGCTGCAGCCAAGTGGAATTGACAGTATCGTGCATCAAACCGCCTAGTAGAAAGGAGGCAAACCGGTTTAGCTACAGCCAACTGGAACTGAGTACTGCATCTGCTGCAGCCTAGTGGAAAGGAGACAAATGGGTTTAGCTACAGCCAAGTGGAACTGAGTACCGCATCTGCTGCAGCCTAGTGGAAAGGAGGCCAACCGGTTTAGCTAGAGCCAAGTGGAACTGAGTACCGCATCTGCTGCAGACTAGTGGAAAGGAGGCAAACCGGTTTAGCTACAGCCAAGTGGAACTGAGTACCGCATCTGCTGCAGGCAGACCGGTTTAGCTGCAGCCAAGTGGAACTGACAGTATCGTGCATCAAACCGCCTAGTAGAAAGGAGGCAAACCGGTTTAGCTACAGCCAACTGGAACTGAGTACTGCATCTGCTGCAGCCTAGTGGAAAGGAGACAAATGGGTTTAGCTACAGCCAAGTGGAACTGAGTACCGCATCTGCTGCAGCCTAGTGGAAAGGAGGCCAACCGGTTTAGCTAGAGCCAAGTGGAACGGAGTACCGCATCTGCTGCAGCCTAGTGGAAAGGAGGCAAACCGGTTTAGCTACAGCCAAGTGGAACTTAGTACCGCATCTGCTGCAGCCTAGTGAAAAGGAGGCAAACCGGTTTAGCTACAGCCAAGTGGAACTGAGTACCGCATCTGCTGCAGCCTAGTGGAAAGGAGGCAGACCGGTTTAGCTGCTGCCAAGTGGAACTGATAGTATCGCACGTCCCACAGCCTAGTGGAGAGGAGGCAAACCGGTTTAGCTACAGCCAAGTGGAACTGAGTACCGCATCTGCTCCAGACTAGTGGAAAGGAGGCAAACCGGTTTAGCTACAGCCAAGTGGAACTGAGTACCGCATCTGCTGCAGCCTAGTGGAAAGGAGGCAAACCGGTTTAGCTACAGCCAAGTGGAACTGAGTACCGCATCTGCTGCAGCCTAGTGGAAAGGAGGCAAACCGGTCTAGCTACAGCCAAGTGGAACTGAGTACCGCATCTGCTGCAGCCTAGTGGAAAGGAGGCAAACTGGTTTAGCTACAGCCAAGTGGAACTGAGTACCGCATCTGCTGCAGGCAGACCGGTTTAGCTGCAGCCAAGTGGAACTGACAGTATCGCGCGTCCCACAGCCTAGTGGAAAGGAGGCAGACTGGTTTAGCTACAGCCAAGTGGAACTGAGTACCGCATCTGCTGCAGGCAAACCAGTTTAGCTGCAGCCAAGTGGAACTGACAGTACCGTGCGTCCCACAGCCTAGTGGAAAGGAGGCAAACCGGTTTAGCTGCAGCCAAGTGGAACTGACAGTATCGCGCGTCCCACAGCCTAGTGGAAAGGAGGCAAACCGGTTTAGCTACAGCCAAGTTGAACTAAGTACTGCATCTGCTGCAGGCAAACCGGTTTAGCTACAGCCAAGTGGAACTGAGTACCGAATCTGCTGCAGCCTAGTGGAAAGGAGGCAAACCGGTTTACTTGCAGCTGCAACCAAGTGGAAAGGCAGAAACTATGTCGCGCCAATTGCTGCTTGGATTGTCTGTAAAGCCATCAGAACCCAGGCGAAGTCTACATACATATTATACTAGCGCACCTATGCCGCATTTATTTTAGGAGTAAATTGGGGGTTAATTTTTGAACGAATAAATTTATTTTTGTTTTCTGTTCTTATTCTGCATTGCTCAAAGGTGTATTTTTTTAATACATATAAAACTTGAAAGAAGTGGGCAGCATTTCAGAGATGTGCACACGAGTAATTTTGCTTTTTGTCACTTTTTTGCTAATCACGCTCATGAACAAAAGTCAGTCAGTCAGCAACTTCATTTGGGATATGATTGGTTTAGGTTACTCAAAGAGCTTTAAGACTTTCTACGAAGCCACCCAGCTTATCCACGCTGTGTTTACATTAATAACTTCTTAGAATTGAACCTTTTGTCAGAAATCAGATCTGAGCGCAAACAGTTCAATACTATGGGGAGAAGCCGAGGAAGAATCTTTGAAATGGGTGGCTTATTGTTGTGGAAGACATTGCAGCGTTGTCATATGTGCTGGTTTGCTGCCTAAATACTAGCGAGCCTTCTTTTTTTATATATGTGTCCCTGAGAGAAGTCATGTCTTCACCATTTTCTAACAGGGCGAGTCGCGTATTGGTATATAGACGTTTGCATCAGGCGAGGCTGTTGTCAAAACGCCTCCTTTCAGGACTGTCAGAAACCACTTGCGTTGCAACTTTCACCATGCTAGCATGAGAGACGTTCGACAGTCCAGCAAGCAATATGGCAGCGCCCAGAGAGCCCTTACGGCGAAAGTGTGTAATGCAATTGATTTTTATCTGCTAGTTATTACAGTAATGGTCGGGTGTTCCACAAGCATTGGAAGCCACCGCAATGCACAATGGGGTTACTTGGAGCTGTCTAAACCGCCTAGAAAAATTACCCCATTTGAATGTCGCCATTTGCTGGTAAAAACACAGCAAAAACCATTGCTTGTCAGCAAGTCTTGTGATGTCTGAGGTGGCTGCACCGACTCTTTGATGGCTTTCTATTTCTGTTGGTATGCCAAGTTGTTGGTTACGGAAATGTTCCTTAAGCTCGTAGCCATGAACAGATACACATCAGTTAAGGGTTTAAGCAGGGTTAGGAGTTAAATCAACAAGCAAAGCAGGATATCTGCAGTTGCTAATTAGGCTTTGGTGGACATTTTGAAATTCACTTCTCTGCTGTAGCTGCTCATTTCAAAAGGACTTTTGCAATAAGCATTATTAAAGTTTCGAAATGCATATAATTACTTACCGTGTTCTAGTTGTGAGGATGTTGAAAGGAAGCTGGAAATATATATTCGACTGCCACTATTTCTGTGCTGTAAAACGTTAGCCTTGGCACTGACTTTGCTCCAACAGAGCATTTCTGAAGCGCACGCCATTTTAAAGGTTGCATGTCGGGCATTATAGCAAAGATGTTTGCAAAGGTGAAAACTGGAAATGTCTATTGAGTTGGTATATTAATGTTGTAACTGGTTGGAGGAATAGAGGGAAAATTTGCATTCTGAGAGGGAAACAATGCCTTGCTCTATTGGCAGGCCTTGCTGTTTGTTGCAAGAAGTTGCTGAACAAAGGTAGAAAGTCTGGAGACAAGGCACACAAAAGTGTCAGGCTTGCTTATGTTGTGTGAGTCATGCACAGAGAAGGTTAGCAAAGAAGTGGGGCCATTAAGGTAAGCTCATGGAGTGCTGTGTGAGGAAAAGAAGTTCATGCACGTGTGTGTTTCCATCCGTGCAGGGAAGGCCCATGAGTGTCACATGGAGAGTGGACAGGGACCCCAGGAGGTGGCAGTGGACTCAGGTCAGGCATCGACGGCGGCACTGCTAAGGGACGGCCTTGGCCAGCTAAGCCTCGGTCCGGCCGATCCGGGGGCTGCCGCATCAGCGCAGCCCCCACCCGCTGCGGCCCCTCCTGTGCCACCTGCCAAGGGGGGGAAGAGTGGCAAGCGTGGACAGGGCAAGAACGCCAAGGTGGGACTGCCTGCTTTCTCTCAGATTGCATCCACATGTGGCATGGTGCGTCGCCACGTGATTACAGGCGCATAGATGTAGCTGTAACAGCCACTGCCTCTCCTGACTTGCGCCGTCATTTCTGAACTTCTCTTGCACTTTCTTTCAGGCACCTTGTTGCTCAAGCTGTTTCAGAGTTGCACGCTTCTTTTAGTTTGTTTTGGCTTTGGCACTACGGTGTATACACTTCTGTCCTGCACCTTGGACACATCTCCTTGCTGAGCCTGATACTGGCAGCTAGCGTCCCGGCAGAGTAGTGCCCGATTGGTGCCACAATGGTACACCAAGAAAGACAAGGACCAAAAGTGGAAGACGACGCAACTAAAACTGTCGGTGTTTTGTCTTTGTCCATCTTTAGTCTGCATCTGGTTTTCTGTCTCCTGTTGTCGAACCGAGCACGGGGAACTAATTGTCCCAGTTATTTGTTTTAAGAGTAGCACTGCTCCCTTTTGCTTATTTTACAGATCCACTTTTGTATACAGTGTTGAAAGACACTGCGATGCATTTTGAGTGCCAGCATACCATGTATGACAAAGCTTGCTGTAGTCTTAATCTAAATAGAGTGCTCCGATTGCTTCTGTGTAAGGCAGCTAGAGTTAGTGAACTTGCTGGCGGACAGATTTTATGCGGAGATTTAGGCATTGCCCTGTTTGCCACTGTTAGAAGCTGTAAGCAGGCTTTTGAAAGCGTTAGCGCTTACTCATCATGTTTTGAGATTTCGTGGGGTCTGCTACCACCCTGAGATCATAGCGCCATCTGTGGCAGCAACTAGAAAACTGCACATCTCGCATTGAGACTTGTAGTGCCATCTACAATAGCATACAACAGCTAACGCTCGTTACTTCGTCTTCCAGATGGTGGCAGCCTTTTTTTTTTTTACTCAAGAACTCGCTGCTGTCCTAGATGTTGTTCACTGTAGAACATCAGGGAAAGTACGCGACGTAGGTGTTGTGAGATAGTGCTTTGTTGGGAACAACTTTCTGCGAGCTCATTTATTATTTGCGTTAAAAATGGTTTCCATTATAGGCATGAGCTCACAAAAAGCTGTGCCGCTGGTGTGGATGTGTGCAGGCCAAGCGACAGCAGCTGTCCCTGGCCACGTGCGAGCGTGGCCGCCTGTCTCTCAGCGACCCCAGCAACCTGCGTGCCAATGCCTCCCCCGCGGTGGCATCTCGGTCTCCGCTGGCCGGCCGGCACCCCTCTGCCCCACTGAGTGCCAGCCCCTCGTCGTCCCTCTCGGGTGCAGCCTCCTGGGGCCCCACACGGGACCGAGCGGGCTCGGATCCCCGGCGCGGAGGCGCGAGCGGATCAGCTGCATTCCTGCCACCTGGACTTAAGGAGCAGCACGCAGCTCACCGCTGCAAGCGCACGGGCGGAGGCCCTCCCCCTGGCAGCAGGTAGGCTGATCAGTGGCCGTACACTCCGAAGCAGTGCAAATACAGCTGGCACCGGGCTGAGTCAGATTGCCTCTTTAGCTTACTTTCTCTGGTCACTTTAAAATCAATGCGGTACCGTATACCACGGGCTTCCTCCGTAGAATCAGTGAAAGACCTGTTGAGTTGTTCCAGAAGGGGCGCTGTTTGCTCTCGCATTAGGATAAATGCTCAGGTAAGATGAACAGTGTTATACCATTTGTTTAGTTTCCCATACACTAAGTGTAACAAAAATCTGCTGTGAAGTTTTTAATTAGGGAGATAAACACATTCTACCCCGATTAAGCGTGGCTGACACGGTCCAAAGCCACCAGGACTCCGCCGCGTGGTTGCGTACGCTACCGAGCGCACACCAACCATAGCGGGCCTTGCTCTGTGGGAACAAAGGAACGACACTCTTGCTGACACAAACAAGGCATTTATTGCTATAACAACAATAACGCCGTCTAGCAACAAAATACACTGAGGAATCGAGGACATCCGACTCACCAGCACAGTTACGAGTGAATGTTCGCCCACGCTAGGGCAGAGAGAAACTCTGAGGCCAGACGGGATGAGCTGTGGGAGAATGTTTCCCGCCCCATGAGGCTTCGTCATTCACCCCGCCAACGAAGAGCGGAGCTTCGCACGTGACCGTCAGTGCACTTCGCAGGTCCCGAGCCGAAGAGGGCCATCTCCCCCGCACGCACAGCAATCACGCCATCCATGGCGCTCATGTCTCTGCTACGCCGGCGCCCTCCCTTGCTAGTTAAAGTAACTAACACGTCTAAAGAGGGTGCACTGTGGGGAAGCCAACCACAGGGGCAGAGGTCCCCGCACCACTTAAGATGTACAGTAAAACCTCGTTAAAACGTACCCGCTTAAACAGTACTTTCGTTTTAAAAGTAGTAAAGTCAAGTCCCCGACTGAGCACCCATTGAACATAATGCATTTTGCATCCGCATAAACCGTACCAGCTTATCGCGGTCGCATCTGTTAGCACGTACCATTTTCACTTTTCGTCGCACTCGCGCGTGACGAATTCACGCCGGTAGCACCGACCCAAAGGACGGTTCTAATGACAAATTGGCGCCAAAGTTGGTAATCATACAACTAGCGCCATCTTTGGGGTTTTTTTTGCCGCGGCAGCAATAACTACCCGTGGCCTCCGCGACGGCGAGCCGCCGGAGCCGATCGCGGAGGCCATAATTCGGAAAATCGGATAACTCGACGCGCACGCGAGGTCCCTACAATTATACATAAGAGTCTATGGGGCGAAACTCTCGTTAATTCGAACAAATTTTGTCGTGCGTCGGTTAATTCGACTTCACTCCGCAGCCCGCAAAGCCGGTGCGCCGAGAGCAAAAAGAAAAAAATACTGCCACGAGCGGCGCTACTGTACTGCTCATAGGCGATCGGTATGGTCATCGTCATCAGCAGCGTGAGAAAGGGCGAGGGAAGCGAGGTTAGCGGCGGCCGAAGCAGCTGGCGTCTTTTTTTTGTGTGCTTTGTTGTGTCGCAGCAGTCGTGCGCTGCTTGTTGCTGTTTTGTTGCGACTGAGAGAAGGGTGAAAGGAAATTGCACCCTGCCTACCGGCTCAGCGGAGCCACCACCGCTGCCTAGTGCAGATAGAGGAGAGTTAAAAGATCAGAGGAAAGATAAAGATAAAAGATAAGATGCGTGTCGCAGCAACAACCAGCAACAACCGCGGAGCCGACGCTGGCTGAAAGAACAGATAAGCGGCCAAAGCCGCGCTCGCTTCACCTCCTCCCCGCGCTACTTTCGAGTGGGTAGCGCGCAGTGCCTGTGCGCCGGACAGTGATGAGGACGACGTGGAAAGTGAGGGTGATTTGGGCCCAACAGTGGCAGAGGCTGCACGCGCTGTAAACGTGATGCGGCTGTTCGCTGAAAAAAGGGGACTGGCCGAGAAGCTGGCTCGCGGCCTAAATGAGTTTGAGGCTGCTGTTGTCGCTGCCAGAACACCGCGGCGTCAAACGAAGATTGCCGACTTTTTCAGTGCAAAATAAAGGCTGCATGTTTTTTTCCTTCTTTCAACTACTACTGATCTCTGGTTTTGTTTTTTGGTAGGTAAGTGGGCGATTTTATGCTACTCCTGTTAAGCGGTACTACCGTTTAGTACGTACTTTTTCCGGGTTCCGGCCAACTACGGTTTAACGAGGTTTCACTGTACTGTGTTGCGTGTTTCTCAGTAAAGAGGAACTTTTGTGCAGACTGTCTGTGTAGCGGTACTCATGGAGCGTCCATGAACACTCTCGAGGCAAACAAGAAAAAATGTAACCAGGTTTACACCATGGTGCGCAATGCACGAAGTTCTGCAGTGGCGGTTGGATGTAGAGAGATACGGTACCTTATCAGTCCCACAGTAGCAATCTCACTGCAAAGAGCGCCATGG
Organism: Amblyomma mixtum; assembly: GCF_055824585.1. Taxonomy (NCBI): domain Eukaryota; kingdom Metazoa; phylum Arthropoda; class Arachnida; order Ixodida; family Ixodidae; genus Amblyomma; species Amblyomma mixtum. The sequence goes on from NC_143013.1 coordinate 198,454,177, forward strand.
CGCTTGAGCTTTGGTGGGTGTGAATCCTGCTGGTATTACACACAGTTGCACACAGAAGGTGTGACACTGAACGAGTTTTCACGCATGTTGTGGGAACTCTCGCACCGCACTGTCACACGTCTCCGTGTGGGCCCAGTTTCATGGCAGTGGTGGCAGCACAGCTGCCGCTGCCCATGTCACGTGTGTTCAAGTTGCACGTCGCTAGCACGTTGTTAGTGGCAGCTGCTCGCAACTCGGTTCAGCCCAGCTTTGTTGCCCGCACATCAGAAGAGATGCGCAGCTGCTGCGGACACCGCCAAGGGATTTGCATCGAGCATACAAGTAACAGCTGTCGCTGTAAAAAAAAAATGGCGGCTGATTTAGTGCATTTATCGGATTTTGTCTTTTCATTTTCACGTTCCTTGTACCATTTCGCATCTGCCTGCAAATTACCGTCAATATACACCTCGTAATTATGACGTTACAGCAATCCAAAAATGCTGTACCACACTTACTGCACTTTAAACTGGGCAAACGACACACAGTTTTCATCACCAGGTGTTTGGAAACTACACGCTCCACTGCGGCCATTTTGGTCTCGTTCAGAAGCGTTTGCTTTCGGCTTTATTTTCCTTGCGAGCAGCAGCCCTGTACATGTTGTCTTCACAGCAAAAAGGAACGCCAAAGTAATGTGCAGTACGTGCTGCTAATGGCCAGGTGAGGCATGTAATCAAAATGGCGCCTTTTGGTTGGCTGCGGCAAGCTAGGCTTGGATAGCAGACGCCCTGCGGCGTCATTTTGTTTTTGTTTTTCCGACCATGCTAGTGCAACATGAGAACCATGCCGGGAGGTACGACCGCTCTGTGCACAAGTTCGGGCGAAAGTGAGCGAAGGAGAAAAAAAGCGTGTTAATAACGCAACAGCATTGCATCTTGTGACTGGTGATCAAAAAGCAAGCCCCAGCGCTACGCAATTGTCCGACACTTGTGCTGCGGGTGGCAGCGCTCCTTCGACTCTGCCTGACAACAGTGATGTTCTTCGTGCCGACTGCAGTCGTGTATGAATTGATACCACACCCGTCACAGGCAGTGACATAACGCAAGTCCTAAGTGCCAGTGAGCAGGCTATGCTTTATTGGTTCGAATCGATGCCGGTGACTGCATAAAAGACCGCGCTCTTCGCTAATTGAAGTGATGCGTTTACATCGGCCGCAGATGAAGCAGCATCATATACCGGTATCGACCTCAAAATAGCAAACATTCTTTTGGTTGCTTTGCAGTGCAAATCGTGTTGGTTGCATATGCATGAGGTTGGTTGCAAGAGACGGTGCATGTGACCGCACCGTGAAACTTAACGTACTCTGTGACAACTGTCGTAAGATAGCAGTCGAGTGGAACCTGGGGAGGGTTGACGGCAAGAAAAAGTGCTATCCTTTTGAGGTCAGGATGCTGAATAGCTGTGTAATGCTGTCAACTGGTAATGGCCAGACAGCTATGAACATCTTTTCAGCGATGGGATTGTCTCGTGATAGAATGCACAACACGACATTTCAGCGCCACTTGATGAGCACTCTTGAACCTCTTGCCAACTGAGCTGCCGTGACCACTATGGCACAGGCCGCACACGCTGTGGTGAAGGTGTATGATGACTTGTGTTTTGAGCACAGGGAAACATTACCGCATGCTGTCATGGCACGCAGATGACGTTTGGGCATTTGTCCCATATAGGCATGCAGGACTAGTCCTGGACTATGCGGTACTATCCAACTTTTTCTGGGGTGCGAAACTGGCCCCAAGCCAAACAATGGTGGGTGCGAACTTTGGAAATCACGCTACTAGTTCCAGAAAAACACCACTTGGAAATCAGGCTGAATGGAGGTGGAGGCAGGTAAAATTTTGTTTGAAAACTCGCTACAGTGACACAACCTTCAGTGGGGACAGTTACACATTCAATGCCATTCAAGATTCAAAATTCTATGGCTACATTGAGGTGGTCAAAGAAGACTGCATTAATCGCGTGTGAAAGCGCATGGGGCCAACGCTGCACAACCTCTTGCAAGGGCACAAGGGTGAGGGCAAGCAAAGCCTCGGTGGCAGGGGACGAATCACAGCCAAGCTAGTTGACAAGCTGGCTGTATGTTATGGCTGGGAGCTAAGATCTGATTTAGGTGATGTGGATGTTAGGCAGCAAGCCATGATGCCGACATAATACCACATCACATACCGTATTTATTCGAATCTAGGCCGATAGTTTTTTAAAAAAAACGAGATGTAGAACTCTTATGTCGGCTTAGATTCGAGGATTTCATTTCGAGTTTTCGTATTCGTAAAATACGAATAAATGTAGCACGCAGGTGGCGCCCCCACAAAACGCCAACGAAAGACAGCACTGGCTGCCATTTTGGCCTTGTTCTGTTCTCGTGCGGTGGCGTGAGCACATTCGCAGCAGTGAAGTTTTCGTGCGTGGTTTTTATCACCAACACCATGGCACCAAACAGGCGGTGCCATTATAGTGCCGCCTTCAAGCGGAAAGTTACACTCGCTGCAGAGCAGTCGTCAAATCTTCAAGCCGGGCGGGACTTCGGCGTGGATGAGAAGAATGTTCGCCGTTGGAGGGGGCAGCGTAATGAAATTTTTGCTTGCACGGCAACGAGAACGGCTTTCACGGGCCCCAAGAAAGGCCGCCATCCAGAAGTGGAGTTAGCACTGGCCGAGTTTGTGAAGACGCAGAGGTCAGCGGCACTTCCAGTGACCATGGAAGTGCTGCAAGCCAAAGCAAGAGAGCTGGCGAGAGAGCGAGGCGTCCCCCGGGAACTGTTCAAAGCCAGCCGGGGCTGGTTGCAGAAGTTCATGAAGCGCTTTGGCTTCAGCCTCCGACGTCGCACGTCCATCTGTCAAAAGCTGCCGGGCGACTTCGAAGAGAAGCTGATCTCATTTCAGCGATTCGTAATAAGGAAGAGGATGGAGCACGGCTACGCTGTAGAACAAATGGGAAACGCTGACCAGACGCCGGTATGGTTTGACATGCCAGTGGCATGCACCGTGAACGAAAAAGGTGCCAAGGAAGTGAAAGTGCGCTCGGCCGGATATGAGAAGCAGCGCATGACTGTAATGCTGGCCTGCACGGCGGATGGCCACAAGCTGCCGGCGTATATAATTTTTAAGAGGAAGACTCTTCCAGCTCGGGAAGTGTTTCCAAGAAATGTGATCGTCCGCGCCAACGAAAATGGATGGATGGCGAGCGATATGGTTGAAGAGTGGATCAGAATGGTTTGGCAGCGGCGTCCAGGGGCCCTCTTGGCCAAACGTTCCCTCCTCGTCCTGGACTCTTACCGTGGACACCTCACTGACGGCGTAAAAGCTGCGCTTTCCGAAGCCGGTACCGACGTCGCCATCATACCCGGCGGCATGACAGGCCAGCTGCAGCCTCTTGATGTGTGCCTCAATAAGCCTTTTAAGGATCGGCTGCGCAAGTACTACGTGGACTGGCTTAGTGAAGAGCGGCGCGAGCTTACACCAACAGGCCGAATAAAGCGCGCCTCGCTGGGAGTTGTAGCCACTTGGATAGCTGCAGCCTGGGATGACATCCCAGAAAGCTTGGTTGCGCGCTCATTCCGCAAGTGCTGCATCTCTAATGCACTTGATGGCAGTGAAGATAGTGCACTGTTCGAGGAGGCCAGCGATAAAGAAGTCAGCGATGATGATGACGAATGAGCGGGGGCTGATCCCGGGCTGGCGTTGCATATGTCTCCTCGCCCAACGCCGCCTCTCCTCCTCCTCTTCTCTCAAAGCTCCTTTGGCAGCTTTTTTTTTTTCAACGGTCCCTCTCGGGGCCACCAATCACGCTTCGGCAGAGCATGCAGGCACGATGCTTCCCGCTGTGTCTCACTCGAGTTCCTAAATGTCGTTTGCGTGCTGTACGTCTTGTTCGCAGTTGTTTTTTCGGCCGGCCTACAATCGAGGTAAGTTTTTTTTTTTTCTGTGGCCTTCAACTTTCGGGTCTCGGCTTAGAATCGTGGCCGGCCTAGATTCGAGTAAATACGGTACAGTGATGACTGCCGCAATCACACTTTGCGTTGTCCCACTGGAGCGCAGTCTTGGTGCTGCCACAATGCTGCAGAAGCTAGACAGGAGCCTGAACTCGGGCGCAGTCTGCCAAGCAATGTGGCTAAAGGACTGTTTAAATGTGACTAAAGGACTGTTTATAATCACTCGTTGGAGAAGACCTTGCTGCAAAGATGCCTGAGGTTGGGGGTTTTAGTGCACTAAAAGTACCCCCCTGCAAGAAAGCATGCCCCTAGAAGAAAGCTTCCTCACACATTTGCACAGAGGCGCAGGGAAGCTTTCTTGCGAATGTGGAGGTGGCATGCTTGCTTGCCTGCACGTAGTACAGATCTGCGAAGCCAGATCTTGGCGTCGTGTGTGGGTCATGTGCTGCATGTTGCCTCTGGTGGACGAAACAGTGTGTAGGCTGCGAGTTCACCTACCCTTCGACTTCAGGCTTAAATCTGATTCGGTTGCTCAGGCAACATAGCATCGAAACACACGCTTTTGCGGCGCAGAGATCTGACAAGGCCATTTAGTGCCATGTGTGTGTCGCCAGCGACAAATGGAAGGGGTCCGTGCACACCTGCTTGTAGAGGTGGTGTTAGCCGTGCTGTGGGAGGAACCAAATAAGGGAAAGGGAGAGAGAAAATCAATCAGGGGATTTCAGTCTTGTAGTTAGCCAGCTGAACACTTTAGAAGCACTCATGATGGGTGTATAGTAACAGAAAAAGAACACAAACGGCTGTCATGGTGGAAGAGGGGGTTTGAAAAAGACTAGAGAAAGAGAAGCCTGGACGAATGCCATTTTCAGTTGGGATGGTGGGAGCTTGTTTCATGCCCTCCCTCTTGAACTCCCTACGTCCATAGTGCGTTGAATCTTCTCTAATTTCTATTCATGGTTTTCATGTGGCATATGTATTTGACTTGCGTGACATGCATTTGAGCATGCCCTGCTTGGCTGTTGCGATTTTTGTGCTGCAGATCTGACAGTGGTTCAAGTCCACTGGCTTCTTCATCCCACGTCCGCCGGAGTCCCTGCAGTCCGTCAAGTGCAGCTACGTTATCGGAGGGCTCGTTTCCTTCCAGCCGACGGAGCTCAGGTATGCGGCGCCTTCACTCACTGCGGGTGTCAGGCATTGACTGCAAGTACGAATGACAAGACTTTGGTCGTATAGTTGTATATTGTATATTGTTGTATTGTTGTTCAATGTTCCACTTCTTCCTCTCGATTTTGACAGGGATGTCATTAACCCACGTTTGTTCCCTTACCCACTCCGCCCTCTTCCGATCTCTTAACGTTACACCTATCATTTTCCTTTCCATAGCTCGCTGCGTTGTTCTTAACTTAAGCTGAACCCTCTTTGTTAGCCTCCACGTTTCTGCCCCATAGGTGAGTACCGGTGCTCAATTTGCTCCAGTTGTCGGGCGTGTGTCCTATCATCCAATACTTTCAATGCATTATGTATTCGAAGGATTCGCCAGGACTGTGCTAATTTGGCGTAATAATGCGTGTCACAGCATAAGAAAGAGACGCATAATCGCGGCTCCTCTGTAGTAAGAAAAAATTTTATGGAAAAATGCTGGTCCTATGTAAGGGCTGCACCCCGTCAAAACCACTGGAGAAAAAGTGCGGCCCTTATATGAGCTTATATGGTAAGTACTGGCACCAACTATAATGGCCCAGTGCATACTTTGACCATATTTTTAGAGAATTGCATGGGTAAGCTGCAAATACCCTGCTCACGGATTGCAGATCTGGTAACTCTCGTGTCCAGAGATATGGCGCTGAGGTAGCGGTTGTCATTGGGGAACGTTCCTGTCGGGGATAGATTTGTGTTCCTCGCGTGGAAGCACTTTCTTCCATTCTGGGAGCTGTCGGTGACTTGTCCGTTGCCCTTTGTGTGTGTTGCAGAGACCCACCTGGCCTCTCCATCATTCTCATCACAGCGGCCAAAGGCCAAGGAGCGGGCTACCAGGGTGAGTGCCATTTTTATTTACTCTGTGGCTTCTGCCTGTGCCACCTGTGGCAGGAAAAAAAAAAGCTTACACTATCAGATAATGAGTGCAGGCACGAGCCTCTCTGATACAGTACTCTGATACAGTACTCTGATACAGTACTCTGATACAGTACTCTGATACAGTACTCTGATACAGTACTCTGATACAGTACTCTGATACAGTACTCTGATACACAGTACTCTGATACACAGTACTCTGATACACAGTACTCTGATACACGGTACTCTGATACACGGTACTCTGATACACGGTACTCTGATACACGGTACTCTGATACACGGTACTCTGATACACGGTACTCTGATACACGGTACTCTGCTCTGGTACACGGTACTCTGCTCTGGTACACGGTACTCTACTCTGGTACACGGTACTCTACTCTGGTACACGGTACTCTACTCTGGTACACGGTACTCTACTCTGGTACACGGTACTCTACTCTGGTACACAGTACTCTGATACACAGTAGCCTGATACAGTACTGCTGATGCAGTAGCAGTACTCTGATACAGAACAACTCTGATACAGTAGCCAACCAATTTTTCAGACTCCAATAATTAGAACTTGCACAATATTTCAGGCTTTGCTGAGGAACTTTTAGGCACCTCATTGGAATGTGCACATTTTCACAGCTGATATTTCGCGCTCTGTGGAGTTCGGAAGTTTGATTTTTTCGGACTAAAATAGACGCTAGCAATGCTGTGGGAATTGGTTCTCTATGGAAAGTTTTTTTTTTTTTCGTCGGAACTATGCGGTACTCTGCTGCCGTCGTTGCCACCTGAGGTAATGGCATGCTCTTTGTTGCCAACGAGATGGCTTACCTCTCTTGGTCTTTGCCCTCGGAAACAGACTTCTTGCTTCGCGTGGCACATGCATTCGTCCACGGCATGACCTGTGGCTACATTGCACTGTCTGGTATCGTGATGTGAGATGGTGCGGACATGACGAAAGCATGACTGTATATTATCACTTGCAAGCGGAACATGGGGAGTGGCAAAGATCGTGATTTTTTAAAGCTGGCTTTTCGCAGAAAGATTTTTTTTTTTTTAAATTCATGGATGTTTCAGACTGTTTGATTATTCGGACCATTTTCCGGGTCCCATAGAGTCTGAAAAATTGGTCGGCAACTGTACTAGCCTCAAGGTTAATAATCGAGGATAAAAATACGAGTAGCCTTCGGGCAGGGAGAAAGCCGGAACTGGTGAGGATGATTTTGCAGGCTGGTAGACTGTATATAGTTGGAGCTGCTATAAATTTTTGGAATGGCCTGCCCCAGAAAACAAAACAATTCGCATCATAGTAGTTTTGTTTTGTGAAAACATTGGCAGTGTTTTTTAGGTCAAACTGTGGCAGAGGTGTTTTTTCTTTTCTGTCAGATGCTTTACCACGCGCGTGCTGTCGGGAGAGTCAGACTGCTCCAAAACAGTAAAGTCCCCTATGTGTCAACACCGCTACAGAGCTACAGGGCTGGCTGCAGAGGAAACGCATGCCAAAACTGCTAGACTCAAAAAGAAAACCGTAGTGGTGCGCAGATCAGTGGCAAAAGCAGTGGGCATCTTGGCTGAGCTGGCTGGCCGGTGTTGCCATGGGCTCAGGTGGAAAGTCAAAACTACGAACCCGGACTTATCTGTTGATAGCCTGTCCGAACAGCGTCACGGCTACCTCTTTTTGGATGCGCCAAATGTCCATGGGCAGCACTGCAACATGAAATTCAGGTTTGACGAGTGATAATTGGATGCTCATTCACTGTTCTGGTCATACCTCATGTGGCATCTCGGTGGGAGCTCGTCTGAATTAACTGGTGTGAGCACAGATTTATCCAAATTAATGAGTGTCCAATGTATGCATTGCCTTGCCACCAGTCCAAATTATCCAGGTTTGTGAATACACAAAAGTGCAATTAACAATTTTGTACTGCATTCTTTTTGTTAAATGTTGCTGTGGCATAAGTCACATACGCAGTCGACGTAAAATTGACAGTTGTCATCATCTTGCACATGAGCAGAGTTATCGCTGAAGTGTGCTTTCTTTAGCCTGCTTTTGTTAGCTTTACAAGCCTTTTGTGAGCGTTCTTGTTTTTTCCTCGTGCAGCTCAGCACTGCGCATGCGTGCACATTTTAGTAGAGAAACAGCTGATGTGTGTTTTCTCGCATGCTTTCACCCTGTGCAGTATGAGGCGTACATGCCCCTGTGCGAAGTGCAGCAGGCCTTGAAGAAAGGGGAAGTCGTGGAGGTGAGAGCTTTGACCTTCATCACTGCATGCCGTCTTTGGAAGTGCAGTCACCATAAGAGTAGTAGCAGTACACTACAGTTGGCTCGCATTGGTAATGCATGCCATGGCAAATCATTGCCATGTTGCGACGGTTTAACCTCTCGATGTAAGTTTTTTAATTCCTGAAGGCTGCCTCCATTGAAGTGCTTGTATTTGAGACCGTGTAACGAATGTGCTGCGGCGGTTGACCTTGATATAACTAACTCGCTAAGCCAACCATCTATAATTTTGTGCTGAGTTAAGAAATTTTGGAGAAAAGTTTCACGATGATAAAGCATGAACTAACACAAGAGAAACGTCAACCATCGCAACGAGCAACCGCCGTTGAGTCATGTCATGCCCCCGCCTCTTCTACTCGCCCCACCCCACTCCTAGCTGCGTTGCGCAAACCGCGGCATAGCTGGCGGCAGTTGTTGCGGCAGTCACGCTATCAGTGGGCTTCTTCGATTAACCGCGCTCGGGCAGCCCGCTGGCGGCCCGCAAGTTTGTCTCTGACAGGAAAACGCATCATGGTCACGTGGGCTGGCGGCCACCGGAACCAGCCTGCCGGCAATCACGGCGGCAAGCAAGTCGCGGATCACGGAGGGCAGATGCTCTCCCTAGCTTCGCGTTCTGCGTCTCATTGCTACGCACGCGTACGGTAGAAATAGGCTGCTTGGTATCCCAAACAACGACTTGCAGTTATTGAGGGCTGCGTGCCGCAGACTGCAGAACATGCAGCTGATCAAGCTCGCACTCGTATACATCGGCAACGATAACGCGAGCGTGTGCCTTCGGTGCACTGTGTAAGCTTCAAGAAATCCTCAAAAGCATGCGATGAGCAATCGTAATCTAACGTGTTTCAGTCGACACCACATAGGACGGAAAAACTGCCCGTGCGTTTATCAAACGACAAGCCGTACTCTCGGATTATTGCGTGTTATGCCGCCGACGATCGACCCTGGTGGACTCTGCTGTGTTCGTTGCGATTTCTACGCTCGTAACCTGCTTCCTGTAAGCTGTAAGCAGAAAAGAATCGGAATATGTTCGTTCAACTGTAGTCTGTCAGCCGCCGGCTTTTGCTGCGAGCAAGGAACGCATAATCTCTGCAAAAGCGCATATCAGTTTGTTGAACGTCCACCTAGAACAAGCGGGTGCACTGTATAAATTTAGCTGCGTATCGTTTCTGTAATAATGCAGCTTATAGCAGAGAACTGGCACTGGAATGAAAGGCGCTACAATAAAGCCCTGCGTGTCGGCGCCACGTTCCGCATATGTTTGCATGACGATCTGCAGCGCTAGAGCTCATTTTTATCTCTCTTTTTTTTAAATGAGCCAAACGCGAGGAGGTGCATGCCTGCGGTACTTCTCAGATATTTTGAGCATATGTGGCAGAAGGCCCGAGCATGAAGCTGTATAACAATTGGCGACGACAGAATCATGCGCTTGGTCGGCGCGACAATTCTGTGTGGCCACATATATGCCCGCAGAGATGTCTCGAGCAATGTGCTCGTGAGGGCTTTTAATAAAGGACATGTTTCAGTCAAACGTTTTTCAAAGACTTTTGCACTGCGCCAAACGCAATGAAGACCATACGCTCCCGTTTCACGCTCAACCAACACTTCGTAAAACACGTTCAGCACATGCATATATGCGCGCGTCTGAACGCGTACTCGGAACTGGAATCCGGCTGCTCTGGTGAAAGGCCTCGAACAGCATCGCAATATCCAGCGGGCGCACGAAATTAACAGCCGAAATATTTTGTGAATCAGAAGTATGCGATCGTAATATGAAGCGAGCAATTGTGCTTGCGAGGTGGTGAGACGATCGAAATATGATCGCGCATACGCACGCAAAACATATCAATAAACAGCGAGAACTACCGCAAAAGGTGCCATTTCAGGCGACACAGTCGATATGCACCGTGGCCTAGTCGAAACAAGCGCCTGCATCGCGCAAAACATCGCATGAAGAACCGCGGTCCTTCTAGTCCTTATAAAAATGGCCGCGTCGAGCTTCCCGCTACCATACACCTCTCTGTCGTCTGCTAGCTGCCCGAGCGCTGCCAGCACAAAATCGTCCTGGCGAGTCTGGCCACCGGCTGGCAGCCCGAAACCGCCCAGCCAGAGAAAAACGAACGCGTTCCGGGCAGCCACCGGAAGTGGGCGGAGCAACCCGAGAAAATCGAGCGCACTCGGGCAGCCCGATGGCAACCTGCGGGCTGCCAGAGGCGGATAATCGAAGAAGCCCAGTGCGATCGCAGAACATTTCTTTGTGTTTGTGGCTTCAAGTAACGCTGTTTTCTGTAAACATTTTCTAGGTGATTTCATCTACATTTATTTCTTATTTTGGTTTCCATTGTGCAATGTCTTTTCAAATCTTTTTGCAAAAACTTCACGTAACAAAAACCTGGAGGCAATGAAAAATCCCGAACTTTTTTCAAATTTGTTATATCCAGGTTTAACTGTTTTTTTTTATTGCCAGTTTGTAATGTAGAACTCTGCTAACACATTGTAGTGGCTTGTGTATGTGTGTTTGGTACCTATGTGCTACATCAGCCTAAGGTTATGATGGCAGTGCGTATACTTGCGTGCTTGTTTGGCGACAGTGTTCAGTGGCATTCTATGTCTCGCATTGGTTTTATAAAACTAAGGGCCACTTTCATACTGGTGAACAGCGCAAAAAAGGCGGGACAACGACAAGACAAGCGCTGACTATCAACTGGGTTTATTGACAGACAGAAGGGTATATATACAAAAACATAACACAAAGAAGTAAGAAGATAGTGTGAAAAGGGCCGTGAAAATCAAGACCTATGTCACATGTGAAGTGATGTAAGCTAGTGATGTCCATGACACTTAGCAACAAGGAATTAGCTTACATCACTTCACATGTGACATAGGTCTTGATTTTCACGGCCCTTTTCACACTATCTTCTTACTTCTTTGTGTTATGTTTTTGTATATATACCCTTCCGTCCTTCAATAAACCCAGTTGATAGTCAGCGCTTGTCTTGTCGTTGTCCCGCCTTTTTTGCGCTGTTCACCAGTATGAATGCATACCAACTCGCCCAGATCTCAGCCTTATTAAGGGCCACTTTCTCGCTCTGCAGTATACACTGGCATTTTGGTACACTCGGCATAAGTCTGCAGCTGCGACTGAAGAGCAGGCGCTGCAGACTGAAACGCTGGTGTGTGCGCATACCCCTGCAGCATATATTGGACCAATATTAGAGCATATATTGGGCCAATATTGGGGAATATTGGGCGAAAGACCAGAGTGAAACCAGGCATTTCCAACATTGGGCCAATCAACCGTGCTGCTTGGGTGGGGACTGCAGCCGAGTGCAGAAGCGTCAGTCTTGTGTGTTTTTCCTTCTCTCTCTCTCTCGCAGGGGGTGCTGCGCATCAACCCGAGGAACTACGAGGACTCCTTTATCAGTGCGCCGGTAATCCTCGGTAGTCCTATTTCGCTGGCTCCTTCCTCTTTCCCCTCTCTCCCTTTTATTTCTCTCTCACTCTTTCTCATCTTAACCTCTGGTCTTAACCTCTGGGCCTCTCACTAACCTCTGTGCTGCTGGTGGTGGTGGTGGTGCTCTAACTGCAGCCCTGGCCAGGTTGCTTATTCTCAAGCAAACGAGGCTTAACGAGTTTACCCTGAAGGAGCGGTGTGTTGGAGGACAGCCTAACCTTTCCATAGAAATAGCTGGTTGACAGTGAAAAGAGTAAGGGGGGACGCGGCAAATGAAATTCGCCGATCGGGTCAAATTTCTCTTTTTTTTGTGTGTGTGTGTGTGTTCCTCAGGTCTTCAATGGTCTCGAATCGAAAAGTTGGTGAAACCTGCAGTAGAAATTTGGAAAAGGATTGCATTTTTTTTACGCATGGTCATTGAAAATTTTGAGCGAAGCGTGCTTGTGATAGTCCAGACCGCAGTGCAATACAGTATATGTAGGTGGGGACACAGTGGCCTGCGCCATGGACAGATAAAGACCCCTAGTTCCTCTGGGCACTGTGAGTTGTCTCTTTAATCACTGGCCTATTTGCGAGCATTGTTTAAGCCTGTTGCACGTCTAAGAACCATGGCCACAGGACCATGGCACAAGATGGGCTTCTACCGCACGAGGCGGATTTAGGGTTGCCTGACGGCGGAACTTATCTCTGATCCGTCAATGGAACAGTGGTCTAAGGCCCTTTTCCCAAGCTTCTCACCCTAGAAGAGCCGAGCACCAGGCCGGGGGAAATCTTGTACCCATTAAGAAACCGCTGGGTACCCGGCGACACTGGGGATCGAACCCAGCACCTCCCGAATGCGAGGCGAATGCTACTACAAGGCCACGCTGCGGTTCTAAATTGCCTTGATGACAAAGCATCAACTCTTGCATGGCACTTTTTCGTTTGTTCACCTGATCATTGGGTCGTTCTTTCATCGCCGCTTCTTGTGTCCCTCACTGCACATCCGTTGAATGCCCCGCATTATAAAAAAGGAGAGTAAAAAATCCAGACTCCAAGAAACGAGCATTCAGGCAGTAGCATTCAGTTTCTGTGGCAACAAGATAGACGATGTATGTTTTTGTTTGACAGCGAGGTAGCACCGCTCGGCCGATGCGAGACGTTGCGATCACAGGCATGGCCAGGAGGTGCACGAGTGGTACTTTATCTGGCCGCTGGAGTCCAGCGCATTTCGCATTTTGTGTCCCCACCTATAAATCTTGCACTGTGGTCCCGGCGCATAGCAGATTCCGAGGCTTTCGGACTGTGGAGTACCACCATCTTGGTATCACTGTGAAGAACACAAATCGGAGCTTCCAATCGCCACAATGCTTCATTCATCCGAGTAAGAACAAAAGTAAACAAGGTGATCAAAAAACAGGAAAAGTAGCACTGCAATCAGCTCCTTTAGTCTCGAGGTAACCAGTGAGGGCCTCCACTGGCTGTGGTGCGTACGTATCAGTGACACACTTGACACGTGTGCGTCAAGGTATGGTGGGATCCCTAAAAATCCCTAGTGGTCCCTAGTGGTCCCTAGAAATGTCTGCTTCAGCAGCGTGCTTGGAGTGTTCAGCATGTGCGTTGGGCGAATACGGCAAGATTGCACTCAAATGGCTTTGTCTTGCTAGTTTCGGGGACAGCAGTTTCAGCACAGTAATGATTGAGGTGATCATCCCCGCCGTGCTATCGAGCTGATCTGCCCAGGAGGGTTTTTACGATTGTTTTTGCAAGAGATGTGGAAAAGTGAACTTTGAGGTTGATTTTCTCAGCTTTCACATTTTTTGCTGTTGCTGTCGCTCATCCTTTCGGCATTTCTTAATGAATGACAGTAGAATGATACTTTTTTTGCACATGAGTGCTTAGATGTTCAGCGCAATCAAGCTCTCAATTCTTCTGCATATGTGAGCAGTTGTTTGTGAAAGTTATTTCTGCAAGAAATGTTGAGTAAATATACATTCTTTATTTATTTATTTAGGGATACGAAACAGATCTCATAAACTTGAACCTCGTTATAATGTAGTTGAAGGGTCCCGGCGATTACTTCGTTATACCCATTACTATTTTATAAACAGTTTCGTTATAACGAGGTTCAACTGTAGCTTTATTGCACAGAACAGGTGTCCGTGAACATGCTGAAATCAGAAACTAGTGCATTTTCTCTGTAGTTGTTTGTTAACTTGGGGATGACTTAATGAGGGTGTTAATTGTCATTACTCGGTAACTTGACAGCTAGCGTCAAATAAATGTTGCTCTGAAATGCGTACCAAAATTGCACATCCGTACGAAATTTTGTTGCATTTCGTGCAGAGATAATGAAAATAGTTCTAACTGCCGCGTCCCCCCTTAACTGAGCATAGAGCCAATGAACAAGCTTGTTTCAGTGAAGCCTTAAGACTTGCAACATAAAAAATCCTCAGTTCATGGCATTTATGGCTCTGCTGTAAAATCACTTGCAGTGTTTTCTGCATGCAAGTCTGGCCCTGGGATTTGAAGTGCCGGCACTAGGATCACATCAGCGGCCAGTGCCTGTCAGTTTTCCTGGCACTAGGAATAAATGTTAGGCACTTGCCTACACAGGTCAGATTGATTGGCACCTATTTTGAATTGAGCAGGCAAACCTGTGTGCACCGCTCCATATGCTCACTGCTCGGTGTTAACCCATATATGCCTAGTACCATACATGTAGGACACCACTTTTTAGGGCAGTAACTCTAAAAGTTTATTGCATAAAAACTTGCGTCCGCTAGCTTGGGTTCAAGGGGTTCTAAATTTTTCCTGTGCAAGGGTTGTGTTTCAGGCGTCGTGCATTCAGAAAGATCTGCCATTTTTCTCTGGACACCTTTTTTTGTAATTCGACCGCATCGGCTACATTGTAATTCTGCAGGGAAAACATAACTTTTACGCATTGTCCCAAGGAACCCAACGTGCATGAGAAATGAGGTTTTAATGGTGTTGATTGTTCGAAACTTCGCTGTACTTAACAGGTAGCGAATTAGCCTGGTATCCTGCTGTGTAGGACGGCTCAAAAGTCGGTGTTCAGTAAAATATGTCCACTAATAAAAGGATGATTCTAAATTGTGAAGTTAAATAAGCAGTTTTTAGCAAAACATTTTTTTTTCCAAATTTCTGAAGTTTTGGCATATATGGGTTGAACTCCTTTTGAGAGCAGCTGCCATTAGATGTAGCCCGACACGAGGAGTCAGACTGCCGGCACAGATGCCCAGTGTCACTAAGTGACAACCAGATTGTTGTTGTTAGTGTCTTACACTTAGAACGATTCTTATACCCGTTCTCGCTTTGTGTATTGAACCTGTGTGTTCGCACACTTGCAAGGTTTGCAGCTGAGTCACTTTGCTGAGAGTTCGCACCATAGCTGTGCTCAGGGCTGCGGTTCTTTTCCTTTCGTTCTTTTGCTCTCCTGCTTTTCTCTGGCCTGTTTTGCTGCTGCTTCATGCTTGGCCTTCACTGTGTGCTGCACTGCATGCCGTGTGCTTTTGTTATGAATGTTCGCCTTATTTTTGGCACCAATGTTTGTCGAGATTACGGGGCAAGGATTGTGCGAGTGTGGTAATTGTGTAAAGTAGTTATGGTAACCGTCACAGGGGTTTGGATTTCGATGGAAGAGGTAATCACTCGTTAGCGTTCACCCAAGAGGAGCCGTATAGCTACGAAGGAAAGCTTTGAGCTGGGGCAACTGTGCTCATCTGCGATGCATGATGCAATCGAACCTTGTTGAGGAGAACAGGTAAAAAATGTTGATATTGCTTGATTTAGCCGATGTTAGTAATATAAAATTTCTTCAGAAATGCACACAAGAGTTGAGTAAAACAGAAAGTTGGGCCAGTTGGTAACGATCCATCAATAAACGGCGCACAGAAAAACACGAAAAACACGGGGAGAGCGGACAGGACAGGAGCGCCCTGTCTGTTCTCCCTGTGTTTCCCATGTTTTTCTGTGCGCCATTTTTTGATGGATGCACATAAGAGGAGCACATTTAGCCGGGGAAGCGACGGCAACATAGGCGAACTTTACTACAGAGCATGGAAAAGACTTTTTTTTTTTTTTTTCCGAGTGCCAAAAGCCAGTTAGGTTGGCTTCCCTGCATAGCAGTGCCAGCACTTTGTGATGGTGGGTTGAATGAAAGCCACTGCAGTTTTCATCGCCTCCATCACAGCCGATGTGAGCGCATGATGGTTACTGCACCTGTCTGCGCCATTGCTTCCGCTGCACCATTGATGGGTGCGATACACACGAAAGTGAACGGAAATGGTTGAACATTTGACGGTTGAAGTTCAACCGTAGTGTTGCAGCTGCTTCTATGCTCCTGGTTGCACTTGGGGACTAGCGAGATAGCCGTTGCTCAAGCAGCGTTTTTAATTATGAGTGAAAAATCTACAACGCACACTTGGTCACCACTGCAAGAACTGCCACCAGGTGGCACTACTGTGCACACTTCTCTCGTGCGCGGTGGTGGTGGCTTTTTTTTTTAACGCGTGACAGCGTGCGTATCATTCTGCTGTTAGGCTTAGCCAGGTGTGCACCATCTCAAGCCATGAGAGAGTGAAACTTTGGCCAGTAAGCACGAACGAAGCTCGCAAACTTGCTTGCTGCCTTTGCACAGACTGCATTGCTCATTTTTTGAACCCGTGCTGCTTTGCAAGCAATACGTTAGCAGAGGTTGCTGTTTGGCTGTGCATTTTCTTTAGAGCACTTGGTTCTCTCTTGCACTGGCATTTGTGGTTTGAAAGCCCCAGTTTGAAATCAGTCGTGGTGGTCCACATTGCATATGGAAGCCACCTCAGTCACAAGTTTTATGAGACTGAAAGTGGGAGCGGGGAGTGTGGGGCTTTCCACTTGTGGCAGCAACCATGGATAGCCATGGCTTTGTTTGTCAGTATGTGATGAGTTGGCAGATGACTGGCCACCTGTCAGTGCCTGTAACCTTGAAGAAAGCTTTCATTGCTAACAGTGGCTTTGGATGCGTAGCTGTAAAATGGGGTACAGGCAGAACAAAATGTGTGCTTCATCCTCACATTTTGTGCCTGAAAATTTTGGAATTTAGTTTAGTTGAGTTTATTCAAGAAACTCAGACAACACAGTGCCTTGGTGCAGAGGGCAAAAGGTGAAAATCAATCCGGCTGACTGGGCCCTAAGCACCACTTGAACACAACAGCAAGGGGCACATTCTTTGCTTTGTTTTCTTTGCTGATTTTTGTTTTGCAATAAACAGCTGAGTATGCCTCATCCTGTACGCAAGTGTCTTTCACGTTCATGTTTTTTTTTTTTTTTGATGGTGGGACCAAAACGGCTGCGAATGAGGCGATATCGACTCATTCGAAGTTGATATCGCCTCCAGACTCCACTGTGTTACATTCAAGCTTCGGCGCACACTACAGACAGCAAGTCTCTGAAATGTAGCGGCTTGCGTCACGAATGCACATTTAGTAAATCAAAGCATAAGAGTGGGCAAACTAGGTAAAGTGACAGTGAGCTGAGACATTCCACCCGTTCCCCGCTCTGGCATTGCCATAGAAGCCAAAGCTCATCTTGTGGGGCCTAAAATGAGTGCGCCGCCGCGGTGGCTCAGTGGTTATGGTGCCTGGCTGCTGACCCGAAAGACGCGGGTTCGATCTCGGCCACGGCGGCTGGAATTTCTTTGGAGGAGAAATTCTAGAGGCCCGTGTACTGTGCGATGTCAGTGCACGTTCAATAACCCCAGGTGGTCGAAATTTCCGGAGCCCTCCACTACGGCGTTCCTCATAGCCTTAGTCGCTTTGGGACGTTAAACCCCATAAACCAAACCAAACCTAAAATGAGTGCAATCACTGACCAATTGAAAGAAGTGCTGATTTTTTAAGCTTATTTTCTGTTTAATCGGTGATTGGAGATGAAATGATGGCCCGGTGTGCTATTTGTAGGCAGTGAAAATGTGGGGCCGTGTGGCAGTGGCAACAGGTTCACTTCAAAGCAAGTCACTCTCAGTTGTAGGGCATCGCTCTGGTTATGACTTCATTCTCGCAAGTGCAGGGGGCTTGTATGCAAAGGTTAGAACATGGTTTCAGTGTTTTCGCAGCATGCAGTGTGAAGCAAGCTGTTTGGAGTATCCACTGGAGTTGTCTAATTCATGGTTCAGTAATGTGCTTTGCATCTGGCATCCCATTTTGACATAAGTCTTTGTGCATATGCAATGACAGCTCATTCAACACTCTACTGTATTAACGTAAGAATTTGGGCTTGTTTATTCGTGTTCATGGTTAGCGAGCGCAAAAAGGACGAAGAGAAGAAGATGACAACATGACAAGCGCTCACTCGCAACTGAACGTTTATTGGGAAAAACAGTTATCTGTACACAAAAAAGCGAAGATACAAAGAAGCAAGAGACTAAAGTTCAGTGACACCGCACCAGGTATCTTAATCAGGAACAGATTAAATGCGCATCAACAATAGATCTATAGCAATGCAGTGAACTCTACTGTACTTCACGATTTGTTCCCCTTGCAACGGCAGTAGGTTCGCGTCACCGGCTGAATGGGTCGATTGTACTCTTTCGAAAATTCATAGCAGCCAATGCAGCAAAAGCTTAGTGCGCTCGTAAAACCATATTACCGCGTCACATATCATTTCTTCTTGAATCCTTGGTGAGTGCCTCGGTATAGGACGGAAGTTCTAGCATAGGGAATCGCGGTCGACGCTTTGATGCACTGCGTGTTCACGTCCTCTGGCAATAATCTTCACTGAATGTGAAACTATTTCCTAGGCACAAATGGAGTCTGAGCAATATGCCCTACCATCCGCATATCATACCTCCACATGTCACTTTTACCTCTCCAAAGTCTCACAGAGTCCGTAAGAGGTAAAATGAAGTGCGGGAGATTGTATGATTGTATTCACGGTACTTAATATTTGTTGCAAGAGAATATACCTTAGTCTCACCGAGTCCGTAAGAGGTAAAACGAAGTGCGGGAGATTGTATGATTGTATTCACGGTACTTAAGATTTGTTGCAAGAGAATATACCTTAGTCTCACCGAGTCCGTAAGAGGTAAAACGAAGTGCGGGAGATTGTATGATAGTATTCACGGTACTTAAGATTTGTTGCAAGAGAATATACCTTAGTCTCACCGAGTCCGTAAGAGGTAAAACGAAGTGCGGGAGATTGTATGATTGTATTCACGGTACTTAAGATTTGTTGCAAGAGAATATACCTTAGTCTCACCGAGTCCGTAAGAGGTAAAACGAAGTGCGGGAGATTGTATGATTGTATTCACGGTACTTAAGATTTGTTGCAAGAGAATAGTATACCTTAGTCTCACCGAGTCCGTAAGAGGTAAAACGAAGTGCGGGAGATTGTATGATTGTATTCACGGTACTTAATATTTGTTGCAAGAGAATATACCTTAGTCTCACCGAGTCCGTAAGAGGTAAAACGAAGTGCGCGAGATTGTATGATTGTATTCACGGTACGAAAGATTTGTCACAAGAGAATATACCTTTGTTCACTTAGGTTGTATCGGTTGTATGGCAAACTACTTTTCGAGATTGTGCTTAGCCTGTGTGAACTAGCATGCTAGCTTTGGCAGCGTTGACTGCTATATATGAAAGTGAGTATAGCTGCACGCAGGAGGAAATCCTCCGGACGTCCGCAATCTCTATACACCTGCGTCTGGAGAAGCTAATTCGCATAAGCTCGTGTTTGGTCTCTCTCTCCTGCTGTCACTGAGGGATGACGCCTGCAGGCAAGACATTCACGCAACACTGGGGAAGCGCTGCTTCGCGGTTTGGCCTTTAAATGGAAATGTAATAGATTGGAGCCAGAGGGACTTTTCCTAGGATTGGGCTTTACAGTGTGTAACACTGTAAAGAACGACGTATTGACCAGTAACATTTCAAGCAATTTCTGTTGCTCATTAGCATGCGCAGGATAAAAAACAAATGCCACATGGGCATTGTAGCATATCACGGCGGCTGTCATGTTGCTTAATTAGGGATGTTTGTTTGATGCTGCGGATCGTTTAGGAAGTGGCGGGGCATTGACAGTCAGAGAGCAAAGTAAACACGTCATTTATTTCGCATAGAGTGACTGATAGCCCATGTGCAGTTTCAGGGCACTAAATCCCACGAACCAAGCCTAACGATTTGCTAATTATTAGTAGACAGTACAGTTTTAATGTTCTTCAGGCCAGACTGTGTGCATGCACAACATTAGTTTTTTTCTTTTCTTTTTTTTTTACAATTGCTTGTGTGCAGGTTCTTGCTTTCACTTCACACAAAATGCTTCTGCTCATTTGTTGCAGATATACAAAAAGTGATGATTGTTTACAAACTGCCCAGGCCATATGACAACACAAAGAGAGAAACTTTCACTAACTTATCCTTTGGGCTGCATATAACATTGCCACGTGGATGGCAGGGCAATGCAAACTGTACACCTATACTCTTTCTGGTGACAAGCGAAGGGCTGGTGGTGTTAATAAAGTCAAATGTAATGAGCCATGCATCCATCTGCTGATTTTCTCTACATGTATTTTGCGTAATCCGGTGAACCTCGTTTGTTTGACCCCCGTTAATTCGAAAATCTGGATAATTTAGACTGCCGATGTGGTCCCAGCCAGCGTCCATGTAAGTCTGTGGTGTCGGACGCAGCTGGGGGTCACACCAGATAATTTGGACGGGCTCCTCATCGAAGGCAGTGTCTCGGCACAACCGGCGCAGTGAGTGATCGTCCAAGTATTTCGCTTGCCCGGACATTGTTCGGAGGCTTCCATCGCTTCTGTTTCCATTTTTGCTCCAGGCCGCGGTGTTAGTGGCCTAGCCGTGCATCAGACAGCCAGACGAGTACAGCTTTACGCAGTTTTAGGCGCTGACTGGCACTGGGCTGGTTGTTTCATTTTCTCGCCATTAGCATGGCCGGTCTCGACGCGCGCGCTCACTCTCTCTAGCGGCCTTTGCATTAGGGGTAGTTGCTACATATCTCCGCAACTCTCCGGGGGACGCTGCGAGCCAACCCTCTCAGCTCGAAGGGAGCCGCTGAGGTTGCCTCGAGGTTGCCTCGGCATTCATTAATTCTGACCTTCGGATAACTTGGACATTTTTCATTTTTCTTGCTCACGTGAAGTCCAAATTAACTAGGTGGTACTGTAGTGTTACTACTAGAGAGGAAGAGTCAAAGGAGCATGGGGTAGAGTCTTACAACTCTGGAGAGTATTAGAAGGGATATTGTTAAGATTACAGTGCAATCTCAAACCCTTCAGGTCAACCATATCCGAGGCTCCTCTGCTGAAGAAACCCCCCCCCCCCCACTGACGGCACACTGAAATCTGGAAACAGCGAATATGTCGACTCTAAGAGGCAGTGTTTCAGATCTGCTTGCCTCAATCGAGCGAAGCCAGGCCTGTGGTACTTTAATGCACGCAGCCTCGCGCGTGGTAGCAGCCGCTGCTGTCCTGTCACTGCTTGGTGTTTCAAGCTGCCAGTTCTGCGCCCATTTGCTTTTCTGCGCCTTCCCTACTCCACTAAACTTTTTTCTATATCCGTAGCCGCCACCTTTGCACTTTCTCACTGCACAATTTGCCCCCAAGGTCATTAAAAAGCTAGCTTCGCCTGTTGGCTCTGAAGTCTGGTGGCAAAGATAGGTATAGCTACCTATCACGCTATATTCACACTATATTCATGTCTTTGTTCCAAATATTCTGGCACATTCTTTAGTTTTATTTGATATGTCCCGCTGAATTTTGCACATTCTTTGTTTAAATTTTCCATCGCAGAAAGTTAGGGGCCTTAAAGGTGCACTGAAGATGATTCTGAACATGTCTTTTTGCCGCGGGAACTCGATCCACACGTTCCTAGCATTATTAGAAACAGTGACTTATTGCCCTGTGTGGCCGATTTCCCCAATTAAAACGAATTAACGTCCGGCTCCTGCCTTTTTTTTTTATTTCTGCCTCGTACGGTGGGCGGAGTCGACCAACGCGTGGAGCGCCTTTCACCCAGTCCCGTGGAGGCTTTGCTTTCGCTTTATTTTGTTTTTTAGGTTTCCATGAATAAATAGTTTCATTCGCAGATAATAAAGCCGCAAAATAAGCCCGAAGAAATAAAAATACGCACGGACTATTTGCTACTACGGACTACTACGTATTACTCCGCCGATGGCAGAGCGGCAAGCCGTCACGGGACTGGGTGAAAGGCGCTCCACGCGTTGGTCGACTCCGCCCACCGTACGAGGCAGAATTAAAAAAAAAAAGGCGGGAGCCGGACGTTAATTCGATTTAATTGGGGAAATCGGCCACACAGTGCAGTAAATAGCAGTTTCTAAGAAAGCTCGGAACGTGTAGATCGAGTTCCCGCGGCAAAAAGACAAGTTCAGATTCCTCTTCAGTGCACCTTTAAGCATGGTGTTCTTATCCCTTTCAGGCGCCATTTTTTGTTTTGACTGAAATCAATTATTTTTTCATTTAAGTTGTATATTCAGGCCTCCAAAAAGGGTATTTATTAGTTTTCGAGTGTGAAAGACCAGCAGGGAAGTTTTTGCAATGATGTGGGGAATTCCACACAAAGTGTGAGTTCTGTTAGAAATAGTAACATCGAAATGTTCTCGTGTGTCAGGTAAGCACCCTAGGGATCGTGGAATCACTTTGTGTTTCGGAGATGTCAAAATTAGCAAAAACAGTCGATGTTTTCACTCGCGGCAAAATCTGTCTGCACAAAAGTGGCAGACAAAGTGCTACCTAGCTTACTGTTATTTACTGTGTTCATTACATGGTAAAAAAAAAAAACAACTTATTTGTTACATGAAAGGTGCTCAATTCGAGAGAAATAATGAAATCACTACTAAGTGCACCAGTCTCTGAGAAAAAGCTGTAAGTTTGCCACGTATGCAATTGTGTACAAAGCGCCTGAAAGAATTATACTTGCATAGAGCCCTTTTAACTCTTTCCCTACTGCGCCCATTGAGCATCGTTAGCCCACTAACGATCATTTCATGCCCAGATTTCAGAACCGTCTGTGTTGCTAATGACCACGCTGCAGGTGTAGTTTGTAGGCCAGGAACCAAAGTTTTGTTTGCGATGTAGTTTTCTTTTGTTCCGCGAGGGGGCACTTTCTAACGCGCTGCGAAGAAATGAAGACGCGGACCTGCGCTCATTGCCCGCCATGTTGCCCGCAGATAACACCTTCGCCGCTCGACTTCGGAGCCTTCCGCGTTGCTTACAGGCACGATGCGCATGTGGCTTGTAGCCGGAGAGCTGAAGTTTTGTTTCCGATATAGTTTTTTTTTGCCCCTACGAAACGGCATTTTTTTAACGCACTCCGAAGATGCGGTACCAACAAAGTCACTTGGCAGCCTCCGCATGCACTGCGCGTGCTCTAAAACATAGCAAATCTCAGGACTCCGTTTCGTCTGCGAGTGATTTAATCGACGTCCTGCGCAACAACGAACCTGAAAATGTTGCAAGGTGCTGAAGATGATTCAGTTTTCACATCGGTGATAGAAACCAGCCTGAAACACAGGCGGCCACGCTCCGATACACAATTATAGGGCTTTCAGTTATTGTTTTGTAGCAACAATAGAATTCAAAATAGAAATGATTTTTTTTTGCAGAGAGTGGCCACTAGAGTAACAAACATTTTGCATATTTCAGAAAATTTTTAGCATCTTTTTCTTTTTAAATACAAGCATGTTTTTGCAAGTTTTGTTGAATTTTTTTCTAAAATCTTTTTAGCAAATAAAATTTTTTGTTGCAGCATGCAATTTATTCTTTAAACGTATGTTAATAGAAAGCACCTTTATTCAGCTCTGTCTTTGGGTATTGCAATCAATACTGAATGCAATAGTTTTTACAGGAAAAAAAAATGTACTGAAACCTTCAGAAAATGGTCATTTTCCCCGTGGTACGGAAAGAGTTAAAAACGTCATTTATCTTAACATTCCGGTGCATCAACCAGTGATCTCTTTGATGAAAATGGTTGTGATGGATCTAGACATCTCCATTGATTTGGCACCTTTTTTACTTCGGATTTCAAAATGTTCAGCCTCAGCCAACGCACAAACGCTAAAAGTCGTGAAAAAGCATTGAAACTGCAAGCTTTGCCGTGAAAATTGCAGAGTTAGGCATGTATGACGAGCATTTTTTTCTTTTTTGGGGGGAGGGAGGCCTGTCTAGTCTTCCTGCTTTGAAGAATAGTACAATGAACACAAGAGGTAAATTTTTTTTTTATTAAATAGTGTTGTACCGCCGCACATCCTTCATTTTTCCCACTTCATACTTCTGTGCTGGTCACAGATGTTCTGTCAATAAGTTATTTTTATTATTGGTGTGCTATTACTCAGCTGATCCTTGAAGAGGCACTTTAGCTGCATTTTAGTCTACTACATTAAACAGAAATAGTAAAATTCAGAGCAATTTTGTTAAGCACACTACGGTTAGACTGCGTTTATTCCTGTGGTGAGAAAAGAGTTAACACACATGGTCGATATTGTGCAGCACCCTCACCTACTGTCGAGGTAGGTTCGAAAGCGTAGAGTTTACTATAACCTAGAGGGAAAGCTGGCGGCGCTGCACTTCAGCCACCATGGGCGCTCAAAGCGTCATGGGCCGGTGAGCTACTTGTTGCGAGACAGTCGTAGTTTTTCGGGAACACGGAGTGGCACTACTAAGACTTCATTCTGAAAACGCTGTTCGTGTGTGCGCAGACGACTTCCGCGCGAACGCAGTGTGCAAAAGCCATAGTAGCGAAACCACAACAGCACACGACGCCAATAAAAGGTTTCTTTTTTCCGAAATGCCATTAAAGCCTCTTAAAGTATCTAAGCAACAACATTTTTTTTTAAACATATTTACTTTTAAAAGTGCGCCTGTTAATTACGAAACATTAGTTTTTGTAGTGTTCAATACTAGGCCAATAGGAAAGCTAGCCATCTCTTATTTTGGGCAAACTTTGCACTTAAATGCTTTTCTGCTTGTTTGTTGCAATCATTAGACAAGATATTGAATGTTAGGACATTTGTAGTTGCATTTGTAGGACATTTCTATTGTAAGAACATAAATTATGCAAGATCCCTTGGATAATGGATCTCGTACCGTTTTTTTCATTGGGTACACACATCTTACTAGTTACCAGATTGGAAAACAAAAGCATGCGTGTGATGTGTGCAGAAAAGTGGTTGTGTTGAACCCCGTTTCATTTTCACGCAGAAAGCTGGAGAAACAGCACTTTTTATGGTTTTATGGTGAACACACGCCACCCTCAGCTTGCTGCACGGAAAAGATGCCTTTATTAATTCGTGCCTTTTAATGTTTTCAAAGAACCAAATTTTTAAACTGTCATTATAAAATGTAACATGAAAACACATGTTTAATTTTACGTTAGGCACATGATAGCTTTACCCGGTTCCATAAAGCCCAGCATAAGAAAAGATGTCTTTGCAAGTCTGAGTGGAGCCACAGTGATCCTTCACAAACTGATGTAGTGGGTAAAGAGCATTGACGTTTAGGCATCACCTTAAGGAGCGGTTTGTAAGGGAATGCAAAGCAGTACGAAAACTAGTCTGGTTTACTTGTAAATCTCTGGACTACTGCATAATTTCTGAAGTGCATATCAACTTTCTATGCATGCTTTATTGGGGCAAAAACAACAGGAAATATAGCTTTCCTTGCAAAAACAGTAGTCATTTGAAACAGCTTTCTCACTTCAGATTCATAGCCTTGATGGCTTCTGAATGAAATACCAATATCCCCTGCTAGGGGCTGCTGTAGTTTGGAGCAGATCTTTTTGTCAATTGGCTGAGGTTTAAAGCTCTGTTTTGCAGAGAATTCTGTTTCTTTATAACTTGTAATTTCCCAGACTCCTTGCTGTATGGCACTTAACAGCGGACACCTCCTTTTTATGTGGATGAATAGGTTCAATGATACTGAATTTTTGTTGCATTTGAGGATAGCCACTGTATGTAATGGCCTTCAAATCTTTTTGTGAAGTAATGCAATTTCTTTTCTTGGTACTCGTCATTCCAGGCAAAAAATTTGAGGGAATAAACTCTGTTCATACTGCACGTCAAGCTGCACATGTAACAAGTGAAGGCGGGCTAGTTGGTGGTTGACAATAAGCTGCACCCTTTTAGAACGAGGAAAGTGAAATCACTTTTGTTGCTTTAGTCTTAATGGGGAAGCCATTTTCAGTAGCCTTTTAGGTCATAAGTCTGAAGATTGATGTGCATTATACATTTAAGGCCTGCACTGTAGACGCGTCTCGCATCATAGTATTCTCCGTAGGTGCAGGGCTCACAAGTGTTGCTGGTTTACCACGCAGTGTCTGGCACACATACATGTACAGTTACACCTGTGGATCTAGAATGGAGGAGTTCTGGTCGTAGATCAGTTGGCATTCCATACAATGTGTGGGTTTTATACTCACCGTCTGACATATTCTCCAAAATTATGTGCATTCTGAATCACTTAAGAGAAATTGCTTGTTATTTTATCTATAATGGTGCAATTGGTTTGGGCTTTACTTGGTTCACTGGTTGTTGGCATCTTTGTTTCGTATACTAAAATACCCCTTCACCATTACATCTGTTTTTTTTTTCAAATTTGATGCTGCATGCATTTTGTAAAAGTCATTGTTAAGGCATAGTAGTCTAGTTCTTATAGTTTAACTGTTAAGTAGTTGGAGGCACCAATGTGCCAGTTTCGAGGAGTAAGCAGGCTTTCAAGCAGGCCTTAAAATTTTGTCTACCCCCATGGCTGTCGAGGTGCTTATAACGATATGAGTAGCACAGTTGAATGAGTGACCTTCTATGGAAGTGTAGCCCTGGCATTGGTTGCCATGCGGCTGAGTATCCTTGCGTATTTTCAGGTGCCAATAAGCCTCCAGCTTCTAGCCCTAGTGCCTGATGGCCTTGAGCTGTGCGTAATTCATAGCGAGCTTAAATTAGTCTTCACCTATGGCATCATTTCCCAGCTTTGTAGTCATGTTGGCATTGAGGACAAATTGGTTCATCGAAGAGGCTTGTGCTTATTGAAGTGAGTATTGGCGCGTCTACGTGACAGTATGTTGGAAACTGGTGTGTCGTACCTACTTTCATAATATTGAGTCACTGTGATGTAAATAGGCAAAGGAACAAACATCCATTTAAGATCGACGCTGTATGGGCATATAATGAGTATTTGGATGCTTAGTGTATTGAAATGTGCGAGTGATGCTCATGGAAATATTTGTTTCCACTGTTCATTCACGTTCAAATGTGCCATCTTTACCGAGAATAACCGTGCCGTAACCACAGGGGGAGCATGTTGATGCAATCACCAGGCCTCGCTTGCTATAAGGGCAAGCTGTGTGGTGCAAACTTTCGCCATTTCTGTCCTTTTCTGGACGATAAAAAAGCCTGCCAGTGGCTTGAGAAGTGGTAAAGGCAGCCCGGTTACTTTTTGCAAACACTGTACCAGCATTTGAATGTGACTCCTGGGGATGTTCAACAAAAAGGCAACTTGTTTCACTACTCCGCCACACTGAAATGCACCAACACAAACAAGAGGCCGATGTCTCTCTCGCAGCACATTCTGCAGCTGAGGGCTGTGCTGACAGGCCACATGACAGTCGGAATGGCACTGTTTGAGTTGGCTTTCATGTCCAGCCTGCAGCAGGGAAGTTCAAGGCCTTGTGCTTGCTGGTTAAGGTCTCGCACTCACACCTGTTCATGCAGATGCCCTCTTGTGCTCTACAACCATTACGTATACATTTCCGTAGGCAGGATTTCCCTCTTGTGCTGTATAACTATCACGTATATATTTACGTAATCAGGTTTCGGCATCAAATACTGGCTGTGTGATACCTTGCGGAGGGTGGGATAGGTACTTAACGAAAGTGCCATGTACTAATGTGGCAAGTTGGTAGTATTATTAATCGCTGAACTGCATTAAGGGACAGCTTGCTACTTTAATTGTTGGCGTGGAGGATGCTGTGCAGAGTCGTTTTGCAGCTCTATGAGCTTCGTGAGGTTCGTTATATTTAACTAGCAGTGGACGTAGCAGAGGTTGCTACGTCCGGAAAGGGGGGGGGAACAGTAATGCCGTTGCATACTCTGCCACATCAGTCGGATTGATCATCCGTAATTTTTTTAATTTACAAGATAAATGACACAATGAGCATCTACATTTACTAAAAAGATTTGATCCATGATGTTTACCAATAAACTTTCAAAGTCCTTTCCTGGTTGC
Source organism: Amblyomma mixtum (assembly GCF_055824585.1). NCBI lineage: Eukaryota > Metazoa > Arthropoda > Arachnida > Ixodida > Ixodidae > Amblyomma > Amblyomma mixtum. The sequence continues at coordinate 198,482,168 of NC_143013.1, forward strand.
CATGTAATGGCCTCCAATTTTGTTTTGCATTGTTATTGTGCTCAGCCAAGAAACCGTAGTAGACAGGGTCCAGGATCAGAGTGGCTGCCTCACAAATGGTGAGGTGCGCAACCATTTCTCGTAGTTCCTCGCTTTTATGTCAGCGTTCCAGTAGCTGCACATGCCTGTGCACATTTTCTTGCATAGCCCGCACACCCTGTCGTTCACATTCCTTGTTGGCACTTTGCTGCAGCTGTGAAAGCTGAATGGAAAGTTGCACGGCAATGCCATTTCTGTTTTTTTTTGTTGCAAAAGCAACACTCCAACAGCCAAAGCAAGACCTCAGGTGGCCGCCGTAGCTACCCTGACCTTGTTTCAATTGGTCAAAATTATCGTGACGTCACAGTGCGCGAATTTCAAACAGGGCCAATTGTACTTTGGCTAGTAACCATGCAAACAATTAAAGGGATCGTATAGTGATGCTCCATGTAAGTCTGACTGAGTTTAGTTAATTGCCTAATTAACCAATTAGCCTAATTAACCTTTCTAGTCAGACCAGAAAAATAAAACCGAGCAGGAAATTGGTCAAGTTGGGGAATCGAACCAGGGTCTCCAGAGTGCGAGACGAGCACGCTAACCGCTCCGCCATGCCAGCTCGATGGTTTGGAATGAACAAAGGCGCGTCTAGTGAATAGGATGTCTTCGTTCACTCCCATCTTCCTCCCTTCCTGTTACGGCGAGGTTCAGGTGTCCACGGAGATATGCAAGACAGATACATTTCCTTTCCTCAAAAACCGATTTACCGACGAGCAAGGTGTACTGCCGAACGGCGATGGCGTTCTGTGGACTCCCGCGGCAGCGTTGCAAGATGCTGTCGCGTTCCACTCTTGGAGGCGAAGCTTAACGTCTTAACCACACATCAGTGACACAAGCAGCAACACCGCACTTAAGGCTTTCGCCTCACCACACTTTAGGTCAGCAAAGTGCCCCCTTTAATTTGTTTTTGTTTCTGCTGTGAAAAACTGAAGTTCTAGTGCTTGATTGTTTCACCGTTAAAAAGAACCAGCTCCTCCACTCTAGGCGTTGGTTATGTTTCAAAGCCACTTCATTCCTTGTCACTGTGGAGAGGTCACGAGCAGCCGTTTGACGAAAATGTTGTTTTTGCGTGCCTCACTCGTGGTCCATCATAGTGCCAAGGTGGTCATTGTCATGATCAGTGCTGGCGATGGATAGCAATGGTGGTCATGGATAATAGCACTGCAGCAGTGGGTGCAGCCTAGCTGACAGTGCCTCCTTCTGGTGGTGTTTCAGGACAGTCAGATGGACATCTATATTGGCGGTCTACATGACCGGAACCGAGCCCTCAACGGGGATGTCGTGGCTGTCCAGATCAAGCCACAGGAGGAGTGGAAGGCAAGTCTTTTTTTTTTTTTTTTATGGCATAAGCCGTTGCAGGCTTCTGCAGAGGTTGTGTCATTCGCAGGAAATGATTCTCATCGCGTAACCAGCAGTGCAACTGCAGTAGCAAATACCTTTGTCACCATCCCGTGGTCGTCTTTGTCGGCATGAAAGGACGTCTTATGTAACAAGGTCACATTTTAAATAGGTCATGTGTCTGATCAGTAATGTTATGTGTTCGTGTCACCCGTAAATCAACCGAACTCTCCTACATATTCTCTTGTAGCATCCTATCTTCCGCACCACCTTTACTCATATAGCTGATGGCGAGTTTTGTCGCATTACATTTGTGCTGTTTTTGTTTGCGCTCTCACACATACCATGCTGTAGCAGTCTACTTGATTACTTGACCATTTTGCTGTCTTATTGCTAAGCATTGCTAGAAACGTCTAATTTTGCTTAGCTGTTTTCATCGGAAGTGGGCAGCGTAGCAGAAATGTTTGCCAGGTTTGCCCTCTAATCCTAATCAAGACTTTTTCTGTTTATTGGGCATGCAGCTCCTGTTTGTCTTTTAGCACTGTGTGCAGCAAACAAAATGAAATTACTTGGCCAACAATCATTCTTGTATTCTGTGAGAAGTGAGGCCACTTTGTAAGAAGCAACCATTAGTTGACATTCAAGTTCCAGATTACGCTGCATGAACGCAACGTAACCTAACGTTAAGAGATCGGAAGTGGGTGGAGTGGGTGAGGGAACAAACGCTGGTTAATGACATCCTAGTCGAAGTCGAGAGAAAGAAATGGGCTTGGGCAGGCATGTAATGCGAAGGCAAGATTACCAGTGGTCCTTAAGGGTAACGGAGTGGATTCCAAGAGAAGGCAAACGTAACAGGGGACGGGAGAAAGTGAGGTGGGCGGATGAGATTAAGAAGTTTGCGGGGATACGGTGGCCGCAACTGGCTAAGGACAGGGTTAATTGGAAAGACATGGGAGAGGCCTTTGCCCTGCAGTGGGTGTAGTCAGGCTGATGATGATGATGAAGCGCATTCAGTTCTGGCTTCAGCTGCCTTGACACTGCACTAGTGAGCTTGTATGTTAACATCGGCCCGTACCAGCTCAAAACAAAAAAGAAACTTGGATGGCACTTCACAAGAGTACAGTGCAATAGCATCAGAGATTCCTCCCGCACAGGTCCTCATACCCCTCCTGGCGCAGTGATGCAGCGGTTAAGCGATGCGCCACTGCCCCGGCAGGTGGCGGTTTTCAGACAATGCTGTAAACGGCTCCTTTCACGACACTGGCAAACGGACACTGGCTTTTTCCGTGAACAGGACCGCTAGTAGTATCTCATTAAAAAAAAACTCGCGGCCATGGCACGGCACCAGCCAGTGAATATGTGCCTCGAAGAAGGGTCTGCAAAACTGTCCCCGGGCGCATTTCAGATCCTGTGGGATCGGATCCACCTGTGGGAGCGGAAGACGGGAGAGTCCATTCACGACGTACTGGAGAACTCAGGCCAGAATGCTGCGGCTGCAGCAGGCGAGGAGGGAGGAGACGTGCAGGAAGACAAGCAGGACGACCTGCTGTTGGAGGTGGGTGGTTCAGCAGTGTCTCTCTCTCCCTGCTGTCGATTGGTTGAGGCACCACGCCACCACGGGCAACGAATGAGTGCCAGTGTAACAAGCACGTTCAGGCTGAGGAAATGTGGAGTTGTTTTTTGTGTGTTGTATAGTGCACCGTCCCACAGGTAATTGTGTTGACGTCTCCTTGCCACGGACAAAAGTTTGGAGAAAGCAAGGGGCACCACCCAGAACGTATTGCTACTGGTGTACCTAAGTTATTCTGGGGATTTTCTGCGCAGAAATGCATCTCTTGTACTTTTCCCAGACGTGCTGGGTGGTGGCATGCTGCTTGTGATGCTTGTTGATGCACCACTGTTAACATATTGCAGTTTATAGTATTCTTTGCCACTAGGGTAGTCGGGAGCATCCAGCCAAAGCTGTCCATCAGGTTCATTACTCCACACTGCAACCAGAGATCTCAGCAACGGTCTGCCATGCCAACCACCTTAGTGTCACCTTCTGCTACATCTGCCATCACCGGTATTCATTGCTTTGCAGCTACGACCTGTGCAGTCAGAATTCATCAATGCCTTCTTGAGCACCACCTCCAGAACCTCCGTTCCGTCTTCTTCTTTTCCTCTCCCATCTGTCCACGTCATGCGGACATTTTTGTCTTTACTGGCACGTCATATTCAGGGCCATATTCTGTGTCCTCTTCAGAAGCATCACACTGGAATTTTTACATTGTTTTTTAGCAAGCACATTTAGTCACAATAATTGTTTCAGCGGAGACATGCATTCATGAATGGGATGGTTTTTAGCCAGCACATTTAGTTGAGGTAATTGTTTCAACGGAGACGTGCATTCATGAATGGGAAAACTACCTTGGACACTGCTTTTTTTTTTTCATTCTGGAACTAGTTCGGAAATAGTACGGTTGTGAGCTGGCAGTACTTACTTATGGATAGTACTTTTTTATTTGGTTCATAGTCTTTGCTGTCTGATGCTGGTCGTTCTTGTCCTTTCCATACAGGCAAGAATCGACCTTCCTCGAAAGAGTGACATACAATAAAACCTCGTTGATGCTTTTTCTAAAAAATATCCGCTTTAAAAATGTATTTATCCGGGAAAAGATATGATCCAAAACTAGTGAGATTTGGAAAAATGTGACTTAGAATGAAGTACAAAGGCATATATTTACACTTCTCTTTTAAAGGTGGGTTAGGGCTTGTTGGTGCAAGCTCTGAAGAACTTTTATGGTACTTGTAAGCTTCTATCGTATTTGCATTTTCTTTAGCGCGAAACAAACAGCAACGCGCCCAGGTCAGCAGTGGTGAGGGTGTAAGTAGCTGTTGCCGTCATCGTATTCGGATGTTTCACCTCATTGCACTTATTCTGCACGGGGGAGCCACTTTTGGTGTCCCTGGGGCCAACCTGCTCTCACGCATCGTCGATTTGGAGTGGTTCGCCCCATTTCGCTGCGGCGATTCGAAAAAGTTGTGCTGCTGTTGGTTTTGCTCGTTGTTGCTGGTCTCCTGATGTCGTGCGTCCCATACTGTGCTGCTTGTATGTTTGTGCACGTTTGGATGACCATTAAACGTAACACACGATGATTGGTGAAATTAGAGCATACTTAGTGGGAAATCGTATGAGCTTGGAACATTTCAGTGAGGTTCTACTGTACTAGTGGAGGGTTTTTGCTTCTAACAGGACGACGAGGAAGGGTGTCCCGACGAGCTTCCCGAGTCGCCAATACCCACCTGGGACGGGTCTTCGCCCGACCCTGACGCTCCTCGGCCTTCGGACACCATCGAGGTGCTTGGCATCGAGCGTTTGATTGGACAGGTTAGTGCACAGCCTTATAGCACAGTGGCATAATTCTTTCTGCCTTTGTGGAATGCAGTGTTAAAGAGGGGAGCAGTCTGTCTGATATATTTTCACATCTGAACGTTTTGATCCAAAAGTCTCGCATATTTCTGTCATCGAACTGATCTGAAGAGGTGAGTCCAACGAGCACTGCCTTTTAACCCACCTAGTGGACTTGGACAAGTCAGGCTCGTCATAGCTCAAGATGAGTCTAGATTGTCGTTTATTTTCTGGCACTCTGTGTGTCCGGTTCAAGGCGAATAGGGCACGTCCAAAGCATTTTTTTTTTTTTTGTCGACATATGGCAGCACTGGTACTAAATGACCATTTTGGTACCATTTTTGAAAAAAATGTGTCTGTTGGGGCGTTAAATTGGGGACAGATCATGCGTGAATTCCACAGCTCATAACCAAAGAACTAGACACCGCACTGGCACTATTTTAGTCTCGTTTGAAATTCTGTGTTTTGATCTTTTTTTTTTCTTTCTTTTAGGCAGCACTGTGGTCCCCATGGTCACAGAAAGAACAAAAAAGGAAAAAAAATTTGTTGCTGGAACACACTACGTTATTGGACAAACTTTGCTAGTACTACCGTATATTGCCAAGTGAAAGTCGCCCCCCCCCCCCCAACTTGTAGCTCTAGGTGGCCAGACTAAGTGTGCAGAATTGTTAGTAACTGTGCTCGTGTCCCATCTTGCATCCCCTTTGGTGGCACCTGATTGGCTGAAACACTGGAAGGAGATATGGCATATACGAGCCACCGCCCCTGCTTTCGGCATATCGGCCAATCGGGTGTCTCCAAAAGGGACGTTGTTGAAAGAGACGCAAGCTGAGGATACAAGCCTTGGTTTCTGTTTCTTATCTTTGTCATATTTGATAGGGTGTGCGCTAAAAAGACGTACACAGGAAAAAGATCGAGACGACAGGAAAGAAGCTCAACTTCCAACTTTAATGATGACAAAAGAAGCCAGGCGCACTTATATATCCGCTGATAACCAGATATGAGCTGCGCGATGGAGCGTGACCCCAACAACCAAACAAAAGACAGCGCAAGAAATGCATATCTAAGTGACATTAAAAGAAACCCAAGAATGTGAACATATCAAACACCTGCCGAGGTAAGGTAAAAAAAAGTGGGATTCATATCGGCTGATAACAATGCATAACAACATGGGAAAACAGAGCTGTAAGAAAGATGACACTGCAAAAGAGGATAACACCATAAAAAATGCCTAACAACATGACGAAATTTATAACAAAGAACAAGTGAAAGATGGAGATGAAAACCGTGTAAAGGGCGGTAAATAAAAGCACATTAGAACATCTAAAAGGACACTAAAATATAGAGAGGCGAACGGGTTAATAGTCTAGATGTACCCATCCAAAAGGGCAAGTTCATTTCTAGAAAGGTTAATAGAAGGCATGCTAACGCACTTGTCTTTCCTGTGTATGTCTTTTTAGCGCGCACCCTATCAAATATGAATATGTACCAACTAGCCCGGCAAAAAGCGTTACTAATGCACTTATCTTTGTCTGGCTTCCCTTTTGAGTACAGGGAGAATGAGCACGAAAATGATGAAGAACTTCTTTCAGCAAGAGCATGTTCAGAACTCTTTCTACGCAACCTCTCAAATATAGGTGATGCCATTCAGAAAAAAATGGCTGTGAGAGCTGAAGCATAAAAATGCAAAGTATTTTCTTTCACTGTTGAATTAGTGGTCATTTCCATGGTATTTTGCACAGTTTACTTTTATTTAACTTGCAGCACATTGTAGAAGACATTCATATCCATTGCTTAGGCCGCCGCAGTGGCTCAGTGGTTATGGTGCTCAGCTGCTGACCCGAAAGATGCGGGTTCGATCCCGGCCGCGGCGGTTGAATTTCTTTGGAGGAGGAATTCTCGAGGCCCGTGTGCTGTGCGATGTCAGTGCATGTTAAAGAACCCCAGGTGGTCGAAATTTCCGGAGCCCTCCACTACGGCGTCTCTCATAGCCTGAGTCGCTTTGGGACGTTAAACACCATAAACCAAACCATAAACCAAACCATAAACCAAACCATATCCATTGCTTAGTCTTTTGCTGCCAACTTCATGCTCACAGTGTGCCATTCTGCTTATTCTCTCTGTAATTGGAACTCCTGGTAAATGGAATGTATTTCCCTGGTCCCTTGAGGTTATGTTTAAAGAGACTCCAGTGTAGTTTTGCAGTGGACAATCTCAGAGAATTGTGAATGCATTGCGTTACTCTGACAAACAAGGTGCAGGAAACTTGCTGTAATAAACTGCAGAGATGCTTAAAGCCATCTCTGTTGCTAGGTCTATGTACTTCTTGCAATTGTCATGATGGAGCAACAGCTGCATCGACAGCTTCAAGAGACAGTGTTGCCAGGTTTTCTCTGTACAGTAGTACTATACAGTAGAATTTTGATCGTGCATATTTCACTGGGTCAGGAATATTCGTGTCAGCTGAAGTTCACATAAAGATGAACAAAGCCTGTGTGATCGCAGTCCTGTGTAGAGCACGCAACATGCTAATGCCGTCCCACGCTCTCTACCCACATAAAGTTCTTCAGCTGTGCTGTTCAGAGCTTGCTTCAGTGTTGCTAGCAAGTCCTCAGATGTGTTGGGGCACCGTCAACATGTTACTTGCGGCCGTGGCTCTGACTTATATATCATCTTTTGTGGCATAGGAGAGGGTTCAAAGTACCTGAAATTCTATCTTACACAGTGCACTTGGGGCGAGAAATTTTACAAATTTTAAGAGCGTTCGCTCTTACTCATCACGTCTCGAGATCTCGTGGGGTCTGCTACCACCCTGAGATCGCAGCGCCATCTGTGGCAGCAACTAGAAAACAACACATCTCGCACTGAGTCTTATAGCACCACCTACAGTAGCATTGTAGAAACAATCACCTGTCGCGTGCCAATGGTGACGTCACGGTCCAATATGGTGGATAGAGGTGGAACTATGCGAGTATGCCGTCTGGGGACAAAATAGAAAAGTAGCCTAATCACCCTGCAATACATCACATGGACTATAGATGGTGCTACCGAACAGCTAACGCTCATTACTTCAGCATCTTCCAGACAGTGGCAGCATTTTTTTTATACCAAAACTCGTATCAACCATGAGCTTGTCATCGAGATTATGCTGCAGTATGAAAGTGTGCAGCGTCAGTGACCAGCTGGGGCTGTTGCATCTACGGGTGGTCCACTGAAACTGGCGGGCAACCACAGGTGCAGGAGTACGTGCAGATGCAGCGCCGCAATGGCAAGAGCAAGAACAGCCGGAGGCCCGGTGCCCGCCCTCCAGGTCGCGTGCCCATGCCCTGCTCCCTGGAGGCGTCCCTGGCCCCGCTTCCCTCGGAGCTCATGGCCACCATGCTGGACGGGGACCGGCTGCCTCCACAGCCAGAGCCAGAGCCGGTTGGGGAGTGGCCCGCCACTGTGGACCCCTGGGCCGAGACGGAGGACCTGGGTTCCACCATGGTCTTCTCACCCGAGGAACTGCTCGAGGTGGGCACCGTGAATGGAGCAGGCATGGCCAGATGGGCTGGGCATGTTGTGGCTCTTCATGTGCTGGGCAGCTACAGCCAGCCGCTGTTAATCCTCCCTTACTTCTCTGCAGCCTCTAGCCATCTATACAATAAAGGTTTCTTGATTGACTTATCTTGAGAGATTGGAAGAACAAACTTGATTCTAAAGCAAGGTTAGAAACTTTCTCAAGTGGGCCTCTTAGTCCACAAGCCCTACGGCCTTCCCATCCTGTGAAGCATGATCGATCACCTTGAGCTGTTTTCCAGCTTGTGTGGCCAGAAGGCTGCTTTCTCAGGAGGACAGCAATGTTTGTTTCCGTTTCCCCTCCCAGTAGGTTTGGATGGGGAAGGGAATGGGTCAGAAAGAGATTGAGCCTGGGCATTCCCCTACATTGAGACAGTGATGGGGGTGCTGAGGGAAGAGTGGAACAGGTGGGCAAACTGGGGAGATGGGAATGGGTTGGTTTGAAGCTGCCTCCAGTGTGTGCTTTGTAAGTGGTCTACAATGGAGTGGAATGATGCAGTTTTGCCTGTAGTGTATTACAGTGCATTGGTCGATGGGCTCATTTTTGTTGCTAGCTTATGGATAGGGTTGGGGAGGCCATCGGCCGGCACCCGGACACTAAGCTGATGGGTGAATGCATGAATGCACTCATTTCTGGGGACACCCTCCAGCCCAGGGTCGCTCATAACAGCGGTTTGTTGCCGTGGTGCTGGTACCACAGGTTGTCAGTAAGTGGGGTGAACATTAAGGGGTGGCACCTTTACGGAGAAACCCGTAACCCGGGTTGTGCAGGTGTCCAGGAAGATGTCTCTGGGGGCGGTGCCTGGGATTTGGGGGTGCGGTGTTTTAACTGTACATGGGATGTCTTGTCCTGTGAGGTGGGATGCATGTTCTTTCCTGCAGCCTTTGTGGTAGTCTGGGTGCATGTTTCGGAGGAGTGGTCTCAGCTGTAGGTTGCCTTGTGGATGTGGAGTGCGGATTGTTTAGCTTCGGGGCGCGTGTATTTGCCAGGTTGCAGTCTAGCGTTCGAACTCTGGTAGGTGGAGCCTAATGAAGTGTGTGATGGGCCTCAGAAGTAGCGAACCTGGGAAAGATCAGTGTAGCTGTTTGGGCGAGTAGGTTGCTCGTGATGAGAACTGTAGTGTTTGAAGCATGGAGGCAAAGAGAAAAGCTGACAGCACATGGTCTTACTTTCGACGCACTTTATTCGTGTCTTGTTCAGGTTCTTTACGATTTGGGAGCGCCAACTTGCTCTCCGATAGGCTGGTGGAATTTTGTTTTCATGCTCCCAGGTAACCTTAGCCGGCCAGCAATAAAGTCAGTTGATTGTTTGCGAATACCTGCTTCCCTCTTCATCCCTGTGTTTGAAGGTTTAACGGCACGTGGTTTAACAGCACACTGTATCAGTTCATATGGGAAAGGAGCTCTGTACTAACGAAGCTACGACCAGGGCTACACTCTGCGACAGCTTTTTGAGAACGTCTTGACCTGTAGCACGGCAGCAGGAAAGCAAGCCAGCAGCCTTCTTCCAGATATTCTTAACTGTGCAGCTTTTCTACAACACTTTGAGGGAAAATATATACCGTATTTACTCGCGTAATAGGCGCACCCCTAGTTAGGGCGCGAAAAATCAGATTTTTTTATTTCCGCGCATAATAGGCGCACCCCGAACTTGGCACTGTGATCAATACTGTACAGTGGAACCTCGATTATACGACATTCAGGGGACCGCGCGAAACCGTCGTATAATCCGGGTGTCGTATAATCGAAAATCAAGCGTGATATTTTTTAACGTCTGAACTTCATCGTCATCTTTTTTTTTTTTTTTCTCGGAACACAAATTCAGCACATTTTTGCCGGCACATTTTATCTTGTTTGTCTTCAACAAACAAGATAAAATGGCCGTTGAGGCTGCCGTGAGCAGCAGGGCAGCGGGTGAGCAGCAGGGCAGCGGGCTCGGGCGGTTTTCTTGATAGGTGGAAAGATTAAGGCGCACCGGTTATCGACTGGCTAAAGTGTGCCTACCGTATTTACTCGATTCTAAGCACCCCCTTTTTTTCACGATCGCGATGCCCAAAGTGAGAGGGGGTGCTTAGATTCGAAAAATCTAAACTGACCCCCCCCCCCCCCCCCCTGGGCCCCTCTTTTCGCGGCGAAATCTCGATGAAACGGGCTCGAGAAAAAACATTTTATTTAGGAAACATTCAAAAGAAAAATAGCCGCAGACAGTTCTGTGCAGCCATCTGTCTTGTAGTGTCCGAACGCAGCAACACAAAAAGCGCCGTGGACGCCGCTGTCCTCGCTTCGGCGAGCGCGGCCTCGCCCGCTTATCTGTTTTTTCATCAGCGTCCGCTCCGGGGGACGCATTTGTTGCTGCCACAGCGTCTTATCTTTTCTCTTTATCTTTCCTCTGATCTTTTAACTCTCCTCTATCTGCACTTGGCAGCGGTGGTGGCTTGACTCGGGCCCGTGCAATTTCCTTTTCATCCTTCTTTCAGTCACAACAACAACGCGCAGGCCGCGCCTCCTCGGGACTCCGACTGCACAGGCTAGACGAAAAAGAGAGCAAGTGCACTTGGCGGCCTCGGCAACGCTCTCATCCGCGCAAAAAAGGGGGTGCTAGGATTCGCATGCAAAGTTTTTTTTTTCTTTTTTTTTCAGAAATTTTTTTCCGAAAATAGGGGGGGTGCTTAGATTCGGGGGGTGCTTAGAATCGCGAAAATACAGTACATCCCGGCCTGCGTTTGCTGACGACTTTTTTTTTGACGGACGGTACGAGCCAGCCAGCCAGACGTCGTACGTCGTACGAAGCGGGTCCTTCTAAAATTTGCGTCGTATAACCGAGGTTTTTAATGCATTGTCTCTATGGGGGTTTTGCCGGGACCGCACAAATTCGTCGTAAAATGCGGGTCGTCGCATGACCGGGGGACGTATAATCGAGGTTCCACTGTATTTACACGATTGCAAACCGACGCCTCGCCACCCCCCGCTTCCCAATCTTTACTTTAACAAAGTTTTTGCTGAACTGACTACTAGTCCCTACTAGTGCTGCTGCCGTCGTAGCTGCTGCGGACCCACAGCACGTACAACGACATTGCGTAGAACAGCCGCACACAGTTTTCAGGGATGCTCATTTTAAACGTCTGTTTGGAAAGCTTCATCTCCAGCCGGAAACGTTCCCGACTTAGGCCCGCGAAAACCTCGGCGCTTGGAGTCTCGTACGAAAATTTAGGGACGCCGCAGTCGCAACTGCCGCACTTCTCGGCCACGTCGTATTTTCCAACCTGCCGCACGCTTGCCGCGTTCGAGAGCAAACTCCCAGCTGTGTAGCTGTTAAGGTGCTTGCCCGTCGAGCTAAAACATCAACGCTCCGCGGCAAAGCCATAAACCACAATAACTATCGCGCTACCGCAAATCCTGGCACTTGACAGCAACAACAACAAAAAAAAACGAGCTGGAGATGCTGATGGCGATATAGATAGCGAAAGCTCGCGGCAGGCGAAAACGATGATGATGATGATGAGCTTGGCCTTGGGCGGCGTCTGGAAGCTCCTGTGCGCGTGTGTGGCCTCGGCGATCAAGCGCCCGTTGCGCGCAGCCGGAGCCGATCGCGGAGGCCTCGGCGCGTGCATTCCGAAAGTTTCGGTGCGGCCCTTACACGGACCTTCTTTTTTTTACATTTTCTTCACGAAAACGGGGTGCGGCCCGTACACGAGTGCGTTCACACGGTGTGTTCAATTTTGCCAGTCGAAAAATTTCCGGAAATTTTACCCCGCGTAATAGGCGCACCCCGAACTTTGAGCCGGATTTTCTGGAAAAAATGTGCACCTATTATGCGAGTAAATACGGTATTAGGAATTTTATAAGAAATTTTAGAAATTTAGAAATATTGCCACGAATGTTTATAGTGTTTGATTGTTTATTCTTCAAAGCAGCCGGCACTCCGCTTTATCGCTTTGTTTGTGATGCAAGACACACCTAGATTTATTTCGATTTATTGCATCCAGGCGGAGCCGATTCTACGGTGTCCCAGAGTGTTCTAGTAACTTTCCACGCTTTATCTCAAAAGTTCGCTATCAGATTTAAAAAGAGCATGGCCGAGAGTGGCAGGGACTCTGTTTAACGACCGCCGAGCACGCTTGTTGCTACGCCGCCGCCGCCAAGTGATTCAGTTCTTTGCGGGTGCAAGTCAGCCGAAATAAAGAGTTTCGTTTAGAAGCCATTCTCGCTGTTTTCCTGTTCACCGTACTGCAGTCACCACTATGTGACAATGTAAATTAGGATTTTTTCTGGACATAACAGGGAAATTTTGTGAGAGTAGGATTAAAAGTATGTCTGATATGCCAGAAAAGTGTATATACATCAAGAAATGGGGCTGACAGAGGAGTTGGTGGTTTGCAGGTTCCCGAGGAGGAGAGGCGGCGCAGGCCCTCTTCTCCGCCCCTGGGGTGTGCAGTGGCCCCCGACGAGCTGAGCGGCGAGGAAGACTGGTCGTCGGACGCCGAGAGCACGGGCAGTGTGGCGCTCGAGCAGCACCTCGAAGACATGGCCTTCCTGCAGGCTTCCCTGGACGCACGCAACAACAACAACAGCAATGCCCCTGGCCCCAACGATGGCCACCAGGGGGACGACACGGGGGTCACCAGCACGGGGCGCCAGTCAGGCCAGGCAAGTGTGGCGGAGCGCATCAGCCGCAGCTCTGCAGCCACAGCCAAGGAGGTGAGCGGGGGAGGGGGAGCTTGCATGCCTTTTCCGCGTTGTATGTTTCCCTCTACAGAGGAGCACCGATTATGCATCTCCCTGTTGTGCGGCGAAAAACGGTGCATTAGGCACGGTATTATACTGTATTTACTCAAATGTAACCTATGGGGCGACTGCACAAGCTGCCCAGTGGGAAAAAGCAAAACTATGAATGTAATGAGAGACCAACACGAAAAAAAAAAAAGTATCTACGAAATCGCTGATTCCGACCGCGGACAGAGCACAGCGTCATCAGACATCACTCACAAGCCAAAATGGGCGCATGGGCTGCAGCCTGCTGCGCTTTCAGAAGGGCAACTCTTGAGAGTGGGCGCCCTCATCGCTGAGAGAGCTCCCAGGATGACCTCAATGACTGGAATTTGCGCTTGTTTTCTCCTTTAGTAGGATGGCGGCGCTTTTGTGCAATTCAAGCGGTGTAGCAGGCAAGGTTCCATCGCCTGTCCATTTCCATTGGACTAGTGCAGTTGTGCGGTGCGGCTCTTGCCTCGCTCCTGGGAGGGAAGTGCAAGGAGGGCTGTGGGAAGCAATGAGAGTGCAATGGTGCTGGAGGAGAGGCTTATGTAATTGGGGCCATTAAGGGAAAGTAAACGACAATGATCATTATAACATGTGGCAACTGGTTTCCCTGTCCATCCACTTTTTCCGGTATCACCATCCGTCATGTGCATGCGGGCCACATCCACCCACGGACAAGGCACAGCCAGTGATGACATCGAATGATGTGGTGCTCGGTTTGCAGTCGAAATCAGTGATTCCGTCCATCGTGTGAATCGGCCTTAATGGACATTGTGGCGAGCACTAGCTGTGTTTTTCGAAAGCAGTCACTGTTCCTCGTTTTCGGAGGCAGAGTTCTCGGAAATTGAGTCCTACTTCTCACTCTCTCAACCTCCCGGACGTCATCACCGGTGCCATCAAGGTCATTCGATGTGGAGCATCTCTTCAACAACCTACCTCCATGTCATGAGGCAGGCTGCCCCAAGTGGCAGGCACCCACTTGGCAGTCTGGTTCAGGTTGGAGTGTGGAAGAAATGGCATGTCTTTGATAAGGGGCACTGTACGTCATCATCCTCATCAGCCCGACTACACCCACTTGTGAATAAAATGTCCCTCCATTAACCCTGTCCTTCGCCAGTTGCGGCCACCGTATTCCCGGAAACTTCTTAATCTCATCTGCCCAGCTAACTTTCTGCCACCCCCTGCTATGCTTGCCTTCTCTTGGAATCCACTCCGTTACCCTTAAGGACCAGCGGTTATCTTGCCTTTGCATTACATGCCCTGCCCAAGCCCACTTCTTACTCTCGATTTTGACTGGGATGTCATTAACCCATGTTTGTTGCCTCACCCACTCCGTCCGCTTCCGATCTCTTCACGTTACACCTATCATTTTTCTTTCCATAGCTCGCTGCATTGTCCTTAATGTAGGCTGAACCCTTTTCGTAAGCCTCCATGTTTCTGCCCCATAGGTAAATACCAGCAAGATACATCTGTTGTGTACTTTTCTGTTGAGGGATATTGGTAAGCTGCCATTCATGATCTGAGAGAACCTGCCATATGCGCTCCACCACAGTGGAGCGCATAGCTCTAGCCCAAAATTGTGCACATGTGAAACATTGGGGGGGAGGGACATTGTTGGCTGTTTCGAAGTTGTGGGAATGGCCCATGGCATTTGTGCAGCCAATGTGTCATGCATGGTTCTTGTTTACGACACAAAAGGGCCTAGCGCAGTGACTTGGCAGCCTTCTCTTTGGACTGTGCATGGAACAACCCGTAGGATGGTCCGGTGATGCCAGCCCAGGCAGGCTCGTGAAGCTGTAGAGAGATTGCTCCCCGCATCTTTCCAGGTAGACGGTGTGGTCAGGCTGCCCCCTCCGCCTTCTGTGCCAGCACCGGGACTGGCCGACCCCAGTGCATTGGAGACAGCACCGAATGGCGGCTGGGGAGAGCGACCGCTCACGTGGGGCGCGACTCCCAACACCGGCAAGGAAGCAGCACCGGAAGAGAAGCCTGCTCCTACAACAGAAGGTGCGGCTGGTGCAGGCCTCGGAAAGGGCACCAAAATGCACCACAGTTTTTTCACTTATCCACTGGTGACCTGAAATCGCACACTGCCCAAGTCGGAACAGAGTAGTGAGACAGGGTCGGTCTGTTGGCTTGTGCTGAATCTTGCCGTCTTCGACCCTTCTGAATTTATTGAGCTGCGGGCTACTGTGTTGTTTGACCGTGCCTTGAGTGGCGTGCAGTCAGCACATGTGGCCCTGTCTTTTGTGCGTGCATGTGTGGTTGCATATGTGTAATTATGCTCAGTCCCCTGTCTGGTTCTTGCAAGCTACTGCTTATATTTGATGCTCTCTTGGATTGGTATTGAATGGCACCTGACGCCCAGCACTCGTAGTGCACGTGACGATGGGTTGCAAAGAGCAGAGTGCAAAGCTATATATGTATGTTGTCCGTGGTTCTTCTCATGTGAGGTGGCGTGCTTGCATCCTAGAATTTTGAATACCTACCCACTTTCCAGACGTTTAGAACCGCAGCCACATATTCCATGAGCTCTTTTTTGAACTTTTTCAACATGCTGTGTGTCGTGCATAACAAACATTGTCATATATCCTGTTGCACTCTCTGCACGATGAAGACGCTGGCCACTTTACGAATGAATGCGACTGTGTTGTGCTGGGCAGTTGACCTGCTCGGGCAAGTGGCCGATGCACGCTACTCGTTAAGGGCTGAGTAGGGACATTTGTCACACCCACTTTTGTGCCATCCCTTGGCAACACAAAGTAATCGCACTGCTTTATCGTTGTAACGCTTTCAGATGCTCCGGCGGAGACGGCACCCAAGGTGGAGCAGAACGGTCCCGTCAAAGCCCGCAAGGGCAAGAAAGTGCCCGCCAGCCAACGGCGCAAGGGGAAGAAGATGCGCCAGAAGGGGGCGGCCTCGTCTGGCACGGAGACATCGTCCCCACAAAAGGTGGAGCAGCAGTCACAAGACCAGCCACAGAAGCAGCTGACGGTGGCAGACGTCCTGAGGCATCCGCTCTCCAAGCGCTTTGTCCAGCGCACGGGAAGGGTGAGTGCGGCCAGCCTTGCTGCTTGCTTGGCCAGTGCTAGAGGTGGATGTGACTGGGAGGACAGCTCCTCTTTGTTGCATGTGACGTACAGGATGCAGAAACTGTGGGACAGGGCGGATCGAAGTGGTTTGGTTTATGGTTTATGAGGTTTAACGTCCCAAAGCGACTAAGGCTATGAGAGACGCCGTAGTGGAGGGCTCCGGAAATTTCGACCACCTGGGGTTCTTTAACGTGCACTGACATCGCACAGTACACGGGCCTCTAGAATTTCTCCTCCAAAGAAATTCAACCGCCGTGCCCGGGATCGAACCCGTGTCTTTTGGGTCAGCAACCGAGCACCATAACCACTGAACCACCGCGGCGGCGGAGGATCGAAGTGCCTGTTATTGTGTACACCTTCAGCGGTGGTGTTGCTGGTAAGGGAGTTGTAGTAGGGCGGAAGCTGGGTGAGGTGGATAGAATTCATTTTATAAAGAAAGTGTGAGGCATGAGAACACAAAAATGACAACCAAATAAGAATGTTTCGTGGTCATTTCAGAGGGTCTGCCATGAAAATTTTACGATGTGAGCAGTTATGTGCAGTGCATCTCGAGCCGTCGCATGGATGAAGCCCGTCCAAGGTTGTTGATCGAAGGGGCCAGTGAAGGAAGGAAAAAGGGACGCAGGGGGAGAAAATGGAGGGGTACTGTTGCGATAGAAGGGTTCAAAGATGAGATGAAAAAAAACGCTGGCCAGGAGAGAAACAAAGAAGATTTTTAGTCGGTCTAATCGGTTCTATTTCTGCCCCAAGCGGCTACAGCTCGGAAGCAGAGTGCTCAGTAGAGATTCCCTGCAGTCTTGGACAAGGTTCGTGCGGAGGACTGCGCTGGAGTGAGAATGTGGGAAGTGTCAGCACGAAGCAGTATCCATTGCCGCCGCTCAGCCATTGGCTTACTGGGCACGGTGTTTGACTAGGCCTTTGCCTAGTTAAGTGAATTTTTTTTTAGTGATGAAGACACAGCTATTTCAGTGGGCTGAAACGGCCCCCCAAAAAAATGGCCGATTTAGCAAAGGTGGTTAGTGTGGGATTATAAATGCCTAAGGGAGGCTGAAGAAGCTAGAAAAGTGTTCATGAGAGACTGCATCTCTGCAGTGTTAGAGCATGCTTCGTTGTCTTTCAGCGTAACCTCGGCCGCGCTGACATTCCTCCTCTGCCCAGGTGGTGCACATTCTGGAGAACAAGAGCTCGCGGGTGACTGCCGGTGTGCTGCGGCTTCTGCAGGACCGCAACCCGACCTGGGTGCTGTTCTCCCCGAGGGACTCGCGCTTTCCCCGACTCATGATCCCCTCCCAGGAGTGCCCGCCCGGTCAGTTCCCACGCGGGGAGATCGGTCTGCGCTTACAGGAGCTGCGGGAATAGTGTTCAAATGTTTTGAGTATTTATTTGATTCACACTTCGAAGCAAATGGCAGTAACCAGGAACATATTAAGGGCAATACAAGTAGTGCAACTCTAAGGAACACTTTTATTGCTCACAATTTTGAGTGCTTGAACTGGGCACATATCAGCAAGGTTTTGATGTAAATTGGGGCACATAACGAGCATTCCACTGTGTAGGCAAATGGATGGAATGCACACTTCCTATGTTTTTTAAAGTTTCTTCATTTGAGAAGCATGCTCGGAAGTGAACACAGTGATGACAGCCTTTTTTTGCTGTAGCTTATGGAGTTCGAGCACGCTTTTTCTTTTTCTTTTTTTAACCCACCTGATTGACAGAACCTGAACTGTGTCTCTTTGCAGGCTTTTTTGAGAGGACAGCCGACTTTGCCAACACCCTGTTTCTCGCAGAGATGACAAAATGGCTGCCGGACTCCACCTTCGCTCAAGGGTGAGTGATCTTGGAAGTCGGCAAACTGCCATCACTGGTCATCGCCCGCTTTTTCAAACCTGTGTCAGGTGATTTCTGGGCTGCTTCCTGTAGTGTCGCTAAGCTCTGGTTCACGAGTCTCCACTTCCTTGGGACTAACTGTCTGAGCTGACGATTTTAAGTTTAAAGCATGTTTGCCTCTCCTCACTGAGTGAATTACGGCAGTGTACGTCAAGCGAGAATCTGTTCCAAAGTGGAGGTAGTGCGGTGATCTTTCCAGTGAAAAACAGGGCTGGGAAAACAAATTGAAGCCTGCAAAAGAAAGGAGGGTCTCTGGTGATGTTCTTCCCATGACTTTTCAGTCGGGCTTTGCGCTGTAACCCGCTGAAGGTTGTCAGGTAGTGCTCTGATGCAGAAGCAGCACTTGGGCCAGACATCATGTCCATGAGTGACATGATGTGTGTTCAGCTGGCCATCTGCATGCTGTACTATCAGCAACGAATGAAACGCAAACGAGAGAAGTGAAGTGCCAAAACTATAGCGCCAGAATATTATCGCCTCGAGAGGAAATTGAAGTGAGGTTGATTAACACTTCAAAAGGATAGTCTTCGCGCCTTCGGTGTGAAACTAGCCTCCACTAGTACTGAGGCTCCCCCAACTTAGAGCTTCTCATATTGCTGTCCGTGGTCAATTTGTCTTGTTCACGTAACATTTCTTGCTTATGGCTGAGGCTTGTCCGAAGGAAGAGAGAAGAAATGCGGCTGTGTACTATGCGCAGGCGGCTCATTCGCCAGCTGGGCCCAGTGGGCAGCCTGGAAGTGGAGACCAACGCCATCCTCGAGTCATACGGGATAGACCATGCGGACTTTGCGCCAGACATCCTCAACGACCTCGGGGTCAGCCCAGGGTGGAAGGTGCCTGAGGTCAGTGCGTCAGATGTGTCCTGTCTCCCGTGACAGGTGGAATAGCCTTAGAAAGGGCAGCTCATCGAAAGATCGGCGTGACCGGCGTTGTTGCGGTTAGCTGGCGGCGCGAGGCTTTACAGATCCTAACGGACACACAGCACATCTTCACATCTGCAGCGCAAAAGAACGAAGGCGACAAAGAACGGCGATCCTCGTCCTTATTCTTTTGCTCTGTAGGTGTGAATTGTAACTGCATATCGCCAGTTAGCCGAACACTTAGCACTTCAGACACAGGTCATCAGTTGTCTCTGCAGATTGCTTACTGTAGCAGCAGTCAAGTGCTGTGCCTTCTGTTGAGGCAGCAGTATTTGTCTGCACAGCCTTTCGTGGTTGTGTTGATCAGTTGGAATGGCAGTGTGATAAACGTGCAGTCTGTGTGAATGAGGCTGTGTGACTGTTGCAGTTGGCACAATGCCCATTGCAACAGTCCACACTGCTTTATTCGCAAGGGGGTCATAGCGTCAAAATGAATGTTTGCAAACGTCGGACTTGAGTGTACCACTCTGTACATGAATACGCCTATATGGGTGTAAAAAGGGCGTAAATAGGGAGTGCGCTAGAGGACAGCTTATACTCCCTTTTCACTCCCTTCTGTTCAGAGTGCACGACCTGTACTGCACTGCCACTATTGAAGCCGCAACTATCGAAGCAGGCAGGTTGTGTGAATGCTTCTTTTCGAGTGTTCCTATTTCTGTGCGCTTGTAGGAAATGTAAAACGCACGGAAATAGATACGGGACTTTGTTTTTGAAAATGCCTGTGCACTTCGAGTGCACAGTGTTGGTCAAAAGTCTTTAAAGGGGCCCAGAAACACAATCTTAGTTAACTGTTTTGCCTGGTGATTGCATACAGTGAGTTATAATGGTGCTATTAGCGTCGGTAATACCGCGTACATTCCGTTTTTTAATATTTTAATGTCCTCCCAAAAACAACTTCATGGCTCTGATGGTGTCGCCACACAGTGGCGGGTTTTTAGCAGCGGATATGACATCACCTGGCGCGAGCTTGATGACCGGACAAACAGTAAATATCCTGCAAATTGTGTGAATAAATAGAGACACATTTTGTCACCTGTCTGCGTTTTATATTAGATCAACAAAAACAATTTGTTTGTCTTAGATAAAAGCCCTGCAAAGCAAGTAAAATAAAAATACACCACCAGGGGCGCTCTGGCATGGAAACAACGCTGCCAGTCTCACAGAGAGCAGGCAACCATGGAGTACAAACATCCGCGACGTGCTCTGGCTGGCTGTTTTGATTGGTTGCGCCAGGTGCCGTCATTGGGAGAGCGAAATAGGAGTGGGAAGCCCCGCCAAAATCGAGTTGAGGGCAGCGTTTTGTTTGCTTGTATTTTGAAATTTCTTCACTGAATAACTCCCATTCCTGTGCATCGATTCCTGTAATTCTTTTTAAGTCAGCATCTGTGTGACATGAAGAACCCACCTCAAGTATAGCCGGTATTCCCCCAGGCAGTGTTTCGCAGCCCCTTTAAGGCCGAAGGCTTTTCGCTCCAGCTGCATAAGAGAGCCATTGCAACACTATTAAAGACCAAATAACCTTGAAATGCTACCAGAAGTTTTCTTCGTGTGATGGAGACACTTCCTGCATCACTTGTGTCTTGAATGATCTCTTACGCGGAGCATTGTAGGGAGATTCATATCGCTGCAGCTGAATGCTGGGGCCTTAAGACTTTTGGCCAGGACTGTACCTTCGTTAGTGTTTAAGCTGCGATGACTGTTGTAGTTCAGCGTCAGCTGATGCTAAGTTGAGTGGTCCGTGTTTGAGACAGTGTTCCCGTGGTGACTGAATGATCTCCAAAATTGAGCCCTGGCTCGCTATTCTGCGCCTGTTGGGGTGAAACACCTGGAGTGGAAGGTGTCCTGTGGGTGCAGGGGCCGTATTAATTGCCCACAGTCGTGGTGGGGAGGCAGATGGTGGCATGGTGGTGGCCGTGCAGGAGGACCTGGTGGGCCGCAGGGACTTCAGGGACCAGCTGGTGTTCACGGTGGACCCCCAGACGGCCCGGGACCTGGACGACGCCATCTCGTGCCGCCGCCTGGCGGTGCCCGAGGGGGAGCAGCGGGAGCTGTGGGAGGTGGGGGTGCACATTGCGGACGTGTCGCGCTTCGTGCGGCCCGGCACCCAGCTGGACAGTGTGGCCCAGAAGCGGGCCACCAGCGTCTACCTCGTGGAGCAGGTCAGTGGTCAGCTCTTTGTATCGTAAGAAGGGTTAATTGGAAATTAAGAAGCAGTACAGGCAGCATACTGGCAAGCCAGTCTGTATTCTCTCTACTTCCTCCTTTTCTCCCATGCACACGAGTGCATGCAGCGTACCTGCCACACTTCATCTTCATCACACAGCTGTTGTTACAGAGTTTATACCCTGCCAACAGACTAGAAGTTCTATGCGTGAAAACATGCGCTGTATGTGTGGAGCCAATGTTTACATATGAGTATTTTTTATTCAGTGCATGAATAAAAACGCGCTCTGACAGTACGGTTTATCGTGTATATAAAGAGGTGGCAAAAAGTTCGTAAGTTTTCTTTACATGTTTTTGTTATATGCACTTTTTGCATGAAGTCTCGGAAGGGCGATGCAGAACAGAATTCAAAATGAGAAATGAATGTAGGGGAAATCGCTTTGAATGTGTTTACAGCGCCAAAAACGCTACCATGGCTCACATAATGCCACTACAAGCAGGGAGATTGAAGCATTATGCTGGGCTAGAAGAGCCGCCACTGTACTCCGTTTCATACATAGCAGGCAACGCTGCCAAAGCTAGCGCGCCTGTTCGCGCAGGCTGAGTCCGCGGCCAAAAAGTAGTTCGCCATACAACCAAAGCCAGCGCAAGCTTATTTCGTTGCAACAAATCTTAAGGGCTGTGACTGGCACCTCCTGGACTTCGTTTTGCCTCTTGCCACATTCTCATCCTGCGGCTCATCAAGACTTCGAGAAGCAAAGAGTACACGTGGCGGTATGATATGCGGTTGGTAGGTCGAATCGTCCCTACTCAATCCGTGCCCAAAAAGTAGTTCACACTCTGTGAAAATTGTGGCCAGAGAGGCCGAACACTGAGCGCCTCACAGCTTCGACAGTGATTTTCGGTGCTACCAGATCGGTTTATACTGCTCTTTGTGTTCGTCCAAACATTGACCAGAGTTTCAACAAGAACGAATGATTCGTGTCGGAGTAGTATGATTAAGCAGACACACTACTTCAGCAACCTTCGCAGCGTTGCCTGCTTTGTATGAAACGGAGTATAGAGAGCTGTGAAGGCACCTGCCTGTTTCCACATGTTCCCACTCTCGGTCTGCCAGCCCTAGGAAACACTCCTCACTTTGCATTCCTGCTCCCAGTGCTCAACAGCTGTCAGCACCGGAATTGCAAGAGCAACCGAGTGGCGACACTGGCCGCACACTGGTCGTCCCGTATCATTTCCGCTGCTTCTGAGCATTAACTGTTGCAGTGCCACGTGATGTGACATTGCAAGAGCGAAAGCCGCGAAGACTGCTGTGTTTGCCGCATAGAGGCACCAACGGCACTGGAGCACGCCAGTCACTGCAGTCACTCATTGCGATCATAGACAGTCCTGTCACGGCAGCTTGTGTTTTACTGTCTTGATCCTTTCACGTGGTTTGGCCATATTTATAGTAATTGAGCGCTAGCTAACAGATAGTTGGCATAGCGAGTTTATTATATCGAGGTCAACTGCTGCAACACCTTTGTTACACGGAGTTCACAAGTACAGGGTCCGTCAAAAGTTCCCAGGCCACATGGCCCGCTTTTCATCGGTATATCCTGGCACTTAAGATTCCGATAGAGCTATCGAGGTTCTCAGATGGTAGAACGATCCTTCTTCTATTCTCTACAGATATTTTGAGCTTCGAGGGTATCTCAACAGCCCGACTATGCTGCTCAAAAGCAAACCCTGTGGCCTTGGAATTTTTGACGGACCCTGTACATGCACTTCTTTGGAGGCGGCATTGCGGAATTGAAAAACTTCATAACATTGCGTACTTTGCTACATGGAGGTTCGTTAAGTCCAGGTTTGAGGAGGTAGCTGAGGATCAGGAGTGAACTCTTCTTTCTTTGACGTATAGCAATGAAATTTGGCTTGCTTATTTGAAAGTGCATTTAGTGAATAAATACAAAATTTCACAGAAATACCTCAAATGGTTTTAATGTTCTGAATTTTTACATGCTTCACGGCCTTACCAAACTTGCAGAAAGCCTAGCATAACACCAAATCATGGCAGAAGGAATGGTTGATGCAAAGAGTTTCTCCAAGTACTCATATCAGCCTGATTTTTTTTCTACAGTGTGTTATATCCATGCTTACATAATGCACTCATTATCACCATGTTCGATTAGCAGCAGATTAAAAGAATGAGAAAGTAGTCAAATTTTTGAAAAAATCATTTTTCAAAAAATTCGTCAGGGAACATAGTGCAAGAAACCACGTACATGTCCGTCAAGCCATTTTTGTGCTTTACTTTCTGCACGCAGTGCAATGGGATAAAAAAAAAAAACACTTAAGGAAACTGGTATTGAAGTTGCATGAGCAGTTCATGCCTGTCAAATTGCATCAAGTCCTGTGTTGTTTAGTGCCATATTGCTGTCCTTTCATTTATTCGTCTCTGCACGGCTTGCATGAGTGCGAATTTGCGCTTTGTTGTTGACACCAAGCAAGTGAAAAGCAGATGCAGAATGCTTCATTTTAAGCTGTTTCCTAGGCAACAAATCTTAGTTACAAATGTCCCTGAATAGTGTGGCACCAGCCAGGAAAATGTACATTGTCATCCTATCTGTATATGGTTTGTATTCTCCAGCTGAACAGTCAAGCAGTTACTGCATGTCAGCTTGCAACTGCAATTCTCAACAATACGAACCGAAAGGCCAGCACCTGCTTAAGCTTTATTGCATACCATTCTGCCACTAAATTGCTGCAGTGTACCAAACATTCTGGGATAACATTTGTGTGGTAATGTACCCAGAGTTGCTTGTTGTCCCTGCACACTGGGACACGGGATGACAACAAGGAACTGGTATGTCATACACTATTCCCCACACTTCTTTGGTCTTAGTTTTAGGCTGTCTTCCGTGCCCTTGGTGATTTTGGCACTGCATCAGGGATTCAAGTGACTGATCTGATGAACATGTCGCTGAGAGCGAAATGAGTGCTCACTTTTACAATGTCAGCGGCTTTTTCTGGTTTGTTTCAAAGTTACGTAATCTGCGTGCAGTTTCTTGAAGCCCTGTGGGTTGCTCGTGCAAGCTTTATGACAGTGGTAGTTTTGTGACAGCATGATGCTTGTCAAGATCCCGAGTGCTCTTGCGACCACTTCAAAGCATCTTAATGTACAGAAAACTACTCACCACTTATTTAGAGCTGCTCTATAAAGTGTTGAAGTTTGCAGGTGTTTTGAATGTTGTTCATCATCATCATCATCAGCCTGACTACGCCCACTGCAGGGCAAAGGCCTCTCCCATGTCTCTCCAATAAGCGCTGTCCTTCGCCAGCTGCGGCCACCGTATCCCCGCAAACTTCTTAATCTCATCCGCCCACCTAATTTTCTGCCGCCCCCTGCTACCCCCCCCCTATCCCCCTGATAGGGGGGGGGTAGCACTGCCTTCTCTACGTTGTTCATCTGGTGTTAAAACTGTAATTGGAGATGTGTGGGAAAGGCTCTTGTCCACCACACACTGACGTGCACGTGGCTGATGAGGAGAGGAGTGAATGAAATGGCTGGATGGCATGGATGTGACCTGCGCAGCAGCTGTGAACGCCTGCCCCTCCTCGTCCTCCTGCGTGTGTGCAGGTGATCCCGATGCTGCCCCGGCTGCTGTGCGACCACCTGTGCAGCCTACACCCCGGGGAGGACAAGCTGACCTTCTCAGTGGTGTGGACGCTCACCTCCGACGGTCGGGTGCTGAGCGAGTGGTTCGGCCGCTCCATCATCCGCTCGTGCTGCAAGCTCAGCTACGAGCATGCCCAGGTGGGTGCCAACTACGCACCAAACAGCATCCGAAACGGTGCTCAGCTGGGTTAGGTTGGCTGGCCGATGCTGGCTGATGCTGACCGAGCCACTGTCACTGCGAGCCAATGTCAGAGGTGCACAAGTGACTATGCAGCATTGAATTCGGGGTTTTGAGTACGGCTGTTCGAGCATCCTCTTGCCGCGCCGGCCATACCTGGACGCAGCCTCCCTTCGGGAGCAGAGTCAAATTAACCGGTGCAAGACCCATGGCGTCCAAATAAGCAAGCACCATAGACTTCAATGGGTGTTGGCGAGGACCGAGCCAGCAGTTTCAGCTCTCTGGATTTCCGAACTAACAGGGGTCAAATTGACGAGGTTTTACTGTACAGCATATCGGATTTCTTACAAGTTGCTACGAATAATTTAATAATGTTCAGCGAAATAAGCCCTAGGATATTTGCCTCCTCAAAACTGTGGAGAGTTTCCAGTAGTGGGGTAGATAAAGATTGGAAACTGTGAAAAATTCATGAGAATACAGGCCGGTGGAAAAGAAACCGCATGTGATGCAACCGCAATTCTCTCCAGCATCCACTTCGTGCATCAATTTCTGGGCATTCTCCAAGGCTTCCTTTTTGTGCATTAATGTACTTCCCCCGTCGTCTGCCTGTGAGGCCTGCTGCATACGTCGTTATGCATCCTCAGCGACCGTAACCTCTCGAGAGAGGAAAGACTTTGTGTCCTTAATTCTCCCAAGCTGTGGACTGCTAGATGCGTTAGGGAGCCCTGCCAAGGAGCTTAGAAGCAAACCCCTTGGGCGCTATACTTTTGAAGGGAGCTGTACATGATGAAAGGTGGAACAGTCCGAGTGCAGATTTGAGTTTAGATTGATGTGAGCCTGGAGGACTGTTAACGTTGCACTTGCTTTAATCAGTGGCTGGAAACCTTTGCAAAGTCTAGCCATCCGAGATGTATAACTCTGACTGCCCATGCTGTTGGGCACGACTCAACAGCCCAGAGTGTGCAACAAGCACCCTGCCCCTTGCAGGACCTGCTGGATGACCCCGCACAGAAGCGGGAGGCAGCAGGCGAGCTGCCCCAGGTGCTGGGTGGCTACACCGTGGAGCAGGTGGCTGAGTGCCTGCGAGTGCTGCGGGGCATGACGGAGGCCATGCGCCAGCGCCGCTTCAAGGGGGGCGCCCTGCGGCTCGACCAGGTCAAGGTGGTCTTCTCCCTGGGACTGAACTTCCAGCCGTACGGCTTCTCCGTCTACGAGCACACCGAGAGCCACAGGTGAGGGGGGGGGGGGGGGGGGGGCAGATTTCCGGCAGATTACTACGTGTCCTGTTAAGAGCATGCTTTGTACTATGTACAGTGAAAGCTCGTTAATTCGAACCTCGATAATTCAAATTTCGGATAATTCGGACTACACTGCTTGGTCCAGCCAAGCTCCATAGAGGTCTGTGTATAAAAAAGCCCGTTAATTCGAAAGCGAGTCAGTTCCGCTACGGATAATTTGAACTACGCGCCGCCGCGCCTGAGCGGCTTGGCGCACAGCACGTGGCAAAAAAAAAAAAAGAAAAAGCATCTCCGCATAGTTAGAGGCTGCGCAAGTCCTAAACGGGGACAGAAGATGGAACCAGATAAAACCGTGGATGAGTGGTTAAAGCCTACATGGCGCCATCACCGGCGCGGCGGCCGACAGAAGATGGAACCAGATAAAACCGTGGATGAGTGGTTAAAGCCTACATGGCGCCATCACCGGCGCGGCGGCCGGTGGCACCGGAGGGTAGGGGGCGGCGGCGGTGGCGGCTGCCTATCCTCTTTTCCGTGCAACCTCCGGAACTCGCAACTAAATACTAGTCAATTCAAGCCCTGTTAATTCGGAAATACGGATAAGTACTGCTGGCGCGGCCCCAGCCAACGCCCGGGAAAGGCTATGACTCCGGACGGGCGCTACAAACTATGCGCGAAAAACTTTTTTTCTTTGCAAGTGTCGTCCGTCCTTCCACCCATCAGTAGCCAACGGAAGAACGCGGTCCGCAGCGATCATGAGGCCGGCTTTTAGCATCGTTCGCTGCAAAAGGCGTTTGCTGCTGCTATCGCGCATTCCAATGATTGAGTGGCAGTAGACAGCCTCCGCCCCAATCGCCCATGGGACGATAAGGAGAACCTACTGAAAACGAGGCTTGCACAACCGGACAAGCGTTGGCACTCTGCCAAGTCTCTTCCCCCCTTGCTAGAGTTAACCCCAAAAGTAAACACACCGTGATGTTATCTCTGCGCAGCAACTTGGCGCGCCGCCAAGAAATGCGTTGTGGACCGTGACTGCGCGAAAAGGAGGGACACGTTTTTGTTTTTTTTTTCGTTCTTTGGCAAAAATTGGGGGGGGGGGGGGGGGTTCATTATGCAAGTGGGTTCGTTGCGCGAGTAAATACCGTACATATATGTACATATATCGTAATGCAAATGGTTCTTGCCGGTTTTTTCGGCGGCCATTCGATAATTCGAACATCGGATAATTCGAACTTTTTTCCCGGTCCCGTGAAGTTCGAATTAACGAGCTTTTACTGTATATGGAATGATTCCAAAAAGAGGCACGATGACAAGTTTTTCTCTGTGGCAATGATTGATGCTTCGTCCCTATCAATGGGGTGTCCTGTTGATGCGTTGTGTTCCGCCAAAGCATTAGATGTAGAGCGGCCGTTCACAACGTCATTCTGATGCTCTTTGAGCCTTCGTCTGAAATTTCCAGCTTCGCCAATGTAGGCAGCGTCACAGCCCTGGCATGGTATCTTGTACACCACACCAGGGTATCTTGAGCGTTCTAGGCGGTCTTTAACTCGGACCAGCTGCTGTTTTAAAGGAAACGTCGTTTCCTTTTTTGAAGAATTTGGCGAGTGTATGTTTGTTATTTACGCTATGCTACAAAGTGTCCGGTAGGTAATCCCATTAAATGCTACAAACTCACTCTCGAGCAGGCCGGAGTCCACACCAAGCGGGATCCCCATCAGCCTCGAGAGTCTAACACACAAATACAAGTTAAACACTGGGGAATCAGGCCGGAGTCTGCACCAAGCCAGATCTTTGTCACCTCTGAGTTGACCTGATCAAACCACCTCGTTCCCTCAGATGAACAATCATTTGGCAAAATTCTTAACATTCTGCCTGTTCGAACTGCCAGGCTCCCGAGCTGTGCTTGCAATGTCGTCGTCTTCGTCACCTACCCGCGTTCTGGCATGTTTAACTGCCAGTCTCTTGCTCTGTGGATTGAAAACATGGTCTTCCTCATCTTCCGTCCGTGTGCATGGAAGCTTCATGAGACGAGCATGCAGCAAGCCGCACGAAATGACAGGAGATTAGAAGCAGGGAAATTCATTTACAAGACCCAGTTCTATTGCAACGTCACGGGGAATGGTAGTGTAGTAACCTGCAAACTTTCCTTGTTCTTAGTCTGTTCTGTGCTTTGCACTTATTATAATTGTTATGATAAATGCTACGTCATTTTGGCCATCTCGCGCAGATAAAAAAACTCTCTTCTGAGATGTGATTATGGCGATGTCCATCAAACTGTGTCACTCCATTATGGCGCGCATGACTTTCTCTGTCTTGCCTGCACCACTATGCTCACCACCCTACTCTGCTCCATTTTTACTAGGACATGCCCCAACATGCAGCTGGCTGTTGTAGGCAATGTTCAGGGCTACTTTATCTCAACCGCCACTTTCACTTTGTCATGCTCTATGACACGGGGGTGGATTCTGGGGCAGTTGTTTGGAATTTGGGATTACACGGAAGTGGTTGTGGCTCTGGTGTAGTGGTACTGAGTGCAAGGTTGTGGTACTGAGCGCAAGGTCTGGTTTACAGCCAGGCCTCTGCAGCAGCGCTTCAGTTCAGGTGGAATGGAAAGACTATTCGTGAAGTGAGTTTTCAGCAGTCCAATAATCCAGAGCCCTCCAGTACAGTGTGCTGCGTAACCAACTGTTTTGGTTACATGCAGAATTACAGAAGTCATTGGAACAGCTAAGTGCAGCGGCACTGGATAAGAAGACGCAAACAATGCAGCAGTCACTGACCAGCGGCATGCCTGATGCTGCATCTCTCCTAGGCTAATTGAGGAGCTGATGCTGCTGGCCAACATGGCGGTGGCGCACCGGTTGTACAAGGCATTCCCCGACCAGGCCTTCCTGCGCTCCCACCCGCCACCGGACGACGCCCAGATGGTGGAGGTGGAGGCGCTCTGCTCAGCCCACGGGGTGGCCCTTGACACCACCACGGCCGGCACGCTGCAGGTGGGCGACTGTGCCACCCCCTTTTGCCACCGGTGGAGTGCTCGGAATTTGCCGTTCGCACCATCATGTTGATGGGATCGTACAGGAATCTGGACTTGGCTTGCTCTGCAGAGGGAGCCACACTCTTTTCATGCGATGCCCCATCCTTTGACATCCGGGTATACTACAGCTTGCTGTAGTTTCTCACAGATTCTGGCCTTTTCACTCACTTCAACAACACCCAGTTCAATCTAGCCGAGACCCTTACTTTTTTTCAAATTTCGCCGTAGTAGAATTCAGCGGGGAGTTCCCCTCCCATAGGGTCCATTGTTCAACTTATGGGTAACCTGGTTGCATCAGTCAGGCCTCCTTTTCACCCCTCCTTTCTCTCTCTTCGGAGGCCTTTTCAAACTGCATTCTCTGCCCCCTCTCCCTCTCAAACCCCTCCCTTCTCCCTCCCAAACTCAATTTGTTGGTGCTAAATTGACCCCCCCCCCCCTCTATCTCTATCTCTTTGCCACAGTCAACAGAGCCACACTGCAGTGCCCTGTGTCCTCCCCCTCTTCTCCTCTCCTTTCTCTTCTTTTAATCCCCATTTTCCCTGCACCAGTCTGGTGCAGTTGGGGACTTGGCTTGATGAGCAGTTACATATGCCAGGGCTTCCTTTCCTTCACTAATCACATCCTGTCTCCGAAGTGGCAGAGTCAGCTCTTCACGGCTGCGGTAGCTGCATAATGTGTTCTTGCCCACATTCACTTTGGGTTCTCTTCATGGGCCTATTGTAATTGATTGATCATTTCCAAGCCTGGAGTTCTGTAAACCTCTTTTTTTTTTTTACAGCCTGTGATACAGACTTGAAGAAGGAAAAGAGCATTGCAAACAAAAAGTAGATACGGGCTGAGGCAGGCTAATGGAAGCATTGTAAGCATCTGCCTTGGCCCATGTATAGCTCTGGGCGGACTTAAATCATAGAGCCCATGCTCATGGTGGCATGCAGAGATGCAGCATTTAGTGCTACTGCCTTTGCATTTGAAAAATTGGTGCTTGAGGAAAGGAAATGGCACAGTATCTGTCTTGGGTATCTGGGTGGACACCTGAACCACATTGTAAGAGAAGGGAGGAAGGTGGGAGTGAAAGAGAGAGATAAAGAGGTGGCCATAGTAGAGGGCTTGTTGGAGCTCTGGACTCCAGAGCGCCCTAACCACGGAGCCATCCTTGCCACCCTGCTTGTGCACCTCTCTCCCTCTCCTCCCTGGAAAGTTGAGAGGGGAATGTGTAGTGGAATTCAGGAAGACTGCTACGTTTTACTGCCACCGGTTATCCCAAGTCATTAATCATAGTTATTCACCTAAGTTCCAGTTTCTTGTCTTTGTTCAGAGGAGGTACCACAATGTTAGCATTCAAGCAAAACACCCCAAGGGTCTCCTAACCGAGATCTTCTCCTGAGTGCAAATGCGCTGAGCCTGGTGTCTGTTCTGTGGTGTGTGCAGGCCTCCCTCAACACCCTGGTGGGCATGGATGATGAGCTGTCGCATGCCAAACTCAACGTGCTCACCCACATGCTCTCCAAGCCCATGAAGGTAAGGGCTTGAAGACTGCACGCAAAGAAGGTGTTCCAGCTTTGCTGGAAGAGATCTGGGGACTGTTCGGGATAGGTCAACGTTGTGAAGCCATCACAGGCCAGGATTTGTATGCAACAATGGGGTAATGCAAGGCTTCCAGGCCAGTCAAACGCCCCTGGCAATTTATCACCATCAGTATCCCTCAAATTAACCCTGTCCTGTGTCAGCTCCAGCCGCCTTTTCCTCTCAAACTTCCTAACCTCATCCGCCCACCACCTCACCTCTGCACGTAATCTGTGCCGTTGTGGGTGATGTAAATCATTTTTTAAGGTGAAAGCCTTTAATCGCTCATTCTCCTGTCCGTTCGACATTACATCAATCGCCTGGGGTGACTCATTGACGAGCGCAGCTGCTATGATCCATGACTAGCTAGTTATGACTGATTAATGACTAACCAGTTATGATTGGTTAATGACTAAGGAGTCATGACTAAAGTCATTGTTAACTAGTCATGACTGGTTAATCACAAACTAGTAATGACTGGTTAATGACTAGTTAGTCGTGACTAATTAGTTGACTAACTAGTCATGATTTGTTAATGACTAACCAGTCATACTTGTATAATGGCTAGCTAGTCATGAATAACCAGTCATGACTGAGTCATGAGTAACCAATAATGACTACTTAATGACTAGTTAGTCATGACTTGTGACTAGTTATGACTAGATGACTTCCACTTCAGATGACGCAGTTATGCCCGCGAGTATGAGCCATTAAAGCATTCAAAGAAACACAATGGTGTGGTCTCAGTCGTAACAAACATAGGCAGTCATTGGCAGTCGAAGTAACAAAGGCTTTTGCCTAGAACACTTTAGGCTGCCAGAGTGCCCCCATAGTTTTTTTTACCATGCCCATGTTTTTGTGCCAAGCGTGATACATTAATGCCTGGGCAACCGGAGGAGATTGAATGTTCCATTGGATGGTGTCTCTTGCATCATGTACAGGCGTGGACAAAAGTAAATGGAGCACGCAACTGTCTTTGAATATTTTTCACGCGTCACCTAATTGAAATTTCCAGCAGTGGTGCGCGCACGCTGGTAGCGGAGGTTGGTGGGCTTCCTAGTAGACAAACAACGCTTCTTCATTACCAATGGAGAAAGCGTGATTGCACTTCAAACGCAATGGCGTGCTCCGTTTACTTATGGCCGCGCCTGTATCTTGAGGGCTCCCGAACTAAGTGGCAGTGAGTGTCAAGATCACTCCTGAAGTTTTTAGGGAATACTGGCCTTACGGAACAGTGGTAGAGACGCAATCATTCAAATCATTGACTCAGGCAGAGTGATTGCAGACAGGCCACTGTGAGGCTAATCCCACCTGTACGTTCACGGCACCACCACCTCACTTTCAGCCGCCCCCTGCTGTACTTGCCCTTATGGTACAGCATGATTAAGGCCCCTAGTTCCCCACAATTCCATGAAAAATTGCATATTTTAGCATTCGCAGAATTTTGTGTTAGCATCCACAACCTCTTTTTAGATTCTAGTGTTATTACGGCCGCCACGGTGGCTCAGTGGCTATGGTGCTCGGCTGCCGGCCCGAAAGACGGGGGTTCGATCCCGGCCGCGGCGGCTGAATTTCTTTGGAGGAGAAATTCGAGGCCCGTGTACTGTGCGATGTCAGTGCACGATAAAAAACCCCAGGTGGTCGAAATTTCCGGAGCCCTCCACTAGGGCGTCTCTCATAGCCTTAGTCGCTTTGGGACGTTAAACCCCATAAACCATAAACCAACCTAGTGTTATTACGGAGATCAGTCCCTTCTTTCCATATCCCCACCCGTTTTCTCCTCTCCACTTGCACGCCGCGTGCATTGCCAAAGGGTCATTAAAAAGCTGGCTTCTCCTATGTGCTGCTAAGCCTGGTAGTGAGGGCCACTTTAGTTGCCTCCAAATGCTCTAAAAAAAGAAAATTCACCCTATTTATTCATACCTTGATTCTGAATGTAATGCGAGGTGCATTGTGAAAGTGTTTGATGTCTCCTGTGGAATTTCACAATTTCTTTGTTCTCCATTCATGGAATTCAAAATTTTCCACTGCAGAATGTTGAGACTTAAAGGGAAGCTGAAATGGTTTCTTGAGAATTTGAGGTTATTCAAAAATTTGAATCTGTGAAGCTTCTAGGTAAATCATGCAAAGTACCTTTGCACTAGCTTTTAAAGTGGTGACGTAATCCTCAATTAAAACTGCAACGATGTTCAGGCTTGTCCTCAGTGCATTTGAGAATGCAGGGAAACTTGTAGTTTCGTCATTGTCACCGAAATTTCAGATGTCCACTGCCTTCGCCTGCTTGCTGCTGTGCGTCGACCAATGCCGTCAAACAATGCTTCGTGGGCTTCACCTTCGATGGCATTTGTTTTCTTCCATGAAACAACAGTTTCTCTGCCGGAAAATAGCACCGTCGTAGGTGACATCATTATCGGGGCCTCTGTCGTCGCTGTGCACTGCAGAGGAGCCTGAATGCCGACACTGCTTTATTCGGAGATTACGCCGCCATAGAGAAAAATTATTTCGCGGGATTTACCTTCATGTTCCACACATTCGGCCCTTTTAAACTCATCGAATTCTAAAACCTCTTCAGTTGTTCTTTAGACGTGATTACACGTGGCTCAGGACAGGGCTAACTGGACATTATTATGTGAGGCCTTTGCTCTGTAATAGATGTACACAGGCCGATGCTACTCGTGATGATAGCTGTGTTCCTTGGCTGTTTTATGCGTGCAAGGAAGGTGAATGCTTTTTTCACACGACAGACTTTGAGGCTAGGTTTTAGCATTGGGCGCAGCTGGCAACATTGCCACAAGTAACTAGCATGCAGTGTGCACAGTGGAAATTCATTTCTTCTGATTGCATCTGTTGCTGAAGCGGGGAAGGGAAATGTATGCAACAGCTGTATCTTACCAGTACTCACCTATGGGGCAGAAACGTGGAGGCTAACAAAGAGGGTTCAGCTTAAGTTAAGGACAACGCAGCGAGCCATGGAAAGAAAAATGATAGGTGCAACGTTAAGAGATCGGAAGAGGGCGGAGTGGGTGAGGGAGCAAACGCGGATTAATGACACCCTAGTCGAAATCAAGAGGAAGAAGTGGGCTTGGGCAGGGCATGTAATGCGAAGGCAAGATAACCGCTGGTCCTCAAGGGTAATGGAGTGGATTCCAAGAGAAGGTAAACGTAGCAGGGCGTGGCAGAAAGTTAGGTGAGTGGATGAGCTTAAAGGGGCCCAGAAACACAATCTTAGTTAACCGTTTTGCCTGTTGATTGCATACAGTGAGTTATAATGGTGCTATTAGCGTCGGTAATACTGCGTACATTCCGTTTTTTAATATTTTAATGTCCTCCCAAAAACAACTTCATGGTCGCCACACAGTGGCGGGTTTTTAGCAGCGGATATGACATCACCTGGCGCGAGCTTGATGACCGGACAAACAGTAAATATCCTGCAAATTGTGTGAATAAATAGAGACACATTTTGTCATCTGTCTGCGTTTTATATTAGATCAACAAAAACAATTTGTTTGTCTTAGATAAAAGCCCTGCAAAGCAAGTAAAATAAAAATACACCACCAGGGGCGCTCTGGCATAGAAACAACGCTGCCAGTCTCACAGAGAGCAGGCAACCATGGAGTACAAACTTCCGCGACGTGCTCTGGCTGGCTGTTTTGATTGGTTGCGCCAGGTGCCGTCATTGGGAGAGCGAAATAGGAGTGGGAAGCCCCGCCAAAATCGAGTTGAGGGCAGCGTTTTGTTTGCTTGTATTTTGAAATTTCTTCACTGAATAACTCCCGTTCCTGTGCATCGATTCCTGTAATTCTTTTTAAGTCAGCATCTGTGTGACATAAAGAACCCACCTGAAGTATAGCCGGTATTCGCCCAGGCAGTGTTTCGCAGCCCCTTTAAGAAGTTTGCGGGGATAGAGTGGCCGCAACTGGCGAAGGGCAGGGTTGATTGGAGAGACATGGGAGAGGCCTTTGCCTTGCAGTGGGTGTAGTCAGGCTGATGATGATGATGTTGGAAGCTTGGGCTTGAAACTACAATGAAAACACATGTCGTGTGGTCGCTGTTTTTTACGCTGGGAATTCTTTGAGCAGAGAAATGTGTGCGCCCGCTAGCCAAGCAACCACTGTTGCTGTTGTGCATATTCCCCCCCCCCCCCCCTGTGTGGACGCTCTCGTTCAAAGGCGATGAATGTGTTTGTGCTGCAGATGGCTGTCTACTTCTGTGCGGGGCGTCGGGAGGACCCGTTGTCGTTTGCACACTATGCACTCAACGTGCCCCTCTACACGCACTTCACATCGCCCATCCGCCGCTACGCGGACATTGTGGTCCACCGGCAACTGGCCGCTGCCCTCGGTGAGTCTTACTGCCTATGTTGGAGCGTCGCTCCACTTCTTGGGTCTCAGGGCTATCTAGTTGCCATAAGCTGTCATTTGCAGTTGCTGAACAATTTTTCGGATTCTTTATGGAACATGAAAACGTCTGAAAACTCGAGCAGTCCGAAAAATGAAATTTCACCGCAAAAGCCTCATTACTTTTAACTTCTAATAGCTGATCTGGCGGTCGGTAGTTTTGTGCACATTCTGAAGCTTCACATGACTCGGTCTCACTGCGCATCATGTGCGCAGACAACGGGCGGCGACCACTGTGCGGGCTGGGACACTTTTTTTTTTTAGTTCCAGTATAATCCATGTTCATGTCAGAAGCTCAGTGTTGATCACTGTCCGCACATCACAGATGAACACACAGGCTGGGACGTAGTTGTGGAAAGCAAACTTGCCACTGTGGAAACTGCGCTGCACTCTCTGTACGGAAAGCCTGAAACGCAAAGGCACAAAGACGGCAGTAATGATAAGTTAACTGACAAACGGCCAGTGCAAGCACTCTGCCAGTGCTTGCCTTCGTATGTAGGTTTAGTGTCTAGAGCCGAATCTGTGAACTGATGGTGTGGTATTGTATGCATTGTGCGGTGGCTCGCGTATAGTGAGAGGAATTTTGCCTGTCTTCCAAACGCTAATGTTGATTGTTCTGTCAAAGAACATTGGGTGCAGTGGTGCAGTTTGTCATGGGTGTGAGCTCCTCACTTGGAAAAGCACTGCCATCTTCTTCCGCTTGTTGTCTCCATGCAGCCATGCACCTCCTACGCACTTCGCTGCTGCCTCTTCGCATATTGAGGAGATGAAAGGACACGAGTGCTGCAAACTGCGACTGCTATTGAACTTTGTGCTGCAGACATATACCTGCATAAAAAAAATAAGCCATACCATTATCACGTCGAATATGAAAGGGCCGACCGCACCAGTCCAGACGCACGGCCTCCACCAACATGTCAGCAGCCCTACTACGCAGTCAGAGAGATTGCGGCCAATTTCGAATACTGATTGTACCAAAACTGAGCCACCGTAGCGGCTTTCATTTTGAACGGTTTGTCTGAAAATAAAATGGCTACACTTGGAGATGCCATTATGTTTATTTAAGTACCCAAGTGTCTGAGTATTGTACATACCTGAAACCACACGTTTGCAATATGCCAACCCATGGAGAAGCACAATCCCACCCTTTTTAAGAGGCACTCTTTGAGCTTGTTCCACATTATTTGATCAAGTTTACACATTTTATGGTAGCATGGGTTAATGGTGATGGTGCTGGGGAGAGTGCAGATGAGGTCTGAAAAAGAAGTAATTAGTTGTGTTCAAAACTTCAGGCGCTCTTATACAATGGGAAAACTGAGTTGTCATGGTGCTGTGAAGTAGTGTGAATAATCAAGCATGTCCAAAAAATCTGGATCTTGATTTTCTGTTGGCGACTGTAAACCTAACCTACTGTGCCAAGTACAAGCCACGACACAGACTGACACAACACAAACATTTTTGTCATGTCAGTCTTGGGCCATAGTTTGCACTTGCAAGTGTAGGATTAGCTACTGTGTATAACTGACTAGCCGGCATCCACACGATGCCCCAGGGAAGCGTGTCCCCGAGAAATGTGCTGTTATATTCGGTGGGCACAGGTGAATTGCAGCTGCCAAGCAGTATTTTAGACTTGCTGGGGACCAGAGGAATGTTTGAAAAATAAAATTTATCAAAAAAAAAACTCAACTTACGATTGCCAAGTCACGATATGGCCTGCCATGGTGGCTCAGTGGTTACGGCGCTCGGCTGCTGACCTGAAAGACATGGGTTAGATCCCGGCCGCAGTGGTCGAATTCCGATAGAGGCGAAATTCTAGAGGCCTGTGTGATGTACGATGTCAATGCACACTAAAGAACCCCAGGTGGTCGAAATCTCCGGATCCCTTCACTACAGCGTCCCTCATAGTCTGAGTCGCTTTGGGACGTTAAACCCCACAAACCAAACCAAACCAAGTTGTGATACGAAATGTGTTGGATAGTTTTATGCAAACGCTGGTGCTTCTTATAAGTAAATTTTGCCACGCATCATGTGCACAGGCAATGGACGATGAAGGCAACTGCTTTCGTAAGCTCGTCGTTCGATGGCTGTTCTACCATCTGTGTCACCTATGCTTGGGACAGGGTCCAGGTGTGAAGGCGAATGCATTGCAATGGGCACTGTGCTGAGCTTGTCGTGTAGAGGGCACTAAACAGAAAGGCAGAGTTTGCAAGGCAGAAATATCGTACTGGCCTTTGTACTAACTGGGCTTTCTTCTTTCTTTCTTTCTCCCCTCCCCCCGTGTTGTGAGCGCAGGCTGTGGCCCTGAGGTGGAGGCCAGCGTCGATCAGCTGCAGGCGGTGGCGGACCACTGCAACGACAACAAGTACAAGGCCCGCACGGTGCAGGAGATGAGCACGGACCTGTTCCTGCATGCCTTCGTGGAGCAGTGCGGCTCCTTCGTGGACCGGGCCATGGTGGTGGCCGTGCTGGAGCACGCCTTCGATGTGCTGGCACTCGGCATCGGCATGGTCAAGCGCGTCTACTGTGATGTGAGGGCGCTTTCCCACTCATTCGATCCCATCACTGGAGTGGCACATGCAACACTACTCTGGAGACAACTCTGATGCTTGCACTGTGGCCTCCGAGATGCTTAAATGGGGCAGAATAATTCATCGGCATGTCTGAGCAGCAATTAATGGTCATCTCCAACGAAACATTACTTTGGCTAAATGTCTCTTGTTGGGATTGACATGTCGTAAAACTAATTGTGGCGAAGTCCTGGAGTACAAGTACTGTTGTTACAAGTGTTTATTAAAAGGTTCTGTAGCAGATGACGCAAGCACTTGGCAGGGTGTTGTGAAGTGAGGAGACTTGCCGGATATGACGTAGGTATACAAAACTGATAGCCCTCCTCAACGGTCAAAACAGTCCTATTGAGAGTAAATGAAGAACAGTTGGTGTGAAGTGAAGGGCTGGAGGCTGAAATGCCACTTGGGAGTCCCAGGTTTCATTCTGTCTGAAATTTCATCAGAGATTACCATGCTGAAAAGCTGTTCAGCCATTCGAGGCACGAACTTGAATGCCACAAATGGACACACATACCGCGTGCATTTCTGAATTTTGGCAAACGGAGAGCATCTGTAGGAACAGAGGCAAACGGGGGCGATCTGTTTTCTTTCACGTGGCACTCTGATAGGGTCCTTGCCTAGGTCATCACGAATTGACAGTCCACATCGCCTATGGGTGTTCCGGCCAAAAAAGCAGTTTTCGCAAGCGTAGATGACACGAAGCAAAAGTAGTCCCTCTTCGCTGGTGTGTTTGTTCACAGTGCTGTAAATTCATGCGGCCAGCGTTCACTTTCTTCACAGTACATGCTTGTAACACGTGCCCACCTGCTATGGTTGCTATGGGCAGCAGCTAGCCACCAAGAAGCATAAATGCCACTCATTCTTTTATTGGTGTTTTTACTTTAAAAAAAAATCGCAGTTGCATTTATGGGCCGAGAATTGGCCCTTGAATCCGAAAAAAAAAGTGTGACCCTGACACGTGTTTATGCGGTAACTTGGATTTTAAAACAACTGTTAGTGAGGGTGAGGGCAAAGGAGGGTAAGCAAGTTTTCTGAAGTGAGGGTGAGGGAAGGCCATGGATTGATAAGTGAGGGTGAGGGAGGAAAAGTAAAAATGAGGGCATTTGCCCACCTCTGGCCCATTACATGGAGCTCACAGATGTGCATATTTCAGTGGTCAGGGGTGTTGGGAAATAGAGAAATATTCAGGAATTCACCACATGGAGGTTCGTTACATCCAGGTTTAGCTCTGTACCAGGAGTTTCTGGGAAGCCTGCCGCTAATGTTCTAAGTTAGGTTTCTTGAGATTCAAAGACGTTTTTTGTGGCATAATGACATCAGTGTTGGTGAACACCAGAAAGCAGGCAAATCATGATGACTAGTAAAGTGATTCAAAAAATCATGTTAACTAGTAAAGGGCTTCAAAAAAAATGGCTTGCGTGCTTTGAGGAATCACTTTTTCATTTAGGGCGAAAGGCAGGAATAAGAGCCAGAGTAAGTGAACATAGTCTAGCATGCATTTGAATGCATCAGCTTTAAACTCAAGTCAAGCTTAGAATGTATAATGCATATTATATGTACTGTCCATTTGAATGCATCACATAATGGAGCACTCAGTACCTGACATCAAGGTCAGTATATTTGCAGCTGGCTGGTATTCATGTTGTTGATGTGTGTTCAAACTCATCTCAGTGGCAGTGTAAATGTAAATAATCGATTGGCGAACCATTGGTCAAGCTTTAAATATCTTGGGGAGGACGTCTGGCATAACATGTAGCTCCAGGTGGGTACCTTGAAAGCAGGCCATGAG
The DNA here is from genome assembly GCF_055824585.1 of Amblyomma mixtum. Classification (NCBI taxonomy): domain Eukaryota; kingdom Metazoa; phylum Arthropoda; class Arachnida; order Ixodida; family Ixodidae; genus Amblyomma; species Amblyomma mixtum. The sequence goes on from NC_143013.1 coordinate 198,521,771, forward strand.
GGACATAGTGGTCCAGCCCTGACTGCTTGGCAGCACCAGAACCCCTTTTGTCCCACTGTGGTGTCTCTGAGATGCCCCTACCCTGTGTGTCCCCTCGTGCAGAAGCTGGGACTGAGGGACTTCACCCACTCGATGGAGGGCGGCCGGCACTCCCTGGAGCTGTACTACCAGTCGGCGCGCTTGCCGGATGAATGCGTGGCGGTCCACGTGGGCGTGTTCGAGCTGCTCGACATACTTATCACAGCCGTGCCCAACGACCCCCTCAAGTACCAGGTGAGATGGGCGCGGTTGCATCTGCCACTGCTCTTCCTCTCTTAAGCGCCTTTTCCTCGTTCATGCTGCTTACAGCTACGGGATGACACGCATGCCTGTTGATGTGCGTTCTTGCTTTGCCAGTGCAGTAGAATCCCGTTGGTGTGTTCCCCTGGTTTTATTCATTTACTTTACAAAATACTGCGGACACTGAGTCCAAGCAGGGTGGGCGAACAAGTCAATCAAGAGACAAAAAAAAAACTCAACATTTCAAAAAAGAACAACACAATATAGTAAGGATTGGTTAAAACTCATGGGACAATGTGGTTTAACTAGCTGATTCCAATCTGTAATTGTGCGTGGAAAAAACAAAAACTTGTGTCTGTTCTGGCGAATATAGGGGTTAGAGAACTGGGATGGTGTTGACGAGTTTGTCTGGTTGGTGCCGGCGTTAAGTATGATGAGGGATCCAAACCAAGTTTGTTATGTAATAAGAGAGAAATAAATTCTAACCTAAGCTTTCTTCGCCGATCTTCAAGTAGTTCAATTTTATTAATCTCTATTAAAGTGGTTGGGGACTCGGACCTTGCATATTTATTAAAAATAAACCTGACGGCTCTTCTCTGTATTCTTTCCAGATTTTTTACGTTAAATTTAGTATACGGGTCCCACACTATGCATGCATATTCGAGTTTAGGTCTAATTATTGAAGAATAGCAAAGTAGCTTAATGTTAGAAGGAGCATTTTTTAGTTTGTCTTAAAGCAGCACAATTTTCTAAATGCAGCAGAGCAGATATTGTTTATGTGCAAGTTCCACGATAGATTGCTACTTATGGTTACTCCTGGGTATTTGTAGTTGGATACTTGTTGAAGAGGGAGAGAGCCTAATTTATATGTGTAGCTATGAAGAAGTATGGTTTTTCGTGTTATCGGCATTTCAGGAGCCTAGATCCAGTGTGCCTACTTCTATGTATTGCATCTCCGCTAGTTGCGTCTTTCTGTTCAATTTGGGATTTGAGTGAAATTGTGGGGTCATAGTAAACGCAGGCAAACAATTTATCGATACGTGAAGATATATTTCGTGTTAGTGGGTAGTGTACAACTAGCAGCAAAAATCTGCAGAACTGCATCACTACGCTATCGGACTTTTTGCTACTGGCGTCGAGAACTTGCTGTGCGCATGTGCGTCCTTGTGTGCTATCTGGCACAGCTTTTTCCTGGTGGTCGAAATTATTCCAGAGACTACCACTACAGCACCTCTTTCTCTCATTCTTCTTTCACTCCTACCTTCCTTTCATTTACGCTGAGATATGTGACGCAGATACTGTGCTATTTCCTTTCCCCGAAAACCAATTTACCAATTTGCAAGGAGACCAAGCACCATCACCACCAACGAGATGATAAAGCGTCTACTGACTCTCTCCCTGATACGCTTTGCTTCAGTGATCACGACGACAAAGCACTGCCTGGAACCTGGTGGCACGTTGCCACTGTGCGGCAATTTTGGCCATAGACAGCCATAGAGCTGAGTGTTAACGTCATACTGTTTGAAAGACTGTTTGCTTTTCTTTTTTCTTTTTGTTCTTGGCTTGGCGGTGCATTACACTCCATGCCCACCCTTTAAACAGGGTAAAGCCGCGGTCACCATCACCAGCATTTGGAAGAGCAGTTTTTGTGGGGACGCAGCACGAAGAGGAGAAACAGTTAGGTTTCTTCGCGGTGCATAAGGGCAGAGGGGCGAAGCATCTACGAACTGCAGCGGTGTGCTTACATACAAGCAGGCCGGATTTGGGGAGCACTGCTTAAAAAGCAAAAAGGCAGCAACTGTCAGCTACTGCTGTGGGTTTCCTGCAGTACTTAGGTGCAAAGGGGCAAAGCATCCAAAGATGACAACAAAAAGATTGCGGTTACTGTTGTCATTGCTGTCGTTGCACCAGATGCTTTGCAAACTTCCTTCGGTGAGCAAGACAGCGCAAACTTTGACTGAATTGTGCGAGCACTAGAAAAGTATCTGTTCAGATCTTGTGCCATACGAAATGCCAACTGACATTTTTACAAAGTGAATTTTTCAATAAATGCCTTTGTACCTCATTCAACAGTTTCATTTTTCAAAATTAGGCGGTTTGGATCATACATTTTCTTTCTCAGCATTTTTAAAAACGTATCAACAAAGTTTTACTCTACGGCCGAGGCGTCGAGGGCCTGAAAAAAAAAGGAGGCAGCACGCAGAACTGCGGAGGGAAATGGATACGTTAAGCGTGCTCCAGGGTGGTAGCACACGCAGTACTACTGTCGGGAGCCTGTGAAACTAAAACAATAACCATTGTGCAGTGGTAGGCTGGGTTGCTCTCCATGATTGCCAGACTCCAAAATGTCAAGTGCTTTGTTGTGTATTCTCTGAGCCAAGTGAAAACTGATGGTGGTTGTCGGGGCTGACACACTGTGACATGTTGTGCAGGTTGTTCTCAAGCCTCCCCCTGACACAGTGCCCCTGACGCCTGCACCAAAGTGAGTGGTTGTTTCTACTTTCAGAGGCGGAAGGCAAAGCATTGCTAATGTGTGGCAGGGGTGCCCTATAGTAGCACAGGTGTAACGTCATTGTTTGTTGTTCCTGAAGGCCACTGGGGGGGAACAGCCCGAGGTACTAGATTTGTGCTGCATTTTTGTGTGAACCAAGAGGATGGGTAATCTTGCCATTGCAGTCCACTTAATGAAACTCAAAGCTGGACTGCACAGTAAAACAATACCCCTGTCAAGCATGCAAAATAATGTGCACTTAAAGGGGCTCTGAAAGGGGTTCTAGCAGAGTTACGGTATGCCTGTGATCTTAAAGAACGCCGCTTCACGAATATCCTCCAGCAAGAAATCTTTTGATGGGCTTGTTGAAGCGGAGTTTTCTGTGGTCGAAAATTTGAATTTAAGCGTCTTCGCACCTTTCCCTTTCCTCTCGTCACTTTTTGCGCGCTGGAAGGTCGGTGCTCCTCCGCCGGCCCCCACCACAGGGGGTGGAGCTTCCAGATCCGTCGGAGCTACGCCTCTTATTGGCCACGGTCATGGTAGCTGCCTGACATGTGAAAGAATCTAAGCAGTAGCCATCTCTGAGCAGGTGTACACAGGAGCGGTGCAAGCATGAAAAATTTGGCGAAAAGGGCTCTCCAACTTTCGCATGTGATTGTGGGTTCTCTGCTGTGTGTACAGTGGTGAGCAGCCTTGTCTAGAGCGCTCGGGTGGTGCACTTCCTTGCAAACAAATCCAGATTTTGTGGCAGCCTCTAGGGTCCAGCTGCAACGCTTGCACGGAAGTAGCGCCAGATAGCCTCGTAAACAAAGCAGGCACGAAAACTTTGCCCTGTAATGAGGGGCTGCTCTCTAATTTCGGTTTTTGTTACCAAGTGCGCACTGCTCAAGCGCTCTAGACAAGGCTGCTCACGACTGTACAAGTGTACTCTTTGACTCAGGTGTTCGTGACAGCACAAGGTAGTGATTGAGCAAGTTGATGGGCTTCCCTCGGAAGATGCTTCAGAGCCCCTTTAAGGGGATTGTGCTTCAGCCCCTCCAGTGCGCACGCATAAGTGTAAAACGGGAAAGCGGAGTGCATTCGTAGGTACAGAAAGGGCAGCTGGCTAAAAAGGAAATTTCTTGAAATGACAATGTGTAAGCGTAACCTTCAGAATTACGCTTCTTTAGAGCAGTAGAGCACATCACAACGAACGTAAGTTAATTTTCGGCCACGGCCGTATTAAATTTGAGGTATGGTAATAGTGTAGTAAGTCAAGACAAGCTCCTAGCACTTTCCGAATCCAGACAACATAGCAGGCTACAGCGCCTTTTAATGATGTGTTGTTTTGCTGGTCGCTTTCACAAAACCATTGCTTAAATAAAAATATACCGTATTTTCCGGTATATAAAACGCGGCTTTTTTTCAAAAATCTTGCTGGTGCGTCCTATACAAGGGTGCGTCTTATATGCGACTTTTTCTGTTTTTTTTTTTTTTTGCGAGTTCAAAAATTACTCAGGTCCATGTTCAAGCTTTTTTCACCAAAAAAACATCACTACCAATGACGCGGTTTTAACACGGTTAATACTTCAATACGGGGACCACCGAGAGCAACTTTATTATTAAACGGTGGGGATGACGACTTCCGGAATCATAAACCCGCGACCGTTTCGCAGGCCCCAAGCAAGAGTAATGTGAAATGCCAAAAGATGGCGACAATCGCGTTTCTCGCCATTGTCAAGACAAGCCGCGTTTCTTTCAGTCACCCTTTGCAACTTTGTTTGCTCCGTGTACGTAGTGCGAAGAAAATGTTTCAGCTGGGTCGCCTCCAGAAATAGGCGTGCTTTTTGATAGCACATCTTAAGAACAAGACTTCGAAGGTTTTAAGTTAATATAAAATGTTCTTATGGACATAAGGAGAGTTCCTTCGTTCTTTTTTTCTTTTTTTGCTTAAACGTGGGCGGGTATGGCGTGAGTGTTGCCTTTTTCGATCACTTAGCAGTGCTTAAGAACTTCTCACAGGTAAGGTGCATTTTGCAATGGTCGCACAAGCATGTTTAATTAAGCCTCACTAGCCTAACTGGGTAAATTGGGATGCGTCTTATACACTGGTGCGTCTTATATAACTAACTTTTTTCAATGACAGCCTGCATATATGGGGGGTGCGTCTTATACACCGGAAAATACGGTATGTAACAGAAAAAATGAACTTACTTATATGTGCATTTGGTATGTATTGCATTTTATGCCCAAAAAATCACTGCCGTCGAGACTACATGCTCGGCCCTCAAAGTGTATTCTGTGAACGCCCTCCAACCTGAGTGCACACTCTGGCAAGGGCACTTATTTGTGCTGTTTAACTGTGCTAGAGCTCGTGGCCATGCACAGACTGGCCAAGAATTGTCAGTTACTCTTCTGCCGCACTGTTGGCTAAGAGTCCAGGCAAACTCGAGTGCAGCTCATGTCCCTTCTCGTGGTGTGGCAAACCCTGTAAAATGGGCTTTTAATAGCAGGGCAGTGCCACTTTGTACAGATAACAGCAGAGCCAGACACTTTTTCTGCGCAAAAAGCCCCTGTAGTGCACACTGGCAGTGCACATTAAGAGACTCGGGTGGTTGAAATCAGTCCGGAGTTCCCAATGTGGCATCCCTCATGGCCACCCCTATGCAGTTTTGGGTGCTGGTTGTGAAAAAACTTTTTCAGTGCCCCTAGTCGGGAGCATGCAGCTTTGCGACGTTGAAACTCTAACGCTTACCTTTTTCTTTTTTTTATTTCGGGAATTCCCAAACATTCAAAAATGTTTTGCAGCAAGAATAATGTTCGTATATTATTTTGTTCAAAAGTTATAGCCAACTGTCGAACAGGTGGTGAACAGTTCTGAAACCGAAACTGATGAGGTTTGGGAACAAAAAATGATAGCTCAGCGATAATCAGCGGCGTATATTGAAAATTTTCTGTTTTGTTTTAGTCTGATATGTAAAAGATTATTCAAAGGCAATTTGTAAGGCTTTGTGTGCGCTTTACGCTATCGCTTTGAATGCCACAGGATCTGTCCTTCAATGATGGCAGCAGAAGTACAGCAGATATTTTGAGGGAAGCAGGCATCGAATCTGGCCACCACCCTCTCGTAGCATGTTGCACCAGCGACCAGTACCGTGTGAAGAAGGCCCAGCGTCAATCAACGGGCAAGGCAAAACATCTCCGCAAGAAAAGACGGGCAGCAACAAATGCCATAAGAGAGCTCGTGTCAGCTAAGGAGGGCCCTAGCTATGAACCTGGAGGATTTTAACTTCCTAGGGCGTGATGATCTTGTTTCTACAAGGATTGAAAAACTTTAATCTTGTTTTCCTCAAAACTTTATTTCTCGCACTTTCGTGTTGTGCAAACAGTGATAACTTCCAAATGAATAAATATTTTTCAATGAAACTTTGCACGCTCTTTCCTTTGTTACTAGCCTGTGCAATGAACTAGGATAAATGAAATCGAATGGTGAGTTTTGATATAATCATATTTTATGTCAAGGAATGTAGGCAAAAATGACACATTTTTTGTTTTCTTTAGCGTTTTTGCTATAACTTTTTTCTCAACTATCGGATGGCAAAGATCCTAGTTGGTTGCACAGTATGGTTAGTTGGCTAACTCTGTGCCGAAAAGTTTACAATTCCTGCTCTTCATTCACTAGTTATGAGTGTTTGCATAACAGCCATGTTTGGGCAATTTTTTGTGAATAATAAATGCCAGCATGGCTTTTTTCACTCTTTTTTGCTTTTGAATATCATATAAAATGGTGCTCTATAAAGTAAATGTGAAATAAAAATTTAATGGTCAAAATTTTAAAAAATTTTGAAAAAGGTGGCGACATTAATAGTAAAGTAGTGCCGTTTAACCATTAATCTCCTTCAGTGCCATCCCCAAGAATGAGCGCTGCCTTTTTAAAGTCACTGAGGTCACTGACGTGTGTCCTTCCTTTTTCTTTGCTTACGTGCAGTTTCAGAAAAGAAGACAGGGCCAAAGGGCGGCAGAAGCGGTGAAAGTGCACCTGTGGCCCCCAGGATTGGCGAAGATGATGAACTTGTGGGTGCCGGAAACAATGAAAATGGACTCCTGTTGAAATTCTTTCTCTCTGTCCAGCTTTTGCTGTTTCTTTTTTTATTTTGCATGACTGCGGCTTTGAACGCTGCCTCTCTGATGCTGTTTATTTTGCGACGTCGCTTTTTGAGACTCAAATGGACTTTACCGTGGGCTGTGCAGATTGTGATTAGGACAAATAAAAGGCTTTATTTCATACACCTGTCGGACTGCTGTTGTCAGTTTTCTTTGTGTGTGTTTGTGCAAGCAGTGATTGCAAGCTCTCTTTTGTGGTGTTGTGAGTCCTCAGGAACAACAAAAAAACATGGTTGCTCTTTAGAGCCTTGAAGTTAGGTTGATCCGTTTTTACTTAGCCAGGTTGATTATAGCAGTTATCAAATATTACTGCTCACTGCATTCCAAAACGTGTGTGCAAAGCACAGTACAGTTAAGGGGGGACGAGGGTCTTAAAACAGACCTTTTTATTTGTGGCTAGAATGTCATGAAATTTTGCACACAGATGCGTTTTTCTCTTCTGATTTCAAAAATGGTCATAATTGAGCTTGTGGTCTTAGATCAAAAGTTATCTTAAATTCTAGAGTGTAATTAGGTCATTTCTTACGCAGCTTTAATGAACTCTCAGTGCATTTTGTTGCTTTTAATTGCATGAATTGATAGCCAGCAAATTCCCATACCCGATAACGTTCTTACATTTTTGGTTTAGGCCACGTATAAATAGCAATTTACAATTAGCTTAACGAGTTGCCATGTAAAATAGTGTGACCTCTTACTCTCGACATAGTATGTCAGGATGACGCCTTTAGAGAAAAACGAAGAATGTCATTGGGTATGGAAACTCTCTGGCTATCAATTCATGTAAATAAAAGCAACAAATTGCAATGATAAAGTTCATTAAAGCTGCGTAAGAAATTACCTAATTACATTCTGGACTTCGCAAGATCTAAGACCACCAGCTCAATTATGATTGCATATTTGGAATCGGAAGAGAAAAATGTATCTGAGTGCATAATTTCTTGATATTCTAGCCATAAATAAAGTTAGTTTTAAGACCCTTCTCCCCCCTTAAGTTTTGATGTCTCATTTTAGTCTCTGGAATGGAAGTTGGTGCTATCTTGAGGTTTGTTTCAGTGTGCCACTTGTTAAGGTTAACTAGATAACAGCACTTGCCGGATTAAGGAATCCAGATGGTGCTGTTATTTGGGCGTTTCAAGCTGAAAGCATTTCTGATAATGAAAATGACAGTGTTTTTGTTCAAAGAACAGTATGTACGGCTGCAGCCAAATTATTATGGAGCATGCTTCAGTGTTAGAAATTTTTTCACGTGTTCCGGAGAGAAGGTACGGTTTCTTGGCTTAATATGCAAGTGCATCTCTGGATTGTACTGACGTGCATTATTTCCTCATTTTTGTCGGGTATGACATGACAGAAGTTTGACCACCAAAGCATGCTCCGTAATGTGTCCAGGACTGTACATCCACCTCCTCCACTTGTGCGGAATGAGACCAATTGGTAACTATAGCTAATTGAGTGAGTTTTGGGCTTGCATCATGGACATAAAAGATCTGTGTTAATATGGTTGCTACAGTTTAAAACAGGCTGAATGTTGTACAAGAAATGATGGAGGCATGAATTGTCTAGTAGGGGGGTGACTTAGCAGACATGTTTAGGGATAGGATGTCTGTTGTACCGCAACAATGTCTGGACTGGTGTTGATGCCATCTGAACAGTTATGGATATAGGCTGCATGATTAACCGGAACTCGTATTTGCTCATGCAGTGTAATAAGGTGTAACGAAACCTGCTGTGTTGGCTGATGCAGAGCTGCCCTGAACTGCTTAGCCGAAGGTCACAAGAACAGAACCGCCGCCGCAGTGGCTCAGTGGTTATGGTGCTCGGCTGCTGACCCGAAACTCTGGTTCGATCTGGCCGCGGTGGTCGAATTTCTTTGGAGGAGAAATTCTAGAGGCCCGTGTACTGTGCGATGTCAGTGCACGTTAAAGAACCCCAGGTGGTCGAAATTTCCGGAGCCCTCCACTACGGCGTCTCTCATAGCCTTAGTCGCTTTGGGACGTTAAACCCCATAAACCAAACCAAACAAGAACAGAACCCAACTAATGATGGCCACATTTCGAGCAAGGTTAAATGCAAATATGCCCATGTGCTTATGGATGTTGGTGCAGGTTAAAGAACTGGGGGTCCTGTTCATTCTGGAACCTCACTGCATCGTTTTTTTTGTAGCCCCAACTGTGAGTGCCCCCTCCCTATGAGCTTCACTAACTCAATAATTATTTGCACTAATGACAGGAAAGGGGACCATAAGGTGCAGCTGAATTGAGGCAAAGAAGCGTGTGCTAGCTGCTTGCAAAAAAGACCAGTAGTGAACCATGACGAAATTTTGATTTTTTAGGAAAGGAAATTGTTGAGGTGTGGAAGAAAGAGGTGCTGTAGTGGAGGGTTCCAGAACAATTTTGGCCACATGGGGATGTTTAACGTGCACTGACATTGCGCAGCACACGGGCGCCTTTTGCGTTTCGCCTCCATCGAAACACGGCTGCCGGGTTCGAACCCGGGTACTCCAGCTCGGTAGACAAGCGCCTTAACCACTGAGCCACCGCGGCGGGTAAGCGCGCAGAAATTGAAAACTGGTTTTTAGGGAAGGAAATGACGGGGTGTCTGATTTATCTAGGTGGACACCCGAACCGCGCGTAAGGGAAGGGAGGAAAGAGGAAGTGAAAGAAGAAAGGGAGATGCCGTAGCGGAGGTTTTGTGGCGGTAAAAAAGTGGAGGGTTCAATGGAGCAGTAACTGTCTCGCTTATCGGTGGACACTTAAACTGCGCCGTGAAGGAAGGCGGGAGTGGCGAGCTCCGGAATGAATGAATGAGCTGTTAATTTAGAAAAGGAGGCTCAAGGTCGTTTGTTGGGTTGTTAAGGGAGGGAAAAGTAGGGTGTCTATTGATACATGAAAGGACAGCATGGGTGGCCTAGCCACGCTTTACACTGCTTTGTAGAGGCCACTTAGCATTTTTGCTAACTATTTTCAGAGCCTTTATTAAGGTTTAATGCCTCATACTGTCGTTATATATCAGCCGTGTCGGCAGGTGTGTGCGCGTTTTGACGGGTGTCCACCAAGATATGCGAGACAGTTACTGCTTAATTTCCTTTCCTTAAATACAAGTTTCACTTCCTTCATTACGCCCCTCTTTCTCTTCCTTCTTTCATTCCCACTTCCTCCATTCCTGTACGGTGCGGTTCGGGTGTCCACCGAGATGACAGAGAATTACTGCGCCATTTTCTTTGCTCAAAAAGCGTTGCGTTCAAAGGGCAAGGCATCGCGCCGAACGGGTGGTGGTGTTCCTCCCTTCCTGTACGGTGCGGTTGCGGTGTCCACTGAGATGACAGAGAATTACTGCGTCATTTCCTTTCCTCAAAAAGCGTTGCGTTCAAATTGGGCAAGGCTAGCAAGGCATCGCGCCGAACGGCTGGTGGCGTTCCGTACGTACTGCCTGGCAGCGCTACAACACGCTGTCGCGTTCCACAGGCGAAGCTTAAGCGTCATTAATTAGCAGTTAATTAGTATTAAGGCGAAAGCCAAGACGTGTTAGCAAATTTGTCCGCGTTTCAGATTGGTCGAAATGGTCGTGACGTCACTGCAGGCGAATTTTGACGGGTGTCCACCGAAATATGTGAGATAGTTCCTCAAATACAATTTTCGACTGGTGTCCACCGAGATATGTGAGACAGTTACTGCCTAATTTCCTTTCCTCAATTTCGACTGGTGTCCACCGAGATATGTGAGACAGTTACTGCCTAATTTCCTTTCCTCAAATACAATTTTCATTTTCTTCATTACGGCCCCTCTTTCTCTTCCTTCTTTAACTCCACTTCCTCCCTTCCTGTACGGTGCGGTTCAGGTGTCCACCGAGAAGACAGAGAATTACAGCGCCATTTCCTTTCCTCAAAAAGCGTTGCGTTCAAAGGGGACGCATCGCGCCGAACGGGTGGTGGCGTTCCATGGACTCCCTGGCAGCGCTACAACACGCTTTCGCGTTCCACTCCTAAAAGATTAAGCGTCATTAATTGGCAGTTAATTAATTGGCAGCACTCAGGCTTTCGCCTTTCACCACTTTAGCCGCTAAAGTTCCCTGGTGCGGCGGTACACCTACACTCTATCACATTACCTGGGAGTGCGAAAGAAACATAGCATTCCACAATTATCAACCACCGAGTGAGGAGCAATGGGAGAGCTGTCTCTCCAGCAGCGAGCTCGAGGTCCAGAGGGCCTTGGTACAGCACGCTGTTGAAGCGGCACGACTCAGTGGAGCCCTGGACTGAGGGCCCACCCTTGCTCGAAGACTCAAGTCGCCAGCGCCCAAGCAGGACGACCAAGAAGTCTTCATCTCCGCGAATCTCTTGAAAGAGCAATAAAAGTTTTCTCTCTCTCTCTCTCCTCGTAATTTTTTTCTACTTTCTTTTTCCTCGATTTATTCAGCCTTCCTTACAAACCTCACAGGCCTACAAAGGAGTGCGCTTACTCAGCTGGGGTGTCTGTATGCAGGACACTGCGCAGATCATTGCCCACAAAATGGGACATATCATATGCGTTCCAGTAGCTAGGCGGAAATAAAGCGCCCAAAACGTACGCAGCCAGCATCTGTTGCATCTATCGCATGACAACACGGCACGCTGACTGCTATGCAACTCTTGCAGTTTCGGATTCAGTTTTGTGCCTAACCACTGGGACGCCTAGCGGAAAGAAATAGCAGAGAAGCAGGCCTAGAAGAAAGTGGAATTCTTCAGTTTCTCGGTGTTTTGCAGCTGACGCGAGCGGCTGGTGGTCAGTGATTCTTCGTCGGTGTGCCCACAACTGGATGCGTGAACTATTTGCTCGAATAAAATGGTTTCTTCGCAAATGCGTTTTAGGCGACTCGTATGTTGACACCGCGGCATTGGTCATCCATGTTTTCCCCCGATGGTTTGTTGAGCCCGCGCTGGTGTTGAATGGAAGGCGTTACCCGACACTCGGTTCTTTTCATCTGTCGGCAATGTTAACGTAGGAAAACGAGATCGCATAACGTGCCATCATGACTATTAAAGTCTTCTTGGAGGCGACTCCACTCGTGGTGGATTTGGAATTTCCGGAGGGCATTGAAGAAGGTACGTCGTATGACTTAGGCTTAGACGTTCACACTGTTGGAGCAGCACAAAACTTGAAAATTCGTTTTAACTGGCACACAGTTAAGTAAGAATATATTTATATGTTTTCGACTGTGATATCTATTTGGTATACTGCAATCTGAGCAAAAATCATTAGCTTTGGCATTGGTTGAAGACGAAAACGTCGTGTTGAACGTAGCGCCATAAAATGCCGGATCATATTTTGCATGATTGTTGCAATGTTCGCCGGCCTTACACAAAAATGTAGAGCTACTGCTTTGCTGAAAAGTTTGCTGAAAAGTTGCTGCGTTGTCAACAACCGTTTCTGGCGCTTCTTCGGAGCGGGAAGAAATTGTGTTTGGGCTGGCACGATTTGGCGATCATAAGTAAATGGTACGAAGCGATAGTTAGTACTGATTATCTGGGATGTGGCGACACAAGAATAGGTGTTTAGTTAGATCGCAGGGCGGGTTGTTTCAAACGGTAATTGGCGTACAACCACAGTTGGATGCTGTGATTCATGCATAGGATTTGAAGGAGCACCGTTAGACTGTAGGGCAGGTCGTTTCAAACACAGTAGTGGTGTACTACGACCACATTAGTGTATGCGCGTCGGATCTCGCTTGTACGGGTGCTCGGGAATCAGCCTACGATCGCGTTGTATCACGACCTCCTCGCGTATACTCGAAACTTTTGTTTCTGCACAGGTGGATGTCTGACGATCATCCTAACAGCACCGGGACAGGTAACTGCGGTCTCTACAGGAAGCGTTAGTAAACGAATCACCGATGGTGATGTGTGCCGTTCTGCTTTGCTCGTTCTCGAACAGAAACTGGTCGGCGAGGAAAAGTCGGGAGTACAGTTCAGCCATGTCAACAGTAAGCACTTATCATTACGTTTCGTAGATTCCGACCTGCGCATTTCCTTTTTTCTTTCATTTCTTTGAGAGGCCATGGACGTTCTTGAGTCATTTTTACATTTAGCACAATCACAATTTATTTCCAAATTCTGTTGGCCATTCCAGGGTGTTACAGGGTAGTAATAAGTTTACTTTGACGTAATCGAGCCAACAAACACTGTCCCGCACACTGCGATCCACAACCTGAAGCCTATATTTTGCGCATATGTGCTTGACGCAGCCAATGTTTACCGGCAGTTTAGACAGCTGTGTATGAGTCGACCTGGTGTTCCAATAAATGATGTCACTGAAAAGGATGCCACTCCTACTGGCCTCTCTTTTGTGCCACTTGAGATTGGCTGCTCCGTGAACAGTTGGTATTACTTCGTGAAACCTCATAAAACCTACTGATTTGCATTTTAAGGCGAAAGCCTTTAATGCCACATCATTGTCGACAGAAGGTTGTCAGCAGAGTTGTCACACTTTTCTCTTCAGACCAGAAAAAAAATCTTTGTGCACGATAGAATTCGAACCACCATCCTTCCTTCCCGCAGCCGTGTGTGCTAATGGCTACGCTACTTCCTGCCAACGCATATGTAGTTCTCCTTGTCTAGGGCGCTGGAGAGTGTTTGCAGAAAGGCGTTGAATCAGACAGATGCCTCCCAAATGCCCTCCAGTGTCTCCAGCATTTAAGATTCACAAGTAACGGTGTACTAATTAACATCTTAACCACACATCAGTGACACAAGCAGCAACACCGCGCTTAAGGCTTTCGCCTCACCGCACTTTAGGCCAACAAAGTGCACCCCTGAATTTTTTAGCCTTTACCTAGCACCTGAAACCCACTTCAGTACCATATAAATGCACACATTGTTCATGCTGTTAAGTAGACTGCCAATCTTATGCATCTGTTGGAACTTGTTCACTGCCTTGCTAGAGCTTGGTAGCTGCTCGGCTAGTAGATGGACTCAGTGGTCATGCATTATGTCATTGTGTTGTGGGAAGTACATGGAACTGCTATGGTTCCCCACTTCATGTGGACACCACTGTGATGTGAAGCTATGCAAAGCTGTGATTTAACTTCATCAAGCACCCCTGTGTTCACCTAATAAGTGGTTGACCCTGTACCACCAAGAAGACTTCTACACATTGCCTAGTCATCTAGATGACAGCTTTTTTAATTATCTTAGTTGGTAGAGTGACTCAACAGCATGAACAATGTGTGCATTTATATGGTACAGTGGTGAGCAGCCTTGTCTAGAGCGCTCGGGCGGTGCACTTCCTTGCAAACAAATCCAGATTTTGTTGCAGCCTCTAGGGTCCAGCTGCAACGCTTGCACGGAAGTAGCGCCAGATAGCCTCGTAAACAAAGCAGGCACAAAAACTTTGCCCTGTAATAAGGGGCTGCTCTCTAATTTCGGTTTTTGTTACCAAGTGCGCACTGCTCAAGCACTCTAGACAAGGCTGCTCACCACTGTACTGAAGTGGGTTTCAGGTGCTAGGTAAAGGCTGAAAAAGTCAGGGGGGCACTTTGGGATATAACCTCAATTTCTCGAAGCTAAGTGAGCAGTTGCAGAAAAGTTCCTCTTTATCTGGGGCTGATCTTTAATTGGCACCATTGCTGGACAAGATTGGTTGCTCATTTGAGTAGGCCAACTAGGCAGTCGCTGTATTGATCCAGCTTGACAAACACAAAGAACAGCAATGAAAGAAAACTCTGGCACAGTGCATACTTCTTAGCACAATGGGATGATTGATAACCAACTCTTCCAACGCCCTGCACCGTTCTACTAGAATGCTTGTAGCTCATGACTTGGTGGTAAATTTATGATTTCAAGTAGTTCAAACAAATGAAAACATACTGTTAAAGCACTGCATTCCAATGTTTTTTTTTGCTAATCAATACAGGGGCTGTGTTTCAGCCCAATGTACTTCAGGGAATTCCCCGGAATGGAATAGATTTTAAGTGAGGCAAACCAATAATACCCCCTTGAGAACAGCCTAATGGCCACCAGTACAAGATGTACTGCTTTCATAATCTTTGCAGACAAAGGAAAATTTGTCCTGTTCTGAGGTGCTAAACCAGAACCAGTGACCCGCGAATAGTCACTCTACCAACTACGATAACTAGAAAAGCTGTCATCTAGATGACAAGGCACTGTATAGAAGTCTTCTTGGTGGTACAGGGTCGTCCACTTCCCAGGTGAACACGGGGGTGCTTGATGAAGTTAAATCACAGCTTTGCAGAGCGTTACATGACAGTGACATGACTTCCTGCTCGTTAGTTTGCAAGTGTCGACCATATGGCACATACATGTTTGCCTTATGAGTAGACGACCCTGTATGTGCATGATACAAAAGGTTCTAGAGTACAGTGGGCTCTCAATAAATTGAATTCGCTTCATTCAGACTCGCAGTTTGGTCCTATTAACATCTGTGGTGTTAAAAAGGTTCCTTTTAATTTGAACTCCATGTATCTTGAACAAATTCAGATACCCTTCAAGTTTTAACCATCAAGACTTGACTGTATATATCGTGGATGTTTTACAGTAATGTTGCCCTCATGATTGTGCTCACCATTATCTTGGCATTCGTGTCTTGCAGAACGAATCTGAACTTGAGGCATGTTGTGTAAGCATTACTTGCTTTGTTGTAGGTGACGTCTAACCTGTTATGCAAAAAGCAAACATTTTTCCCCAATTGTTGCACCCTGACCAAACTATAAAAATCGGGTTAAATCCAATTTCTGCCCAAAATGCAGCCATTCTCAATTGCGCCTTGCAAGTACGAACAGCTGAAGTTACTGGAGGACAATTAGTGGATATCTTTAACCTGTATTTGGTGCATATTTTTAACCTGTTTCAGATATGTATATTTTTCTCAAGTATTGTTGGTTGTAAATCTTTTTTAAGCACTTTCATTCAAGCCACGGCTTTGGTTAAGGATAAATATTTCTGTTAGAAGCAAGCCAAGCATATCATAAGCATTGTTGGGTCAAGCCAACAGAGTATTGCTCGAACAAGTTTTGTTATGCATTCCAAATGGCAGCTGTGACATTTTGCAGGGTATGTACAAGTATGTATATAGAAATACTATGGATACAGACAGTAATGGACACCAACAAAGATATGCAGTAAAGAATATTGTAATTTTATCATTATTTTCTTGGTTAAACCTTGTGATTTTTAACTTGTGTGTAAAAATCAACAGCGAATAAAGCACTGCATGTACAGGAAAAACAGTGAGCTAAATTGATGCGCGGTGCATAATTGTTTGTACTGGTGACAATAACCGGTATTATAGAATCATTTTTGGAAAGTCGGTCGTAATTTGCAGTTGGTTTTCAGTGAGCAACCTGTTGTCGTATTCGTATCACCTGAAATCTGGAGAAATTGAAGGTGGAAAATGAAGGTGGAAAATGATAATCATCATCATCATCAGCCTGATTACACCCACTGCAGGGCAAAGGCCTCTCCCATATCTCACCAGTCAACCTTATCATTATTACTTGTATGCAAATTATTTCAGTAAAACTAACTGAACTTGAGGACCTGCTGTCTGTTGAATGAGATTAACAAAAGCTGTTGTACAGAAATTACCAAATTTGGCTCAAATGAAGCCCTTTGACTACGTCAGAATGTTTGTTTACTGACTTACATTTGGTGGCAAACTAATCGTTGTTCTTACCACACTATTAATGTTAGGGGGGAGGGAAGGGAGGGGGGTGGGGGCAAATGTGAGACTTGTAGTCAGTGCCAAGACACCTGCAAGTGCAAGATGAAATGTATACAAGTCATGTGGGTGCAAGTAAAACTTCAGTTGAAGTCTCGCGAGCGTCCTGTCTTATTATATGTAGCCTAGTGTGTGTAGTGTCTGTAAGTTTGCTATAAGAGATGAATTTAAGAGGACACGTTATTGTTTATGGCATACTCTTCAGGCTACTACTCTCAGAACATTGATAACATGCAACTTGCTGGTCCATCTCAAGTTCCTGAAGAGCAACTCATTAGTGTGCATTGTTTGGTCATGTGCTTTTACGCACAGCATTGATGAACCAAAAATAAGTTCTACTTATGTCTTTGGTGCTGCCATTCTTTTCATTTTCCAAGCTATATTGGTTGAAGTCTGCATCACAACATTTTTGACAGGGCATCTTGAAAATTGCATTCAAAGCCACTGGTAGTTTCAGCTGTCATTGTCTTGCACTTAGATGTGAATGGAACTTTGCCAACTGTTACATATTAGTGTGGTGCATTGCATTGGTGTTGTATACTGTAGTAAAGTATGTTGCTCAATCAGAAGCCCGAGTACGTTGGGACACTGAGTGCTGTATTGTTGTCTTTTAGATGAGATCATCCCAATCGTTCGTACAGTCACCGTTGAGGATGACCTTGCTGTAAGTCCCACCTTCTCTGCTGTCTACCTGGGCCATTTTACGTTGTATGTGTACAAATAGGCCAAAACTGTCAATACAGATTTTCCCTACTGTGCTGTCAATAGTGATAAAACAAAAGAAGCGTTTGCGTCTTTGGCCCTCCAGCGATCTTGCTGGCATTTATTATTGCAGTTCGTGCTCAAGAACCTGTGCTAGCCTGCTTGGGTATACCTAACTCTATAGACACATAGACCTGGTGAAAACTAACAACTGTAGCTATGTCTTGTGGTCAATAATATGGGGCACACTCCCGAACACTATATATATATATATATATATATATATATATATATATATATATATATATATATATATATATATATATATATATATATATATATATATATATATATATATAGCCCCTCATTCCCCTTCCATTGTTTGCTTAATTGCTTAGCGAGGGCCTCGGTTCTGGCAGCCTTGACTCCATAGGAAGCATAAGAGGGTTCTCACGCAGCTTCCACCCTTTCCGTTCAATGACGTTCTACGTCACTACCTGCGGTTACTCAGGACGTTCTACGTCCGCCGCTTATGAACATGGGTGGCACTGATGAACACTCTCAAGGTTAGGTTACTTGTAAACATAAATACCCCCGAAAGCAGAAGATTTGACAGCCGTCGCCGTAGCTCAGAGGTAGAGCACTGGACGCGTAATTCGGAGGTCGTGGGTTCGGATCCCACCGGCGGCAGTGGTTGTTTTTTCTTCTGCTTTTCTAATCAATTAGCTTTAAGCGATGACATGTTCAGTAATATTCTAAATTGATCAACACCACAAAATAAATAAATTAATTTAAAAAAAAAAATCCCCTGTGCCCCTTGGTTTCTGTGGCTGTTGGCTTCTTTCATATTTATAACGAGCCCCTCATTCCCCTTCCCTTGTTTGCTTAATTGCTTAGCGAGGGCCTCGGTTCTGGCAGCCTTGACTCCATAGGAAGCATAAGAGGGTTCTCACGCAGCTTCCACCCTTTCCGTTCAATGACGTTCTACGTCACTACCTGCGGTTACTCAGGACGTTCTACGTCCGCCGCTTATGAACATGGGTGGCGCTGATGAACACTCTCAAGGTTAGGTTACTTGTAAACATAAATACCCCCGAAAGCAGAAGATTTGACAGCCGTCGCCGTAGCTCAGAGGTAGAGCACCGGACGCGTAATTCGGAGGTCGTGGGTTCGGATCCCACCGGCGGCAGTGGTTGTTTTTTCTTCTGCTTTTCTAATCAATTAGCTTTAAGCGATGACATGTTCAGTAATATTCTAAATTGATCAACACCACAAAATAAATAAATTAATTTAAAAAAAAAAATCCCCTGTGCCCCTTGGTTTCTGTGGCTGTTGGCTTCTTTCATATATATATATATATATATATATTAGCTTTAAGCGATAACATATTCAGTAATATTCTAAATGGATATATATATGAGAGAAGCCAACAGCTATATATATATATATATATATATATAGGGAATAAATTGAACACCTAGCGTACAGTTCAACCAAAACATTTGACGTCAGTATTGTAAAGGTGTCAGTGCTAGAATGCTCTGTTTTCATATGACCACAAGAAGAAAAATTATCACGTAAATCATTACCGGTTCATGTAGCTTGTTTCATGTTTTATGTTTCATGCACTTCATCCTGTTGTGCTCGAGCTTGACCTTTTCTTCGAAGAAAAATGCGTGTGGAGGATATCCCTTTCGAGGTCACGCTGTATCAATGCATAGCAGCCATGAAGGCACATCCAGCAAGGAAATGTTTCCTTTTGGGGCCAATTTTCATTGACGTTACAAGAATTTCAAATTAGTAGTGCAAAATCAGGAAGTTAGGGAAGATGTAGCAAGCAAGTGTTCAGAGCAATAGGCGTAGGCTCCTTGCTAGAGTGGCGGTTTTGGATGGAACATGTGTGTTGTGAGAAGGAGCTGCCGTAGTGTAGAAACAAGAGTACAACGGTTCCATCATGGCTCTTTTCCACATACAGGCGAAGGTCAATTTTTGAGATGCAGAAAATATGGTCATCTTAGTTATTCAGAAAATGTCACACAACTGTCCATAATGTGATACAGTTATTGAAGGGTTAATTTTTTTGCACCAATGTTTTTTTTTCTGAAGTGCAAAAAAAGAAATGAGTTGGTGACCCTAGGTGCAAACTCTTTGTCCAGATCACTGAGGAAGCTTCCAACACCCGAGACTACATTTTATTTTGCTGTAAAATTTTAGAGCAAGCCGAAAACAAGAGTACTTTCGATTGTTTTTTTTTTTTCAGGCATGCATCCAGACTCTGCAGAAGGTCAAAATCGAGGCGCCACCACTGGCCAGTGGTAAGGGTGCACTTCCCTGTGGATGTCATTTGGATCTGTTTGGGAGCAGGAGTAGCTATAGATTCCTGTTTACTTGTAGTCTGGCATCCTATACATCATTGAGTGCCGATTTGAATAAGAGGACCTTATTTAATATTCCTTTTTGTGCGGCTGCTGCTCTGCTGCCTTTATGAGGACCAGTAATGGCCTGTGGTGGTCTTTATTGGGTCATCCAGTCATCAAGACATCAAAGAACAGATGATTGCATAGTTGCTTCTCACATGCTTTGTACAGTACGCGGTCGACTGTTGTGAAACATATTTGCCTGAAGAAATAACGGGGAAGCTTTTAAGCCTCAGATGGCAAGACAGTCAAAATGCATGCTGGCAGTCAAAATCTATCACAACAAAATCTATCAACATGCCACTCAATCCAATCATTAATTTTAAGTCAGCTCGCACAGTTTTGTTTTTTATCTCCTTGTGTTTAAGCTGGTGTTGTGTTTTGAGCAATTGTCTTTCGCTTGAATTGAGGGATGCGAGTTCTGCTTAGTTGGGATTTGTGTTTTTGTGTATTGTACCCTTTGCCACTGCGCTTACTGAACCAGCAGTTAAAGGGGCTCAAAACCTCCTCTCTGCTTTCATCCATGTGTCTTTTGATTTTACCTAGTTTTTTCCCAAACTGTTTTGTCATGCGCACTTGTATTCTGTCAAAGCATGTAATAGAATGCTGCCATTGGCTGATCTCCTTATGCGAGACGATAGGTGGATGCATTCACAAGTGCATCGCTAAGGAAAAGGCTAAAAAAAATGTGGTCGAAATTTCCGGAGCCCTCCACTACGGCGTCTCTCATAGCCTTAGTCGCTTTGGGACGTTAAACCCCATAAACCAGAAGAGCAAGTTGCTGGGCTAGTTGGTGCTGTTGCATCGTGGTGGAGCAGCGCAAAGGACGGGACACAAGAAACAAGGAAGGACGTACACAGGCGCTGGGCAAACCATAAACCAACCAACCTAAAAAAATGTGATGCACCTATGGCCAAAATGTCGGGAGCACTGTGTGCGTAGCGCTGTGTGGTGCATGAGCAGGGGTTCCAGCCCTGGGCCTGTGCTGGCACCTAGCAGGCTAGTAGCGCCGAGAGGAATAGTACTGGAGGAATGGCAGAGGAATGCCAATGTGTCTGAGGGGCTTGTTTTATTAGTTTGCACCGGCTGTCAGTTTATGGGATCACTGATTATTGTGGCCTCTCTCCTGCAGGCAAACTGCCCTGTATTGTCAAGCTGGCACCCAAGGTTTATGCAGAAAAAGAGGTGGGTCCCCCCATTGACTCATCTTTCTCACTACTTAGGTCTTTCTCTTTTTTTGCTTCTTTCCAAGATGTCTGCTCTCAGGGGCAGAATTTATTGTAGATTTGTTTTCATATATGTCTGCGCTTGTGCACTTGACACACACACACACAGTGGTGGTTTCTGCTAATGGAGAACCTGTAATGATGTGCTACAGAAAAAGTAATAAAAAAGTAGCAGTACCAATTGGCAATTTTTTCAAGAATGAACCAACTAGCCCAAACATAAGTACTTAGAGCGGTGACGTGTGCAATGTGCAACAAAGTGGTCTGTTGAGTGGTGTTTTGTCAGGGCATGTAAGCAGCTGAGGCCATCATGCACCAAACACAAGAGTAAAGTTGTGTGCTTTTATGTTAAAGAGCATGCCACACAACAGGAAGGCATGTTATTTGGGGCCTGCGAATATTACTTTTTCAAAACCACATCCAATATGAATAATGTAGCTCTTCTGCTGAATTGAATATAGATAGTGTAGGTAAGAACGGAATTGAATACAAATAGAATAATTTTACGGATATTTGCCGCTTTTACTGAAAATTCTCACAAAACGAATAATTGTGCAAAACAGTGAAGTGCTGCCAGTGATGTGGGTACGGTGTTGTAATTTGTGGAGTTCTGGCTATAGCCACCAAAAGATGGAAAACCGGGTATAGTATTAACTTTGTCTATCTTGTTGTATGTATAGAAAAATTACCTTTCTTTGTTGAAGATGAAAGTGAATAATCTAGCAGCAGCACATCTTAGTAGGTGAGAGGAGCATGAGTTATATGTGAGCCATTGCCTCCGATCAAGATTGCATTGGCCTTTGTCAGCTTTCGGTCGAGCTAGCGTAGGTGATGGGAGCGGTCGCATACCGCGTCGGCTCCGTGACAGATTGCAATTAATTGCGATACATCAGCTTTTCCTCCTGCAAGCCTGGTATCTTCGATCGTACCATATATTGAGTGGTGCACTTCTCCTGCCATCCGCCTTGAATCTAAACTCATCGCATCTGTTACAAAACATTTATTGCGAAAAAGGGTTTGACGAGAAACTCCAGCCAATAGGCCTTATGCAAAATTGCTGCCATCTATCAGAGAAAAGAAGAACCAATGGAAAGCCGCCATGCTGGAGGATGACTGCAGCTCGTTCCGCCTCTGCTCTCTGGATTTAGGCGTGCCCTGCGTTAGCTTCCTTACTGCTGTGCTGGCTCGAAAATCTTATTTCCTGTCACTTGAGCCTGTAAACATGACTTAATGGTCAGTCGGCCTGTTTCTGCTGCCCAAGTTTCCAAGTGACTTCACAGACATTTACTACGCATCCAAAACAATTTCCGAACGGCACCGGGTACGGAGCTACAAGTTTTTCACGGAGTCCTACGTCAGTCTGCCGACACTGCACACCAAGAAATGTACGAAGAAGTGTACTTTTCGTTTACAGCTAAAAATGTGCGCATTTCGGTCTTGTTTGAGTCAGTTTTTATTTTGTTCGATACTTTTTGCGAACGGGCGTCCCGCTTTAATTGCTGTTGTTGTGGTTGTGTTTTCTGTGTTGCGTCGGCGCCGAAAGCAAACGATAGTAACCCTCACACTCATGTTGGTGGTGTCGAAAAAAGTGGCCTCTCAACATGCGACACTTTTCATTTTCTTTGAAAAGTTCATACAGCACTTGTTTGTTTGCCCTAGTGCTCTAGTGCCCTAGAGCCCCTAGTTTGCCCTAGTGCCCTAGACAGAGAGACAAAACACTTTACTATTATTACCGGGCACATAGACCCCCTAGGTCCCCACACGACCCCACTACACAAGTGTTTACCATTCTTGGACTATCGCCGTTAAAAACAGGTAGCCCGTGAATGCAGCAGTTTCTATGGTTTTACCACGATGAGCAAGCAGTTGTGCAATGAGATTTGTGGAGGATTCTACACGCGTTATGTATTCCCGCTACTTGTTGGAACTAGGGTACCGCTTGAGCGGCTTCCCTTACGGTCCTTTTTTTTTTTTTTTTTTTACACAACACATGGCTTCGTGGAAACGGTCCGGTTAAGTGAAATCACTACATGCATACAAGCCGTCGCTCCAGAAAACAGGCACCTTTCCCTGGTCTAACAGAAACGATTGACTGACTTGCAGAGTGCAAACGTTCCGTGCCACGGGCACTTGATCCTTGGTAGTGTTTCCGTCGAAACTAATATTCGCACTAAAATCTAACGTGTGTAACCGCTGTGGCGGATAACACTGGGAGTGACGGTTCTCGCAAAGCGCGACCCATACCACTGAACAGCTGATCACGATTACTCTCTTGCGAGGCCGATAATCGCAGCTCTTTACGGCCAACCGCAGGAGAAAAACAGCCTTGTGCGATATTTTCTTTGTGCCTACAAAGCTTATTTCTAATTTCATTTGCTACATGGCGATAACAAAATGTGTTGCGCGATGTCTCGACATATAGCAACGGTTCTGCAACATTTGTGACGCGGATGTCGGGGATCGCAGTCCAGAAATAGAAATGCGCTGAAATCAAGTGCTCTTGCTTTTTTTCCCTGGGCGTCTTTGTGAGCCTTCTGCGTACAGCAAGGCACTAAGCAATATGTGGGCATATTGAGGACGGTGAAACTCGAGCACGCGCGACGAGCGTGTGCCAGTACGTGGTGTGAATCCTCCAACATGGCGGATCGTGCCCGGCGACCGCTAGATGGCAGTGCGTTTCGCATAAGGTCTATACCACCTGCTGGTTTTTTTTTTCAACAGAATTCTGGGAGTGCAGTAACATAAGTGTGCTTCAGAATAGTGAAATGAATACAAAGAGTGCATGGTGTACAAGTCCGAGTTAGCTGCAGGAGGTTGCAGCCTGTAAGTTACACGCTGAGAAAGTGTAATACAGATTGGTTTGATAGATGGGAAGGAGTAAATGCACGCTAAATGAAAAGACAGAAGGGCACTGTAGCATGTACAGCAAAACTAAACTTGAAGTTTGGCTGTACTGCCAGGATAACAGGTTAAAAAAGAAACGAAAAAATAGTCACAATGAAAATTTTTTGTTTCCTGAGAGCCTATTTGTTTTTAAGGATGCACTTCAGGCTCGTGAACTTGTATGTGATTTGACGTTAAATTTACCGTCTTTGAATTACCCCTGTGTCTTCAGGTCACCACAGAGCAGGACCTATCATTTCCACCCATTGGCAAGGTGCTCGACTGCCTTCCCAGCAGCCCCACTATGTTTCCAGCTGGTAGGTTACCCACTACATCCTGTGATGTGCAGGTGTTGTGTGTTGTCTATTTAAATTGCAGCTTGGAATGTCAGGTTCACTACGCCATGTGGACACTTGATGGGACGACAAAGGTTAACCAAGCTTAAGAAGGCATGAGTGCGGGGGGCAACGGCCGCAATTTTTGACCAAGAAATGCGTGATCAGGTCATAGTTGCGGTTGATTCCCCAACCCTTTGAGAACCTGTGCGCAAAGTTCCATTTCAGTCAAAATGCATGCTGACGTTTACAACCCTGGGAAAAAATTCAGGGGCCACTTTGACGATCTAAAGTGCGCGACGCGACAGCCTTGCCACGCAATTTTGGCTGCATGGCCAAAGGCACACACGAGGCGGCTGTGGGGGCGACTTGGATTGGCTAGTCATGACACATGACTAACTAGTCATGATTGGCTAATGACTAACCAGTCATGATTGTTTAGTGACTAACTAGTCATGACTAATTAGCTGATGACTGGTTAATGACTAGTTAGTCATGACTAATTAGTTGATGACTGACTAGTCATGATTGCTGAATGACTAACTATTCATGACTTACCAGTCGATTGACTAGTCATGCCTGGTTAATGGCTAATTAGTCATGACTAACGAGTCATGACTTACTAGCCATGACTGGTTAACGACTAGTTAGTCATGACTTGTGACTAGTTATGACTTTCACTTCAGATCTACGGACAGTCACGGCCACGAGTATGAGCCATTAAAGTCTTTCACCTTAAAAATCCATTGACATGTTGCACAATCCTAGTCATTAATTTGAAACTGCATGTGAATGCCATTTCGAAAATGTGCCAATGATGTTCAGCAGGAGCTGATTGGGGGAGTAAATGTTAACCTCATTGGGAAGGTGTCGTTTTTCGCCGTTTCCAATATACAAGTATACAAGACCTCTGCAGAGAACAGAAAGATGTTTCACTTCAATCACTACAAAGTCATTATAATAGATTAACTGGACGGTAAATTGCAACATGCTGATAGTTCTCAAAAAGCAAATCTTGAATGAATTGTTATGAAGTAAATTTTTAAGGTTTTTTTTCTTTTTGAAATCAGTTCTTTAAATGAAAATGCTGGCTCTTGAAACAGTGAGTCTCTTTCTCAGTTCTTGACTAAACTGCAAATCTAGGAATGCTGTCATTCTGACAGAAGACAACACACACAATTTGTGTGAGGAATTTAAATGTTAGGAGTTTTGTGTAATTTTGGTTGTTTTTAAGGCTCATTTTTGCACAGATTGTTCTTTGAGAGTCTCTCTGTCTCTCGACCAATGAGCTGATGCGGAGTGCCACAGTGGGCAGGTGGCAATTGTATTGAATTTATTTGCATTAATTTCATTGCCACTTGACCACCATGGCAGGTCGGTCATCTGCCTTTTTGTGACGCAGATGGATGGACGCTGGCTTTTCTCAAGAACGGGACTCCAAATGCTGTTCCGTTAGAATAGGTATTGGAAGGATGTCAGGCAAGGAGTAATCTCTCCACTAATATTTAGCACGTGTTTACGGGAGGCATTCAGATATCTTTATTTGGAAGAGTTGGGAGTAAAAGTTAATGGGTATCACCTCAATAATCTTGCTAAGATTATTAAGGTGTTGCTAAGATTATTAAGGTAAGGTAGTACCTTGCTAAGTTACTTAGGGGAGGGATGAATTGCAAAGCATTATCAGTGACCTGGGTAGACGAAGCAACAGTAGGCCTAAAAATTGATGTGCAGAAAACTGATGTTCAACAGTCTCGGAAAGGAACAGCGGTCTGCGGTAGGTTGTGAAGCTTTGGAAGTGGTAAGGGATAAACTTGAGGGGACACTTTAGCTCCACCTTAAGGGTGTGATATGATAGTGTTAAAGGGCAACACCGGCATTTTTTCTAGCCTCTCTGATTTTACTGAAACTTGCACATTGTGTTTTCCGGAGGTCTGGTCTTTTGTACCAAGTTTCGCAACGGTGTGGTGTTTTCTTGTTAACAAAAGTGGCTTGAAATTAAGTGTTGGACAGCGCAGCGAGATATGGTAGAGAAAATGATAGATGCAGCATTAAGGGACATGAAAAGTGCAGATTGGTGCAGGGAACTAACATGAGTTAATGTCATCCTAAACCAAATCAAGAATGTATGGCCTGGGCAGGGCATTTAATGTGAAAGTGAGGTAACCATTGATTGTTTAAGGTAACAGAGTGGATTCGAAGGGAGTTTGAAAAGCATAGGGGTATCAGAGAGTCAGGTGGGCGATCAAGATAAGGAGGTTTGTGGGGATAAGGCGGCCATAGCTGGCACAAGGCAGGGTGGATTTGAGGGGAGGGCCCTCTGTCCCGTAGTGGGCGTAGTTAGGCTGGCTATGATGGTGATGATGAAAAATGGTTTCATGTAGTGGTGCTCAGTAAAATTTGGCTCAGTCAGTAGTTTAGGCTCAGAGGAAGGAAGCTGGGGAGCTCTAGCAGAACAGATGGAGTTGGAACTGGAGTTGGAGTGTTACGGTATTATGTATTATTAAACAGCACCAGATGGCGCTGCGCTGTGAACTTCCAACTTTTTTGAAGCTAGGTCAGGGTGTCTTAGAACGCGCAGCTACAAAAAGAAATTTAACCAAGAAGATGACACATGTGCAGTGTGTGGCAGATCTGTGGAAACGATTGAACACCTCATAATCAAATGTGATGGTATCCATCCAGATGTTGATGCAGGCACAGTCACTCTTTCTGAGGCCCTAGGGTTTAAAGATAACAATGGTCATGTAAATAAATCTGCAGTGGAAGTTAGCAAAAAGCGATTGGAGGATTGGTGGCTGAAAAGCAGAGATGTGGCATAAGGTTAGAATTGTAGGAAACCGTAGGTAAAGATGGTGGCGATTCTTAATGAGAATTGCCAACACAGTAAACAAAAAAAAATAATAAAGAAAGAAAAGCTGAGCATGGTGGCAATTGCCACCACCCCGTTTCAAAGGGGGTGCTCCTATCCATACATCCATCCAGATGTTTTTCCACTAGGCAGAGGACGGCCCCCACTGCACACCTTTGGTGCTTACACATGGGAAGCAGTGCATATAGATCCTTACCTTATATAGATCAATACTTTTTTTTTTTTTTTTCAATCCAGCAGAAGCATCCGTGCACTGTTTTCTTATCGTTCTGTTGAATCTACACCAACCCCCAGATGTTACACTGAGCTCAGCTGTTTTTCTTGGTGTACAGTTTTACACCACTGTTGTCAGGTGTGCTCTCAGTGTAGCACTCTTTGAGACTGTGAATTGATTCCAGGCAAATTTTTTGGGATTTTGAACACTTCATCTAAATTTAAGAGGGATGTCCGAGTGTAAGCTAAACTGCTAAACATTATTTTTGTTGAGAAAATTGAGCTTTTTTACTTTTCCCACTCAGCAAGCAGATTCTCAGTGGGTAACTGCAGAGCCAAAAGCTTTTGCAGTTCTCGATTCAGGGAAATAATTTAATGCTTCCTCTAGCTTTCGTCAGACTCAGATTTTGGCTGCACATGTGTGTCATAGTGTTACTTTGGTGGTGAGCAGATTTCCCATGTGGAGACCTTTTAAAGCTGAACAGTATAGAGTGTGCATCATTTCTCTGCAATGCATCCGCTCAACTCTGTGTCCATGTTTCATGTCTTCAGGGTCTCCGGATGCATCTGGAGCCAGCTCTGAAGAGGATGATGATGATGAGGACCTTGATTTTCAGGTGAGCTCGGTATGCAGTGCGGCAGACTTTAATGACATCCTGGTCGAAATGAAGAGGAAGAAATGGGCCTCGGCAGGGCATGTATTGCGAAGGCAAGATAATTAACCGCTGGTCCTTAAGGGTAACGGAATGGATTCCAAGAGAAGGCAAGCGTAGCAGGGGGCGGCAGAAAGTTAGGTGGTCGGATGAGATTAAGAAGTTTGCGGGGATACTGTGGCCACTACTGGCAAAGGACAGGGTTAATTAGAGAGACACAGGGGAGAGGCCTTTGCCCTGCAGTGGGCGTAGTCAGGCTGATGATGATGATGTGACCTGCCGATGAGCTGACCCTTATTCTTGTTGAAACTAAGGGAAACAAGTGGACCTAGGCCAAACCCGTGCTGAGTAGAACAGCTTACTGGTTGTCTGGTGTTCTGTGAGGGCGACGTGGCAGACATGAAGGGAATGGAAATGCCACGGTTGACATAGCGCTAGTTGGAATGTTACAGTCAGAAGCTCTCACATCTACTCTCGCTGTGGCTAACAGTGATCACAGGTTATTGGACAGCATTGTAAAGGGGCTTTGCTCTGGCCTGTAGTAGACTTCGTGGTGGTGACTGATTCCGTCTACGAGATGGAATTTACATTTCTCATTGTATACGGCCACTGTTGCTGTGGACGTTATTTCCACCAAACATGCATTACACTCTTATAGCCAGTTCGTTTTCACTATGCACGATGATCTATGTGGTGGAGAAAGTGGCTTGTAGCATGAGGGCAACCCGTCTTCTAATTGCCAGGTCCCAGCGGCCTTTGGTGGACCCAGCAGGCAGCAAGGTGAGTGGCCACACTTTGTAGCTTGACCTCCCAGCGGAAGTTCTTAGTGCAGTGGTTCTCAGTCCTTTTGTCCTCGGGGAACCCTAATGATCTTCAAAATGTACTGAGCAGCCCCGCATGACTTGGCTTCTGTTCCTTCCTGCCTGACAGGCGTGCCAAAATTAGTGTTCGTATACAAGGCCCTTCATAAAATGGCCAAATTCAATTAATAACGACTGCTGCTAGAGTGAGACAGTCTGCTACTACAATCAGTTGCAATGTGGTCCCTAAATAAAGTGTGCTCTGGCTCTACGATACCCGGTTTTAGAACTGCTTGCGTAGTGGCTTGCCATGTGTTTACTTTTAACCGCACTGGTTAGCTTACCGTTTTGTCACCTTTGATATGTGCCATGTTTCACGACGGTCAGTGGTGGGCACTGGAGGAAGGCTGTTTGTTGTGCCTGTGGGGGCTCTTGGTGCATTCAGTTTGTTTCAACTCTGTTCCTATTTGTCCAACTTCCAATTTTATTTAATGCGAGAGCATTTTGGTTCTTGTCTCACAAAAAAATTTTCGGCTTCTCTGTCACGAAATTCCCTGATTGGTCGAGAGAGGTCACGTGACCATGTGACGTCACAACCTGCCCACTGGATTGAACAAACTGCCCGCTGTTGCCAAATGCATTGCAGTTGCCCATCATGGCACTGCACATGAGCTTTACAAGAGCTCGTGAAGAGCAGCCTGGGTCTCATAAGCCACACCCGTGGCTGTGTTTGAAATGGCCACCTGGCGTCCGAGGCAGTGGCTGATTGCTTAACCACTGCACCACTGCTCCAGTAGTTAGTGGTATGTGGACTGCCCGTGATCTATGAATGTGATTGAGAGGGTCGCAACATCAATCGTGGACCAATCGTAGGCCATCGCCAAATTTGGCAATCTGGGGACGCCCAAAAATTTGGAAGTTGGCCCACCCCCAAAAATTCCAAACAACCTCCATAGGTTTGGAAGTAAGCCCATCCCAGAAAATTAATTAAGGTGGATTAGTGAGTCAGATTAGTATAATCAAATATGATGACTGAATGCAACATACTTGAACATTCTAGTGATGACCCATGCATACAATATAAGGACAATGGAACCGGTTCCAACTGGAGTTTTGACGGGAAAATCGCAAGAACATTAGACACTCATTGTAGACACTGTAGTAGGCAACCTAAATGCTGTAGCACTTCCTGCTTTAAAGGTGCACTGAAGAGGAATCTGAACTCGTCTTTTTGCCGCGGGAACTCGATCTACATGTTCCGAGCATTCTTAGAAACTTCTAATTATTGCCTTGTGTGGCCGATTTCCCTAATTAAATCGGATTAACGTCCGGCTCCCGCCTTTTTTTAGAATTCCTCGCATACGGTTGGAGGAGTCAACCAACGCATGGAATGCCTTTCAGGCAGTCGCATGGCGGCTTTGCGTTCTCTTTTATTTTGTTTTTTAGGTTCCCGTGAATTAATAGTCTAGTCAGAGACTACATAGCTGCAAATTAGGCCCATGGAAATAAAAGTACGCGTGGACTCTTTGCTTTCGCCAATCACTACGTATCACTGCGCCGATGGCAGAGTGGCAAGCCACTCTGGGATCGGGTGAAAGGTTGGTCGACTCCTCCCACCGTTTGCCGGGAATTCAAAAAGAAAAGGTGGGAGCCCTTCGTTAATCCGATTTAAATTAGGGAAATCAGCTGCACAGGGCAACAATTGGAAGTTTCCTAGAACGCTCGGAACGTGTAGATCGAGTTCCTGCGGTAAAAGTATGAATTCAGATTCCTCTTCAGTGCACCTTTAAGAAAGTGGTCAAGAAGGCCCGCTTTTTTTTTTTAGAATCACGCCTTTCAGTGATTGCTGTTCTTAATCTTCTGGTCACGTGATGAAGTTGTTTAAATTGGTCAAAGTTTTTCAGGGCGAATTACTTTGAAATCATTCTGTGCCAAAAAACCATTGTGTAAGGACTGGGATACTCATTGTTAAATTGTGCACCGTTAGCTTGACAGTGCCAGAAATGCTGTTAAGCTGTTAAGATTCCAGCCGTTAAGAATGTGAAATTTTCGAGTTCCTGTATTTCACAGTCCATAATTCGCACCTTTTTATAAGGTCTCCCATACCTGCTAGTTTTAGTTATTTCTTGGGTGGTTGTGTATAAGTTGAACGCTTGTGTAATGTACAAAGCTATTAATGGTCATTACAGCAAATTCAAATTCATTAGACTCCTTATGCCTGCTGTCTTTATGACATGCACGAAGTCCTCGAATTCATTAAAGGGACAGTGAGGAGAGCTCTATTAATATTTTTTTTACAGCAAAATCCGATAGTTCGGCATTTCATGGCTTTGTTGCCACTTGGCCGGCAGCAAAAGATGCATTTATTTCTAAGAAATTTGGATTCGAAGTTGAAAAAGTTTTCCCGCCGCTCTGATTCAAACTTGGGATTCTCCTATGACGACACAGGACTAAGTGACGTGAACCATGACGTGCACATGACGTAACGCAGACTCCGTGATTTCTGACGGCCAGCAGTGCGGCCTGGCAGCAGCTGAAAACAAAGTTACCGCCGGCCGCATGTTGAAGGCATCTATCGGCTATTGCGGCCGTCGCTACCGTCGCTTCGTTTACGTTTGCACCGGCGTTTTGCCAGCGTTACGATGGATTCTGTTCTCGAAGTCGTCAACGAAGTTCTAGCAAACAGACACCTTTAGCATACCGTGTACCTTGTTTGCGCTAGCGGAATACCGGGAGCCCGCCTACTGCCGGGGAGCAGGCGCTGATTGGTCCCGATGCTGCAGGCGCGCGCATAGCTGCCGGATACGTGGCGCCATCTGGCGACGTTAAGGAGATTTACGCATGCATTGGCTGCGCCTCAGTGATTCATGGCTTCTCGGGTCCTAGAGTCGCTAGAACCATTGGTTCTAGCAACACTGCTTTGTCCTATGACGTCATCAGGCTTGTACTTGCGAGTTTGGCCTGTGGCGGCGATACCTGTATTTTGGTTCTTGCTCTTTTCTACGTTACAAGAGCTTTGTTGTCAGTATGAGTGGCGTTTTTGTAATCAGGAGCTGGTATTCTGTCGATACAAACCAGCTTCAATTTCTCCTCAGTGTCCCTTTAAGAAAAATCTTAATGTGGTCCTGACTGCATCATTCAGTGGTCTTAACAATAAAAATAAATTAAAGAAGTGCTTACACACTGTAAACAAACAGGCTTTCCTTCTGTCCTAAGGAAAGTCGTGGAATGATTCATTTTCTAGAGCTCTCGAACATTGTTCAGTGCCCCCAAACGTCATTGTCACTGCAGCATTCGGTTGATCATGTGACTAACTGTAAACATTGTCCATACTGTACACAGATGTGATGAAACCAGTTTTCAGAAGAAGGCTGCAGAAATTGAGCTTTACACTTTTTGTGCCTGGTTAGTCATCTTGCAAAATGAAGTGTACCTCATGAGGTCCATTGCGGGGAAAGGTGCAGTTGTGGACAACGTAACCTGCAACGACAGAGCGCCGGCCAAAAATGACTAGTCACTCTGTGCAGTCACAAAAACACAAACTAACAATGAGACGAGGTTCTTGTCTTTACTCTTGTGCTGTTGTATATGTCGTTTTTGGTTCACATTCTCATAGCTGCACGGCACCACCAGTAGTCACGTTTTATGTCGATCATCATTGCATATCGTATCAGGTTAGGCTGCCCTTGACTAAATTTTCGGTCATCCTCAGTTCCCAGATTCAGTACAGAATAGTTTGAAGCTATGCTTGACTCTTACGTTGGCAGTTATAAGGTGCAACGGTGTATCGGATACATTGAACAATATAGTGGACGTCCGTTAACTCGAACATGCTTAATTTGAACTTTGGTTTATTGGAATTCGCACTTTAATCTTAAAAAAGGCTCCATTAACTTCAGTCTCAGTCAGGTTGGAATTATTTAGGGTAAACAGTCTTTAGTGAGAAAAAAGTTTCCTTTGTTTTGGCAAACAAAAGTGGATTGAATGAATGATGAGCTTTTTTTGTGCTTCTAGATATGGAGAAAGATTGTCAGAAAGAGCAAGAGTGTTGATGAATGTTATTTACGGCCATGCGAACATGTGGCGCTGTTTACAAGGAAATCAAAACCCACTCAGCTGGGTAGCACTTAAGTGAATTGCCGCATGACAGCAGTAATTATGGAACAGTGGAAACACATTCGGCAAGCTGCACGTGCAAATTGTAATTGGTCACATTCTGACCAAATGTAACACACTAATTTTGCAGTAAATGCAGCTTGTAATAACTACTGAAAAGAGAATGATGTATATTTACTCATACAACACTGAATGTTACTATGGTGATGCAAGAAATCATGGGCCTTGCTTTGAGGAAACTTAAAAAATTTCAGCATAATGATTGTATTATGCTTCAGTATTGAGTGATGCTAAAGAGTCAATTTTAAAGTTACTTGCAATTTAAACGAGTGATATTGAGTTTGAATTTTTAATATTCGCTCACCAATGCTCATCACAAGCCAAAAACTGTCGTGGCGTGTGTGTGTTAGTGACCTTCTCTGTTTGTTAGTATAATGGCTATCTGCATCTCCGAAAATAGGGTCCGTTTCATTATTGCCTTGCATAGAAATGCCCACTCACTTGCTCACTCACTGAGTGGCCGCCAATCTAACATGTGTTATCTGCTGTGAATTCATGTAGAATAACAATTCTTCAATGATTTGCCCTCTGCTTTTCAGATCTTCCAAACCTCCCAGTCGCGTTGGTGAGTAGTGTGCCAGTCAGACATGCACTTCTTCTTTCCATGTTGCCAGTTTGGGGTTAATGAGCTGCCTAGCTAAAGTATTATTGGTTGGCGAATTTTGCATCTAGCCTTCCAGCTGCCAGGCTGTTGCGAATTTGACTGCAGGGTTTGAAACGTCCTACGAAAAGTGCTGACCTTAGTGGCAGAGGGGCAGGGACATTATTTTAAGCAGCAGTCTGTTGGGCCCCTTTACTGAAAGGGTACCATGCTACATTTTCGAATATGTGAAAATTGTATAGGTAAAAATTAGTATAACATACTAGAAATGCAAAAAAATTTAAACGACTCCATTATTTAGATTTCTGCATGCTCCAGTCGTCACATATGCAGTTGTTCCCATTAAGAATTAAGTGAATTGAGAGTGTCCTCACAACTGCATTTGTACCAGTGGTTGCACTGGCGATGATTTTTGCCATTTACTGTGCGATCAAATTCTGAACAACGCTCCAGATACGCAGGGGTAAATCTGTCAGTTTCACTGAAGATAAAATTTAACATTTTGATGCACCATTTTTTTTTCTTTCCATCGAAATGAAATATTTTTTCACCTAAATAGTAAGAAAGAAAATTTGTTAGTTTTCGAGTGCAAATACTAGTGAATTATTTTTTTTGCTGGGATGTGAAAAAATTTCGTACAAAGCGCCATTATTGATGGAAATAGCAACATCGAAATGCTGCGACTTGTCGAGTAAAAACCCGAAGGACTATGGAAATAATTTTTGTTTCGAACATGCACAATGCGCTTGAAATTGCGGAACAAAAATGATATTACTACCAGTGGAAAAATATGTCTGCACTGAAATGGCTGACTGCTCACTGTTTTGCTAAGTATTCTTTACTGCATTTGCTATATGGCATAAAAAAAACACCTAATTTGCAAGAGGAATATGAAATTCGCCTGAAACAAAGAAATCACTGCTAGGTGCAATCCATTCCCAGAAAAACCTGTGAGTTCGCTTTGCACACAGTTATGTACACCTTCCAATTTTTTAACATGAATGCGTGAATTGCGCTACCATGAATGCGGTAACATGAATTTAACATGAAGCGTCGAGTGCCTGGTGCAGCGGTGCCGAGGCGAAGCAGAGTGGAATTTGGGAGAGGGAACGAGCATGCACACCGATCATGGCGCTGCAGCTAGCGTCGTCTGCTCGGCTGTTCTGTTTCATGCGCAGCAACCCCCGTGCAGCAAGCTTTATGGCCGAGTTCTGGAAGCGTTTGTTTCATGTTCGATTTGCTGCGTGTTTGTGGCTCCGGACGGCTGCAAATGCGTAGTGTTCCAAGCATGACTATAGGCTCCAGCTGCATTTGCGGGAAGCATCTCGAGAGATTTGCTTTAGCGTAATTAGCGCGGCAATATCGAGGGTCCCCTTCAATCAGTTTTTCGCAAGTAACGATTGCAACTGGTTTGTTGGGCATGCTCGGCTGTTCCCAAATGTACGCTCTTTTCAGATTCACCCACGCTATATGCAGTGGATAAAAGCAATCGCTCTCAGCTTCTTGGCGCTCCGATGCGTAATAGCCGATGATGGGTAGGGGTTGCTTCGCACTAATCAGAACAGCCTGGCCGATGAAGCTTACTCCAGCAGCACGAATGGTGGGCGTGCCCTTGCCCTCGCACGCTTTCTCCTCTGCTTCTGCTTCCAGTGCTGCAGTGCCAGGTAGTCGATGCTCGCGCTTTCATGTTAAAAAATTGGAAAGGTGTACGTGGTATGTCAATGGGTTAAATTAAGAAGATGGTGCAGATTTTATTTCATTGGCATGGTAAAGTGTGTGTCGAAACTTCTTCTTTAAAGCTCAGTTATAACAGTTGGTTCACCGTGCCTACAGTCACACAGTGTTTACGTATACTTTTACGTATCGTTTTGTCTGTTTTTTTCAGGAGGACTCGGACAATGCGGACAGCCTTGCTGCAGGTACCCTTGATTGCATTGTTATACTAGTCAACTCCCAGACCACTGAGTGTTGCGCAAACTACTCAGTAAGATTAAGTCAGGTGGAACTTCCATGAACATTTTGGTATCATTTGGAATCCAACTGACTTTTGGACTTTAGTTCTGGTTCCAATTGTATTTTTGGAATTTTCAGTTGATTGTTTTTTACTGAGTGGAGTTTGTGTTGGCTGTGTGCAGGATGAATCTGCACTGCTGGTTACTCGTGAGAATGGTAATTGGCTGTGTTGTTTCATCAGCTGCTCTGATTGGGTGGCACATGAGTGCCAGTCAGATATGAGCTGGTTTTTTGCACAAGCACATGTTATATTCAGCTGTAAGCTAGCTTACATGGCTTTAGCAAAACTGAATGCACTCCTATGTTCAGTGCACTCTACTTTGGCAGTTTTGCGTTTAATCATCAGGACCTCCGTGTCCAGTTTTGACACATCAGTCAACCCTTCAGTTCTTGTGACCCCTTGCTTTTCCTACGACAGTAACATATTGAATAAAATGATTGAATTAATTTTGACACCTCTTAGCAACATTTTGGAGCGTAAATGGCATTTCACACAGCTTATATTGCCAAGTAGGAAGGCTTTTATATGCCTCTGCTAGCAATAGCAACAATGACAGCGGTCACAGGAATGAGGACGCCACTGACTGCAGTTCACTTTTAGCACCGCTGTCTACTTGGAGTGTGTTGCTGATACGCGAGTTGCTAACCAGTGCTGTGTTGTTCTAAGGACTTCCCTCTTGCTACATGCAGTGCAGTTAGATGAATGTGATTCACACCTGGATTGTCAGGCTGCGCGGGATGCCTTGGCGAGCTCACAATTCCACCTTTCCATACATGGTCTTATGCGTTGTTTAAGGTCGTAGTTGCTCAAAGTGGCTTTCACACAGATATTGGCTTTGAGTTTCTGATGAAAGTTTTAGCACTGAGCTGCACTAAAACATACACTCGGTTATTTTTGTTTCATACACACACCGCTAAGATTGCGGAAAAGAGGTGCAGCTGTATGGAACTGTTATTTTTTACATTTTCTGTGCCAGATCGGTCCACATGTAGTAATTATCGATTGTAACAACCACTTTTTCCAGCTTTATTATTATTATTTATGATTAATCTCATTACGGGGCATTACTGTATTTTGCTGTTTACTAATTCTTACAGTCGTAGTCAGTCCCAAGTCTCCAAGCGTAAAATCGTCCAGCATATTGCCTTTAATTTCGCTACATATGCTCTTTCTTTCAGATTGCACCAAACATTTTTTTTTAATCTGCTTTCCTAGGGTGCGTACAATTGAATGGTGTAGACGTATCATGTCATGATGTGTTGGTCATATATTGGGGCTGATGAGTGCTGCACAGTGTGCGCACAAGTGTTGGCAGCGTGATTACGCCTAGCTTCTTATTTCTTAAAGGCGCACTGAAGAGGAATATGAACTCGTCTTTTTGCCGCGGGAACTCAATCTGCACGTTCCGAGCATTCTTAGAAACTTCGATTTATTGCCCTGTGTGGCCGATTTCCCTAATTAAATCGAATTAACATCCGGCTCCCGCCTTTTTTTTTAATTCTCCCTCGTACGGTGGGCGGAGTCGACCAACGCGTGGAATGCCTTTCAGCCAGTCCCGCGGCGGCTTGCCGCTCTGCCATCGGCAGAGTAATATGTAGTAGTCCGTAGAAGCAAATAGTCCGCGCGTATTTTTATTTCTGCGGGCTTATTTTGCGGCTATATTATCTGCGAATGAACCTATTTATTCACGGAAACCTAAAAAACAAAATAAAGTGAAAGCAAAGCCTCCACGGAGCTGGCTGAGAAAGGCACTCCACGCGTTGGTCGACTCCGCCCACCGTACGAGGGAGAATTAAAAAGAAGAGGTGGGAGCCGGACGTTAATTCGATTTAATTTGGAAAATCAGCCACACAGGGCAATAAATCAAAGTTTCTAAGAATGCTCCGAACGTGTAGATCGAGTTCCCACGGCAAAAAGACAAGTTCAGATTCCTCTTCAGTGCACCTTTAAGATGTCGGAAAGGCCCTGTGTGCATTAATGAGGTGCACTATGGTCATACCGATCATATCCCTCATCTTAGTGCATTCTTTGTGAGCCTCACAGGCTCATTTTCGGGCTTGTAAGGAACAGCAGGTGGCAATACGTATGTATTCCGGATGACTTGGCTGTAGTAGGCCATGTAGTGTAGATACAGCTGCGGTCATTCAGGAATGTGTTTGTCATTCTCAGATGTTCTCATTTCCAGAGCTTCCTGCCAGTCCCAATGTCCGGACTTGCACCGTGTGCGACTACGTGACTGAATCTGCGTGAGAAAGCTTAAGTCTTCTGGAGTTTGCTTTGTTGCTCAGAGTGCAATTCAGCCTTTACAAACCTTTATACCACTGTCATCATTATCAGCAACCTGACTACATGCACTGCAGGGCAGGCTGTAGGCTGCCGTCAAGGCAGATATGACATTACTTTCTAAATCTGTTCAGCCTTATGAAGTAACCTAAATGTCAGGCTTTGTGAGAGCATGTAGGCACTGTTAGCAAATCAGGAATGAGGCAAGTATAAATTAGGAGAAGTTTGTGAGCAAACTTCTCCTAATTTATACTACCTGTCTCATTCCTGGTTTGCTAAACTTACGGTATGCATTTAAAAAGGAAAAGAAGAAATAATTTCAGTAATGGGGACACATATAACCTTTAGTCAGTCAGCTGTGGAATTCTCGTGGCCCCTTGCTTTTCCTGCGACAGTTGCTCTCGTTGGCCGTGGTTGCAGGGATGACCTGCGCTACCACATCCGTCTGCATGCGGTGCAAGGGGAGCTGTGCTGCAAGCTGTGCCAGCGGCAGTTCCACACCCTGGCCGAGTTCAAGGAGCACTGCGACCAGCACGCCCCCAAGCCACCACCGCCACCTCCTCGTCCCACTGCGGTGCAGCCCCGGAGGCCTGCTTTGCTCTCGTGCGGTTCCTGCGGCAAGCTCTTCCGCTCACAGGTACCAGGGGGCAGCAGCTGCCACCGTTTGTCACTCGAGGGCGCTGTGAAGAAGTTCGTCAAGCTGGGACCAGTGACAGTTGTGTTGAAGTGCAGGATGCACCTTAGGGGCCGGGTTTTGTGGACAAAAGCGGGAGGCACCACCTTACCACCTATCCAAGCGGCACGGGTAATCGCCCCCATATTGGAAAACAACATTTGCCGATGCATGTCCGATATTGGCCCGTTTTGCTGTGCTGCTGGGGTAGTAGGCAGCACTTGCACTCTGTGTCAGTTGACGTGAGTAGGGGATGGCTGCTGGAAAGCTACAACTACTGACCATGTAGCTGGTTCCGGGCCATTATCTCTTGGGGCGTGAGATGTGCAAATGGCTGCTGAGCGTCCGGCTTTCAGCTATTATCTCCGCTGTATCTTCTCTGGCACTGTTGGCAAATGAGAGATGAAACATGAACTGTGGCACTAGCTTGCCGCACTGCCACTACAGTCGAACCCAGTTGTAACGAACAGCGTGATTTAACGAGATTTGTTCGATCTGTGGAATAATTTGATATACCCGAACCTGCTTGTAACGAACTCGAGTAAACTTCTGTGCCAAATTCGTTACATACTAGGTTATGAACAGTGGAGCAAAAATGTGCTGATGGGAAAAAAAACTATGCCACTTGCCATGAATTCTACTCCAAAATTGATTTATTAGCAAGAATTGTACACGTACTTGTAGTAGGCAGTGGTTTTTTTTCCTGAACACCGCATTTAGCTCCATCAATGAGGAGCACATTTTCTACACACGATATCGTTTCAACAAACTCCTGTCCGCTTCACTGTATTCGCGGGCAGTATCGTCGCAGTACGTCGGTAGCAGAAAAAGCTGTGCGAAGAGTTGGGCAATCATCTTCCGGAGCGGCCCGGAGGTGGTTCCTCGAGGTTAGCGCCAGACACCAGGACACCAGAAAAATTTCAGAGTCCTGCAAGCTTGCTATAACAGCTACGTCATCGTCATCCGTAAAAAAAAATCCTCGGAGGCAACTTATGTTGGCACAGCGTATTGAAGATTGGCGAGTTCTTCCCACAGCCTAGCAACGCCACTGCCATCTTGCGCTGTGCACACCGCACTCGCAGCTTCCGTGCCCTCATGACACAGTCCAGCATGGCGGAAGCAGTTCTCTTGAGCACGGTGGTCTCGAGCGTCTTGAGTCACATCTTGCCCAGCACAGCTGGTCATTTTGATTGCAGCCAGCAAATTATTCTTCAGCTTGTCATTAAGGTGCAGTTTCACTGAAAGCTGCTCATCCACATGCTTCCGGTAGCCTAGGTTGAACGCTTGGATGCCTTGATCAAGTCGCTGTAAAACCGCTGTTGCATTCGGTGGCACGAAGCAAGGCTCATTGTTTTTGAGCAAGACGCTACGGTGGTGTGCTGAGCAGTTATCCTAGAGGAGGCAACTCTTGCCCCCGCTCGTTGCAAGCTCCACAGAAGGGCTAGCCGCTGTTTTCTCATCATCGTGCGAGATGAAGCGCTGGTAAGCAAGTGTACAGCAACGCAGCACAGATGGAGTCTAGAGAACGGAACAGCAGCACGATTTGCAAATGCAAAGAGGGAAAGCATGGAGGACGACAGCGCTGATTAGCTTTCGTAGGCTGCCTTCTCTTGAAGCTAGTGCGATGGGTCCAGAGCTTCCAGTACATGCCGTATTTACTTGTGTAATGATTGCACTCGCGTCATGATCGCACCCCTGAATTTTGTTGACAAAATTCAATTTTTGTAATTCCCCGCATAATGATCTCACCCCGAGCTTTCTGCTGCGATTCGTTTTGTGCCATCTAGCCAACGATGATCGTACTTGCCATCTGTCTGACAGATGGCACGTGCAGATGACCATCTTGCTCTGTCAGCATTGCTGCGGCAGCCGCCTGTTGGTTGACCTGCAGTCACACAGGCAGTCTAAATGTGATTATGCTTAACCGTGAATACCAAACTTAACTGCGGTTATCTTGAATTACGGTTTACCGTTGTCACAAGGCTCGCCACCGTTCTGGGTTGTGGTGCAACGAACGAAGTGACGCAGTGATCCGGAACAAAGCGACATTTACAGATATCTTGCAGCGCAGTTGGCGCAGTATCGTGAGTGTCGTCCGACAGCGCTGTCCAATTGCAGCACAGCCTCCACACAGCTTAAGTCTTCTGCGAAGCTCCGGACACATTTAGGACCGCCCCACACAATTTCTGTGGGACAAAAAAGTAGTCCATAGTTAAGTTTTCTTTTTACTTAAACAAGAAGAAACCAGACAAAATTATAAGCTCAAGAATTTTGATGCCTCTGGCTAGTGTGCAGTCAAACATTAAAAAGCTGATTCCATTTACTAATTTGATTGGTCAGCAGAGTAACACAGGATGCCCCAGACCATGGCCCAGTGTTAGCAACTGCTGTTTTTTTTTTTAAGCTGTATCCTACTATATAGAGCTTGTTAGGGCGTTTGCTGTATTTATAGTTTGCTTCATGTCATATATTACCTGACATGCAATCTATTTTCTTCTCTAGTGCTGTCTAGGTAGTGAAGGTCAAGCAAGGAACAAATTTAAGGCACACTGAGCACAGTTCCTTTATCCAACTTCTGTTCTTATTAAAAATCAATTGTGTGACACTTTCTGGCTATGTTGAATTTTTTTCCTGCACCAAAAGACGTATATTCGTTGCTGAGAAACTGGATTTATTATTGAAAATTTTTCATTCCTCTGCTTGATTCAAACTCTAGATATAGGGACCAAAAAGAATTCTGTGATCAGCTTTTGTAGCACACCAGTAGCAGATGAGTAGGAGCAGTTGGAGGGTTTAGTGGTGCAGTGGCAATGTGGACCATAATATGCCAAACACAAGGTGATGTGGATTAGTTATGATTAACAAACAGGAGTTTCAAACACATTGGCGGAATCGTGGTCAGTTGTTTAGCCTGTTTTTTGGAAGTATGTGATTGAAATTGTGACCAAGCCAGTAAGATATCATTATCATCATCAGCCGGACTATGCCCACTGCAGGGCAAAGGCCTCTCCCATGTCTCTCCAATTAACCCTGTTCTTTGCCAGTTGCGGCCACCATATTCCCACAAATTTCTAACTCTCATCCGCCCACCTATCTTTCTGCCGCCCCCTGCTACGCTTGTCTTCTCTTGGAATCCACTCCGCTACCCTTAATTAAGGACCAGCGGTTACCTTGCCTTCGCATTACGTGCCCTGCCCAAGCCCACTTATTCCTCTTGATTTCAACTAGGATGCCATTAACCCACGTTTGTTCAGTAGTAGAAGATCTGTAGTAGAAAAAATAGTACTGACGTCACTGT
Source organism: Amblyomma mixtum (assembly GCF_055824585.1). NCBI lineage: Eukaryota > Metazoa > Arthropoda > Arachnida > Ixodida > Ixodidae > Amblyomma > Amblyomma mixtum. Next base: position 198,563,537 of record NC_143013.1, read on the forward strand.
GGTTTTTGCTTGCATGAACAGTTGGCAGCGGTGATATCATTTTCTTACCCTTTTTTTTCCCTTATAGAAGCTCTGTTTTTGATGAAAGTTGTGTCATCAGAACGGGGCAGTCTATGGGTACAGGTACAGGCTATCGACAGTTTGTCCCTTTAATAATCGAACCACGTTGCACCCTCAAAGGGGTCGTGGTAAGGGGTTGTGGTAAGGGGTCGTGGTAAGGGGTCACGGTAAGTGGTCATGGTAAGTTGTACAACCGCGCGTCCCTCTCATTACTGTGCAGGCCTGGCTCGAGCGCCACATAGAGCAGCGCCACGGTGGTGTTGACGATGAGGCCGAGACTGATGCGAACGACACCGAGGGCAGCACAGTGGGCAGGGGCCCTCCCACCCTGCAGTGCTGCGCATGCTCGCGCACCTTCTCGTCAGCGTCCGCCCTGCAGGTGCACGAGCGGCTGCACTTTGAGGGCCAGCCCCCGAGCGGGGAGCACGCCTGCACCCAGTGCGAGCGCTCCTTCACCAGCTACCGGGGTCTGCGCATGCACCAACGCAAGCACGCCCGCCAGGCTGGCCAGCAGGGGTCGGCCGCCGCTATGAAGGCCGAGCCTGCCATCGAGGTGACTCCCTTCTCTGGTGCGGTGCGGCTCACCGCTGGCCAGTTTTGTTCCCTCCAAACCGTACTCATGTGACATCCGAAGCACAGTAGAACCTCACTGATACGTTCTTTTTTTCTGATGCATTAAAAGGAATTGTATTGCCCGGGAGAGCGTTTAATCGAAACCACTTCATATTTTCAAAATTCTGACAGCCGCCGTAGTGGCTCAGTGGTTATGGCACTTGGCTGCTTACCGGAAAGACGCAGATTTGATCCTGGCCACAGTGACCGAATTTTGATTTAGGCGAAATTCTAGAGGCCTGGGTACTGTGCGATGTCAGTGCACGTTAAAGAACCCCAAATGGTTGAAATTTCCAGAGCACTTTACTATGGTGTCCCTCATAGCCTGAGTAGCTTTGGGGCATTAAACCCCCATAAACCAAACGAAACCAAAATTGTGACAAGAATGAAGTACAAAGGCATTTCCACACCTTTTCACTTAAAAAGGAGGCCTGTCAGTGCTTGTTGGTGCCAAGTCTGAAGAGCGTTTCTAGTGGTTGTAGACTTCTGTCCATATCTGCATTGTCCTTTGTGTGAAGAAAACTGCATAACCGGCAAGGTTGACAGTAGCCGATGCCTCTTAACTGTTATTATCGGCATTTTTAAGTGTTTCACCCCATTGCAGGTATGCATTGCAGAGAAGCCACTCTGGCAGCTGACTGCCGCATGTGGCTCTAGGCTAGGCCTGCTCGCATGCGCGCACATCATCACCAGCTTTAGGATGGTTTGCCCCAGTGTGCTTGTGCACTGCAGAGAAGTCATCCTAGGTGGTGATTGCCGCAGCGCTTCTATGTCGCATGTCACCAGGCTTGGCCTGCTCGTTTGTTAGTGCTTCTTCTATTTGTCGCTTAACTTATCATACAATTAGAATTTCACAAAATCACGAACATACTTTCTGAGAAATCGTATCATCCGGAAACGTATTAGCTGGATTAAAAAACTCTATCGGACATTTTTGTCACTTGCGATTTTGAGCCTGTCAACAGGGAAATCGTACGAACCAGGAATGTATTGACGAGGCTCTGCTGCATTTTTCCATTAGAGAGGTATTATATTGTCGGAAATTGCCACGTTTTTTTAGAAGGAGCCACATGGCAAAAGTGCTTAATAGTGGCCTGCTGTGTGGATGCTGTGATGCCTTTTTGGTCTACCACATCCCAACTTGCTGTGGCTTCTGCAGACGGCGGCTGCAGCAACGCCTTTCGTGGCAACCATGGTGTCCGCCATGCCTGCGGGTGCCGCGACCATCTTCTCGGATGCGCCCATGGCGGCGCTTCAGGACGCTGCCAGTGAGGAAGGCGACAGCAACACCGGGGTGGCAACAGCGACAGCCATTGCCACCGAGACTGGAACAATGGCTGCGGACGAGGGCAGTCATGAGCGTAAGGGCTGGGCCCACCACTCTAGAGAAGGCCCACGGCAGTGGGGTAATGGCTGACATAAGGCTGCCAAAGAGCGGTTCTTATCCTGGCTCATTATTCATGCATGAGCTTTCTTGCTTGCAGCTGGGCTAAAGGACAGGCATGGAATTGGTCGTAAAGAAAATGCAATCCTCCATGCAATCCTCCAGGTTTGCAGGAAGGAATAATGCAACAAAATGCACAAGTCATTGGAAGAAGAACTCAATATCCGCGATCATGTTCTGCCATGCTTGCTCGAATGTAATGTGAGTTTTTTTTCACCAAAAATGGAAGAAAGAAGTCACTCCTCATGTTGTAATCAAATATTCATGTGAAAATGAAATATTACTTAGGGACAGCACACTATGCTGTATTTACTCCCACATTTGTTGATGCTTCGAGCAGGCCTGCTCCCAACTTCAGAAAACAGAAAAAGAGAAAGGTAGAATGCCACATTGGTTGACCAGTGGAAGCTTGAAGCTTCAGATACCAATCAGAACATATCGGAGCAGCAACTGAGCAGTCAGAAACTCCTTGCCAGAGACGACGGACTTGCACATCAAACTCAGATTCTACGCATCGTCCCAAGGAAATGCAATAGAACGTGTGCGACTTGAAGTCATTGTAAAGGCCTTCGTTTCATTCTCTGAAAGTTCGGCAGACTCCCTCTGTGTTCGCAGCAGTGCTGATGCTGCACACTAATGGCAGTGATCTGCTTCGGATACACGGAAACCACGGCATTGCTATTGCATGCGATAAAGCACTCTCACTACTTTTCTCGGTGTCACTATTGGATGCACTTTTTGGCGACATCGAACTTGTGCAATTTTCTGATGGCTCCGCTCAAGGCGACGACTCATTTAAGGGGGAGCAGCTTTGAAATCCCAAAAATGGCCAAAAAATTGATTTTTTTTAAATTTATTGTATCCACTTGTATGCCTCATTTTTTATGCTGTCCCAAAGTTTGATTGCTGAGTTCGACTTGGAAGTACTCTTCAAATTATTGTTTCGTGAACCGCGGTGGCTGTGCATTGCGAGGAAACACACGATCAGTGAGTGTGTTTTCTCCATTACAGTTTTCTGCCTAGATACTACTCACCTTGCGGAGCAGACTTCTTTACTAGTGACCCCGTTTTATTTTTTGTTGTACATCTAGGACCTTAGTGCAAGTCAAGGCATTTTTATTTTTAAAATTTTTAAATTTTAAGTTTTTTGTATGAAATTTTCTTGCAAACCAAAATTTATGCTATGCGAAAAAAAAAGATTGTAGCATGCCACTAGAAACGCAGTGAATGCTGAATCAGCCTTCTGCTATATTTTCTTAGCTCTGCAGCCTTTTCTCAGGGATCGGAGGAAAAAATATATATTGGAATTTTCTGGAGATGCGAGAGTGAAATTTTGTGAGTAGTCATAAAATTAATGTTAACATGCTAAGAAAACTGCTGTAAATATATCAAGAAATAAAAAAAATTTTTGCCCCCTTAAATGTTGCTGGGAACGGCCACCGACATTCAGGAGGCATGACTCGTCACTTGGTTCAGCAACCTGAAGAAGTATAGTTTTTACAACAAGGCATCCAAAACGCATGGTCGACATGGTGACGGCATGGCGGGACTCTGCACTTATCTTTGTATCAGTCTTATCTGGTAATCTTTGGTGCGGCTCTCCTGAAACAGAACGGGCACATGAAAGCCATTTGTTGAGATACTTTTGTCCATAAGCTTCCACTCATCTTTTTGTTTGCTGCGGCATCATTTCTCGCATTACATATCTGTTCTTTCGTTTCTATTTATTTTTCCTTTATGCGTTCACAGTGTCGACCCTCGCATTACAATTGTGGTCGCATTACACTCGGGTAAATACGGTATCTTTCGTCTGACATCCTGTTTTTGCCGCGTCATTCCTTCCTGTGAAATTACTACTAACCAGCCCAAGTAGCCACTCTTTCCAAGTTCCATGTTAATTTTCTGGCATTTATATTTCACTCATGTAGCAATACTTGAAGAAAACAGCGCAGCAACAGGGACAAGAGAGGAGACGGGACAGGCGCTGACTAGCAACTACAGGTTTATTGAAAAGGAACACATAAAATATACTCTACAACCAAGAGCACGCATGAGCTACAACAACACTGATAAAGATGTCGTCAACTTCAGTCATGGCGGTCAAGATACAAATAGTTCACAGTCATGAACGAGGACGGAGGGGGTGCTTACGCATGTGTTGCAGTTTTTGTGAATATGAAATGCCTCTCTTATTTCTCTAGTTTATCTTTGTCATTGTACAAGACCTTAGTATTGTTAAAAAGTGGAGTACGACGACACTCATTGTAGTGCAAGGCTAGGTTTGAGGAAGGGGCCCCTCTCAAAGAGGTGTTGTGTTCACGTAAGCGGATAATGAGGCACCTTCCCTTCTGGCCTATATATAGTTCTTGCCACTGTATGAAGCGGTGCTGGACCAACCATCACTGGAATGGCACATGCGACACTACTCTGGAGACAACAGTGACCTCCGAGGTGCTTAAATGTGGCAATAATTCGTCAGTGTGTCAGAGCAGCAATTGAAGGCCAGCTTCAACGAAACTTTACTTTGGCTAGAATGTCTGTTATTGGGATTGGCGTGTCATGAAACTGATCGTGGCGAAGTTCCAGAGACCTGATGCGAAAGTCCGCAAGTGGGCTTTTCCTCATATCACACATGACGAGAACTAGATGAGCAGCGCTGTTTTTTGTTTGATCCTTCCATATTTGTTGCATACTTAACACCCACACCCATGACACTCTTCCTGTCGCCTTTACAACTCTTCTAGCACGAGCTCAGTTACCTAGTTTTGGTCAACAGTGATATACGGGAAAGCCTTGTTGGATTTTGTATGGGGCTCCCAAAGGCAGCCCGAGTCGAGGTGTCGCAGGCAGAGCAAGTGGGCGTGTAAAAATCCACCCTGTTGAATGGTGAATTGTAACCCGTGCGCCTGTGACATGCGCGTATTGGCAGCTGTTACAACAATCGAATGGCCCCTGTCGCTGGGCCAAACAATAGCCTGGCTCCGTAGTTTCACTTTCTGAGCTTCTTCACGAGTCTTCAATGACGGCGGCTTACAGCCGTGCATTTGCCAGTCGTCCAAATCCATCTATGTGCCTCTTTCGAGCTCCATCTGGTGCATTGCTGGTCTTTTTACAACCAGTCTCACCATTCCGGTGCTAATATATGTTCCCCTCGTTTAAGTACGCATTGTTCTGCCAGCATGGCGAAACTGCACTCCTCAAGGGCTGTTAGTTGTTTTGTGTGATTAGAGACTCCTCTCGCAAGACTTCACCGCATTTATGGAAGTTTTTTTTGTTTTTTTATAGGGGTTGAAAGCTGGGGGCGGGGTGGGGGGGGTGATTTCTATAGCTCGAGCTTCGGATAAACCGGTCGTTTAGTCCACTCCCCTCTGGTTTGAAATTAATGAGGTTTTACTCAGTACATTATTTTTTCGTTCCCAGTCATGTGTGTCAATTCATGGATTTCATTTTTTCACTCATTTTGTGTCACCACCTTACAGGTTGTGTACTGTTACGTTGTCTAATCAAGCAGTGTACTCTTCTGTGCATGTCATGTTTTTTTTTTTATGGTCCGCAGTCAGCCTAGTTTTATTTATTTATTTAGTTATTGATATTGCCTCACAGGCTCCAAGAATGGAGTATTGTGTGAGATGGGGATTACATAGACAGGGGTAATGACAGGAGCATGAGCAACACGTTTATACAAAAACTTATTGACTGTTAGTACTGGTCACTGAAAAGTTTTTGGTTGTAAATACCACACATTATTAAAAAAAAAAAATTAAGGACAACAGTGTTTTCCTGTTTGTTTATCATCTGAAATTTTTTTCGTGCTGAACAAATATTTGATATTAGAAGGCATTTTCTTTCTTCACGTTCGTATTCAATTCGTATTCGAAAATTTCAATATTCGTGCATCCCTAGTCGATATCAATCTCGGCAAGTACCAGTTCTGCTGGAGATTCTCGTTTCCGCAGTGCCTCTCAGCTTGATGCAATTAGTACTAGTCATTCAGTGTTAACTGTGGGGCTGTGGAAACCTACCCAGCAAACCAAAAACCTCTCGGAGACGTCTCTGAGAGGTTTTTGGTTTGCCGGGTAAGGAGTAGCTGCCCCGACAGAGCTCACGGCACGACGTCTTTTCACAAGTCGTTGACTGCTGTCTCCTCATTCCCCAGAGATGGTGCTGGACAGAGCGGGGACCGAGTATGCGTGCCCGCTGTGTGGCAAGCTGTTTGAGCGGGCCCTGAAGCGGGACCACCACGTGGTGCGCAAGCACACCAAGGCCTACCCGCTGCAGTGCACCATGTGCCGACGAGGGTTCATGTTCCAGAAGAACCTCGACAAGCACTTCCAGGACGCCCACCACAGTGAGTGTCCACAGGCAGGGGAGAAGGCACGCACAGTTTTCTTGTCCAGACTGGGTGTGAGTGAAAACTGAACTCAAAAGGGTGGTAAGGTGGAAAGTTGGGCGAGTTGAATCTTATTCATGATGTAGTTAGCACCAAAAACGAGGACCAAAGTTAGTTAGTTAATAATAACAATAATAATAATACTTTATTTCCACCAAATCAAATACAATTTGATGGAGGAGGGGAGAAAAAAAGCGGCTATCCGCTTGACGGAGTTCTCCTCTCCTGTTCAGACGGCAGTGACAGAAAACGAGGAACTAAATTGAACATCAAGTCATACATGAATAAAAACATCAATATAAGCAATGTCTATAACCGAACAGAATACGCAGAAATCAACAAGGGGTATCAGCAACGAATAAGGGGTATCAGCACAGTAGACACAACAAAGCACTCGTGTTGTGTCTTTCTCCCACATTGGTCCTCGTTTTTGGCGCTAACTACGTCATGTCAAAAGGGTGGGCAAAGTTTCTCTCGACTGTACACTCGTCAGTGCAAAGTTCCTCTCTGTGGCAAATGCAGCTGTACCTAGTCTATCAAATTTGACCTGCTGTCAGTTTAATTGACGCGCATGAACCCCGAAAGGGTAGCACTACCAAACTGTACTGTCTTGTGAAGGCATGGTGCAGTTTGCATGTGGAGCTATCATCTCCTTAAAAAAAAAACGTTTTCGTTCTTGTGCAGGTCACTACATGGTCACGACAGCACCTGCCTCGTCCGCAGGCGCACAGCAAGAAGCTGTGAGTCTTTTCGACGGGTTCTTTTCAGGGATTACAATGCATGGGAGTACCGACTTGGTTACGCGCCAGGGTGGTTGCTCTGTGTTCTTAATGGCATGCTAAAATGATTTTGATGCTCGTGCATGCAAACCCACTTAAACAGTACTGTTTATAATGATATATCGGATGTAACAATGATCAGTCGCGGCAGCATCAGCTTTACCATGTATTCTATGGTAAAATAAACCGCTTATAGCAATGCTGTCATAGCACATTATCGGTTATATCAATTAAATCTGGCCATTGAGTGCCAACCATAAAAGAAACAAGAACATGGCAAAGTAGCACGTGCGTTGTCCCATCTTCCCCTGTTCTTCGCTAACTTGGCCGTGATCCTCGCTACGCAGATTTCACGCATCCCAAGGGTCGGCATCAACTGCAGCAGGCGAGCTGCTGCGTTGCCTTGAGGCTTTATTAATGTTCCCAACTGCCTGTGCTGCATAGTATTGTTTGCTTCATTTGATATCAGCTCCGCACTGGGACACCCACTTTAACACAGGGGAACAAAAACTGTGTGGGAAAACAGATTAATGTTTATGCTTCAATTATTGCACCATTATGACAAATTGTGGCCATCATTTGGGAAATGGCTGAAGCGGACAAAATGCACATGTGTGACCCAGAGCACTGACATGGTCTGTCTTTATTCCTTTTCTGTCTTGCACCTCGGAGGAGCTATGCCTCTTAGTGTCACGTTCTTTCTTCGCACATGACAATGCACTGGTCCTGAACTGAGATTGTGAGTGGGAACAGGACGCACAAAAAAAATTCTTTTTGCAGTCAAGATGCCCGAGAATGCATTGTGGTCCTGCAAAAAAACAACCAAGTAGGGTTGTTGGGAACAGTTTTGCAGTAGCAGTAAATTTAAACAACGCTGACTGGAATACCAACAGGAGTCTGAGCAGGATGAGAGCCCCCCCCTCTGGTCTTGAACTGTGTGCTGCAGGCATCTGGTCCCTGCCTGCCGCATTTCAAGTGCAACTACTGCACCTACGTCGGGGCTGCCCTGGAGGACATCCAGGGGCACCTGTCCTCCCACCCAGAGATCCGCTTCTACGCCTGCGACCACTGCGACAAGGAGTTCTCGAGCGAGGTATGTCGTCTCCACTTCCCCACTGCCGACAGAGTCCGCTTAATTCTCTTCCGCACGACGCTGCGCCAACAGTGTGTTGAACGTTTGTGCTCAACATTCAGGTGTGTAAATTGCTGTTCACTTAACGTGCAAGTAGCGAAAGAACTGGAAAACTAGTACCAACAAAGTGCCCTTCATTCATCTCCAAGTTATTCATTACATGTCCCGGTGTTGAGCGTCACAGGTCGACACTTTGCCAGCACTTCGCCAGTCTGTTGAGCAGTTTTACTGTTTAGCACTGCAACAGCTTTTAGAAAAACCTTGTAACAAATCTTAACTGCAGTTTTATAGCAGGCTCTGGGTAGAAGACCTTCAAGTCTCTGCAAGCAAGTAGTAGTAGATTGCTGAATCTTTTACATTTATATGTGAACACTTATCATCAAGCCTAAGTTGGGCGTAACAAAAGTGCACATGTAAGACTGCTTGTTTCTTGCAGTGGCCCTGTAAACCTCTAGTTTTAATTAGCACGTAACTGAGACCAGTCACCCTTGCATGGTTTCAGAGAGCAGCACAGAGCCACTGCTCATCAACTGCAACAAATTCAATAGCTGCTGCACACTCCTTTCACCCTCCTGTGAACTCGTGCTTTACTTACAATGCCCGCTGGCAGTGCAGGCCTTGTTGCCTTCACTTTGGTGCTGTCCTCCCCATGTAAGCTGATATTCCAACTCACTACAGCAAGACTTTTGTTTGAGTTACGTAGTTGGTGAACTGACATAGCTAATGGAATACAACATCTTGTCTATTGTGTTTTCTCTTCCTTTCTTGCACCGTTGTATTCCAACTCACAGTTGATAATGCATGCAGCCTCAGTGGAGATTCTTCAAAGGGGTTTCATAGCTTGCGAATGCTCAACCATTTTTGTTATTCTACTTCCCAGTGATGAGGCAAACCACTGGCTGATAAACCAAGCTTGTAATTGTGTGTGGCTTGGCGTCATTTCTAAGGGCCGCCCTTCTGTGGGCCAAAAGAGCAATAAGTGTAATGGCACGTATATTTTGCATACACTGGATGGCTGATAAGCCTTCATTGCTACTGCCAGAGCAGCTGTGGACTGTCTCCACCCTGCCTTGGGAGGGCAGACCTCGAGAAGCTTCTCTCCAGAATGCTGGAGAAGACACACCTCCTTAAAAGAGGTTACTTAGCCCACTGCAGACTGTTCTGGTTCTAGATTCCTTGCTGCATGTAGAGGCGTGGTGCAGAGGACTTCTGCGCTACGCGGGAGACTACACGCAATTTTTTAACCGTGCTTGTGAATATGCATTCGATGAAGTGTACCTGTATCCACGGTAAATTCATGGTAAATACACGGCAAATCCAGTGGAAGTGTACTCACAGGACGAATTTGCGTTCAGATTCCACATCGGTGCGGCTCGGTCACACTTGGGCATTTGGCGGTGAGTGCAAGCGAAATCCGCCGCCACCAAAATGTTGCCTCGTTCACACCTCCCGGCCACCACGTCGCCGCTCGTGGTGTACAGAAATATGGTTAGAAAAGAGCATAACTCGACGCTGTCTATGTACCATAAGCGTAAGCATGCTTACATACGCTAAATGCAGGTATTTTGCGGGACATTACACCATTTCTCACATTCCACTTTTAGTTCAGCGTATGCAAACAGTAACGCTATGGCATGATGATTGACAATTATGTGGCTATTCCCTTTGCATCTGGTGGATGAGTTTTCCACCCAACTCAGGCTAGTGGCGCCGTCTGGTTTTTTGGATGGAAACCACTTCTGTCAACAAACCGATGGTCCTCTTAAGCTTGGAAGCGGCAGAATCATCAATCTAAATAAAAAAATAAGGCAAATTTATCACTCATACTTTCCACAGAGGCAAGATGAGACGAAGCAAAAGGCTGATGCCCCATTTATGGCCAGCGAACGCATTTAAAAATGCAGTAACAGCGACGATTTCAGACCGAATCGAGGGGTCTAGCTTCAAAGAGTGCCGCCATGTTTGTCGCCGAGGGAATGCAAGTTCCTACTCGGCGTCCTATTGGCCGATGGGAATCGGCGGAATTTTTCCAGCGGCAGAAATCGGTCCTGTACCGATCGGTGGTTCTGTATATTAGTAATCAATTAAAGATTTGTGTGACTATTTTTTTTTACTGAATAAGGGCGTTCAAGTAAAACCTGTGAAGGAACCCTCAAACCTACATGGGCGGCATGCGTTCCTTACTTGAGGAGAGGCGAGGAGAGCTTTCAGAGTAAGCTGGCTTCCTCCATCGAACACTTGCGGAAAGGAGGCCTCACGTAAGGTTAGGAAGACTTCGAAGGAAAGGAAGCTTTCAGAGTTTGGGCCTTTGACTATGCTACAGCCGTGCTCTCTCGCACTGCACCAACAGGTCCGGTACCAGCGGCATGTGGAGCGGCGCCGGTGCCAGCAGCGTCCCCAGTGTGACCAGTGTGGCAAGTGTCTGAGCAGCAAGACAGCGCTGCGCAACCACCAGCTTTGCCACGGCCAGGACCGCAGCTTCAGCTGTGAACAGTGTGGGGAGAGCTTCAAGACCAGCACCACCCTCAAGTACCACCAGTGAGTGCCTCCATGTCGGCACTGCAGAGTACACTGCTGATAGATAGGGAAAGCAGTGGAGCCAGCCCGCAAAAGTCTAAATCAAGTGCAATACTATATTGCGCTGCACTTGTGGTTTCTGATGCATCATGGCTGCTGTGTTGAGGCCGCTGCAGCAGGTGATCTCCTCATCTACCTTCAGGCTGAGTGAAATGGGTCTGTTGAGAAGAGCTGCTCACGTCCTAAGAGCCTGTGCTTGCAAATTGGAAGTCTCTGCTTTGCCATCCATTGCTGATTTTTTAACCTGGGAGTGGTATCAATAGGGCTCCACTGCTGCACCCTACAGGGAACTTGCAGAGGCTCTGGTGCTTTCTAAATAGCGTGATGAGGGCATTTTAGGCATTACGTTTAGCAAAGATGACTTGGTGCTCGTGACAGAACATGTAGCGCTGTGCACACAAGGACGGAATGAAGTAAGTGGAAGTGAGTGACCGAAGCAGTGGCCTTGTGGTAGAGCGTTCGCCTCGCATTCGGGAGGTGCTGGGTTCAATCCCCAGTGCCACCGGGTACCCACCAGTTTTTCTAATGGGTACAAGATTTCCCCTGGCCTGGTGCTCGGCTTATTCAGGGTGAAATGCTTGGGAGAAGGGTCTTGACCACTGCTGTGTTGACGGGCCAGTAATTCGTTCCGCCGTCAAACAACCCTAAATCTGCCTCGTGCGGTAGAAGCCCATTTGTGGCCCTGTTTTTCTGATCTGTCAAGGCAACTGTGGTCTAAGGCCCTTTTCCCAAGCATCTCACCCTAGAAGAGCCGAGCACCAGGCCAGGGGAAATCTTGTACCCATTAAAGAAACTGGTGGGTACCCGGCGGCACTGGGGATCGAACCCAGCACCTCCAGAATGCGAGGCGGATGCTCTACCACGAGGCCACGCTCTCTGTCCTTCGTGAGTATTTTAATTCTAGCAATATGTCGCAGTCTGTGGATCAAAAGCACCAACTAGCCCTACTTTACTCTTTCATCACGTGTTATCCACTTTTCTGCGTCCTTGTGTTTCAAGCACCACTAGTTTTGTCATCACCCACTCATGTTTTACAAAATGCTGTGGGAAGCTTTTTTTATTTCATATCGTCAGGCACATAGATTGTGTTGAAAAGAGTGATATGCAGATGTGTAGTGGCTGCACAGTGTTGCAGTTTCATGCAAGGACTGGCTTTCTCCTCGAACTGCAGCGACAGCAGAGCCAGTGTGCTGCACACTGTGGAAAGACAGAAGTGCTGTCAGAATACGAAGTGGGTCCTGAACTGTAGCCCAAGGAATGCATAGCGTCCCCTGTACGCAGGCAGGCGAAGCATGGCACCAGCCGGGCGTTCAAGTGCGAGCACTGCTCCAAGGGCTTCAACTTCCTGGCGCAGAAGAAGCGCCACGTGAGCCGCGTCCACCTCCGCCAGACCAACCACGTGTGCTCCCTGTGCCCCATGCGCTTCATGACGCGGCGCGAGCTCATGCTGCACCTGCTGTGCGGACACAAGTGTGCGTACCATCCGTTTACCCAGCCCCAAACAAGGAGTTGCAGAGGTTTCTAGGAGACCTGTGGTTTCTCAAACAGCTTGAGTGTATCCTGCAGAAAGCGGAGGAAGTAGAGTAAAACCTCATTGATGTGTTGTTAACAAAAAATGCAAGAACAGCTCTCTTGAATGCTAGCGCACCATTTTAATTTTGTTGTTGTTGTTGTGGTTGATGGTGCTTCACCTCCTTGCATCGAGGCACTGCAGAAAAGCCACCATGGCGGATGACTGCCTCTGCATTTTAGCTTGTCATGTCGCTGCCCGCATGCTCGGCTCACTTTTGTGATTGCACATGTGTGGCTGATCAATGAACGTATTATATGACCATGGTTTTTCAAAGTTTTAAACATAGTGGCCGGGAAATCGTGTTATCCGGGAATATAATAACTGGGAGTAATATAGCGTGTAACTCTGTTAGACATTTTGAGCATTTGGACTGGGAAATCGCATGAACCGGAAATGTATCAGTGAGGTTTTACTGTGGTTGAAGGGTATGGTGCAAAGGAAGAAGCCCGTGTAATGGTTTGGAATAATGCAGCATTGAGGTTTACAATTACTGGTTACGTGACAGCCATCAATTAGCCTGATATACAACGAGCTACCTTCTGCACGCTGTTCTTTTTGCATGCTCGACTAAATTCCAAAGGAGCCTAGTAAAGCTTTGCATGCAGTTCAGCTGATGGTTACTCCCAGGGAAGATGTCAGGGAATCTTTTTTTGTCAATTCGGAAGCACTAATGAACTGGCTGTCTGCTTATTTTTCAATACTTTCTCACACTGAAGGTTTATTTATTTATTTCCAAATACTGTTAGCCCTTGCGGGCTGTTACAGGGTGGGAATGGTATAATCAGTCAGTACAACACAGTTCCAGCTCTTTTACAAAAGTTTGAGTGAACAAGTTTTGTTGAATACGTGTCGGTCAAGGTTATTCCATTCTATAATTGTTTTAGGCAGAAACGAAAACTTATAGACATCAACTCTCGACATATATGACTTAACTGCGAAGGGATGGTTAGTACGGGATGACAGTCTTCCGGGTGGTCGCAAGTACAAGCTGGAATCCAGATTGAACATATTGTGATAAAGCTGATAAAAAAACTTTAGCCTAGCAATTTTTCTGCGAATAGCCAATGTGGGTAACTGTGCTCATAAAAGAAGTTCTGATACGGACTGCATTCTTTGGTAAGACAAAAATATAAACCTTACTGCCAATCTTTGAACACGTTCAACCTTTTCTACAAGATATTGCTGATTCAGATCTCAAATTATGCTTGCGTATACCAGAGTTGGTCTTACTATTGATTTATTGGCTTTGTTGCTACTCACCTTCTGATGTGATAGCCCTGTTAAAGAATCAAAGCGGTTGACCTTTTCTGCTTGCACTGATGTGTGTCTGTGGTGTACTTAGACAGGGTGTGCCTAGATAAATGTGGAAAGTGTGCAGATCCACCTAGGTGTTCTTGTACGTTCGATTCATAATCTTATTGCACGATGTATTGTTCTAAATTTTTTTTTTTTCATGTGCAGTCCAGCCAGAAACATCGGAGAAAGGGGGTGCCCTGATGCCTGATGGAACGGTTGGTCTCTCTTTTCCTTCCTTCTGGAATTTCCTGCAAGCACCAGTGCTCCCAGAAACTTATCATTTTGCTCGGTTGTAACCTGGCTTCTTGCTGTAGATTTCAGCATGTGTAATGCTTTTGAATTGCAGTGTCCTACATTAACCTCGTGTGCTTTGAATGTCCCACCATCACTTGCTTTGTCAGAGCATTAAGTATTAGAAGGAGTCGCACTTAGAGGGAAATGTTGCTCTAAGTTGAGTTGTCTTCATCAGGAATCGTGGGGGCTGTAGGATCAAGACCAGCGATCTTTTGGCTTCTACATGGGATTTTTGAAAGGTGACAGAGAAATAAAATTAGAAATAAAATTAGGTCATCAGAGTCTTGCCAGTACATCTCGAAGCATTGTAAACGAGCTAGTGGCAGGGACAATAAGCTTTAATATGCATTCAGACTTGACAGTGTTGGTGGTGTTCTCATGTGTTCCCTTTGTAAAGACACAGAATACCTTTCCATCAAACCTTTGCTTGTGTCTGTGAACATCTGTTTAGGCTCTTGGCTGGCTCGCTTGGTATCGAGGCACCAGGTTCTCTATGTGGAGCTTTCATTTCTAAACTCCTCATTTGTGTGTTCATACTGCTTTACTCCAGAATACCCAACAGTCATGGAATTCACAGAGCAGTGTGGCACCAATCGGAATACTGCACTTCAAATCTTGCTTTGCATGATGCTGTGTCTTGTCATACGTCATGGTATGGAAGCAAAAAACAAAAAAATATAAAACAGACACGCAAAAACAAACCAACAGAAGCAGCATCTTTCTTTTCTCATGGATAGAACCTTTGAGACCATCGTAGCCATCATGCACACTCGCCTAACCTTCAGAGTGGTTTGTCTGTCATTTTGTGTTATGGAATACTACTATAATTGTCATTGGCATGAACATAACCTGTTGCGCTTTGCTAACCTAACTGCAGGTGCACGCACACATACACAGTGCACTGAGTCGCCATCGTCATCAGCCTGACTACGTCCACTGCAGGGCAAAGGCCTCCTCTCCCATATCGCTCCAATTAACCCTGTCCTTTGCCAGCTGTGGCCATTTTATCCCTGCAGACTTCTTAATTTAATGCGTCCATCTAATCCTGTGCTGCCCCCTTGCACTGAGTAGAAGCAGGCAAACATTGCAGGAGTTTATGTGGAAGTGGATGATCTTTCCTGAAACAAGCAATGTCCACCCCGAGAACATCTTATGAAAATGTGTTCAGTCTCTGGGATCTCTTGCTTAGCTGACACCTTGTTGGGGCATAAGTCTGCCGAAGTGAACAACATTCTCCATGTGTCAATAAACACTGCCCTTTTTCTCCAGTCAACTGCCTATGAGATGCCAGTGAGTGAGGAGACGGTAGTGCCACTGTTGCATTCAGGGTGGTGGGAAGACTCGGATCAGTGTATTTTGCTTCCTTCCCTTGTTGAGGCCTCTGGTTCTTTGAAACTCCTTGAACCATTCATAAACATTTTGGGTACAGTTCCTTGAGTGAAGCGCGGACAAAATTCTGGTGCTCTCAGTTCAGGGATGACTGCAGAAGTCTTGATGCAAATGTGCTGATCAAGTTGCTCTGCCATTGCGAATGCCACACCAGTACTGTAAATCTCCTCATTTAATTGCGTCTCGGTGCCATACAAGTGGACAGAAATGAGGGCTCTGATTTATGTATTTAATGTTAGCTCATCGCTGTAGCAGACAGCTGAAACCAGCGCAGTCTAAGCCACAGGTTTCCATAGTCCATAAATTAAACACTTTCTAGATAGACTTTGTATTCTGGTGTTCCCAAAACTGAACTCTCTAGTCAGCAGCTGTGTATGTTAATGTGACAGCATTAACGGCCCCTGTCGCAGAAAAGCCGGTGTCGGCAGCGGCGGCGGTGTTGGCCGTGAGAGAAAAATCGCAGAAGCATTAATAAAACCGAGTAGGAAATTGGTCAAGTTGGGGAATCGAACCAGGGCCTCCGGAGTGCGAGCTGAGCACCTAACCACTCTCACGCCAGCTTGGTGGTTTGGAATGAACAAAAGCGCATCTAGTGAATATGGTATCTTCGGTCACTCCCATCTTCCTCCCTTCCCTTACTTATGGTGCGGTGCAGGTGTCCACCAAGATATGCAAGACAGATACATTTCCTTTCCTCAGAAACCAATTTACCAATGAGCTACAGCCGAATGGGCGATGGTGTTCTTGGACTCCCTGGCAGCATTGCAAGACGCTGTCATGTTCCACTCTTAAAGGAAAAGCTTAAGCATTCTCCAAATTTCTGTCCTTTTTTTCCTTTGTCCTATGCTTTTTCTTTGAGCCTTGTCCTTTCCTTGTTCTCTTCACCTGTGAAGCAGCTGTTGGAGCCTTACACAAGCCCACCTCTCCTGTCTTTGTGCAGAGTGCGCCCAACCTGAAGCTGTTCCGGTGTGAGCACTGCACGTACATGTCGTACAGCCGCAAGGGCTACCTGCGCCACCTGGTGGACCACACGGGCGTGTGGCCCTTCGCGTGTGACCTCTGCAGCAAGGGGTTCATCGAGCGCAACCAGGCCGAGCGCCACATCCGCACCGCGCACACCAGCGAGAGCTACCCGTGCCCCCGCTGCCCACGCGTCTTCGTGCTGCCCTCCAGCTTCCAGGAGCACCTGCAGGCGCACGAGGAGCAGCGGGGAAGCGCCTGCCCACAGTGCGCCAAGTACTTCGAGACCCAGGGCCTGTACGACCTGCATCTGCAGGTATGTGCATGCACCTGCCTGTCTCCTCTCGACCGACTATTGCGTCGATCAGCGAAAATTGAAAAAGAATTATTTCGGCCTAACTGCTCGCTTGTTAGGGCTTCAATATTGCACCAAGGTGGCATTTGGTGGTCAGTTTTGTTTCACACTTCGTTTGTTTGGGGTACTTGCCTGATTCGGTCAGCATTAATCAAAAATCTCCATCTTATGCGGTGACAGTGGACCGAAAATGCAAGCTTTCGCAGCAGTTGTACCCGTGGCGCCATCTGTGCCCGCCGGAGGAATGAGAGCTCTACCATTGAGCTGCAGCAAAACGCAAGAGGGGTGAAAGCGGCTGCGCGGTTGGTTTGAAAGTGCTTTCTTGGCTATTTTCTCAGAATTCGGTGCAGAAAATGTTACACGCAACTGCCCCCCTACCCGCACCTTGCGCTTCTCCCAAGAGTTTCTCCGCAGCCTCCCTGCGCGGTAGAGTGGTCGTTCGTCGGGAGGGCGCATGATGGCGCTACCGGCATCATTACTGGGAAAGCTTGTAGTTTTGGTTCACCATCACCACAGACAATGAAGATTTCTGATTAATCTTCACTGAACCGGGCAAGTACTCCACCTAAATGTAATATAAAACAAAACTGACCACCAAATGCCCCCTTTGTGCATATTCTGAGCCATAACAAGCGGGCGGCTAGGCTGAGGAAATTTTTCTTCAATTTTCCCTGATTGACGCAACTGTCGGTATAGTTCAGTAATGCGGAAGTTGCAAAGAAAGTGACAACATCTACGCTGTGCTACGTAATGTGCAAAACACGGCGATAGCTGTTAGACTCACGTGGCGCGTGAAGATGCTGTAGAATGTCATGGAGCAAACGAGCACTGCAGGCGTGACACCTGGTTGTGAGCACAACGCATTGACATGGCACTGTGCGGTCCATCTGCATCCATTGCATGCAGCGTAGCACTGACTCAGATGCTGTGTCACACTGCTATCGACGCATGCATCTATCGTCTATTCCCACCACGTGCTATTGGTTACTACACACATCGTGGTTCGTGTCCTTCCTTGACGCTGGTGCCCCATACCGGCTTCTCCGTGTGGTGTATTCTGTCACTATTCCTGTGCAGCAGTGGTAGACTTCTCCCCTTGCCCTACATTCCACAATGCTTCATTCTTGCATCGCTGTGCTGCTTCTTCTTCCTGTGCTAATTTTCGCAGTGCTTCGTTGTGCCAGCTGCACCAAGCACTGCAGATGGCGTTCCTCTCCCCTCCTCTGTAGCTTCCACAGTGCTGCACCGTGCGGGCGCTGGTACTAGCACCTATCACATTAAAAGGCAGCGATGCAGGAGTTGTGTGACAAGGCAGAGCAAACTGGATCACACAGAATCGAGTAGAGATGAAAGTCTAGAGTGGTGAGCCTGTGTTACGACAGCCACCCAGGATGCACTCAGTTTCTGTCAGGCCCTGGGAAAGTAGGCCACGGAGGGAAGGCGCTAGCATTCTGGAAGCTGAATCCACTTCCTATATGTCCTCAAAGACGCAGTTGCAAACCCTTGTGGACAGACATCCCGGTAATTGGCAGCTGTGCTCATTACTTGTGACTGAGCTGTGTATGATCAGTATGGAGAAGAGAATGGCAATTCAGTCTCTTGCGTTGCACTCCACCCACTAAAGTGTTTGCTTGCCATTCGGAATTGCGTTCAATCATTCGAAAGATCGGTGCACGTATTAGTCGAACCATGCAAACATTTGAGCTTTAAATTCAGATCAACTAATAGGGTAACTTGTTTGTACTAAAATTATCGGGTACTTGTTCCAGCCAGTGTAGAGGCAGGGTGCTGTAAATATCTTTTTACATGCTTTGAAGCAAACTCTGAATAAATGCCGTTTTTTTGTTACCTTTGCTTCGTAAAGTAGTTTTGTTACCATGTTTGCGTATCATCGTGATAACCAGGTTCTCAACTCAGAATCTACATGATGTGCACAAAGCAAGCTACACTAGATGTTTGCATGTTTTGAGGCACATTTTGTAGCTCACTTAGTTTCAGTCCCAAAACAACTAAACCTTCATGTGCTGTCCCCTGCTGCTACAGTAAAGCCTTGATAATATGTGATCGGTTTATTTAGAATCCTCGTTAATTCAGATTTTTGGTGGTTCTGACATTTACCATGCAAATTTTACTGGGTAGATTGAGAAGTCGATGCACTGCTGATCAGATAGTTCGTCAAGATAATTTGCAGCCTCAGAGTAATGCCCGGCCTGCAGACTGGCTACCGGAATGGTCCCTTCTGATTTGCTCGTCACTGCTTTTCCCGCATCTCACCATCTGCCTCGTACATTCATCAATCAGTGCACTACTTATCAAAGGTCTAGAATGTGACTTGAATTGTCCACTAGTGCATTAAATAGCTTATGTCGATGTGTGTAACGGAGTGGATTCCAAGAGAAGGCAAGCGTAGCAGTAGCAGGGGGCGGCAGAAAGTTAGGTGGGCGGATGAGATTAAGAAATTTGCGGGAATTCTGTGGCCTCAACTGGCGAAGGACAGGGTTAATTGGAGAGACACGGGAGAGGCCTTTGCCCTGCAGTGGGCATAGTCAGGCTGATGATGATGATGTGTACAGGGGGAACACGCTAGCATATTTGGCACCCAGAGGATCAAGGTGCTTGCGACAAACCCGCATGGTCTTGACTGAGACCAGTGTCGGCACCTTTCCCTGCCAACCGTGGTGGTAATGTGGCGATGCTTGTGCAGGCGCACTCCCGGGAGCTGCACTACCGGTGCCACACGTGTGGACAGGGCTTCAACAAGATCGCCTCGCTCAACTTCCACGCCATTGTGCACAAGCACGAGAAGGCGGGCCCCAGCACCTGGAGCCACGCATGCGAGGTGTGCAAGAAGCGCTTCAAGTACCCGGGCAGCCTGGCCGCCCACCGCTACCGGCACTCACAGGACACCGTCTTCAAGTGCGACCTTTGCCAGGTCACCCTCCACTCAGAGGTGGGCGTCTTCCATCAGGTGGCAGCTCACGGAAGGCGGTGGTGCCTTGCGCACATTGTTTTCTTCAAACAACTGGGACAACATGCACGTGTATGTCGTAGACAAAACAAGCTGACTGGCTGCTGCCATCGAGACAAAATGGTCTCAAATATGTTTCCACTCATATGAGAAACATGGTATGTAAGTAAAACAGCGCTAGACACGGGACAAAGGAAGAACAACACAGCACAAGGCGCTTCTTCCTTCGTCCCGTCTCTAGCTCTGTTATACTTACATATGATGTACCAACTTGCCCAAGCCTCCGCCTTAACAACAGAGAAACATGGCCTAACTTTACATAATAAATCGGTGCCATTAAATGCCCAGTGGCAGGCAGTGATGACAACTGACGCCCGCTTTGCCATTCAAGCACAAATGCTTCATGGGGACAGCATGGTGCATGTGTTCCTATGGTGCCCTGACATTATGTCTGGCAGCATGACAACTCATCATCATTGCTGGGGGCAATGT
This sequence comes from Amblyomma mixtum, assembly GCF_055824585.1. Taxonomy (NCBI): domain Eukaryota; kingdom Metazoa; phylum Arthropoda; class Arachnida; order Ixodida; family Ixodidae; genus Amblyomma; species Amblyomma mixtum. The sequence continues at coordinate 198,583,858 of NC_143013.1, forward strand.
AATGGCTGTGCTGACTTTGGAGGCACCTAATGTGGAGCTGAGAGTACCAACGTAGGTAGGCTAGCTGGAACTGTTATACGTCATCACAGATAGGTAAGCGTGTGTACTTTCAACGCATAAAATGGGCGTAGCCTCACTTGCATGAAGCTTCTAAGGATGATCAAGTTATTTCTGCCTTCAGTATTGGACGAGGTATAGCGAGGGCTCACATTCGACCCTTTCCCTTTCTCCTCCCCCATTGCAGGGTGTGTTTGAGGCGCACATGCGTCGCCACCGGGGCGAGAAGCCCTTCAAGTGCCCCTACTGTGACAAGGCGTTCACACTGGCCATGTCGCGAAGGCACCACATCACCCGCTTCCACACGGGCGACTACCACATCTTCTGCCCCATGTGCCACAAGGGCGTCGTCTCCAACAAGATGCTGCGCCGACACGTGGTCCACGTGCACGGCAACATGCTGGGCGACACCGGCAAGCACACCAAGGCCGCGGCTCTGCTTCTAAACGCCGTCTCCGCCGTGGCTGCGGGAGGTGGTGACGCAGTGCTGGCCGAGGAAGAGGATGTGGTTGAGCTGCAGCACCACCAGGTCATCGCGGGCGCCGAGGCGGAAGACACGCTGAGCGTGGCTGACGACGGCACGCTCACCGTTACGCTTACGGCCGAGACGCTGCCAGCCGATGCTCTGCTGCTGGGTGCCGTCGAGTCTGTGCAGGGCGTCGAGACTGTCGTCGAGACGGTCCAGTTCCAATGAACATCAGTGTCGGGAGTGGCATAGGCGCCGCGGTTATGTGCCACATTGTCGGTGACCCAGTGATGCGAGCCAAAGCAGCATGTCGGGCATTCACAGAGCCATGCACATTGCCTTGAGAAACCTGAGCTCTTTGTTGCATGTGACAGATTCCAAGGCTTCAGGAACAGCATAGATCTTTTCGAGTGAACCGGTTTGCAGCGTGGGACTACTGGTTGCTGCCATCATAAATTTCGTGTACAGGATACGTTCTACGTTTAATGTAATTATACGTTTTGCCTGGAAGCAGTTTAAATGCCTGCTTTGCATGCCCGAATGGTATTCTTGTAATGTAAATCTGATACATACTGCACATCATCTGAAAGCAGCAAATTTTATTGTCCCATGTGCAGAGGCGATAACATGCACTTGCACAAATCAGCATACTGATTCTTGAATATTTAAAGGTACTTTGTGAAACTTTGTGTGAAACTTTTTGTTCACAGCTCTTGGTGAATACCTGAGCTGTTAATAGCTTCGGTGCTAGCGGTATGCACCGGTGTATTTCTTGGCGTCGGAACGTTCGTGAGATGCCTAAAGGTGCATTTGCGGGGAGATCAGAGATGCTGTCACGATTCTTTTCAAAGCTCCAAATTGCTTTGTTACATCTTGCCCACAAGTTCCGTTTCATATCCTTCCAAAATTTATAATTTCTGCAAACGTAGTCATATCAAGTGCACTTCACACAAATATGTTTGCAGGAATGCCAACAGTATAATTGACAAAACTATGTGCAGGCTGTTGTGTTAAGGCTTCCTTCAGTTGTTTTGCAAGAATCCCAACGGAAAGCCAACATAGCTGTGTGAAGATTGCACAGTTGCCTCACCTCTGCTGCCTGAGTCAACACATACATGTATATCTACAGTTATTGAGCATGCCGTTTCCAGTGCTTGGCTGAATGCAGTGTGCACTTTTTTTTGTTGTATTGAATTGTACTGTTGCCAGATTAAATGGCTGTTTCGTCCAGTTAAGTGATCAGTTACTGCTACAACTGTGGCAATAAAATATCTGCACTTACCTAAACGTGTATTCAGGACATATCAGACAGAATCGACAGTGAATATTTTAGTATAAATAATGTTTAATAAACAATTTCTTCAGCTGTAGTTCATACGAGCAGCATGTAGATAGTGCCGAGATGCTCATGCAAGTACGTTATCTTCCGAAGTGCTTAGGATTAAACATTTTCACGCAGTGAAAGGACAGATGACAGCTGCACAAGGCTTCTTTGCACTTTTATTATGTGATTGAAGATGGAAATTCCTGTCATTGTCATTTTTTGTTCACTTTTAGAGATGTCTGCAGTGCAACACTCTGGAGGCCCCAACACCAGTGCTGCACAGAGCAGCAACGAGAAGACGACTTCATGTTTCTGCCTGCTTTTTGCAGTGAAAGATGTTATAGCTTTGGTTTAGCCATATAGCCGCGCATTCTACCGCGGAATCTACAGCATCAGCCATAGGACCTCAATTACTTAGTGAATTAATTTAATTCAATGGCTGCCACTTGCCAGCCGTGGCAAAACTGGTGCGCATTTCAATAGAGGGCGTTAGAATAGAGTAAATACGGCAATTCGAACTGCTGGCTTGGTCCTAGTCAACACCCCGTAAATGAATGGAGTCGGATATCCTCGCTAATTCGGATGCTATTGATCTCGCATTGGTTAATTCAAACAAGCTCCAGAAGGAGGCCTTGTACAAGTATGACCGGCGCGGCAAGAAATCGTGAAATAGCCCTACACAACACCAAGAGTTCCGTCGGTTTGATGCTGCAGAGTTGCCCGTGCACCTCTGATGTGTGCGTGACATTAGTCATCACGATGAACGAACAGCCCTACCTCTGAGAACAGTCGTCTGCTTAGTTTCGGTTTTGCTTTCCCGAGCTTCGCGCTGGCCCGCATGGTGTTGGCTCGGTGCCGTTTTGCACGCTGTTGAGCGCGCCGCTATGTTTTTCCCATTTTTTTTCCCCTCTCACCGCTTCAGCGTTGCTGAGCAGTTTTCATCGCTTTCCTCCGCATGGTTCTGCAGTTGACCAAGATACTAAAACCGACCTCTAAATTTTACGATTTCCTGTGCAAAGTCTCGCACACCACCGGCTCTCTTCTGCAAGGCATGCTGCTCTGCCTAATATTTATCTGAAACTTTGAACTGAACTGTACAGGGTACACTACCAACTGTACCCTGTACAGCTACAATGAAGTATGCCACAAGAAGAACTGTATCTTACTACAGACTAGGAAAGCATACAACCCTTTAACAGTAGGCTGTTTAAAGCCTTGTGGCAATAGGCAAGGCAACGCGACACATTGCAACTGGCAGCACTGCTACTCTCTCCCCCCCCCCCCAGCTGTGTAATGTGTTCCATTCCAATAGACTGCACAGTCAATGCAACACCTCTCCTTTATTCATTAGCCCCGCCGCGGTGGCTCAGTGGTTACGGCGCTCGGCTGCTGACCCAAAAGACGCGGGTTTGATCCCGGCCGCGGCGGCTGAATTTCTTGAAGGCAAAATTCTAGAGGCCCGTGTGCTGTGCGATGTCAGTGCACGTTAAAGAACCCCAGGTGGTCGAAATTTCCGGAGCCCTTCACTACGGCGTCTCTCACTGCCTTAGTCGCTTTGGGACGTTAAACCCCAATAAACCAAACCATCCTTTATTCATTAGTTTCTCTCTCTCTCTCAACACCATCATCATCAGTCTGACTACACCCACTGCAGGGCAAAGGCCTCTCCCATGTCTCTCCAGTTAACCCTGTCCTTTGTCAGTTGCCGCCACTGTATCCCCGCAAACTTCTTAATCTCATCCGCCCACCTAACTTTCTGCCACCCCCTGCTACGTTTGCTTTCTCTTGGAATCCACTCCGTTACCCTTAAGGACCAGCAGTTATCTTGCCTTCGCATTACATGCCCTGCCCAAGCCCATTTCCTCCTCTTGATTTCAACTAAGATGTCATTAACCCGCGTTTGTTCCCTCACCCACTCCGCCCGCTTCCGATCTCTTAACGTTACACCTATCATTTTCCTTTCCATAGCTCGCTGCGTTGTTATTAACTTAAGCTGAACCCTCTTTGTTAGCCTCCACGTTTCTGCCCCATAGGTGAGTAGCAGTAGGATACAGCTGTTGTATACTTTTCTCTTCAGGGATATTGGTAAGCTACCATTCATGATCTGAGAGAACCTGCCATATGCGCTCCACCCCATTCTTATTCTTCGTTATTTCCCTCTCATGATCCGGATCTGTGGTCACTACCTGCCCTAAGTAGACATATTCTCTTACTACTTCCAGCACCTCGCTACCAATGACGAACTGCTGTTCCCTTGCTAGGCTGTTGAACATTACTTTGGTTTTCTGCATGTTAATTCTTAGCCCCACCGTTCTGCTCTGCCTGTCTAACTGATTGATCATGCTTTGCAGTTCTTGTCCTGAGTGGCTTAGCAAGGCAATGTCATCCAGCGAATCGCAAATTACTCAGGTATTCTCCATTAACTCTTATCCCCAACTCTTCCCATTCCAGTCCCCAGAATACCTCCTGTAAGCAGGCAGTGAAGAGCATTGGCGAGATCGTGTCTCCCTGCCTGACACCTTTCCGTATTGGAATTTTATTGCTGACTTTATGGAGAACTATGGTAGCTGTGGAATCGTTATAAATATCTTCCAATATTTTCACATAGCACTCTTCTACACCCTGATTCCGCAATGCCTGCATGACAGCTGAGGTTTCCACTGAGTCTCTCAACACCACTGCATTTCTAATGCAACCATTCCCGGAAGCTTCCCTAAAGCAGTGTTCAGCGATGCCAGTGCATGCACACTGCAGCTGTATTTATATGCTGAAAGACAAAAAGGGAAAATGAGGTAAAGGGAACCACCTTCATGGTATCAGACCACAGACATCGCTATTATTGCAACTGTGATCCATACACCATACCTAGTAAGCACAACTTTACCATGCTCTGAAGTAATTTCACTGGACCAAACACGCTGCATTTCAGTTCAACCTCCCAAGAGAAAAGCAGACACTTGTTGAATGACATTTGCTGCAGCAGCTGTGCCTGAGTACTCCACCAAAAAAGCTCATGTGGAAGTTTTCGCAGTATGCACAGTGGCAGCCACGATAATAAATATGGATCATGCTTCGCCGACATGACTCCTTACCTGGAAAAAAATCACAATGTACTTTATACACAAGACAATCATTGCAAATTGCTCAACCCTTCAGTTATGTATTTGAGTATGATTTTTTAATGCTGTTCTATTACTGTTTTATTTTGTTCGTTTTTGAGTGATTTTTCCCCACTTATGGAATGCCCACATGGGGCTTTAAGCTAATAAACTGAAAAGAAAAAAAAAAATGCAGCTACTGCACTTCAGCAAAAAACTCAAGAAAATTATTTTTTTTTTTCAAACTTTTCTGAAGTTCAAACATCAAAGTGTGCTCACTGCTATTTTGGCTGTGCCTGTACAACTGTTAGATTGTACGCAGTCGTGCAACGTGTTTTCGCCGAGGACAACTAGTAAAGACAAGAGAGGACAGAAAAGGTGGAGAGATATCTTTAATCCAAGAGCACTTATTATGCGAAACTAGTTAAGTGGCAGTGAATCAGATTCCTTGGGAACCGGATAAAAAAACCACCATGGACATATTAAAAATTTAGTGGCAACAACAATATTAATAACCAAGGAAATAAAACTTCTCAAGCCCAACGTAGCCACGGCACCAATCGCACAACTCCAACAATCGCACAACTCGAAACTCAAGAAGGCACTTGGTGATAAAAGCATGCATGTGGCTACAAAGCAGAGTTGAAACTTCACTAACCACTACGAAGCACTGCCACTGTTTTCGGTGTGCATAATTTGGCTAAAAAATAGTACCACGCACCCACAAAATATGTACAGGGTGTAAAACCGTAAGACCGTAGCTGTCCAAAGTGACACTACAACTCACTGACAAGCGCTCTTGCAAAATAGTAAATCATTCATTTCTAATGCGTCATATCTTTGCAATAAGGACAAAGTTTCAAAACAACTAGAGTTCAACTTATGTACAACTCTCAGGCAGATTCACAGGACAAATAGAACAGCGCACAACAGCTCTACTCGGCGCCTGCTAATGCCTGGAATGCAACGAGCCAAGGCGGTGACCGGACTGAAAGTGTGCACCGGAATGAGGAGTACAAAATGTACAAAAAGAGAAGTACTTTTTGCTCAGAACAAGTGGTACCATTAGGCAGAGAGCCCTGGACCCACTGCAAATGGCTCGGAGACATGAGCTCCCACTTCCTCGCATTTGTACCTATATTGAGAGAGAATACCAGAGATTCTCCAATACAACATGGAACCGTAGCCATGGGGGGAGTTTCATTAATGTACAGGCGCTGCAACAAAAGCAACACCCATTCAGCATAATGTGTCATCGCAAGACACTGGCAGGCACATAACGCCAACACTGAGAACAGTCCACCTCCAAAACCTAAACACTAGCAGGCACTGGGTGAATCCACAAACACTCGCAGCATTCATGGAGGAACTTTTTTGCAGGCATCCTCGCATAAGTGGGGAGGAATGCAGCAACGCACCGAGAATCGGGCAGGCACAACACTGTCTCACAGCACTGCGCTTGCACCCTCAGGTAACTATGAGCTTTGTGACAGTGACCAGCCAGAGGAAAAGTCAACAACAGTGACAAGCTCCGGGCCTCGGAAGTGTGTGGCTGCAAGTCGCTAATGCCTCGCAAATTACTCACAAAGTGAACAGCTGATGCCAGTCGACAGGCACCGGAATACAATTCCAGCCAATCTCTCCATGTTCAAAAGCAGTCTTTGCAGCTCGGGCCAGCATTCGAACTTTCCGAATTTGAACAGTAAGTCTGCCTTTGAACAGCCACCGATCCAGTGTGCCTTCGAAAGGCACAGTGTTAATCTCCATACAAACTGCCACGGTTTCGTGCCTGGAGCACAAGCGAGGGTCCACTGCTGCGTCTCCCCGATTGACAGGTGCCACTACTCCGCGCGCTCCTCAGGGGCCCGGTGCATCCGCGGTAGAAGACTGATGCGAAGGTCCGCGCTCTTCCTGAACGAGCCCACTGAGGTCGTCCTGGGGCTGGCTCTCCTTCAGGCAGCCCTTGCGGAGCAGGAAGGGCCGCAGGATGACGTCGTTGTAGAGGAACATGCCCAGGATGAGCACCACGAAGCCGACGATCTGGGTCCAGTTGAAGCTCTGCCAGCGGACGGACAGGGAGAAGAGCCAGATGACCAGCGTGCGCACGCTGTCCAGGACCATGCGCGTGGTGGCACTCAACTCCTTGGTCACGCTGATGCCGGCAAAGTTGAAGAAGGATATGCTCAGCACCGTGCCTGCACACACGGAAACAACGCACATTAATACATGCACTGCTGCTGGCAGACATAAGAATGAGTCGGTCCGCAAGACATCACTATGATCCTTAGGCTGAAGCAACTGCTCTTGCAACAACTGCTGTTTATCACCAATAGATTTTTTTCAATTTGGTTGGTTTATGGTTAGTTTATGGGGTTTAACGTCCCAAAGCGACTAAGGCTATGAGAGACGCCGTAGTGGAGGGCTCCGGAAATTTCGACCACCTGGGGTTCTTTAACGTGCACTGACATCGCACAGTATACACGGGCCTCTAGAATTTCTCCCCCAAAGAAATTCAACCGCCGTGGCCGGGATCGAACCCAGGTCAGCAGCCGAGCACCATAGCTACTGAGCCACCGCAGCGGCTATTTTCAATTTCAATTCAATTTTTTTCAATTTGCCTCTCACCCCGTTCTGTATGGCCAAGGTGTGCAATCATATAGTTGGGGGACAAACAGCGCAAGAAGAGAATAATGGGCTTGTTGAAAAAGGGACCATATGAGCAGCTTCAACGTCTCAACTTCCAGTGCATCATCACAAAGACGAGTCAGCTAAGAAAACACAGCCAGGCTGAGAATTTTTTGACAGAAGCAGAAAAAAGCCTTTGAGAGAGTAGAACACCACAGTGCTGGTTTGGTTTGGTTTATGGGGTTTAACGTCCCAAAGCGACTAAGGCTATGAGAGACGCTGTAGTGGAGGGCTCCGGAAATTTCGACCACCTGGGGTTCTTTAACGTGCACTGACATCGCACAGTACACGGGCCTCTCGAATTTCTCCTCCAAAGAAATTCAACCGCCGCGGCCGGGATCGAACCCGCGTCTTTCAGGTCAGCAGCCGAGCACCATAACCACTGAGCCACCGCGGCGGCGCAGAACACCACAATGCAGCGAAGGCTCTCCTTCACTGAATGAGCACACACTCAGCACTGCAATGCTTGCATTGTTCAAAATGGATGTCTGCAAGTGGAACACCAGCAAACTTCACACATGACACCCATGCAGGCACTCTACGGAGCGTATGATTACCCTACGCCAGCTCCTCACTTCTCGCTCTTCTTTACACCCCATTCATGGCTGGGTAGCTAAGTGGATTCAAGTCTGGTCAACCTCCCTGGCTTTCCTTCCTCCGCTTCATAACTATTCACAAGCAGCAGCTTAAAACAAGAACCTGGCTCACCACTAGCGAAACTAGGAAGCAAATCAACAACTGCCAGAGTTTCCAAGCTTGCCCAGAACGATGCCAAAATGGGTGCTGCACTCCTTTCTTGCTTTCTCACTGGGGAAACCAAAAACTAAATCGCGCATGCAATGCTACCGTATAATGCGGAATATAGGTCGAGGAGGAATATAGGTTGACCCCCTTACCTTAAAGCAAAAAAGTCAACGTAAAAATTATGAGGCACAACACTTCGTTTTATTCACTGGTGCCACCAGACGCATCGCCTCCTCATTCGTCCGAGCTGTCAGAGCTCTCTCCGAAGACTGCTTCGCGCTGGCTGCGTCCCACAGCATGTCGTCCTCGGTACCGTCCAGCGAGTTGCTACATTTCTTGAATGCCCGCATACCTTGTCTTCGAGCTCAGGGCGCACTGCGCGGCGCCTGCGAAAGGACGCCTTCCGCACGTTTCAGGCAGACAGCTCGATTTTCTGCGCTCGCCAGTACCGGACGCTCTTCTCCGAGACGCCAAAGTGTCGCTGGGTGGACATGTTCCCACACTCTTCGGCGAATTCAATAACTTTTTTTTAAAACGCCGCGGTGAACTGACGTCGAGTACCGGTACTCATTTTGCGGGCTGTCACGAAATTAATGCGTTACAACGCCAAGAACGATTACCACCGTCAACGTTTGGCCGCGTCGGTCGACAAAGAGGAAGGAAAGAATTGTCAACATGAAAGAGATAACGATGCGGATGCGAAAATGTCCGCGGCTCGCACATGTTGCCAGACGACTATTCAGTTTGTGCCAAAGGCCGGTATATAAGTCGAGGGGTGACCTTTTGGTAATATTTTTTGGAAAAAACCTCGACCTATATTCCGCACTATACGGTACATCAAGTTTTTGGCTACAATGTGCTACGCCTGCGACAACCAATAACTGCAGTGCCGTTAACTTCAAAGAATCTCGCCTGCGCAAACACTACTGTGGAATACTGAACAGCCACTGCAAAGTCTGAAATGTCTCATCACTCATTTCTCATGGCCTCCAGGTGAAAATCGTAACTGGTCAAACTGGTTTAAGGAACAATTTCCCAGTTGATTGCAGTTGAATTCCAGTAGGCTTCAACTGGAACTCAGCTGGGAGCGAACTGGAAGCAACTGGAATCAACTGAGAAATTGTTCCTTAAACCAGTTTGACCAGTTACGATTTTTGCCTCCCCCTCACAGGGAAGAAAATGTTTGCACTAAGAACAAGCTCAGATGCACGCACGAAACCCAGACAAAGAAATTCCAATTCGTGTACGGAGCTGCATACTCGTAAGCGGCAGCTATGACTGGCACAGAGCAAAGGACCAGGAAAGGAACCGGCGCACTCACCAATGACACCGGCGCAGACCTGCCAGCTGTTGCCGATCTGGATGAAGCCATCAATGGCGTCCTCCAGCTGGCCACCAGGGTTCTGGAAGATGGTGTTGCCGGCCGGGATGAAGTACATGGGCACCAGCAGAAGGCCCAGCACACAGAAGCCAAAGAAGCCTGCAAGGAGCGCCACAGAGAACGGGTGTGTAAGCACCGTGTCCATAATATGCCTCGGCAAAAGGTAAACGAAACTGACACTATGAGGCTGCAAAACTGCACGAAAAGAGTTAGCCTTCACCTCTGGCTGGCATCACTAAGGTGGCCGTGAGAGAGAAGCGGAACAAGAGAATGCACGCAAGGCACACAGCTCCATGAATCAATGCACTGCGTACATGGGAGTTTTATAAGGTTTCCGAACTGTTTGCCTCACAAAAAGATTCAGCTGCACAAAGCTGGGAGCCCAGTGTATGCTGAAACCTTGATAACTCTATGTTGGAACTTAAAAACTATTGCGGGAGGCACTTAAAAACTCTCGTCCAAATACGAAATAATCAACTTGCACAGCAGTTCCTAAACAGTAGACCATTTCAAGCCAGAAGGCCAAATCAAAAAATTTCTTTTGTGCATGAGGTTGTCCTCGCACTGCGCTAACTCTCACCTTTGTGAAAAGCTTTGTGGCAGCCAGCTTGCTCAGTTGCATTAGTGCTCCGGACCAGAGATGGCCCCAACGGAAAAAAATTAGGCGGGATTTAGCTCTGGCTAAGCCTGGTCAGTTGAGTTAGCTGCGACGCTTTTTGAATCGTGCAGCGCGTTCTTCTGTCTCTTGAGCGCGTAGCGTAGTCTCTTTCTAGCTTTTTCCTGTCACCGTTGCTTCTCTTTACCGCCCTCCATAACGACAAGATTTCACCGAGGCGAAGTGCGCATATACTCCTGCAAAGCGCCACCTCCTCACCGTCTACCTCGGCGGACAGCACACATCTGGTGGGAGCGAGCGACTACGCGCACGGCATGGATGGATGGATAGGAGTGCCCCCTTTGAAACGGGGTGGTGGCAATTGCCACCATGCTCAGCTTTTCTTTCTTTACTATTTTTTTGTTTACTGTGTTGGCAATTCTCATTAAGATTCGCCATCATCTTTACCAACGGTTTCCTACAATTCTAACCTTATGCCACATCTCTGCTTTTCAGCCACCAATCCTCCAATCAGCAGCGGCGTGGCACCAACGCCACCTGGTGGAGCTCGGCTGAAACGGTTCCTAGGCAACGGCTGTTCCAAGGCCATTCGTGCCTACCGGCCACCGGCTACGCGACGAGGCGAAAACCTGGCATAGTGTCGCTAACGCAATGAAAGCGTTGTTCACAAGGGGGATGTTCCCACACTTTCAGACTGACTGGTGCCAACAGAAGCATGGGAATGCTTTTGCCCGTAACCGTGGAAACACCAGCAGCACCAAAAGCAGCATTCTACAATGATTCCTGAGCAGTGAACTTGTGTCTGGAAAAAGCTGCAACTCCTTACGAAAGGAACACAGCCAGGAAAGTGCTCCTGCGGTCGCAGTCTTTGCACAAGTGCTCAACGCGTGTTTCCATTGTTGCTTCGCAGCACGTCCTTAAAGACACGGCTGGCACTTGCCTTCCCAGCCGACAGCCTGCAGCGGAGCCACCTTGTACTTGGTGACAAACTTCTCCTCGATGACCATCTGCGAAGCAGTGATCACCTGGGCCAGGACGATCAACAGGTCACCTGGGAAGATCAGGGCGGACCCCAGCAGCATTTTACAAGGGGCACAGTCGCAAATACTGGCTGAGTGATCTTTATCTACAGCAATTCTCAGAAATGGTCACCATCTGGCCAGTGAAATGAAAACCGAAACAGCACAAGAGAACAAATGCAATCAAATTATTTACTGGGGCGTAGGTGAATTTCACATGCTGATCCATGCACACTAATGTATTACATGCTATTCCAAAGAAGAAAGCACGCACCAAAAATTTGTACTCCTTAATACAGCAACTGACCAATTTAGTGATCTCAAAGCCATTTGTAGCAAGCCTAACAAGTGTAGCGAAGTATTCTCCTTCGAAGATACACCTTAAAGTGACAAGTATTCACCTTATTTTAGCTCAAACTTCGACAGTGTCTTGCAACGCTGCCAGGGAATCACAGCATGTGCTTTACTACTCTGCTTAAATGGCTTGCCTTTAAGTAGCCCACTCAGACACGTGAGTAAGCTCCTTTACTGCCTCTCAGTATGCTGCTGTGTAGTCCTGCGCAGCTGCATGTGTGCGGATGGCAAGAACTGTCTGTAAGGCATCCCACACCTAGCAGGATCTCTTAGCAGTGTATGCTAGCATGTTGAATGCATGAAAAATGATGCTGTCTCATTTCTATCATCATACTTGTAAAGGTGCGCATTAGTGCAAAGCTAACCTCAGTCACTGCAGTTAAATGGATTTTAAGCAAATAAATTTTAAACATACTGGTCAGTTGTATTAAGCATGCTTCAAGTCAAACAAAAATGACTAAAGTCGAACTACACCATGTAACTACATGAGGCACTGAAGAAGAAAAAAACCTAAATAGCATTTAGGTTGCCTGCTATGGTGTCTACAGTGTCTAATGTTCTTGCTGTTTTCCCACCAAAACTCCAGTTGGAACTGGTTCCATTGCCATTACATGGTATGCATGAGTCATCACATTTTATAATGCTAAGTACCTTCCACTGGACGATAATATCATCGTCGTCACCATCATCATCATCAGCCTGACTACGCCCACTGCAGGGCAAAGGCCTCTCCCATGTCTCTCCAATCAACCCTGTCCTTCGCCAGCCGTGGCCACTGTATCCCCGCAAATTTCTTAATCTCATCCGCCCACCTAGTTTTCTGCCGTCCCCTGCTACGCTTGCCATCTCTTGGAAACCACTCCGTTTCCCTTAAGGACCAGCGGTTATCTTGCCTTCGCATTACATGCCCTGCCCAAGCCTACTTCCTCTTGATTTCAACTAGAATATCATTAACCCGCGTTTGTTCTCTCACCCACTAATTCAACCCACTAATCCACCTTAACTCACCCACTAATCCACTTTAATCCATCTTCTAGGGTAAGTCTCTGTCCAAAATTTTTTGCGCCCTTTGGAAAATTTCAGAGATGCCCCAGCTTCGAAATTTGGTAATGCCCTATGACTGGTCCACTGGTGGTCAGGTGGTGTTGATGTCACAACCCTTATAATGGTAATCACAGATCTCTGGGAGTCCTCATACCATTCATGGTGCAGTGGTTAAGCGATGCGCCACTGCCTGGCGATGGCAGGTGCTCCCAGCGGTGGTGCTTGTGAGAACCAGGTTGCTCTTCCCGAGCAACCTCTAGCAATCAATCATCAATTTAACTGCCACCTGCCATAGGTGGGCAGGTTGTGACAACGCCACAAGGAAACGTGGCTAGGGATTTTTCGTGGATTTTTCGCTCATGGCCAATGATGCTGACACCAGCGTTGTTAAACAAAACTAACAGACCAGGACAGAGCAGGCATGCAGTAGACTTGAGCCATGCTTCCAGCCCGGCACCCACCAGTGATGATGCTGTTGGGCCCCTTGGTGGCATGGCTGTCGGGGAAGAGGATGTCCGACAGGCCGACCACCACCAGTCCGCACATGACGGTGAAGATGCCAAGCCACTCGTACGTCCGCAGGCGCCGGCCCAGGAAGGCCACCGACAGCAGCCCCGTGAAGATGATCACCGCACCTGTGTGTGAGGGGGGTGGGGGGAAGGCATTACTTGCACTGCGAACTCATTGCATGAATTGCCATGAGCAATGTGCTAATCAAAGGCACCACTAGAGCTCTCATGCTTCCACGTTTGCCTCTAGTAACCACAAATCTTCAACAATGCATTCTTAAAATTAACCGGGACCTTTATTGTCATACGCTTTCAGTCACACGATGTGACCACAGCCATATGCTAAGCAAAGAATGCACGTGTGACATTAGGAAGAGAGTTGGCATAACCGAACATCCCTGTCACCAATGCATTGCTAGTAAATAGAGTTGTGCACGAGTGCCATTTCCATGTGGCTCACAAAAGCATGGCAGGTGCCACAGCACAAAGGCCAAGGCACCGAAGCTAACAACTCGTCAATTCCAAAGTTTTCTACATGAGCACAAGCAAGATGTTTTTGTACCTTATCTGTTTTTACCTAACGTATACCGCAACGCCAGCACCTGCAAAGCTGGCCCTGCTTGCAGTTGGCAGCAACAACTTCACCTTGCAACTGAACAAGAAGCGCTGAATGTAGTAAGTGAAATAAAACTAGGCTAATATTTCAGAGCCCTAGGAAGAGGCACGTTTGCGATCGGGTACCAAGGTACAGGAAGCAGTGAGGGAGTGCATCTATCCAGTCCAGGAAACGAATGAAGATTTTTACCATGAGAAATGCTACGACAAGAAGAAGGTACAGGAACTGCTTGCAGCTCAAGTAATGAACAACAGCTGACCAGCATCCTCCAAACGAAGCAGCATAACCAATGCATCTTGCCGAAAATTGCCCATCACTGTAACTAGCAGGCCAATGAAAAACACTTGAAAGGAGTGCACAGCAACCAAAGAAGATGTAAAGGTAACATTCCGGAACAGAAAAGAGTAACGTGCATTAGCGGACTCAACCAAACCTGGACGAAAAAACACTCACTGAAAACAGGTCTCACAATGAGCCCACTCCAGTTTACAAGTGTAATGCCAGGAAGGTAAGAACGCTTGCGAAACATGAAAAGTGGCAAGTTCGACCACGACGCAAACTAGACGTGTCCGAGTCAGATATTTCCCGACCACATCTAAATGTGACACGTAACAAACGTAGGCTGCTGAACAGCATCTTGCCCATTGCACAGTGAGGTCCCAAAGTGCTTTCCGGAGGTTTGGAGCATGCTTGGCCCCCTGGTGTCAATTTCATTACATCATAAGCCCTGTGATGAAGCCATAGGTGCTATCGTACCTCACTGCAATCCGCAACCAAGTGTGCAGACAATGCCAGCTTTTTGTTCTTTTTTTAAAACTCACGCTTGCTTTAATTTTTTTTTTTTAGCCCATGCTTGCTTTACTATGATAGTTTGTTCTACTAATTTACCTATGCTTGATAAGCAAAGTCCACTGATACGAGAAAAGGACTGATTAAATGTGTCTTTCACATGGCAAGTCTACATCATTGAAGGCTAGTCCCACTTTTACTAAGCAAGGCAAGTTCACTGGCTGTGACAATCTGTGAAAGCTATGATGAAGCATCACAGACACTCATTTATTGGCATCACAGACACTCATTTATTGGCATCACAGACACTCATTTATTGGCATCACAGACACTCATTTATTGGCATCACAGACACTCATTTATTGGCATCACAGATCCCTGTGTCTACTGTGATGAGTGCTTTATTCTCAATTGTAGAAAAAAAACTTGGCGCAATGGAAGAACTGAAAGGCACTCAGACTGTTCTGTCTCACAATATCTAAGACAATGACCGCATTCCAGACATTGTGCCGATCACAACACCGTGCCTATCTTACGACTGTGGCCTCTACCTGATAAGAGCCACGGGAGTGACCTACTCAATCTGCCAGCCTGCATATCCATGTGCCGACAGCACTACCGAAGACATTACCACTGCAGCATTGCTGATAGGGGCCCATTCTACGGCTCAAACAATGCCGGGTGAAAACGAGCTTGCCCTAGAATGCTTGCCAGGGTGGAAGAAACCGCCCGAGCCCTGCTTTCTCCCAGTTCTGTCACTTTTACCCATTTTGCCTCTGTGTCAGTGTGTCAGGTCACTTTACTTTTTGCCTGTACTCTGTGCGGTAAAAAGATAACAAAACTACTATCTATCCTCTATCTCTATCCTCTAAATGCACAAGCAGGCAATGCTACAGCAGCGCATTGCAGTCTAGTCGGATGCGACATAAGAAGGCACTGAAGCTCTGGCCACATTGAGGACTGCCGAACAGAATTCCTCTGTGACAAAAAGTAGACCGTCGTAAAAGATTTTCTTGTTACCAGAACAAGAAGTTAAGCACGAAACAAAATTACGAGCTCAAGAATTTCAATGCCTCTGGATTGTTTGATCAGTCAAGCTTTAAAAAAACTGATTCTGTTCATTGTGGTGCAATACAGGATGTTGTGGACCGCGGCCAGTATTACTAACTGCTGTTTTCTTAAGTTGTATCCTACTAATAGCCCTTTCCAAACTAACCTTCCATGAACATGAAACACTTTTTTCAGAATATTAAATGGATTAGGTTTGTGGATTACGTCCTGTTCAAAAAATGAAAAAGGTAGAACGGAGGTGGCCAATTGTGGCATGGATCTGAAATTCCTATGGTTTTGAACTGAAGCCTTCAACAGTGATATAACTGCATTCCACTAAGTTCAGGATCCATTCCGACTGCTTAGCACAAAGACACTCTTGTATTTCACCACAGCTAGGACTGAACCCACAACTTCCCCCGTAACATGCACCCACTGAAGCACGGGGATTTCTACGGAAAAGGCAACACAGATTCCTTTCTTTCCTCGGCGAGCTGCTCTGTTTGAAAAACACCTACGACTGCCAACCAGCAAGTGTGCCAAGCTAAGTTATAAATAATTTATACAGGCAAAATGGAGCGATGACTACAGCCATGTTGAGCTCAAAAGGAAAGGCATTAAACACGGTGCCCCTCAAATTAAGCTGCAAGGACCGGACGGAGCCGAGACGTTCATTGCAGCTCAATGCTCAGAGAAAACAAACTGTCCATCCACAATGGCCGTGAAAACTTCAACGCTCACTCAGCCACTCACTCAGTGGCTGAACAGTGGAAATGAAGTGTGGGAGGACACGACTCACCTCGCAGCATCTGGAAGCTGGAGGCGTAGGTGAGGTTGAGCCCGACGTACATGATGGAGGTGCCGACCAGGTCGCACATGGCAGGGGGCAGGAAGATCAAGGGGTTGAAGTCTCGGCTGCCGCTGACACTGGGTGGCAGCTCCACCGGCTCTCCTGCCTTGGCCTTGCGCGAGTAGTACCAGAAGACCAGCCGGAAGGCCAGCAGGCACGACAGCTCACCCAGGAACATGCCCACCGCCTGTATGTACGCCACAGGCCATCATCAGTGCTGTGTGGCTGCTCTACATAGCAGCAGAAAAACGATCACAATGCCACGCCCATATCCTTTGCAGACAAAGCACAAAGTGGAGAAAAACCGAACCCAGCAGCCCTGAGAACATCTGATGGTGAAAGCCCACACCACTTCCACCCAAATATTGATGCTTCAGCTACTAGACCCACCCCAGCAGTTTCATAAGCATCTGTTTGACAGAAGCATAGGCTGTTATGCTCCTAAAATTGTTCACATTATTGCACCTAAAGCTATACGGGCTCTGGATTTGTTTTGTCAACTGCCCTTAAACTGAGACACCAACTGCAGATGCTGAAGCACCTGCATTCTAATATGTGGTGCCATTTTTTTCTCTTTTCTTCACCTGTGTTCCAAAATGATGATGCATACATGGTGCATACATGTATGTGTGGATATCACTGAAATTGTATTTTTCTTTGTCTTTCTCATACTACCGTTGATGCCATTATGCGAAGAGGAAGTCTGAAACTCTTGAAACAGTTTGCGCAGCTTTCTCTGGCATTTTCCTCACGACGACTGGTTTCCTAGAACACAAAAGTCTGCACCTTTGAAGAACTTTCGGTTCAGGGCATTGCCAAATCCCATGAAATAAAAACCGAGTGGCATTGCATGAAGAGTTTGGTTTTGGTTTTGGTTTAAACCAACCAAAACCAACCAGAACACAAAAGTCTGCACCTTTGAAGAACTTTCGGTTCGGGGCAATGCCAAATCCCATGAAATAAAAACCGAGTGGCACTGCATGAAGAGTTCGGTTCGCCACTATTCCGAACAGATGCTTATTGTAGCTGGCTTCAAGTCCTTCCTATCTCCACTTGCTCAGAAGTATGCAATACTGCACTGTAGAATGACACACCTGTCATCAAGCATCACAGTTCGAAACACCCACTGCTCCGAAAACCAAACCTTTCATCCCTTTCTGATGTGAAGCAGCGACAACTGCCAATGGATACAACGACCCAAAACTGGAGGAGGTCTCTGCACCATCGCCGCAGAAATGCTGCTTAATTTCCCCATTTATAAATTGGGTTTACTGCTGCTGCTTGCCACACGCAACATACAAACAGCACTGAATGCAGGATAATATAAGGATAATGCAATATAAGGATAATGAAATAGAATAATATAAGGACCAAATGCAAGCTAGAGGCCAAATAATGGAACAATAAGAGTGTCCAGCGCCGAGGTCAGAAACATTTTGTGCTGTGCACCTCAAAAACCTAAGACTTCTCGCATATTTGAACGCCGACGTATTGTTTATTCAGAAATTCCAGACGATGTAAATGTAGCAAGCAACAGGGGCTCGATATCATAAACAACATGTTCTATTCTGCATACGATACTTTCTGCCGCTTCTCTTTCCTGTATAAAAGGCAAACAAAGTGTGGCAACATTGGACATGTACACACTTGTTACAAGTGCAATTGCAACTCAAACAACCAAACACGGTGTGGTATGGGAGGCGTAACATCCAAAAGTTGCATATAGCTATGAAATATGCCATAGTGAAGGGTTTGGATTAATTTTGACCACCTAAACACACACTCACATCATACAAAGCATGGGCATTGTTGCATATCACCTTCATCAAAGTGTGGCTGCCACGACTGAGATCCGATCCCATGTGTTTGGCCACAGCATGCGAACGCTACAGCCACTAATCCATCAGAGCCATTAATCCACCACTAATCCTACAGGTAAACCAAATAGACAGATATTGTAAATGGGTGCAATCAATATTGGGCAACTTGGAAGATGTTCACCATGTTGCACAGCACCAGAGTTTGGGACAAGTTCGGAGAATCTTAACACGCTAAAAATAACGTGGTTTGAGTGACCAGGGGAAAAGCAAATTCTGACACTTGTGTTTGCACATTCTTCTCTCTTTCTCCCTATGGCCTCATTATTCTTAACCTGAAGGCATTACTATAATTACCAGCTTAAGACTTTGGCACTTGTTTTTCTCAGACATCCTGCATTGCTTAGAAGAGCGGAAAGACGGGCAAGTTGGTTGAAATGCATAGCTGAAAAAAGCGCGAAAGGGAACACACGGTCGAAAAGAAAGAATTACAAGGAAAGGCACTGCTCATGTTTATCTTTTAATGCACAGCCTTTTGCAATGTTGCAGTACAGACGCGGTAAGCTCAAAGTTCCCTGCATCAGCGGCAAACCTGTCAGTAGAACAGTGTTTGTCTTATCCCCTTCTGTATGTGCGCTGCAGCATTATGGAGAGATAAATGCAAGAAAGAGTAAAATGCGCTTTGTCAGCAATGCTGATAAAAAGTGCAGGCTTGAATGCAACAGTGAACACAGTGTTGCTCTGCTAAAACAAGCAGTTTCTCTGCTACATAAGCAAGAAAGTTGCTTGAGTCACGGATGGGGTATTGTATTTGGGTTATGGGGGTTTAACATCCCAAAGCGACTCAGGCTATGTATGAAGGACACCGTAATAAAGGGGTTTGAAAATTTAGACCACCTGGGGTTCTTTAACGTGCACCGATATCGCACAGTACACGGGACTAGCATTTCGCCTCCAGATGGTGACGAGGTGAAGCTTCCCGGTCTGCAAAGGCTTGTTATAAGTTAACGGAGCAATACTTTAGAATGCAGAACTGTCATAATACTACAGCACCACCATCTCACTATGACTCTGACTTTTGTACTTCGTAAATTTTGCCCTTCGACTGAGTGCAACTCCAACTGCCAACTAGCTACAGTGTGCATTTCAGGGATAGTGACCTTTTGCAGTCAGAACTGAACTTAAAAAACTGAGCTCTGTACACTGTTTCTCATCAGCCTTTTTCGGAATGAGCTCAAAAAGTCCAACACCTACTTCCAGCGGACTGTCTCACTGTACACCCAGTTATTTTAATTTCTGCATATTTTTCAGGGACTGTGTGTATGCAGGCTCCTTTTTTTGCAGGCATGTTAGACAGGAAGGGACAGAAGCCCAAACACGAGAGTTCCTCAGCATCTTCTGAGAGCCGCTTTGGTTCCCAGAGGTTAAGACTATCCAGAAGCATCTACCCTGGATGTGGGAGAAGCAGATTATCAGCTTCCAGTGATGATGCTGGGCACCCACTGGGTTTTTAATGGGCGCAAGCATCCCTCCTGGCCTGGTACTCAGCTCCCTCTCAAGTGAGGTGCTTGAAGAATAAGCGCCAAACCCCAGCTTGAGCAGGCCAAATGCGTTTGCCATACCGCTGTTTGCCCAAGCTGCCCTTGAGTCATTAAAAATAGTGAGGACACGTTTTGCAACTAAAGTGGTGAGAGGACACTATGCCGTGACGACTTCCGGTGGATGTGACGTCGCACCGTTCCAGTGGCTATATCGATACCCAAGTTATACATCTTTCAGGGATCTTAAAGGTGCACTGAAGAGGAATCTGAACTCGCCTTTTTGCCACAGGAGCTCAACCTACACTTTCCGAGCATTCTTAGAAACTTCGACTTATTGCCCTGTATGGCCGATTTCTCTAATTAAATCAAATTATTGTCCGGCTCCCGCCTTTATTTTTGAATTCTCCCTCGTACGGTGGGCGGAGTCGACCAACGCATGGAGTGCCTTTCAGCCAGCTCCGTGGAGGCTTTGCTTTCGCTTCATTTTCTTTTTAGGTTTCCGCGAATAGTTTCATTTGCAGGTAATATAACCGCAAAATAAGCCCGCAGAAATAAAAATATGCGCGGACTATTTGCTTCTACGGACTACTACGTATTACTCCGCCGATGGCAGAGCGGCAAGCCGCCATGGGACTGGGTGAAAGGCACTCCGCGCGTTGGTAGACTCTGGCCACCGTACGAGGGAGAATTAAAAAAAAAGGCGGGAGCCGGACATTAATTCGGTTTAATTAGGGAAATCGGCCACACAGGTCAACCTTTAAGAGTTAATTACGCTTAATTACACATTTTCCCATCTAATTTGACACATATCCGACGTTTTTCAGACCATTCTGTGACAATTTTCACTGTGCCATGATGACTTCCAGTGGATGTGACGTCACACCATTCCCGTGGCTATATCAACGTCCGCGCTTTTCCACGCAATTTCGACATTTTTGCCTACGATTAACTAATTAATATAGAGTAAAATTTGGCTTCCAAGTTCATTTTTCTCTCCTCTATCTGAAGCAATCATCGGTTTTCTTCTGTCTCTTTCAGTTCCAAAATTCAATGCATGGGACACGCTTTGTTAACGGACAACAGTATGAGCCATTAAAGGCTTTCACCTTAAGATCCAATCGTCATCATGGGTTGGATATCATAATGAGAGCAACACTAGAGGCCAAGTGCCACGACAGTGGCTCACGATTAAACAATCATTCCTCTTAGTCGTCATAGCCAGAAAGAATGAGCAATACAGCAGTAACGTCCCATGACCTAACTTATTGGCACTCTGGAAATCAAGCACCGATTGTGCACGCAGGGATACAGTGCTCCCAGAGAGGCTACAAGAGGAGAACAAAAGGGCTTATCACACTCCAACCGGCTACGTTGACAGATGCACCAGCGCAGATACGAAGAAATGAACACTGCTCGCCGATTACAGTCAGAAGGCCTACAAATAATCGTCAAAGAAAAATACTGCTTCCTGTTGAGACAGACCTGGGCCCGTATTCTGGAAGTTTCCACCAAGAGGACGCGGCTGCTTTGATCTGCGCTAAGCGGATGGAGCCTTAAATGCAAACGCACCAGGTGTGTGAAGACAGTTGAGTGATCTTTACTGTGACATCATCGCGGCTGAAACTGCTGGATGTTGCAGAACTTGTGCCGTGTTTTATTTGCAATTTATATTAAAGCATTCCAAAGCAAGCACAGGCAGCCGAGTGATTTCAATGCGGTGGGAGCTTCTAGACAGATAATGTGATCCGAAATGGTGACGGCAGTTTTTGCCGCTTTCTCAAGCAACAGTGTGGCCAAACAGGAGAAGCTGTACTCACTCGGACGTGTCCATTTAGCGGACATTTTAAGAATACAGAT
The DNA here is from genome assembly GCF_055824585.1 of Amblyomma mixtum. NCBI lineage: Eukaryota > Metazoa > Arthropoda > Arachnida > Ixodida > Ixodidae > Amblyomma > Amblyomma mixtum. Next base: position 198,605,675 of record NC_143013.1, read on the forward strand.
ATATGCCTAAACACGAAGCTTCCTTTTTGGTGCCTATATGCTCTGCAAAACCTGCGACATTCAACAGAATAGAGCACCAAATAGTACATGGAGGAACAGAGGGGACTTGAATGGCGATACAATCAAGACTCTGGAGATGGTCTTCCGCTTGGAGGCATCTACACAAACAAGGCTTGGCAGATTGTTTTTTCTGACACCACTGCCTGCTTTTGATCAAGTATCAACCTCAAGGTACCTTTGAAGTCAGGTGTTAGCTCAATTACAGAGCAGTACACGATGGACACCTTGGAGAAAATCGCTCAACACCTTTTAGCTGCACAGAGTCACTGGTGCAAACTGGCTTCTGTTCGAAGCTGGCCACAAAATGAAAATGTATTAAAAATAATCTGAAGACACCTTGACAATGAGATACTCAAGACTGGACTTTGCTATGAAGCTGTTTTTATTTCGGTCTCCACAGCATTAAGGAAGACCTTGCTGTCTACGGTAGACAAAGTGGCTCTATACAAGCAGTGTAAGGTGGGGCTTCTCACCCCATTTTGTGGGTTACTCATACCCTCATTCCCACTTGTAGCCCTATGACCTGGAACAGAGCTATTACTTCATCTAATGGATCCTCTTGTTCCCCATTCCTCAACCACGGCCACAGGCCTTCCTCTGCCTTAATAAAAGTTTATTCATTCATTCGTTTCCCTCTTCGGAGCAAAATTGGCAGCCAAACTTCAAGGCAATGCCACAAATGAGAGCAGAACTTGGCGTGTTGCTATTAAAGGTTTAAGCAAGTCCGGACACTCCCACGTGAACGCCGTCACGAGGTGCACCCTAGACGTGCTTTGACATAACTTGCATCACTAATCCCAGATGAGGGCCCTCTAATGGCTGGCTTAAGTATTCTGGCACAAGTGGCTGCAATCAAGATTTACGACCCTGTGTTGTGCTTCCGCTTGTGTGCCTCCAGCTGCTATAGAGGCATCATTCAGGAAGTCTGTCTGTGCACCTGTGATTGACTCGGTAGAAAGCACAGCCTTTTCCAAAACACTTATGACCCCATCTATGAGCGTTAAATGCTGCTGGGTGGCACTAATTAGAAAGTATGAAATGAACATTCCTGCTCGCATTCCTAGGAGATACTTGCTAGAGCCGCACACCGAACAAGAAAAGGCAACAGTGCAGAACCTTGTTCAAAAAGCTGTGCCCAAGCATTTCCAGGCAAGGGCATTCGAAAGCAGCAGGTTTATTACATAGTACAGAGTTTATCACACCTGTCTAGAGCGCTCCAGCGGTGCCATCCGGTGGAAATAAAGCGAAATTCTAAAGAAGGCATTGCCTTTCGCTGATAATACTTGCGCTGGGGAGAAGCCTAATAGACATGTGCACCACACAGGCACTGGCGCCTTACCCCCAGCAAAGCAGCTGCGATAAGATTTAATTTGCTCCCCAGCACACCGGTCGAGCGCTTTAGACAAGTGTGATCGGCTCTGAACTCTTATGACAGATCAGAGAAAATAACACATGCCATCATTTCCGAAGGAATAGATAGAACCAGCAGGCATGCTAATCCCAAATTCTGGCCAACTGTACGACACTGTCATGACTACAGTGAATTCACATAATTACCAAACACACACCCTGCTCCGCGAGTTAATAGGGCGCAGAAGAATTGCAGCTGTTCTAATTCAAGCTGGAAACGGTAACTAACGCTCAAGGGCAGCTTTTCAGTACTCGAAAATTTTGCTAAGCAGCTGTGATTCACAACCTAAACAAAAGTTCGCACAGAAGGCGGATATATATACCACAAGCTAACGTCCCCACTAGTGCTTTCGTAACGCTCGCCACTTTGTACTGGATATTCTCTTAACTGGTCTTCGTTAGGCAAGAAACCTTCAGGAAACTGAAGAAATGCGCGACTTATTTAGACGCACTGAGGCCAGCCCGGCCTACCGGCAGTTTCCGAGATATGGCCTTCTTAATTACCCTTATCGTACTATAAACGATTAAGCGCGCACGCCCCCGCGACAGCGCGTGCTTTAACTAAACTGTACGAGTACCAACTACGAATGGTGATTCACACGCGTTTGTGCTCTAACGCGCCGAAAGTTGCGCACGGTTGAAAGCAGCCCCAAAGCACGCGGAAACAAGACGGCCCATCATTCATAGAGTTGTGTCACGAACGCACGTGACGATTTCTCGCGTTGAGTCACCGCGCCGCCGGGGCTGAGCCATCGGCCGAACATGTGCCTTGAGTTTGAGGTCGGTGCGAATGCTCTCACCAAAGTTTAGCCAATAAAGCAGAGGAGGGGTCCGGAGCTGCGAGGAGAATTAACGCCAACGAGGAATTTGCCCGCTTTTGTAGTCCAATGTCCAAGCCAGCGCGACTGATCAAGTGTCACAGCAACACATCACGAGGACGCGCTTTTCACAAGCAAAACAACTTACCTGCAGGAATGGATGGTCGAAAAGCCTCAGCTTGCCGTCCCGACCGATCGAATAGGAGTTGTCCGCCCATCTGAAATCAAATGCGAACGAAATTAGGTTTCCTGAACCCTGGAGTTTAGTGTTTCACGCTACGCGTGTAAAATCGCAAACACACTCAGAAGCCACCCATGCGCTGACAGGTTTTAATGAAAACGATACTTTGACGATAAACAGATTGTTTCGGGAAGCCCACCGTACGCTGGCTGAGAAACGAAAGTTGGTGTCAGCCCAGACTTACTTTGTTGCCAGCGTGTTGATGGAGCCCGTGAATACGAGCATGAGTGCGAGGAACACTTGGTACTTGGTCCAGGCCATTGTTGAGGAGTACTAGCAGCGATGCGACGCAGCTGGAACCGACTTGCGCGACGCGCCGCAGGCCGTGGTCGGAAGGTGCTATCCGTCAGCGGCGAAAGGGAATGCGGCGTGCTTGGTCGGCAGCAGATCTGACAAGGCGTCGGAATACGCCCCCCGTCACGAGGCCGGCGGCCCTATCAGCCACTCAACTTGCCGATTGCGAACTTTATCGCCCGAAGAAAGGGCCGCGCGAAATCGCTACGAGAAGATTATCGACACTGTCTGTCACTGAGGCGCTGCGGCACACAGCTGACTCGACGGCGCGGGTTGACTCGCGAGGCTGTGTACTGCTGACACGGGGCAATGCAACGCTCAATCCAACGACGCAACGACGTTGGCTCAACAGGCGGAGGGAAAGGGAGCCCTCGGCGATCCCCCGGCAGCACAGCAGCCTTGCACCCGCGCGAACCGCTTTGCAATTTTCTTATTCTACGGCCGCGTCATCTCATGCGCAGAAATAAACCACAACACGCACGCACAAAAGTGTATTTCTTATACGATAGGTGACGCCTGCGTAGGCTTTTTTGCGCTACTGGCGCGAGTTTCAAATGTTTTGCTCCTGTGTCGCTGGCAATCTTCATCTCACCATGTCGACAGTAGTCAACAAATTCAATATATTTTTTTCCTGTTAGGTCTCAGCCTTAACTGCAGCTGCAACGAAACGAACTGGAGCTCAGGAAAATTGAAAAAAAAAAGAAAAGAGCATAAGGCTCTTTGGTTTTGTGTGACCTGTAGATTTTGTGTGCACATGTAGATTTTGGATGCGCGCAATGAATGCGCATTATTTATAGCTCAGACTCCCAGTTGTGGTTACGTGATCAATGCATATGTGCTCAGATGTTTCTCAGATTTATCCTTCGTTCCACAACATATACATATTCAGACATGCGCACATACACATATGTAGTTGGTAAGTACGAGGTATGCCTGCACGTTGTAGGCAAATAAGTTTTGTTTGTCTTTTTCGTCGGGAGCCATATAATCTGGCGTCCGAAAACTGGCCCCACTGGAGAGTTGCACACGGGTGTACAAGGGGAAAAAAAAGAGTTTGTATTCTATCTCCGAAAACAGCTGGGGACGAAGATGGCTGAGTTTATGAAAAAAAAAAGGAAGTCAAAACTATCTATGGGCAATACGTTCAAGGAATGTTCTTAAATAAAGGAGTTCTCGTATGTGTTTTTGACCGCTGCATGCTCAGCTGCAGCTGATTATAAATCTTAGAGCAAACTAGTTAATTTAATGAATTCATGCTATCCTGTCTTTTGACGTACACTCGCCGTCAAGGGTAAATGGAAGGCGACTTTGTCAAAAAATTTTTTATTTCTTTAAATCCAGCATAATGGTCAATGTTTAATGGTGCACAGAGCAATTCGCACAATCACAATTAGGCTGCACATTATGTATTCAAGGATGCGTGAATTGGGGGGGGGGGGGGGGGCAATGGTCTAATTTTTCCGTTAATGTTGCCTTCCATTTACTTAATTCTTATGGCACCTGTACATTGCATTGGCCACCGTTACAAGTGACTCATTTTTAGGGTTTGCGAGTTGCACTGCATGTTTTATTTCGACAGTCTGATCGATATATGCGGCCTACCGCGGGCGTTTCCCCTGATATCTACAGTTTTTGCGCGCACTGGAGAGGCTGCTTAAATTTGCTTGCAAGCTTCTCGAAAGCGCTTGTATTTTGCCGCAATGTAGGATGGTGATGAAAACGTTTATTAAAGAAAAATTTGTTGGGGCCACAGAGCGCCGAGGGTAACTGTGTGTCCGATATTACTTACGGTGGGCTACACTGTTCGCAATAAAACGGGAGACCAGCAGTATATATAGTTCCAAAATTAGTTCGCACGTCTTACTGTATCATGATGCGCTACACTGCTAACAATGCTGTGGCGAAAAAAACGCTCTTGTAACCCCAAAAGTCTAGCTTTGAAAATTGCAAAACAAATACGTGGAATACAACTCCGAACAACAGCCAGTTGTGCATGCACGCTCGGTGCGAACTCGGCCAGAAGGCACACAATGAAAATCTTTTTTTTTCTTTATTGCATTTTCACAACGGGTACAAAGAAGTAAAAATTGTCAGCAACACTTGCACTGACACGGCAGGTTAAAATTTTTTCAGTTCAACCAAGTCATACAACACATTTAACCAATTAAGTTGGCTGATCAGGCAGTGCCTGATACACTTCCCTCAGACGTATGACACCTTCAATGAAATGCTCGCGTGGAGATCTCACAACTACTTCTGCATTGTTGAATTGTGTCCTTGTTTTCCATAAACTATGGAGGCCAAGGAGCATAATAGTGTCATACGGGATGTCCTGTTTTCCTACCGGTAGCCATGCGGGTGTAGCCGTAAATCTTTCTTTAAGGTTCTTTGAAGCACATCCCAGAAAAAAAAACGCATCCCAACAATCTAAAAACACGTGATAGATCACACATGCATACCTGAATTATAGTTTGGTGATGGCACAAAAAGAAGCTCCGCGGGCTAATTGACCGTGACCCCCGCCACTGTCACGGCCACACCCATTTTTTTTTTATGACTGCTGCTGATGCTGCTGCGGTGAGCCAGCGGAACAGTGCGAGAGTTGGGCCGTTCTGTGGGTAGAACTGCAGGACGGTGTGTGTACATCACCGTGGCGCTGAGGGAGGTTTTTCCCTGCGGAGGGGCTTTTCTTTCTCCTCGCGTAGAGTAAAAGGCCGTTGCGCTAGGGCGTGCGTGCGCCCAGTGCCAGCGTTGGGCATTTTGCTCGCGTTCGAACCGCTTTGGCCGAGTGGTGCCTACCACCTTTAGCAGGCTGCGAGGTTGTTCGAAACTGGGTTTGGCCCGCAAGGGGCACAGCGGGGTTTACGGAGCTTCTCCCAAGCGTACACACCCCTAAAGGAAGCCGAGCGCCAGGCCGGGGGACGCTTGTACCCATTTTACCGGTGGGTGTCCGGCGGTGGGTTTCGAACCAACCACCTCCCGCAGCCGAGACGGGCGCTCAAACCACTGGGCCACGACTGCGGTGACATTGCATGCGCACCAAATAGCCTTTTATACACACAGGTACAGTTTTTCAGTTATTTCAGCCGATGGCTGTTTTCTATTTATTTTCCGGAGGACAGCTCCGGAATAATAGATCCAACGTCCGAATACTTTCGGCGAACGCTTGAGCATCGTCGACGTCGGCCGCAATACTCGACGGCTTGTTCAACGCTCCTCTTCGCATTTGTCACTGCGATGCTGTACTTCTTAGTGTGAGTCGGCGAACAGTGCGCATCGCGGCAATATTTGGAGTCATATTATTTTATCTCCCTTCCAGCTCCGAGAACGGGCAACACTTCTACTTGTATCACACCAGTTGCGAAACTCGGGTTAATATCTGTGGTGGCGTTTAGGGAGCAGATGGTTCCGCCACCTCTGAGCCAAAGGATTAACTACGGTAGGTCATGTGTGAAAAGCAATTGTAGTTACGTTAATTCCGGAAGGCGGCGCAACCTTTTCTTAACAATTTTATTCTGTTTTGGTTTGTCATAAACAATAACGAGGTGCTCGACAAATTTTGAGCTTGGCGACAGTTATGTTTTATATTAGAGGAAAGCGTTATACAATGCATTCGTAGACTTGGTAGTTTTCCTTCCTATAACGAGATGGCGCCACGGTCGATAGTTATATTTCGTCTGCTTCTGTTTTTCTGTCTTCAGCTCTTTTTGGTACCCATATGAGGCGTCGGCAGGATTGCAGCGGAGAAATAAGACCAGTCTGGTCTGAAGTCTGGTCGTCTGGTCTGAGACCAGCAAAGCTGATTGCTCACTTACATCACAAAAAGACATGCATACAGCTATCGACGCTCCTGGAAAGTGGTAAATCGCACAGCTCGCCAATCAAGTCCGGCAGTTCGATCATAACAAGCTGTTTCAGTAGCGCCTCCTCTATTTTTACAATGCCAGCCGGATCGGTCGCTTCGCAATGGGAGCCGTAGGTATGCCTCATTTCAGTTAATTGCCGCGTTGCGGCGGTAGACAGATGGTAGCACTGCTTGCGTCATGCTTGCGCATGGGCGCGCAGTTTCACGCGGTGGTGATGGCTGTGGTCTACTCCTGCACCACGCGTCTGTCAGATTATTCCTTCTTACCCCTTCTCGCGTAGCTCTCGCTTCGTCCGCGGCGCGGCGCTTTCTCCAGCGACAACCGGAGAGACAGCCTTGCTCGCCGTTTGCAGATGGTGGCCTGCGGCGTGCGTTCCGCTCATCACTTGGGGATGACGGCTGTCATACTTGAGGTGCTGTTTGAGGTGTTTGCACCGCTTGTTGCTGTTCCTTGCCAGACGAGTAGAGCGTTGTAAGTTGTTAGGTTCGTTCGTTTCGTGGCATCATTGTTCGCGAAAATTGTCTTGCGAGGGTAAATGGCGTGTTCCGCGACGCCGACGAGGTGTCCTCGCAGCAGCAGTAAAATGGCACCAGTTAATTATGTGCAGTAGGGCTACTGCTTACAATTTTGTGCGAAGTCTGGATTTTAAGGCGAAAGCCTTTAATGCCTCATGCTGTCGTTAGCAATCCGTGTCGGCAGCCGTGTCTGCGTCCGTGTCGGCAGCCGTGTCGACAGCCGTGTTGGCAGCGTTTTGGCGGGTGTCCACCGAGATATGTGAGACGGTTACTGCGTAATTTCCTTTCCTCAAATACAATTTTCAGTTTCTTCATTACGGCTCCTCTTTCTTCTTTCACTGCCACTTCATCCTTCCTGTACGGTGCGGTTAAGGTGTCCACCGAGATGACTGAGAATTACAGCGCCATTTCCTTTCCTCAAAAAGCGTTGCGTTCAAAGGGCAAGGCATCGCGCCGAACGGATGGTGGCGTTCCGTGGACTCTCTGGCAGCGCTACAACACGCTGTCGCGTTCCCCTCCTAAAGACGAAGCTTAAGCGACATTAATTAGAAGTCAATTAGTGCTGCGCAATTAATCAGTAATTAGTCATTAATTAGCAATTTGTCATTACTTCATCAATTATGTGTGACGTCATCCAGTGGTGACGTCACCAGTGTCACATAGGCAAAGTGGTGCAGAAAACGCTTTCGCCTCTACGCACTTTAGATAGTCAAAGTGCCCCCTGAATTTTTTTTTTAAGCTCGTTTGTGTGAAGCTGAGGAACTTCGCTGCACAGACTGTACAAAAGAAGAGGACCTTTACGTGTTCATTTACATATATTTACAACTATTTACAGTAATACTATTACAACGATTTGCATGCACCTGCAGATATATACATATTATAACTCATTGTATTTATAGCCATTTGCATTTATAGAATTTGTGTCTATTTGGTTGTATTTACAGTGATCGGAAGTTTGCATTGTAGAGCGCAACCACTTTTGTACGCGCGAGGAGGAAAAACCATCTCATGCGCGAGCGAAACTCAATGAAACAGCACACACCTAACGCCCAGGTGGAGACGCCAGCACTGAGGATCGCCGCCAGGGGGCAACGCGGGTCGGACGCTCTGCACATGGGCTCCGGCTAAATGTGTGTGTTTCTCCGGAAATTTTCATCACAGCGGCCAACCAACTGTCCAAGCAAGCGCCAAACATCTCCAGGGATTTGCAAGTCCAGGTGTGTGATTTCAACTCTTCCTTTCCTGGATTCCGGCCCGGTTTTTGTGCAGCCGCGGAACGCCACCTAGATAAGCCTGACGGCAGCCTCACCAACGCGCCAAGCCGGCGAGCCCGGCCTCCCCATGGAGATCCAGGTGGAGGGACGCACCGTCCCAGAACACGAACTTCAGTCCGGCGACTGGATCGCCGCGTTGGGCCGTTCGTACAAGACTCGGGCAGAAAGGCAAGCGATTGCAGCAATTACCCATAAACCGCTTCAAACGCCTGGCACCGCCGGCAACGCTCACCCAAACGGCAGGAACGCCCAGCTCTCCGCCGCGACAAACGCCGCGACAAACGCCGTTGCGGCGCCGCAACGGGTGCCGCCGATCACACGTGCTTCACTCCTCGTCTCCCAGCGCAACAGACGAATACCGCCCCTGCCGTTAGAGGCAATCAGGGTTGTTTTCCGGCCGCGAGGTGAGCTCCTGCTCTCTACCATGCCCGGAATGAAAATACGAGCTGCAGTTCAAGCCCAACTAACAAAGCCTCTGCCAGCCGACGCTGTGCTTCGTATCCACCCAACCAACAATACATTTACCATAGCCACAACGCACACCGAAACCGTTCAACACCCGATAGGAGTCACCCACCTGTCCATCGACGACACACGGTACGAGTGCACAGCTTATGCGGCACCGCCCCCGGGCGCCACTAGAGGAGTACTGACGAACGCCTACTATCAAGAGACGCCCGAGGAAATCTACAACTATATCGTGCAAGGGAATCCAGACCACACCATCTTGGCTGCACGCAGAATGGGGAAGACCAACTCCATCCTCATTACATTCGACGCGGACAAGGTCCCCTACGCCATCAACTATATGGGCACCATCTACAGATGCACGCCTTACAGAGGTAGCCCAGACGCCTGCACGAACTGTAGGCAACCGGGCCACCGTTACGACGTCTGTCCCTTACCAAAGGCTCATCTATGCCCCAGATGTGGGACACAACATCCCAGTACTGACCCACAGTGCATACCTAAATGTATCCACTGCAACGGCCCGCACCTTACGGGCACAGGACCCTGCAAGGCACGGAACCCAGGAACAAAACGGCTTCAGTATCCTGCGAAGCAAGCCTTCCAACAACCAGACCAGCATCCGTCGTCTTGGCCTGCACTTACCCAGCCGCAGCAAGACCTCACGGGGTCCGCCGCAAGCAAACAGGATACATGGGCGCAGAAAGTGGCGCAGTCACCGCGAGGCTCTACACCGCCGGCGCACAGCACAATACAGCCAACCTCAACGCCGGAGAATGCAGCACAACGGCGGCTGCAAGAAGAAAACGCCATGCTCCTCCAACGCATCGCATTACTGGAAGCCAAGCTAAGTGCTACCTCTGGGGGACCATCCCCTTCTTTCTCACTTCCTTCCCCCACTTCTAACCCAACTCACGATCCTGTCTCCCCAAATCAACAAGACACTAACCCTCAAAGCAATGACCATCCCCCCACCGCACCCATGCATGAGGACCCAGAGCCCGATCTCGAACCGCTACCCTCCCCGAGCAATAGCGCTAGAACAAGCGTAGCTCTCTCGGATGCAGACCTCCAAGCAGTGGCAGATCGCCTTGAAAACATTCTCTGTGCTCGGCTAGAAGCTCGCCTGGTCGAACGTATTGAACACACCATAGTAACTAAGCTAGAAGCAGCGCTTTCGCAAAAAATCGATCAAATGTTCGTCCAAATCTCTACAACCTTCCATAAAGCGCTGGAAGAGCATGCAGAACGCACAGCCCGCAGATTTCAGGAAATAGAAGAGCATCTGGCTGGATTTGACAGTCACCCCTATCGTAAGCGCAAACCAAAGACACCAGAGCATCAGGACCCCCAACCCCGAACATAAGTCATACTCCATCCACTTTAACGCAACAGGCACTCCCATCGCTGCCACATGATGGCGCCCTCTAAACCTTTATGCACGGTCTGGCAGTGGAACTGCCGGGGTTTTGGGAGAAAAAGAGGGATCCTCCAACAACTTCTACAACGTGCTTCAGGCCCGGATGTCTTGGCGCTACAGGAACCGATTAATCGCATTACCCTGCCGGGATATACGCCTTATTTACCCTCATCGGAGGCACCACACAACGTAGCATTTCTTGTTAAACGTACGTGTCCCATATTGGTGCACAGCTTCCCCGTTTGCGACATTGACCATATCTGCATTGAGCTTGTTCCCAACAACCCAAAATTCCACAGTCTCTTTATTCTCAACATTTATAGCCCCCCTAAAAGGGCTCTCCCAAACTTCGACCGGCTTTTCTCACTTGTCAAACAACTTGCGCATAAGCGACCCTTGCTAATTGTAGGGGACTTCAATGCCCCACACACAGCATGGGGGTACCCTACAGACACTCCAAAGGGCCGCCGAGTCTGGCTGTCCGCACAGCAGGAAGGCTTCACACTTCTTACTGATTCCGATCACCCCTCGTGTGGGAACAAGTGTGAGCAGGGACACCACACCAGATCTCACATTCACACACTCCATTCCTGATGCAAAATGGTGCAACACTAATGAAAATGTAGGCAGCGATCACTACATTATAGAGATTACGCTCCATAGCCAAATTGGCAAACCCTCCCCTAAACACCCAACTATCACGAACTGGGAATCTCTCCGAAAATGCCGAAGCAATAGAACGCACACGTCCATAACGGACATAGAGGCGTGGACCACAAAACTACAACAGGATATACGAGCAGTTACTCGTACTACCCCCCCGGATTGCCCCAGTGAGGCGGTATAGACACACGCCTCTTGCGTTTGTGGGAGGCAAAAACGGGCCTTGAGCGCCGCTGGCATAAACAACGGTGGAACCGAACTCTTAAAAGAAGACTTTGTAGACTAAATGCAGAAATAGAGAAGCACGCAACCACTCTGATGAGGCAAAATTGGGAGACCTTATGCACTCGTCTCAATGGAAACATGAGTCTCTCTCAGACATGGCGCCTATTTAGGCATCTTCTAGACCCAACGCAGTCCAAAACGACCCAGAATCATAACCTCACTAAACTCATTCATGGGAGCAGAGTTCAACCACAGGACCTCTTACAACAGCTTAAAGACCTCTACCTTCCACCATTCCCTGCCCAAACTCACCCCGACTACGAAGGCGCCCCAAACGCACTCTTAGACCAGCCCATTACAGAAGCTGAGGTAAGGGCAGAACTGCACAAAGTGAACACATCCTCCGCTCCGGGACCGGACGGGATCACGAACAGGGCACTACGAAATCTGGACACCCCCTCTATCGAAGTCTTAACAGCCTATTTCAACGAGTGCTGGCATAACGGTTCCCTACCTCCTCAGTGGAAAACAGCGAAAGTTGTATTTCTGCCCAAGCCAGGCAAGCCGCTTCACCATACTAATCTCCGACCCATCTCTCTTACTTCATGTGTAGGCAAGCTCTTCGAGCATGTCATTCAGACGCGACTCAGCAACTACTTGGAGGATAATGAGCTCCTCCCTAACAGCATGTATGGTTTTAGACCAGGATTGTCAGCGCAGGATGTATTCCTCCAACTACAACATCAGATACTGGAACCCAAAACGAAGGATACGAAAGTCATATTAGGAGTAGACCTCAATAAGGCCTTTTGATCACGTTACCCACGCGGCTATCCTAACGAACCTACAATCCCTCGACGTTGGACAACGCATGTACAACTGCATTCGCGATTTCCTCTGTAATCGCACGGCCCATCTCTCATTCGGCCCGCATTCCTTAAACGACATCAACATCGGAGCACGAGGCACCCCACAGGGAGCGGTCCTCTCCCCGACTCTCTTTAACATAGCCATGATGGGATTACCTAAATTACTCAAGTCGATACCCAACCTACACTTCAGCTTCTATGCCGATGACATTACACTATGGACATGCCGAGGTAGCGACGCGGATATAGAACACCGCTTACAAACTGCACTAAATATCATTTTCACGTACGTCCATGATAGAGGGCTCTCATGCTCCCCCACGACATCGCAACTTTTCATATACAAACCCCACCGAATGTCTGGCACACCACCCAATATTCAGCTCGTTTTGGGCAAGGAACCGATTCCCACAGTGCCAAAGGTTCGCATACTGGGAATGTTTCTCACTACTACTGGCTCTCACACTGACACGATACAAGCGCTACAAACGCACACACAACAAGCCACTAGGCTCATCAAACGTGTGGCACACAGAAAATCGGGCCTACGGGAACCACACACGCTTCGACTAACACAGGCTTACATCACCAGTAGAATAACATATGCACTACCGTATCTGCCCCTCTTAGCGAAAGATAGAGAACGCCTAGACGGCCTCATTCGGAGCAGTACGCGCACAGCTTTACGCCTTCCCCCATGCACTTCCACAGAGCGCCTTCTTCGACTAGGAATACATAACACTTTCGAGGAACTCTGTGAGGCCACCAAAACGGCACAACTAGCCAGACTCACACGCACCCCTGCAGGACGAGCTCTGCTGCAGTCTCTTCGCATATCGCCTGTCGGCGTTATACCCGGCATTGACACAATCCCCACTCCCATAAGAGCTGCAGTTCAGATACACCCCCCTCCCTAAACACATGCACCCGGAGCGCGATAAAAAGCGCAGAGAGGCCCGGGCCTTAGCACTACACAGCGCTTACGGAGGGGATCCCAATGTAGCATATACTGATGCCTCGCTCTACGCATCAGGCGCACAGGCAGCTATAGTGGCTGTTCGCAGTGACGGCCGCCCCATCACGGCAGGAACCATTCTTACCTCATCCATAACCACGGCAGAGGAAGCGGCTATCGCTCTAGCCATCTCCTCTTCAGCCGCTACCAAAATTATATCCGATTCGCAAACAGCAATCCTAAATTATAACACTGGTCGAATCTCTCGGCAAGCCAGCAGCATACTCCGACGCTGGAATCCCTCCAGAACCGTAACGCTCATCTGGGCGCCAGCACATGCCGGACTACCCGGAAACGAGGAGGCGCATGCCCTCGCCCGAGATCTTACCTTCCGGGTGGCGTGTTCGCCAAATGCAGCCGGTACAGCCAGCGATGACAGCGCCGCCCACCGGCAGGTAGCAGCCACATTAAGGCTGGTTATAAATATTCATTCAGAACGACGGCTTGACATCGCCGCTATGGCGCAGTGGATTAGAGCCACGTGTTGCGTATGGAAGGTCGGCCGTTCGACTCCGCTCTCTGTACTGTAATTTTATTGTTTTTTAATTTCATTTTTCCCCTTTTTAATTTCATTTTTCCAATTTTTTCCCTTTCAGGTCGCAAATCGTGATGCTTAGTGCCATATAACGCCGTTTAAGAGGATTTATTATCCCTTTTAGGTAAGCCGTAGTGACAATCTTCAGTCACCGTGATCAATTCACCGTGGTTTCAAGCCATGTGGCTGTACAGGCTGCAGTTGGCGAATACGCTTCCGGGTGGGTGAGCACACCGCCTCCTTCGTCGAAGGGGAGTGCCTGTTAAATTTCAGTGACATCCTACAACACTATCGTTCCAACAGACGGATATACGCACCTCCTCACCCTTCGCTATCAACCACGCAATCAACTTTCTGGCGCAGGCTTCAAACTCGCACACTCCCATACCCGATAGTCATGCACGGACGCTTCTCTGACCTATTCTCCTCCTCCTGTCGACTATGTGGCAAACCAGGCGACTTTCTGCATGTTCTGCTCACCTGTTCCACTTACCCGCACCCCCCTCCCCCAGAGGTGGCACTCACTGGGAACAGCTGATGTCCAGTTCAGCACTCCAAGACCAACGACTCGCCATCACCAGTGCCTCTAACAGGCTGGCCCTCCAGGGTCTGGCACACCATTTGTAAGGGAGGAACCCACTGTGTGGGCCACTCCCGCAGGCCATGAGGGGGGCTCTGCCCCCCACCTGTAATTTGTCATGGCCAATAAAGTTTACACCACCGGAACCCTCCCGCCGCGTTTGGCCGCTGCCTTGGCAGCCCCAGCCTCGGGGACCAACTCTGGGCCGTCCAGCAGGCCCGCGAGGCGACGGCGAGGCAGCGCCTCGACGTCCCCACGTGGGAGACCTAAGGCCCCGTCGGCGAAAGCTCTGCAGGACTATGAATAAAGTTGTTACCAACCAACCAACCACCACGCCAGCACTGACGCCAGTTCGAACGCCCCCATGTGTTAGTCGCCCTCTCCTGCGGCTCCGAACGACAACGCCGGTAGAAGAGATGCTGACGCGGCGCCGAAAAAACGCTGCCTTGCGGTTCAGCCTTTACGGTGACTGCCCCTTAACACGTGCTGAAGCGGACTTGATTTCTGTTTTATCTGCCTCCATTTCTTCAGGCCGCTGCGGTGGCTCAGTGGTTATGGTGCCTGTCTGCTGACCCGAAATTGCGGGTTCGATACAGGCCGCGGAGGTCCAATTTCGATGGAGGCGAAATTCTAGAGGCCCGCATACTGCGCGATGTCAGTGCACGTTAAAGAATCTCAGGTGGTCAAAATTTCCGAAACCTTCTACTACGGCGTCCTTCATAGCCTCAGTAGTTTTGGGACGTCAAATCCCATAAACCATTACCCTTTCCTTCAAGCGCTTTCATTTAGTTTTGCATCGTTTGATTAGAGCCTGGTTGTAGTCAGGACAAGGTAGAACTTCCCAAATTCTTTGGCAACAAGTTCATTTTAGAGCGCAGCTCTTGTAAATTGGTTTTTGAGGAAAGGAAATGGCGCATTATCTGTCTCACATATCTCGGCGGACACCTGATGATGATGATGATGAAAACTTTATTTATAACAAGGGAGTTTTGGACACGTCAGTCCTTGGGCCCCCGCACGGCCCCACTGCACTCAAACGTTCATGTCCCGGAGGCTCATGACGCTGGCAGCCCGGCCGGTGGCGATGGCTTGCTTGGCCGGGTCCTCGGAGCGCAGTAGGGTCTCCCAAGCCTCCCATGAGGTAAGGTGCTCCAGGCCCCGCGGGGGAGGATCCGCCGGGCAGAGGAAAAGAATATGGTCGAGGGTGGCTTTGGGGTGGTGGCAGACACCACCACCTAGACGAACTTCTAGGTGGTGTTGACCTGAACCGCGCCGTAAGGGAAGGGAGGAAAGTGGGAGTGAAAGAAGAAAGAGGTGCCGTAGTGGAGGTCTCTGGAATAATTTCGACCACCTGGGGATCTTTTACATGCACTGACATCGCACAACACACGGGCGCCTCTTGCGTTTCGCCTCCGTCGAAACGCGGCCGCCGCGGTCGGGTTCTAACCCGGGTACTCCGGCTCGGTAGACGAGGACCTTACCACTGAGCCACCGTGGCTCTTTGGCGCCCGTTTCTGCGTTTCACGGCGTCGCCGTCGCCGTTGCCCATTGTAACCACCAGTGGACACCTAGTCTAGCTTTAAGCTGAGGAACCAATGGAGCGGGAGTTTGGAAAGCAGAGGAAAGGCGCATAACTGCCCTCTTGGAACAGTGGACACCTCAATCGTGCTTTAAGCTACGTGGTAGTAGTGACAGGTGTGCGCTGCATGCGTTGGCATTGACAACGTTGTGCCATTTTAAGAAAAGGAAGTGGGCATGACTGGCTCCCTGGGTCAGTGGACGCCTGAATCCAACACCACCTATACTCCGTTTCATACATCAGGTGCAACGCTGTCGAAGCTAGCGCTCTTTTTTGCGCAGCCTGCATCCGTGACAGAAAATAGTGCGTTGCTTGTGGTGAGCGAAAAATAACAAATGCATTGCCGACAGGCTTCGTGGGTAATACATTTGTCATCAGCGTGACAAAAAACGATAATATTGCGAATGAATCGGTCGAGATCTGTGATTTTGTATTTTGCGCGTGTCGTCTTTTTCCATTTCACGTTTTCGCTGTCCCCGCTGGCCGCCGTGTTTACTCTTTCTGTCCCCCTCCCTTTTACATTTGAGAAGAAGGGATGGGAAGGATGATGAGATGGGAGAGTAGGACTAAAGGTAGGAGGTCTCCATCGGTAGGATGGGTGATAGGAGTGATACCTGGTTGGTTGGTTTATGGGGTTTAACGTCCCAAAGCGACTAAGGCTATGAGAGACGCCGTAGTGGAGGGCTCCGGAAATTTCGACCACCTGGGGTTCTTTAACGTGCACTGACATCGCACAGTACACGGGCCTCTAGAATTTCTCCTCCAAAGAAATTCAACCGCCGCGGCCGGGATCGAACCCGCGTCTTTCGGGTCAGCAGCCGAGCACCATAACCACTGAGCCACCGCGGCGGCAGGAGTAATACCTAGCTGACAAGTAGAGTGCGGCCTGTCGCGGTACCCGACAGGCGAGTCAGCTCCTCAAACGTGTTGTGGGTACCGAGGTTGAGAAGCCGGGCAGTAGAGGGGGGGGGGGGGGGGGGGGCTAGGCGGAGGGTGATCTTTGTGCAGTTCCTGAGGAGCGCGTTGACGAGGCCCAGGATGCGAATCTTGGAGACTCTTGCGGAATGGGGTGGTTTCCTAGCGTGAGTGCGATGGGAGTGTTGGCAGGGTTGTGCGGCCTGGGGCGGTACAGGAAGAGTTCCGATTTGGAAGGGGAGCAGGCTAGGCCGCGCGCGCGAACGTACGAGTCGATGGTGTTGAGGGCCGACTGTAGATTGTGTTCCATGTTTGCATCACTGCCTCGATTGGCCCAGACAGTGATGTCGTCAGCATAGAAGCTGAAATGTACGTCGGGAACTTGGTCAAGTTGGTAGAGAAGTTGGAGATGGGCTATATTCAAGAGGATAGGAGACAGCACAGCACCCTGAGGCGTTTTCCATGCTCCCAGTGAGGCAGCGGAGAGCCGGTGGTCGCCCAAGGTGAGTGTGGCTGTGCGTTCGTAGAGGAAGTCTCGGGCGTAATTGCACATCCGCGGACCTACGCCTATGGCTTGGAGGCCTTCTAGGACGGCTGCGGGTAACCCAACGCTGGAAAACCTTGCATGTTTTAGAGCGCAGCTCTTATGCGCCAGTTCGTGGGTTGAGCCGCGTTGCTGTATCCGCTGCCTTCGGTGTAATCGAACGCGAGGAGTCCTATCTCCGTGCATGCAGGGGTTCACTCGGCACGGCCGAGGAGTCCGCACTCCTCGAGACCGGCCGTGCCGAGTGAACCCCTGCATGCGCGGAGATAGGACGAGGCTAGGGAAGGGGAGCTCTGTCTCCGGCAGCACGCAACATAGACGGTCAGTCTAGGTGGCGTTGCACGCGCTGCCTCCGCACAGTAGTGCTACGCTCCGCTCCGTTGGCGAGCGGTGCTGGGAAATGTGTTGCACGCGATAGGTTTTCCCCGTCGGCCACACCACTCGCAGCGCTGTCTCCCTGGTATAAACCGTCTGCTTGTGAACCAGGCATCGGTGCAGCAGGTCCACCCATTTCTCCGACCGCAAGCCACCTTTACGGCAATCAAAGACTGGGAGAGGAGTGTTCGATGAAGAAAGAATGTGTGTAGAAAATAAAGAGTGCTCTGTAACTGTTGTGGGTTTCTGAGCGGACACAGGCCACCAACCACTGCGGGTTCGAGCTTCGCGCAAGCCAAGGGCCCCGATCAGCCGTCACCACACACACCCTGGGGCACCGCTGCGGCGCACTCAACCTCCGCAAGGAGGAGAGCGAGTCCCGCAGAGAAATAGGCCTCCAAGTTCACAAAGGAGGCGTTTATTCAAGTCGTCCTTCAGCAGGTACACAAACACTCAATAGTCACCCCGTCCCGGGGGCGCGCGAGGAGCAAGGCTCCGCTGCGCGCACGAAGCGACTAGAGCAATGCGCGCCGCTAGCACGCCGCTGCAGGAGAATATCCCCGCGGCAGTGCTGTGATCTCTCTCTCGTATCGACCGTTGGGCCGGTTGCGAGAGAGAGTGGGCAATCAACGCAAGGTACGCCTGCCGGAGGTCACTGGACCCCGCTGGACAGGCTCGAGCCACTGCAGGTCAGAGGATACGTGCGGGCGGGTTCGAGTATGCACTGGTCCGAACGGCAAAGGCCGGCTCGGACAAACAGTAGCGTACGCACCTTACGCTGTCTCGGAGGGATCTCTCTCTGGGCTCCGCTCGGACGGTCGCGCGGCGCGCGGCCGCCCAAGCGGGTCCCGAAATCCCGCCAAAAGGCGCCAATGGCAAGGGCCCTTGGGAAGCCAGGGCGGAGCTCTGGCCAAATGACAGTGATTAGTCACTTAGCCGCCTCTCCACCGCCTGAGGCGGGAGCAAGGGAAAGAGGAGAACAACGCGGGAAGCCGGCACCGCCGCGCAAAGGCAACGGCGGGAAGCCAGGATTCCCACACTGTACAAACATGCAAACGCCGCAGCCAGAGTGATGGTTGTTGTTGCCACTGTTGCAGTTGTTGTCGCTGAGGTTGCTGCTGCGGTTGTACCCACCGGTTTTGTAATGAGTACGAGATTTCCCTCGGCCTCCTCCTCGGCTTTTCTAGGGTGAAATGCCTGGGAAAACGGTCTTGCACCAAATCGTTGCGCTGACGGGCCAGTGATTCGTTCCGCCGTCAAACAACCCTAAATCCGCCTCGCGCGGCAAAAACTCTCTTGTGGAGCGTTTTTGTTGTTGTTATAAACAGTTGAAACAGGTCCATGCAGCTTCACAGAAACCGAGGATAATGCTCTGGACAGACGGAGCGCTTTGACACGGTGGGGAAAACATAAGCGCCAGGCGGCTTCTTGTTTCTTCGTTTCATTTCCAGGCAACTTATGTCGCCCAACCAGACAAACACAACCAGGAACAGTGTGGAGTCCTTGCTTCTCCTTTCCTGCAATCACAAATGACTGACAAACATTACTTTGTGAAAACAATTAGGGCGCTATTTTACAGCCCTGCGCTAGCTTTTGCGTCAATAAGTGGCACATCTTGGCTCAATAGAGCGCGGTGAGTTGAAGTGTGTTAAGCCAGAGAGGGAAAGCCGCGATGAAGCCTAGGCTGCTGCCACTACCTGACATGCTTTTTGTGCTGGGCGAGCTAGGACTCCAGGCACAGAGCGAGGCCCGTCTTGCCGCGGCGCCACTGTGCAGCTCCTCTAGCTGTGCCTGCAACAGCTCTGGTTCCTACTGCAGACACTTCTCCGCATGCTGCAACAAAGGGAAGAGGTAGCGATGCATAGGTGCCGAGTTTCCAATCTGTCGGGGGGGGGGGGGGGGGGGGACTTGGTCCTAGTTAACACACTCTCTCTTTCTTTCTCCCCCTGCGAGGACACGGACCGCTCCCGTCGCGGCGACGACCATCCCCCCTCCCTTCCCCTCACCCTACATCCCTCTACCCCTTCCGCTGGTCCCCAAGAGTGATGCCACCAACTGGCCAACATACGTCGGCACCAGTATCCCCCCCCCCCCCAAGAATACCTCATAGTAATTCACGTCAAGTTTGCCCTCCCCTCTTCTCCGGGCATGCTCCTTGTCAAGAGATATTTATTTATTTATTTTACTCTCGGAATACATAGTGTACATTACAGAAGGGAACGGCAATTCACAGCAATATAGAAGATAAAAAAAACAACTAAGGGGGCCAAGTACTGATCCCTGAGGAACCCCAGAACCAAGTGGTACAGTAGAGAAATCAACGTCATTAATGCTGACAAATTCGACACGAGAAGGAAATCCACGGATACAGTTATGAACTGCGGGTCAATGTCCAGCACACTGTTTATGCAACAGCAGTGAGTTATTAACTTTATCGGATGCTTTAGAAAAAGTCAAGAAATATGCAGTCGCGTGAAAAAGCGGGTGAAAAAGTGCCAGTCGTAAGTGGAGGAAAATAGTTGTAACAAGAGAAAAACTTTCGGAAGCCATGCTCTGTTAGAGAGAAGAAATTGTTATCTTCTAGTAAATTAACAAGATGAGTAAATTGTGGAAATTACTGGGGGAACAGCTTCCCGCCCCGCACTCCACTCCGCGGAGGCAGCGTTTCCCGGAGGGGTTCGTGCTCCAGGGAATAAAAGGGAGGGGCGACAAAGCGTGAACACTCATATGCTATTTATTACACTTGCAGTTAATACACAGAGCGGGCCAGCTAGCTAGAAAACATCAACGAGGCATTCCTCGGAAGTAGAAGGCTGCGTAAGAAGGGCTTTCGCGGCTTACCAGATGGGGCAGGGGCGCGACTTCGGATATGTATGGGCGGCGAACGTTTGTATGCGCCGACAATGGCGACCGGATATTCCCCTGCGCGCCGCCTTCTTGGTGCAGAGCCTTCCCCGAGCATT
Organism: Amblyomma mixtum; assembly: GCF_055824585.1. NCBI lineage: Eukaryota > Metazoa > Arthropoda > Arachnida > Ixodida > Ixodidae > Amblyomma > Amblyomma mixtum. The sequence goes on from NC_143013.1 coordinate 198,626,307, forward strand.
TGCTGGGGGAGGTGACGAGAGCGCACGTTTACAGCGCTCGCTTCGCTGCCTGAAACCAGAAGTCCAGCGGCCAGGCACGACGAAGTTCCATGCACCTGCCGCGGAAGGTGACGGGAGTGTGCGGCTGCAACCACTCGCGACGCTGGCCGGATTCCGAAGAGCCTCTCACCGTCTCCGCGGAGTTCCGCGTAACTTTCGAGGTGGCGCTCCCGTAGCTGCTTTCGCTTCCTCCACGAGGGAGGTTTTCTCCGCGCCTTCCCTTGTTCTCCTTCTCGTGGAATGCAATCAGCTACCTTTAGGAACCATCGGTTGTCTTGTTTTGGGGTTACATGCCCTGCCCAAACTCATTTCCTCTTGATTTCAGTGTGGAAATCATTAACTGGCATTGGTTCCCTCATCCAGTCTGCTCTCTTCCTGTCTAATAGCTTCGTACCTATTGCCCGCCACTTCAGTCCCTGGTTATTAGTAGCATGTGGTAATGTGCTGCCGACTCCTGGACGGTTGTCATGCTCCTACACCAAAGAGTGCTCGTGTCGTCTGCTTGCATGTTTCTCACATCCCGTTTTTTAAGTGCATTTCTCCCATCTTTAATAAGATGCAGTAGCACTACAAACTACAGCTCTTGTAAAAAGTGTACACGCCAAGGGTTTTGCTTCCGCACTGGACTGCGGGTGTGTATGATGCCGTGGTTAATCCACTTTGCCGGTCATCGCGATTTCATGCTATGGGGATAGCAAATTTAAGACGTTTCGTTGCCGTCTTTCTTCGGAGGGGCACAGGTCTCTCCAAACAACTTGGTTATTCGGCGGTGATGATGAAGGAGACCTTCGGTGGTCGGGAAGATGAAGACGAGGAAATATATTTACAGAAATTTGCAAGGTTGAAAACTGCGTCACAAAAACGAAGCCACACAGACAAATTCAGTGCGTGCAACTTAAAAGAACTGATCTCACACAGAGAAACACTCTACATGACATTACTCATCCAACAAAGGTTGATGCCAGGATACCTGTATATAGAAGTACAGTCATGAAATTTATGAGCGTCAACACGGGAGCGCGTGGCAGATAGCCTCAAGCCCTACTTGTGGCGATACGCGGCGGCTGCTTTTAGCAACGTGGTGGAAAGGGTTATGCCACCTTGCCAGCGTCCAGCAAGACGTAGGACACACCTCCCTTTCCACTTTGCTTATGAAAGCGGCCGCCGCGTATCGCCACTAGTGGGGTTCGAGGCTATCTGCCACGCGCTCCCGTGTTCACGCCCATAAATTCCATGACTTTAGTACGTGCTGAGCACGGATCCTCAAGCTAGACTAGAGAAAACTGGTGTTTGTAACGCTTTTCTCCCATTTTTACAGGTTTTCGGAAACAAACAAGGTAGAGGAGTCATGTTTTCGGGCCCACCCTAAACTTCGATTAGTAATGAAATTTTTATATAGAGCAGCCACAGCCCTTTAGGTTGGGCGCACACTCGAACGCGGGGCTTGGCGGAAAAAAAAAAGGAAACAAAGAAAAAATTCTGAACGCCCTCTCCGCACGGGACTCCTTGCCCTGATCGCGTGATGGTCTTTTCATTTACCTTTTCCCCACTGCACCTGCGTGTCGCTTCCCGAAGACTGACGAGTTCTAGCTAACCGGCACGGCGAGTTATTTGCTGCCTGATCGTGTCAGTGTTAAATGGCGGAGGCAGAAAACGAGCCCCGCGATGCTTCGTTGTGCTGCGTAGCGATCGGACTGTGATAACGTTGGCACCGCGGCGGATGACGTCCGGCGGTGATAGTGGAAGTGCGCGCTACATGAACGGGGTTCGTGAAATGAACCCTTGTCACTTTCTGGTCGTTCACTTGGTGTGCCTGTCGTGACGTAACAGTGGCGCCGAGGAGTGGACCTGATCGAACAGCTGGATCGAACTAACCGCCTCAGTGGCGGTGTTAAAGCCATGCCTGCCGACCAGCCCCCCGGATTTCGTCGAAACCGATGGCGCCTGGGAAACTTACCAGATACGCTTGGAAGCGCCCTTCGAAGCGCATGGCATCACGGATTCGGCCAGGATGCAAGCTTGGCTGGTGGCCTCATTACCCAGCAGCGCAGTCAACGTGCTACGGGTACGTTTCCACCCTACAACTATTAACCAGCTGCAGTACAGTGACATCGTCAAGTACCTGCGAAACTTCTAGGCACCCTAAGTTTGACGAAATATCCGCAAGCTACAACTTCTTCACGTGAGTCCAACATGAAAATGAGGCCGTGCGGGAATTTATTGCTGACGTCCGCCAACTTGCCGAGAGCTGCAATTTTGGTGGCTCGTTGGAGCGTATGATCCGGGACCGCATTGTTTGTGGGGTACGAGACGAGAGCATCCAACGCCACCTGCTCACGTCTCGCACTCGGACGTTGAAGGAAGCCGAGGAATTCGTCCTGTCGGCTGAAAAGGCCATGGAAGACGCGCGACGCATGCAGAACACCGAATCTCAGCTTATAGACACTGCTAACTTCGTCAAGACGACACGAATGCAAAGGAAGGCAGCAGAACCTGCTAGGACGGACCTACATAACAGCCAGCCGTGTGATCGTTGTGGCGGGGTATACCACCAAACCAACGAGTGTCGTCACGTACGGACGGTCTGTCACAACTACAGGCAGCACATACCTGTCCAGAGTGTGGCTGGCACACCGCGAACGGCTCGACAAGCATGCGAGAGCGTACACCTTTTCCGGATGCACTGAAGAAGACTGGGACGATGGGGACGCACTGTATGCCTTAATCGCGCGAACATCCGGGAATGAAGCGAACATTAAGCCCGTTTTGCGCCAGATAATCTGGAGCGGCGTTCCTCTTACCGTGTTGGCTGACACCGGAGTGTAATCTCAAAGGCAGTTTTCCTTAGACACTGCAATGTGTGGCCTGCATTGCAGAAGACGATATATAGGGACATATGTTAGGTTGGAGCAACCTTAAAAGAATGAAAAATAATAACCCCCTGCCTGCACCACATACGTACCGTAAGGTTATTTTGTTTTCGTGGAACACAGCCTGTCGTAGGCCAGCTGGAACTGACGGCAACCATGGGAAACACTTCCGTGCAGGGCCGCCTCACTGTCGTTGACTTACCAGGGCCGACGCCTTGCGGCCGCGACATCATCCCGTAGCTTTAACGCGACGGGCTGGCCGGTCCTAGGGGCCAACACTGTCGCATACATGCAAGTAGGGTCGGAACTCGAAAATGAGATCCTGCAAAAGCTTCTCGGTGAGTTAAGCGATGCATTTTCCCCCGGACTGGGGCTATGCAAAGGGCCCCCTGTGAGTCTTCATTTGAAGGGGGGGGGGGGGGGGGGGGGTTAACCCCTCGGATCTGTAATGCGCGCACTGTCCCCCATGCACTGAATCCGATGAACTCCGAAGAATAGACTGGCTGGTGACCGAAGGCATGTTATCACAAGTTCCAACCTATGGGCGGCGCCGGTGGTACGAGTTGTTAAGCGGAATGGTAGGCTGCCATTTTGTGGGGACTTCCGCTTTATTGTGAATGCTGCGACCGAAACCGAACAGTACCCAATGCCAAGGGTAGAAGATATGTTCGCAAGTCCTCACGGGAGTGAAGTCTTTAGCACGCTGGGTCTTCTGGATGCATATAATCAGCTACAGTTGGATGATGATTCCAAGAAGCTTACCGTAATCAACACGCACGATGATCTTTACTGCTTCAATCGCCTTGCTTTCGACATCTCCTCAGCGCCAAGAATATTTCAACGTCGTACGGAAGCGGTGCTTAATGGCATTCCATGCGTACAGGTATACCTGGACGATATTATCGGTGCGAGAAAGCATGAGACTACTGGGTGCTGACGCAGGCGCTACTACGGCTACGAGAGCACGGCCTCCGGCTTAATCGGGATAAGTGCAAGTTCTGAGAGGAAAAGGTCACGTTTTTAGGCCACTGCATTGACAAAAATGGCCTTAGACCGAACGAGGACAACGCAGCTGCAGTTTTCAGCGTACCTATACTCCGTTTCACACATAGCTGTCAACGCAGCCAAGGCTACGGCGCCTGTTCGCGCTCCTCGTCCGCATCGTAATGTAGTGCGTCAAAAGTGAAAAGAGTAAAGAACTCAAAATTAAAGTTATTATTGGTTAATATTGCAGTATAATGATAATGGTGTTTTATTTTGCAGAAAGATTGCTTTTTCTTTAATGTTCTTCAAAACAGAGTGCCTTAGTTTTCTGTTTTTTTTTCGGCTCCTCCTGTATCAGGTTTTCGCAGCTAGGCCGGCCGGCGATGTCGTCTGCTTTCGTCTTTCGGTTTCCGAGAATGCGAAAATGGCACCGCTATCTCCTACTCGCTTGTTTTCTTCGCCCACTGCGGCTTTAAAAACATCTCCTGCTCGCATATTCTCCAAGCTGAAGCCTCCAAAAATTTCGAAAGACTGCAAGCAGGTGATCGTCAACGTTTACTGTAGCGTAAGGAAGCGCTTCCCGGAGGAGACTGCGCGTGATGTTCTCGAAACTGTGGGCGAGGTGACCGGGGTGAGCCCTCGGACAGTTGCGAGGTTCAAGAAAGAAGGTCTCTCTGCTGGAATAAGATCACCTTGTGTGCCGCATGCTAAAAAGTCGCTCATTGCCCGAGAAAAGCACTTCGCAATCACGTCCGTCGCCAATACAATACAGTGCCTTTTCCCTTCGAAGCAAGTAAAGAGCGCTGTGTTTTTCAAGGTAGGCATTAGAGTTTGACAGTTTCGACTTTCTACCTAATGATTATTTTAATAAAATTAAAAAAGTGAAAAAAAAACAGCAAAAGCCGGGAGTCGAACCTTGGCATCTTGTAAAATGCACACACAGGCGCGCGCTTCGTACCACTCAGCCACGACGCGAGGCGGACGGATACATTTTGCTTGTTTTTTGCACAGGACTACTTTCGTGCCTTTGGCAGCGTTGCACCATCGATGAGTGAACTCAAAGCCTTCTTAGGTCTACTGAATTATTATGGCAGATTTCCGCCCCGAATGTCTACCATGTTGGCACCCTTGTACGGTTTACTAGCGAAAGGCACGAAGTGGCAATGGCGAAACCAGCAGGAAGAAGCATTTCCGGGAGCAAAGACACCGTTATAGAAGGCTAATTTCCTCATACATTTTGATCCAAGTAACCCGATTGATCTGGAACGTGACGTGTCATCGTTCAGTGTGGGAACAGTCCTTTCCTATCGGATCGGAGGGGTACCGTATTGGATTCAAATCTCGCACCCTGCGCAAGGCTGAGAAGAAATACTCGCAACTGAAGGAAAATGCACTGACCTTGGTATCTGGCGTTACACGGTTTCGGTACAATTTGTATAGAAGGCTGTTTGTGCTAGACACGGACCACAAATCCTTAACACGCTTGCTTAGCCCCGATGAAGCTATTGCCCGGATGGCCGCGGCTCTCATCCAGCGATTGGGCCTGCTCCTTGGAGGTTATCAGTATAACTTAGGTTATCGCAAACGCAATGAGTATGTAAACGCGGACGTTCTCAGTCGCCTGCCTGTGCCAGCAAGAAAACCGGAAAACAGCCGGACGGAATTGCCGGAGTATGTTCTCTACTTGCTGACATTAGAGCAGGGCCCAAAAATTAGTGCATCTAACTCGGAAAGACTCATTGTTGCAGCAGGTCTCAAAGTAGATTGGGAAAGGATGGCCCACACATCTGACCGAAACTAAGTCGCGGTTTCGACCCTTCTTCCACAACCGTAACGAGTTGACAGTAAGTCAGGGACTTATCTACTGGGGTCACCGCGTAGTGGTACAAAAAGCGGCAGCATCGCATTTTCTCGAAATCTTTCACGATACTCATTCTGGAATGGTAACAATGAAGAGCTTACTAAGGCAGCCCAACACCATTGGTCGAACGTCGGGCAGTTGGCAAAAATTTTAACGAACATCGGTCCTACGCTGGCATTTGGGCCGAGCGCTACCATTTTGGCACATTGGACCCACTTTCATGGCAGTTTAGGGCCAACGTTCGGTCGATCGAGCGGACAACGCAGGTCCGGCGTTCGTTCTGCAGCATGGGCCAGTAAAGGTCTCATACTGGCATCAAACATTCAAACATTAGTGTCCAGCTTTTGAGTAATGGTATCCAGCTTTCGAATAATGGTATCCAGCTTTCGAGCATTGGTATCCTGCTTTCGAAAACTGGCACATGAAAAATATAACCCACTAGACAATGACCAGCACTCTGGATGTGGCATTCTACGTAGCAAAAATTCATAAATGAGGATGCCAAAGAATTCCTGAAGAGGGACCCCTTTATTGCATCGAGTTACACGAAACAAGCTTCTAGCGCACGCAGGATAGCTTGCGATGCCGCCAGCCACCATGGGGAGGAAAGAAAAGGGGGCCAAGAGCATGGTGGCAGAGACTGTGGAAAAATCATTTGTTTTCAAGTACGGTGCGTGCCGATCATTCAAGTTGGACAACGCAGCTCGGCAAGCTACTGTGGCACGGCTAAATCATCTATAAAGTGCTTAACGGAGCTGTCCTCCAGTGAACTGATCAGTCATATCCGAAGTAATCGTCGCACTCCTCTTGCTAGACGACTGTTGCACTGCATTGAAACAAATTCTTCGTCCAGCTCTTGCACGATGACCTCACGAAGCGCCGAGCCTGCAAATAGATGGATGATGTCATGATAAGCCTAATTATGGCCGTCACAGGACAAAAACACAAATCATTAAATAACACTGAATTTCGTGAGGCAGTCTATGTGGAGACACTAGCAACATATTTTGCAGGATAATGTTTAATTTATACTTAGGAACTAAGACCACTTTAGTTGCACAAAGTGGATTTTAATTTACTAAACTTGCCGTGTGCGAAATGGTTCATTTTTAGTTTAATGCGCCGTGTCGCATCCAGAGTAAGCATATTGCCGCGAATGTACAGGGTCTGTTCTGAAAGTATTAGGACTGGTTTTTTCCTGGGCGAACGGGCGGACGAGATTTGGTCTGCGCGTGCAGGATCGTTGAAGGGGGATATTTGGAATGCTGGGGAAAATCGGCAGTCGGCTCTCGGCCGTTGAAGAGAGGAGGTCGCTTGTACTGTGAACCCCTGTCGAAACGTCTCGTCACGCCGAGCGTTTACTGGATCAGCGATACGCGATCATATTTTGAGTAAATCCTGGTAAAACGGACAAAAAGACTCACAACATGATTAAGAAGGCCTACGGTGACGCTTCCATGGGTAGATCAGGTGTTTTTTGAGTGGCACAAGCTTTTCAGAGAAGGTAAGGAAAGAGTGGAGGAAGACGACCGCTCCAGACGCCCTTCGACCAGCAAGACCAACGAAAATGTGTAGCGAGTGAAACATTTGCTTAACAGTAATCGTAGAATGAGTATCAGAATGATTTCTGATGACTTGAGCATTCCTCAAACCCAAGTTTTAAATATCGTGACAGAAAACTTATCCATAAGGAAAGCGTGCGCGAAGTTGGTGCCGGGAGTGTTGTCAGAGGAGGAAAAGGCCAACCGGTAGGATCTTCTTCATTATGTGAATGAGGAACCCGATTTTTTGCACAGCACAAGGCGGAAACGCGGCCTCAGCCCCCCTACAGCCTCGACTTGGCCCCGCCAGACTTTTTCTATACCCGAGAATAAAATGGACGCTCGAGGGGAAACATCACGGATCGCTAGAGGTGGTTCAACAGGCCGTGACGAGGGAGCTAAACAGCATTCCGGTCCAGGCGTTCCTGGAGGCGTACGAAAACTGTAAAACTCATTGGCAGAAGCGTGTAGGTGCGGAAGGGCGCTACCTTGAAAAAATGTAATCGTTTGTACTATTATCTTGAATAAATTTTGTTTAAAAAAATGAGTCCTGCTACTTTCAGAACAGACCATGTATGTAGTGTTCGTTCGTTCTTCAAAGCTGCCGTCACGCCTGTTTATCGCTTTGTTTTTGATGCAGGACGCGCCTAGATTCATCTCTATTGATCGCGTCCAGGCGGAGCCGATTCAACGTTATTCCAGAATGTTCTAGCAACTTTCCAAGCTTTATATCGAAAGTTCGCTATCAGCTTTCAAATAAGCACGGCCAAGAGTGGCCGGCATTCTGTTCAACGACCGCCGCGCACGCTTGTTGCTACGCCGCCGCCGAGTGATTCAGTTCTTTGCGGTCGCAAGTCAGACGAAATAAAGAGTTTCGCTTAGGGGCCATCCTCGCTGTTTTCCTGTTCGCGAGACTGCAGTCACCACTACGTGACATCTGGTGCAGGTGCTAACGGATGTCCCTGTCGCCCTCACCCCCTGGGAGCCGCCAAAGCAGCCCGAGCCGTCTGGAAGAAGATCGCGAGAAAGCAGCAGAAGCTGCCTCAACTGAAGATGAAGGGCGAAGCAGCAGGCCGTCTCCAGAGGCGTCCACCAGAGTTCGGACTACTGCCGGACCGCACGCGAGCAAGGAAGGTCTCCTCAATTCCGACGTCAACCATGGCTACGACACCAGACCTCATTATTTTGCACCGACCCCGACTGCCGCCCACGTTCAACGGTTCACCGGGCGAGGATCTTGAAGATTGGCTGGAACAGTTTGACCGCGTCACCGTATTCAAGAGTTGGGATGACCAGACTAAAATAAGACAGGTTTTCTTCGCTCAAGGACCAGCCAGAATTTGGTTCTGCTGTGCTCTTGCCCACATTCCGCTAGCCTCTCTGGAAACCAGCGCCGTGCGCCCGTCGTCGTGCAAAGCAAGCCCAGACTCTCATCGGACATGTCGCGGCTTGCACCATGAATCATCCCGGCTCGCCGGCGCGGACCCTTCCTCCTCGTCCTCTCTGGCTGCATTTGTTTTTCAGTCCTGTCCGGGACTACTTGGGGACTCGAGTCAGGTATTTGTTTTTCTCGGGCAGCAAGAAAGCTCCGCCCACCTTCCTGCGTCGCTATGGCAACGCGTTCGTTTTTCGCCTGTGGCAGTTCGCGGGCTGCTTGGGGCTGCGGGGAGGCAGAAGACGACAGCTGCACGCCGCGGTGCCAGCCATATTGAGTTAGACTGTGTGTGCATTTTGCGTACTTTTCGTGTTCCTGGAGGACGATATTGTGCGTGAAACCTTCACATGGGGTCCGTAGCTGCTCTCTGAGCCATCGTACGACTTTGTTCTTGCATCTTCGTTCTATTTTCTTGAAATCCACTACACACGGACGCGCATTCGGAGCGGCGAGCGCGTATTGTTTGCTCGTGTCTTCAAGGTTCTTGTTCGCTTGTTTTGCGACATGCTGTCTGCGCGCTTACCTGAAAGCATCGCAGGTGAACCACTCGTATAATGGAGCAGCTGTAGCGCTTGCTGTCAACATTTTTTGCGAAAGCTTTCGTCTATCTGCCTATTCGGAACGAGTTGGGCTACTCTGTGCAAACTTCGGCGCGAGCAGTAGCGGCGAGCACACCTCCGAAGCTGAGTTCTGTAATGCACCTACGCTAAGCTGACAGTACGGTCCTCAAATCGACTCAGTATCATGATCGAGCGCAGGGCGTTGCTTCGGCGTCGTGGTGGCCATGGCTTGCGTCGTCTGCTTTAGATGACAGCGTCCAGGTACGGTAACCGAGGGGGAGCCCGGCTTTGGCGGCGAGTCCGCAAGCAGCCTATGGCAAGTAGGTCATGTGACCATGACGCTTTTCCTGTCCGAGCGGAAGCCGAGACCTGTCAGCAAGTAGTCCGGGACTGGAAAAACAAATGCGGCCACTGCCGGCTCGAGACTCCTACAACGCTTCGCCGGCCGCCCTTTTCCAGTCTGCAAACCTTCAACGGCCGAGCCCTCCCGACCATTCGTCCAGTTTGAACGGTGGCCGGTGCCGTGACTTGATTGGAGGGTTTGAACGGCTGGCTGCCGCAACGGTCACCGGAGGCTTTAAAGGGGTTGTGAAAAGAAAATGAAGCTGCCCGATTTTAATTTTTACTGCTTCCATAAACATTAGACATGCTAATTCCGAAATATTTCGACTCAATTTTGAGTCTGCATTTAATAAATCCCGTTCGAAATCGCTGCCTTTTTGAGCTCATGAAACGACCATGCGCCGCCGTCGGCTGGCACACGCACTACTCGACTACGTCATTTTAAGATCTTCAGAAACGTAGAGATATCTTCAACTTTCGTTTGCCCTAAAATAATAGCTTTATGAGAAATTCAGAAAGTGAAACAAGGTTTTCCAATTATTTGCACGCGTAATTGCACTCTGTTAAACTGCAGCGCGTGGTCATAGATCAATCACTGACCTGGGACCAGTTTCGGTTTCGGTTCTGCTTCTCCATCCTCCTTGGCTTCAGTATCAGCGGCTCGACATAGCCTTGCTTACGTGAACCTATCTAGGTGGTGTTCCTTGACAGCGGTGGTTTGAGTCGGAGAATCGAGCTGAGCAAGGCCACCCCATCTCGACGACTCTCTGTTTACATGAACTCGATACGAACGAGTCAGCTATCGCGGCGCGGATCGGCTCCGCGCTTCTGTTCTTTGCTGCAGAAAAATATATTCCAGAAGCGTGAAGAGGGTTAGGCATAATTTGCAGATGGGGCTGCGAGTCAACCCACCCCTTGCGATAGAGATGAAGACTCGAGTCCACGACCGGGTTCGGACGTTCACGGTCGGGGCTCCCGCAGGTAGAGGTGTCGCGGTCTCTCGGCATGACTGCTACTTGCCGGGCGCGCGACGTGCCGTTGCGAGCGGCGTAACAACGACTGACAGCAGCTCGCCGCCTGCGCCCAACCGATGTCAATGACAGGCCGCACGCGGCGCGTCGCACTGACAAGGGGCAGAATGCGAGCGCGCAGAGCGCCAGCGTCATAATGACGTGGGGGCGCGTTTCTCGCGGCCGGCCTGTCAGCCTGGATGCCGGCCGCCGGCGTCAGAAAAACACGCTAGTATTATTTGTTCACGCAAGCACTGGAATAGATGAATGCCAAAAATGAATCATTTTTGAGGATCGTTGGCTGATGCCGAGTTGCTGGCAGTATTTAATTCGGCGATACAAGCAAATTTCATCCAATGACCGCTTTATTTACTGCCTGGTCGCCGCTCGCATAGCTGGCATTTGGTAGCTCCGCTGGCATCGCGGAAATCGAGCATATCTTTATTTTATTATGGGACAGGTTCACAGTTAAAGGGCTGACGAGAGTAGTACCTTTTACTGCGCTGACCAGTTCCGAAGCTCCCTCAGCTGCCGTATCGATAGTATCGATGCAAAACCAGGTAGGCTTAGCGACGACCAGGGCCGCCGGCAAGCCTCGATCGCAGCTTCCCCAGACAACCACTGATATCCATATGATGTCCACAAATAATCACAATGTCCGATATCATTTGAGGATATCCTTGCAACATCCAGACGACTTTCGGCGGTCAAACGTCAGTAAAAGGATATTGACAAGATATCGTCATGAAGACATTTTTTTTTCCGCGGCGCTTGATTTTACTTGCAGCTTTATTCAAGATTCTGCTGTATTTTGTTCGAAATTTGACAAAAGCGACAAAATTTGACAAAAAGACAAAATTTGACACATGACAAAAGCGGGCCACACGAGAACATATGTTCCCGTAGGTCTAAGTTTAAATGAACCTCTACCGGGTTGAGAATTGATAGAAATGTTAAGAGAATAAAATTATTTATAGAAACTCCAAGTCCGGGGCAACTCAAAGTGCAAGAAAGTTTTATCTGCACCGGGACGTCGAGCTGTCTCGCGATTATCCTACATCACGGAGATTGCAGATTTAGGCGCCAGCTATGGGTGGAAAGTAATACTTTTCGTTCGTTATTCCCTTGTTATTTCCACACCGTTGAAATGCGCTGGTTGTTTTAGCATTTTCTGAAACAGTCATGTCAGAATTTTTATTACTGCATATATCTTACTCAGTTTGTACACAGCCAAACTAGCCACCGTAGCGAAGCTCTCCAAAAATGCTGCCCCGTATGCCACCGGTACCGCCGTCGTCGCCATCTTTATTTTGTTGCGTAGAAAATCATGGTGTAATACACGAAATGGTAAAGTATTTGAGTAAACTTAGCACGGAAATTTCTTTCAGTTATTAAACTCAGAAATTGAATTTAATACGCAATCTAGGGGCATGTGCTGTAAATGCGGCACCACCATGGCCTGTGCAGCGCCTGGCTGGCCTTTCCTGCATGCCTGTAGTTCGTCCATTGCTTTTCGAGGTCGGCGGCGGCGCATGTGAGAGGTAAGTGCTTGTTTCCTGATTTTGGTCTTAGTACGCATTTCTCGCCATGCCTAAAATGAAGCACAAATCGTAGCAAGTTCGTGTTAGTAGAAGAATAGCTAAAAAATCATTTTCACTCTTTGAAGGCAGCGGGAATGCGACGGAGCAGCGCGAGCCAGCAACGCGAGTTCTGTTTGAAAACACGTGTGATCGTGGCGCATCACCCAGTTGCGAATCCACTTTTGTTGGGCGTTCAGAAAAGCAATCCAGTGCACCCAGCGCCGATCTAAGCGTTCCATCCAGTTCTGTAGTGATCGACGGCGCACACGAAACGCAAGGGGCTTGTGTTGTTGTGTTTACATCTATGTTAGTGACTGAGCGTTGCAACGATTAGAACAGCGAAGACAGTATTGTGGATACGAAGTATTGAAATGTCTGACATTGCAGCGATTAGAAAAGTAACAATGCAGCGTGTCGTCATTGTGTGTGACTGTACCTGAAGAGCGGCAAATTTTGTATATTCTTCATAGTGTGTGACTTATGTAATTCCAACAGTCTTCTTTATAAAGTGCTGCTTTTACCTGGTTTATCTTGGGCATGCCAACACTTGTTCAGTCATTGCCTTCGCTGGCTTGGTGAGGTTGATGTCTTTGTTGTTTTGCTTTTGTGTAGTCATATATACTTCTTTCCCTTGCTTCCACACTGTCATACATTGTTTGACATGCCTTGGCTCCTGCTTTGCCGTGTAGGGATGTTGCTCAGATGGATTCTGTGTAGTGACCAGCTACTTTTTTCTTTTTTTTTGCTTTTAATGCTGCACAAACATGATTCTGTGTAGCGACCAGCTACTTTTTCCATTTTTTTTTGCTTTCAATGCTGCACGAACATGATTACCAAAGCCCGCCGAGTTTTTCTACCTACCTGGGGTTTTTCATCAAATTCTCCCAAGGCAGCTATAACAACCACTTTTGCCTGTTCTTGACTCCTGCAAGTACTTTCCTCATCCCTGTTTCATTAAATTAGTGTTTCAGTTCAAAGTCTTTTGGCTTGAACAACTTTATTCTCCTCAATGTCTTCATTTTTTTCTCTTTAACGTCTTTCCAATTTGAACTAACATACATAATAAGTGGCCAGCATTAACCAGTGGCCAGCGTTAACGTTTAACCAACTCATTCATGCACTTTTTGATGCCTTGTTGCCTCCAATGTGTTCTATTAAGGTGGCCCCTGATAACAGGTGCTCTCATCATCCCGTAAGGGTTCTTTTCGGCTGTGACTTGTTAATATTTGTGGCATTAACTCTAGCCACATGTGTAACTTCTCTAATATCCAACCTTACCATGATTAGCCCAGCAGTCTTGTGCAGTACTTAAGATTTTTGTTCACTTGTGTGGGCATGAAAACTGCTCCATGGTATACTTGTCATCAGTTTATGCTTTTTCTTATTTTCACAGCTCACTGGAAGTGGTGAATGAAGAGAAATGGACCAAGCATTTTTGAAATAAAAATTTCAAAAAAGATATTAGCTTGTCAGGTCAAGTTTTTTATATGTGCATGAAGGAACTGCATAAATTCGAAGGGGTGTTCAGGGTGCATGCATATTTAATGTTCAGTGGGAATAACTGTCATTCTGGACACCCAAAAGACTGAAAGGAGATGTCAGTAAGACATCGCAAGGAAACTTAAAATATGTTCTGAAGATGTTGACAGGATATCCTCTTGTCATCTTATTGGGTCTCCCTAAGACATTCTGTGGATTGCCACTTTGTGTCAAAACACGTGTCCAGAGGATGTCCAGTGGACATCATGTGGGTATTAATGGACATCATATGGATATCTGATATCTTCAGGGCGATATCGGGTGGATGTCCAGAGGATGCCACCTGGTTATCTGGGTCGTCGCCCGGCGCGTCCGCAGACGGCGTCGTTGCCGAAAGCTCGGCATGCTGCCACTGCTCGAATAGGCAGCCTTTCTGATAGCATGGCGCTGTTTTGTCTTTTCTGGTGCGAATGTGAAATACAGCGAGTCTGCAGGCCGGCCGGCAAACCTGGATCCCGTCCGCTGGCGTCATAAAAATGAGCTAAATATTTTTCTTCACGTAAATAATAAACTTTGGGAGCAAGAAGTGTGGAAAATAGATCATTTTTGAGGATCGTTGTACAATGCCGAGTTGCTGGTAGAAGCAGCAACTGTAATACGAGCAAATTTCTTGCCACAACCGCCGCTCAGCTGCCGCATGCCCGTTGCGGTCCGGCTTGCGCGCCTGGCGTCCGCTATATAGCTCCGCTGCCGAGCGCACCGCAACAATGACCATATGTTTTGTTGTGAGACGATGCTGTTGACAGTAAAGCGATGCCAAAAGCAGGCATTTTATTATAACCCAGGCTACTTCCGAAGCGCTGTCCACCGCGGCTTCGATGCGAACAGGCCTAGCGACGACCAGGGCAGCCAGAGAGCAGTGCAGTTCGTCGCAGGGCGCGCCCGCGTCCAGCGCCGTTGCCGAAAGCGCGCTACGTGGGCAGGCGTGCTTTGTGGCCGCCCGAGTGCAGCCGGCAGACTTTCTGATAACATCGCTATTTTGTCTTTTCTGGTGCGAACTTCAGTAGCCAAGCAGCGCGCAGGCGCTGGTGTGCGGTGGCAAAGTGTTACATCGGATGTGGGCCGGGCATGGCGCAAAGATGCTTGCCGCTCCGTGTCCCTGCTTGCTGTAGGCGGCAGTTTGCAAGCGGCGACTGGTGCGGCGCGCTGTCCAAGTTTTCGCACATGTGTCAGCTTGACAGCTAGCAGACCCCATTCTGAGCAGACGACGGTGCCACATTCGAATCAATATGCGTGCTGTAACCTCGGTCAACTATGGCTAAACAGGCCTCGCTAAGCCGCCATGTTGTGTTGACGACAGAAGCCTCTGATTGACTTCTTAAAATGACGTTAGCTGTAAGTTGAGGGGGACGCGCGCTGGGAAACCGAAATTTAGTTTTTTTCGCTATTCAATCAACCCAGACGATGAAACGAACCAAAGTATACTATAAAATGAAGGGTCAGAATTGCAAATACACACGTCGTTTAAAATTTTCGCAAAACGTTTCACGACCCCTTTAAGAAAAGGCTACGCCACTTTACGAAATTAACGCCACTACGTCAGATGGCCTAGGGTAGTTAAACCTCTTGCTCATAGGTGGCGAAACCATCTGCACAGTCGCTGAAACTGGCCACCACAGATATGAGCCGGAGTTTCGCAACTGGTGTGATACAAGTAGAGCAGTTGCCCGTACTCGAAGCTGGAAGAGAGATAAAATAATGTGACACCAAATATTGGCGCAGATGCGCACTGTTCGCCGACTCGCACTGATGAGAAGTACAGCATCGCAGTGACAGATGCGAAGCAGGAGCGTTGAACAAGCCGTCGCGTATTGCGGTCGACGTCAACGATGCCCAACCGGCCGCCGAAAGCGTTCGGACGTTGGATCTATTATTATGGAGCTGTCCTCCAAAAATAAAGTAGAAAACAGCCATCGGTTAAAAAAACTGAAAAATTACACATGTGTGTATAAAAGCCTATTTGGCGCGGTTGTGCCAACACCGCAGTCGTGGCCTAGTGGATTGAGCGCCCGTCTCGGCTGCGGGAGGTGGTTGGTTCGAAACCCACCGCCGGACACACACCGGTAAAATGGGTACAAGCGTCCCCCAGCCTGGCGCTCGGCGTTTTTTGTGTCGCCGCCAAACATATTCACTATGTTTCGGAACGCATGTGTGATATTCATACTGGCCGAGTTGGCACCGAGCGTGCGTGTGCTGTTGTTCGGAATTTTGGATTAAAGTACTAAGGGTATTTATTTCACCGTAGCTGTTTTGCAATCTTTCAAGGGAGACATTTGGGGTTACAAGAACGCTTTTTTTTTCGGCCCAGCATTGTTAGTAGTGCAGAGCATCATGATAACAGTAAGACGTGCGAAATAGTGGGCTTATTAGCTCTTAGTGAGTAGCTAATTTTGGAGCTATACTGCTGGTCTTTCTTGCGGACAGTGTTGCCCTCCGTAAGTAACGTCCGTTCATAGGTTTAATTTCGGACACACAGTTACCTTGGGCGCTCTGTGGCCCGAACAAGTTTTCCCTACACAGCGCAAAATTCGAAGGCTTTCGAGAAGCTTGCAAGCAAATTTAAGTAGCCTCTCCAGTGCACGCGAAAACTGTAGAGATTGGGCGAAACGCCTGCGGTAGGCCACATATCCGTCATACTGTCGACATAAAACATGCACTGCAAAGCGCAAACCCAAAAAATGAGTCAATTGTAACTGTCGCGAATGCAATATGCACGTAAAAAGACAGGATATCTCGATGAATTATGTAAATTAACTGTTTGCTCTAAGATTTATAATCAGCTGCAGCTCAGCATACAACGGGCAAGAAAGCAGACGAGACAAACTATTTTCTTTAAGAACATTCCTTCAACGTACGTAATGCCCCTAACCGCTAGATTCAACCCCCCCCCCCCCCTTTTTTTCATAAACTCAGCCGTCTTTGTCCCAGCTGTTTTCGGAGATATTTATGTTTTATTTATTTATTTATTCAAGTTACCCCTAAAGGCCACATGGGGGGGGGGGCACAATCATAAGTAATCGCGATACATTTTAACAAGTAAGTGTAACAAAAAAGCGTTAATTAAAACATAAGGCATCACACAAAGAAAAATTGAACACTAACAAAAACAGCAAACATTTACACATTTCCGTCACAGCGAAGAAGCTCATGGAATTTTTTATTGTCAGTTTCTGTGGCAATGACTGATGGCAAACTATTCCATTCAGTGATAGTACGGGGAATAAATGAATTGGCATGAGACGATGAATGACAGTTTACGCGTTTAACTTTGAAAGAATGATCACGGCGTGGAAAGAGAGCATGAGGTGACTGAAACAAATCACGGCGTAGGGATGGGTGGTGATAAAGCTTATGGAAAAGGGTTAAGCGAGCAAGTTTACGGCGATATGACAAATCTTCCAGTTCGGCACGTTTTCTTAATGCTGAAACGCTTGTGAAGGGTGAGTAGTCTGAAAATATGAAACGAGCAGCACGGTTTTGCAAGGATTCAATGTTAGTGATAACGTAGGCTTTAATAGGGTCCCAAATGGCCGCAGCATATTCGATTTTAGGGCGTATTAGAGTTATATAAGCAAGCTTTTTAACGTGTATAGGGGCGTATCTGAGGTTACGTTTAAGAAAATCAAGTGAGCTGTTAGCAGATGCTAGGGTGAGGTCGATATGGTGATGCCATGTTAGGTCAAACTGAAGGTGCACCCCAAGGTACTTGTATGTTGATGTTAGTTCCACAGTGTTGTCATTTAGAATATAAGTGGTTGGAATACGAGCTGTACGGCGAGTGAAAGATATTAGTTTAGTTTTAGAGACGTTTAATGTCATTAACCATGATGCGCACCAAGAGCTTACTGCGTTCAGGTCAGATTGTAGCGATTGACGGTCACTGTCTGTAGTAATGTTACGGTAAATTACGCAGTCATCAGCGAAAAGGCGAAGTCTAGATGTTACACAGGCAGGTAAATCATTAATATAGATTAGAAAAAGCAATTGGCCCTAGCACGCTTCCTTGTGGTACCCCAGATGTCACATTAGCAGAGGAAGAGTTAGAATTATTAACGGAGGTAAACTGAGTTCTAGATGATAGAAAGTCCTTAATCCAAGCGAGCACGTTAGGGTCTATATTAAGCTGTGCTAGTTTCAGTAGAAGTCTTTGATGAGGAACCCGATCGAAAGCTCTTGAGTAATCCAGGAACACTGCGTCGACCTGAAAGCCCGCGTCAAGTGATAGTTGTAAGTCATTAATAAAGCCAGCTAATTGAGTATCACAAGAAAATTCCTTGCGAAAACCGTGCTGATAATCGAAAATAATGTTATGATCTTCGAGATAGCTGATGACTTGGCTATGAATGATATGTTCAAGTAGTTTGCAAACAGTGCTGGTTAACGAGATGGGTCGATAGTTTAATGGAGAGGAACGCTCACCTGATTTAAATATAGGTATTACTTTGGCTACCCGCCAGTCATTAGGAATAATCCGTGTGATAATGATTGCGAAAACAAACAGGACAACACAGCGCTAATGCTTTGGGATGTGTTCTTCAGCAACTTATTGTTAAAGCCGAGGTGATCCGAACTATTAGTTATTTTAAGATTGTTTAATAAAGCTAAAATACCAGTTTCATTAATAACTATTTCAGGCATGCAAATATCTTGGATTATATCTAAAAAAAAAGTTAGAAAGTAAACTCTTTTTTTTATTGTACATCCGTGTGAAACGCTCCAAAGGGGTCAGTTTTCGGATGCCCGTGTACTGTGCGATGTCAGTGCACGTTAAAGAACCCCAGGTGGTCGAAATTTCCGGAGCCCTCCACTACGGCGTCTCTCATAGCCTTAGTCGCTTTGGGGCGTTAAACCCCATAAACCAAACCAAACCAAACCAAACCAGATTTATATAGGACTCCCGATGTACACGTGTGTACATAACGAAAAAGACAAAGTTTGTTTGCCTTCAACGTGCACGCGTAGCTCGCACCTAGCAACTATGTGTATCTGCGCATGTCTGTATATGTGAATGTTGTGCACCGAAGGATAAATCTGAGAGACGTCTGAGTACATATACATTCATCACGTAAAAACAACTGGGAATCTGAGCTATAAATAATGCGCATTCATTAGGCGCATCTAAAATCTACATGTGCACGCAATTAGGTCACACTAAGAGAGCGAAAACCAAACAGCTTTGTGCTCTTTTCTTTTCTTTTAATTTTCCTGAGCCCCTGAGCGTCCGTTTCGTTGCAGCTGCAGAGAGAGTAAGGCTGAGACGTTACAGTAAAAAATATATATTGAATTTGTTGAGTATTCGAAGCTACTCTGGGCATGGTGAGATGAAGATTGCCAGCAAGATCCAGGAGCAAAACATTTGAAACTCGCGCCAGTAGCACAAAAAAAAAAAACCCTACGCAAACGCCACCTTTTGCATAATAAAAACACTGCTGTGCGCGCGTGTTCATTTCTCCACAAGAGATGGCGCGGCACTAGAACAAAAAAATTTCAAAGTGGTTTGCGCGGCTGCATGGCCCTCGGCACCTTCGGTCCTCGCTGCTCTACTGCTGGCCCGCAAGGTGTCGAACCGGAATTCTTTTTGGTACGGTTCAAGTCGTGTTAACATTTTTCGTGTTCCGTTCCGGGTTCGGCTCCAAAGCGACATTTCGTTCCGGTTCGAACCGGTTCAAACGGGTTCAAGACAAAAAACTTAAAACGTAGATGGGTTCTGATCAACCTTGTTATGCTGTTTGGGATAAGTATTTAGTTTATGATGGAGCTCAGTAGATATGCATTTGCAATGAAATCTATCATTTCTCTTTTGCGGAGTCTTATCACACACCATATTTTACTTCCATGCTTCACTCTTTAGCATTGGTGTGCGGTACAGTAATATATTTCTCATGCGCAATCTAATAGCGCATGCAGCGCGGGGTGAACTAATTACGTGCTTTAAAAAACGCTTAAAACTTCTGCAGATGCGGGGCATAGGATGCGTGCTATTCGGCAAGTGCCAAGCATTTTTAATTTTTTTGACAGCCTACTGCACGCAGGGCATTCGGGACCTTGCTGGAGGGTCTCTGGATTGCAATACATATACCAAAACACAAATAGAAATTTAAAACACGAAGTCGAAATTTTTAATGACGAGGGGGTGATGCAAGAGGGGGTGTGTGTCGCTGGGGCTCAGAATTGCGTACTGCAAAGGCGTAGGTCAAATTTAAGCTGGAGCTTCAACTCGAGGCGTCGATGGCGGGGAGCCAAGCGCATGCTGCACTTCTTCGCGGACGATTTCCTCAGGGGTCCCTACTTGACGCTTGCTAGAACATGGTAACAGGCTTCGCAGCTCTTCCTGTACAACTTAGCGGATGAGATCCCGCAGGTTGCCTCCAAATGCTGCGCCATCCGAGAGGGTAGTCGAGGCCACTTGGAGCTGTCGAGGAAAACGACGGGCTCGTGCTTCCAATATTTTCTCAATGGCGGCTGCTTCACTAGTGAATTCAGCGACAGGCTTCGGTGGATTGCGGGTCAGACCACCGAAAAGTGCCTCTTTAGCTCCACGCATCAAAAGCTCCACCTTCTTCTCCTCCGTCATGTCAGGATCGGCAAGTCGAAAAAGCCGCTTCATGTCTTCTACGTACGCGGTCACAGTCTCATTCGGGTGTTGGATGCGTGATTGTAGAAGCAGCTGAGCTCTTTCTTTTCTGACGATGTTTGATAATGCCTTCAGGAACTCTCGCTTGAATGATTCCCACGTCGCTAGGGCAGCTTCGTGGTTTGCGAACTGTTGTGATTTGGCATCCCACCGCTGCCACCACTGTTCGGGCTAGGCCTCCGAGCCTAGCCCCAACACGTTATGTACAATATGTACAAGGGCTTTTACATGATAGATACGCGGGCCGAGAGCACCAGGGGCTAGCACAAAGAAGGGCGGAGCCCGGCGGCGAGCGTAGCTCCGGCGTGATCGCTCTTCTGCTGCCCGTCTGCTGCTCGGGCTGCTCGCTTGAGCGTCGTCGACGTCGGCCGCAATACTCGACGGCTTGTTCAACGCTCCTGTTTCGCATCTGTCACTGCGATGCTCGACTTCTCATTAGTGCGAGACGGCGAACAGTGCGCATCTGCGCCAATATTTGGTGTCACATTATTTTATCTCTCTTCCAGCTTCGAGTACGGGCAACACTTCTACTTCTGTTACAGCAGTTGCGAAACGCCGGCTCATATCTGTGCTGGCCAGTTTCAGCGACTGTGCAGATGGTTCCGCCACCTCTGAGCAAGAGGTTTAACTAACGTAGGCCATCTGACGTAGTTAAGCTTATTTTGAAGGTGGCGTAACCTTTTCTTAACATTTTCTTATATTCTGTTTCGCTTTGTCATAAACAATAAAGAGGTGCTGGATAAATTTTGAGTCTGGCGACAGTCATGTTTTATTAATAGAGGAAAACGTTAAACAATCCATTCGTAGAACATTGACAATAACTTGGTAGTTTTCCTTTTTTTTAATGGGATGGCGCCACGTTAGATAATAAGATTTCGTCTGCTTTTGTTTTTTTTTTATATTAAGTTCTTTCTGGTATCCATACGAGGTGCCGGGAGGATTGCGGCGCAGAAAGAAGACCAGTCCGGTCATAAGTCTTGTCGTCTGCTCAGCTGGTCTGTACATAGAGTTTCTTACTAATAAGAAACTCTATGGGTCTGTAGGCCAGCAAAGCTGATTGCTGAATAACATCACAAAAAGACATGCAGACAGAGGTCGACGCTCCTCGGAAGTGGTAAATCGCACAGCTCGCCAATGACTTAGACTTAGACAAACTTTATTATATCAGATAATCAGGACAGCGGCCTCGCCATCCCGTCCTTGTCAGACGGCCGAGATCCCTTGGGACCGGGCGGCTTCGAAGGCATATCTGATGAGTTCGGGCAGTTCCCAACAAGCTGTTTCACCCACTCATGCTCGAAAAAGTGCGACTAGACGGCGGCACCTGCAGTGGCGCAAACACCGAGGGTGGGAAATAGTCGCGGCGTCCATCAGATTCCCCCCCCCCCCCCCCTTAACTTGGGCCATTTGCAGCCTATGAGAGACGCCGTAGTGAAGGGCTCCGGAAATTTCGACCACCTGGGGTTCTTTAACATGCACTGACATCGCACAGTACACAGGCCTCTAGAATTTCTCCTCCAAAGAAATTCAACCGCCGCGGCCGGGATCGAACCCGCGTCTTTCGGGTCAGCAGCCGAGCACCATAACCACTGAGCCACCGCGGCGGCTATGTTGTTAGTTGAGGCATATTACAGGGGCGGATTAACGGGCAACTTAACTCACGGCGGCGGTCGTTGTAGACGGGAGGATTATATTGACGTTCCTTAACCGTTTCAGAGCGCAGCCCTTTGGCGCCCCTTCTTGCGTTTGTCGGCGTCGCCGTTTCCCCTCGTAACCATTAGTGGACACCTCAGTCGTGCTTTCAGCTGCGAAGACAACCTTGTGCCAATTTAAGGAAATGAAGTGTGCAGGAGACTGCCTGGGTCAGTGGACGCCTGAACCGCGCTGGGGTGATGATAGAGAGATGTGGGCTGCAGGCATTGACGACGTTGTGCCAGAAACGCGGCGCAGAAGCCATAGGCTGTCGGCGTTCATTGCCTTTGGCGTTGCAAACGTTTACGCTGCGATAATTTTAAGGAAATGAAGTGCGCATTACTGGCTCCCTGGGTCAGTGGACGCCTGAATCGCGCTTATATGCACGTGGGGCGATCCGAGGGAGTGGGCTGCATGCGCTGCGCTGACAACGATGAGCGAACTCTCCGCTATCAACCATTAACTGCCAGCTGCCATGGTGGCAGGGTGGGTGCGCTGCCTATCCAGCGTCGCATCGGAATCAACGCTGCAGACGCCAAGCCGCATATACGAGGTCTGTTAGAAAAGTATCCGACCTTTCGCCGAAGAAAAAAAAAACTGGCATAACTGGAGCGTTGGAAACCTAATCATCTTCAAAGTAGTCTCCTTGGGACTCCACACACTTCTCCCAGCGGTGCTGCCACTGTTTGAAGTATTCCGAAAAGGCTCCTTTCGGAATGGAGTTTAGGTCAGCTGTCGTTGCAGCCATATTGTCCTCTCTTGTCTGGAATTGCGCTCTTTTCATTGGCCTCTTGATTTTGGGAAACAGCCATACGCCGCAGGGGGCCATATCAGGAGAGTAAGGAGTCTGCTGAACTACTGCTGTCTTGTTTTTCGTCAAAAATGTGTGAATAAAGTGAGAGGAATGTATAGGGGCATTGCCGTGATGGATGCGTCAATTTCCTGTTGACCTCAACTCCGGTCTCTTGCGCTGCAGAGCACCACGCAGGCGACGGAGGACATCCCTGTAGTACTCTTTGGTCATTGTTTGACCCTGTGGGGTGCGTACGCGTGGTGTGCCACACAGAGGGAGTCAAAGAAAGCAGTCGGCATCACTTTCACATTGCTGCGCACTTGGCAGGCCTTCTTTGGTCTTGGTGACGTGGAATGCTTCCACTGTGACGACTGGGATTTGGTTTACGGGTCGTACTTGTATACCCAAGGCTCGTCACCAGTGATATGGTGTTGATGAAGTCGGGGTCACTGTTTGTGCACTGCCTAACTCAAACGCTACGTCCCAGTGACTGACGCTATCGGCAGAAGGGATAGGATAGGATAGGATAACTTTATTTGGCTCTAGCACAAGTGTTTTTTTTTATGTGGTCAGATGAGTCCATCTGCAACGACCTTCCCACAAATTGCAGCGCCGCGCCATCCCCTAGCGGATCCGCGCAAAGCATGATGGGAGAAAGGAGCGATCGCCTCCCGCGTCGGCTGCTGTCAAACGTGTTGCTGTGTTGTGCCGCCGTGTTCAGGCGTTGTGCGTCTTCTCGTGCGCGTTGTTGGTTGCCTCTTAGCAAAATGTTGCAGCGCACTGCTGTGGTGGTTATCTGTTAGTCTGTCTAAGGGAGTGCTTGAAGATAATATTACAGCAATGAACATCTACCGCGTCAGCATGAAATTTCTCAGGAGTGCGCCGATGAGCACGAGTGCACTCATACTGTTGTTTACATCGCTGCGTACGAACAGCTATAGTCGGATACAACTTAAGTCTGCAGTGAAGCTCCGCCCACATTCAGCCTCTGCACACAGAATTCCTCCACGACAAAAAAGTAGTCCGCTGCTTAAACGTTTCTTCTTACCTAAACAAGAAGCTTATAACAAGAAAAAGAATTATGAGCTCTATTATTTTGATACGTGGATTGTTTGATATAGTCAAACATTAAAAAGCTGATTTCGTTTACAGTTGCAATTGGCCAGCGGAGTAATACAGGACGCCGCGGACCGCGGCCCAGTGTTAGCAACTGCTGTTTTTTTAAGTTGTATCCTACTATAGTGCTCGTTTTCATGACATAAAACGCAACCGGCGCTTTAGTTCTATTAAACAACCTGTTTTCGTTTTTACCGACAGTAGCCGTGCTTGTTTACGCAGTGCGACAATGTGTGGGAAGCGATGATGCGATCGCACGCCTGAGAAACACTTGACAGCGGGCTGTTGACATCACGCAAAACCGGCGCTTCTCGCTTCTTAATTGCCCCGGCTCCCTCCGACGTGACCAGTACTTTATTTTAAACTACTTTATTCAGAAGTATGTTTGGCGACCGTTCGCTTTAACTGAAACGGCCTAACTTGTTATCCACAAGCTAGCGACAGAGACGACTGCTGCTGGCCGTAAAGCACGGCTCGGCAGTTTGGGTCACACCGGCGTTTCCCGTTCATCATATGCGTGCCCTGCGATGTAAGCAATAGTTGATTTCAGGTCACTGTTGCCAAAACTGCACTCAGTGACCATTTTCATTCGCTAAAGCTTATGATTCGCTCTTAACAACCGCCGCAATCACAGATCCAACCCTGCGGACTCGCTAGGCCTAGTCGTCGCGGAAGGGAAGGGAGTCGTCGTCGACGGAAATTAATTTGGCAAGCGCTTATCGCTGGGAAGTGTTCAGGCGTGGATATATGAAGTATAGCCGTCCTTTCGCTCATTTAGAAGCGCGAACATATTCACATTGCCGCCTCATCACTGTGCTTTCGCTCAGCCGCCGAAAAAAGGCTGACCGTCCGCCGATCGGATTCGTCGGTGTCGTTGGCCCGACAAAACTGTCCCATTACAATGATATTATAGTAAACTACATATTTCACTATAATGACATGTTACTGTTGAGCGTGATATATAGTGTCGTTGTCGGACTAGTGTGACCGCCGCCGTCGTCGTCGTTCTACACTGAAAACGAGCTGAGGCTTTCGAATGCGTTTGGAAAGTGTCGTGTAGCACCGCGGGAGTCCGTCGAGTCCGAATGTCATTCCAGTTCTCGAATGTAATTCTGCTCAGATGTCATTCGAACGTTCCCGACGTTCCCGTGTAGCACAGGTATAAGAAACAGCGATGGCGACGAGATGGCCGAGAAAGGCTTTCCGGTGATCAGGCACAGTCGGAGAGACGGACGAAAAGACGCGAGCGCGGCGCCGCGGGCGCCGCGGCGCTCCGTTTTCCCAGATTGTTTTGCGCTGCCGCTTGGTGGCGCTGCAGAATTTGTGGAAAGGTTTATTCAAGGGCTCCGCTGGATGCTGCCGTCAGCTGAGCTCGCCGTATCAAACCGATCTGGTCATCGCGGAAGTCGCTGGAGAGCAGACCCTCCCATTGCTCCACACTTGGGTTTATTGTATAACTGGGACGATGTCGACTTTTTGCCATGCCCACCTGATAAATTCGTGCATGCGCACGAAGGTTCAAGGTAAGCTGCGGCAAGCGTGCTTGTTTAAAATCCGTCAGGTGTTCGTAAAAAAAAATAAAGTCGGATACTTTTCTAACAGACCTCGTAGTTTTGGTTTGGTTTATTGTGGTTCAACGTCCCAAAGCGACTCAGGCTATGAGGGACGCTGTAGTGAAGGTTGCCCGATACGTCATAGCTTTCGCCCTCTGACCAGGTTCAGCAGTAGTTGAACCGCAGCTACTTTTGCGTTTCGCCTCCATCGAAACGCTGCCACCGCGGTCCGGTTCGAACCCGGGTACTCGGATCGGTGGCGGCGGATCTCGGTAAGTGCACCGCCCGAACGGAGCCGCATAGCCCCCCCCCCCCCCCCCCCCCCCCCCCCTCCCCGTTGTTATGTTTGCTGCGACTGAGAGAAGGATGGAAAGGAAAGTGCACGGGCCTGCCTACTGGCTCCAGCCGAGCCACCACCGCTGCCACGTGCAGATCGAGGAGAGTTAAAAGATAGGAAGAAAGAGGGAAAGAAGAGACGCGCGTCGCAACAACCGCGTCCGCCGAAGCGAAGACGCAGGCTCCAACAAAAGATACCCCAAGATCTGCCCTCTCTCCCCGAGCACCTGATTGATAAAGTAAAGCAATGTCTTTGAAGGAGTAAGCTGGAGTGAATTCGAGTTCCTGATCGTTGTGGTCGGAGGGGTATGTCCGGTGAGAGAGCGCACGGGCGGCGGCGTCAGCTGCCTCATTTCCCTCAAAGCCCATGGGAGCAGGACCACAAACGATACGCCGGGTACAGGGGAGGCTGTTTTAAGGCGATAGCCTCTAATACTGTCGTGAGCAGCCGTGCCCGTGTCTGCAGCCGTGTCGGAAGCCGCGTCGGCAGATTTGTCCGCGTTTCGGCGTCACTACTTAAAAAGAATGGGCGTCGAGGCTGGGAATCGAACCAGGGCCTTTGGCGTTTGAAGCGGAGACGCTACCACGAAAGCTCAAGGTTTGGTTTAGGTTTATTGGGGTTTAACGTCCCAAAGCAACTCAGGCTATGAGGGACGCCGTAGTGAAGGGCTCTGGAAATTTCGACCACCTGGGGTTCTTTAACGTGCACTGACATCGCACAGTACACGGACCTCTAGAATATCGCCTTCATCGAAATTCAGCCGCCGCGGCCGGGATCGAATCCGCGTCTTTCGGGCCAGCAGCCGAGCGCCGTAACCACTGAACCACCGCGGCGGGCCAAGGTCGGAGCACGAATAAAGGTTCATCTAGTGAATTCATGGGTTTTATAAATATAATAAAAGGAATAAAAATTAAAAATAAGGAAAGAAAAAAAAGAAAAGGGAAAAATAAAAAATAAAATCGACATAAATCGAAATAAAAAAATTACCGACGATTACGTTACTTCCTAATGCGAAATTTGAGCGCAGCAAATAAGCTGTTTCACCTTTTCGATAGATTGAGGCAAAGAAATCGAGCAACACATGTATGCGCTATCACAGATTTTTTTTTTATTTTTCACACGTATTCCTTTAACAAAGACTCCACTAACAGTTCTTGACAGTCATGAAGGAAGCTTTGTGGTCGGAGAAATAGACTGATATATGTTCGACTTGGTACACCAATGCTTGATTCTCAAAGACGAGATCTATACAAGTGCCTCGCGAGATTGTCACAGCCGTGGGACGCGTTACGAGCGAGAGGAACGGGATGTTCTCCCGCATAAGTGTTAGGAAATTGCTGTTTGTCTTTATGTCAACATTAAAGTCCCCCACTACTAACATCGGTGTGGATCGATGGACGGTTAATGCGAGTTGCAGGAAGTGCACGACGTCTTTCGTGAGTGCGGTAGGGGCGAAGTAGGCAGCTACTACCAGCAAGCCGTTGGGCAACTTTGCGGCGCACAGTTAGCCAACTTCATGTGACGTGCCAAACATTTCGACTGGTATTGCAGAGAGACCTGTGCGCAAGTAGATAGCGACTCCCGCCGCTCTGTTGTGGTCTCTGCGAGCACCACAGCAGTATAGGAAATCTATGATTTCGAGAGGCTCTTCGGGATCCATCCAGGTTTCAGCAAAGCAAAGTACAGAGGAATGGCGCAGAATGTGATCGTGGTGTACGTCCTTGGCATGTGCGGCAAGGGAGCGTACGTTAAGAATGTGGTTGTGAATGATGAATCAAGTGCTGCCAGCGAATGACGCGTCCATTGGCTGTCTGCGTGTGTTACTGATGTGTGGTTAACATGTTAAGCTTCGCCTGTAAGAGTGGAACGCGACAGCGTCTTGCAACGCTGCCAGGGAGTCCACAGAACGCCATCGCCAATTCGGCTGTACGCCTTGCTGGACGGTAAATTTATTTTTTGAGGAAAGGAAATGTATCTCTCTCGCATATCTGGGTGGACACCTGCACCTCGCCGTAAGGGAAAGGGGGAAGGTGGGAGTGAACGAAGACGCCGTATTAGCTAGACGCGCCTTTGTTCATTCCAAACCGTTCAGCTGGCATTACGGAGTGGCTAGCGTGCTCGTATCGCACTCCGGAGACCCTGGTTCAATTCCCCAACTCGACCAATTTCGTTCTCGGTTTTATTGATTTATGCGGTCTAACTAGAAAGGTTAATTAGGCTATTTCATATTTATATTCTTGTATTTCTATCCATCGTGTTCTGTCATTAACCTGTCAATTGTTGGAACTGTCTAGGATGTTCGACACAACGTATATGAAACGAGCAACGTCTTACTGAGTGGGGAAGTGCGTGGTGGTGGAGGGAACGCGGCTTCGTACTTTTTTGTTTTTTTCAGCAGCGTTTGCTTCCGCGGACGCTGTTGTCGCTGCGGCGCGCGTCTTTCTTTTCTTTTCTTTTCTTGTGACCTCTTCATTCTCCTCTATATTAATTAGGCTAATTGATTAATTACGCAATTAACTAAACTCAGTCCAACTTAGTTGCAGCATCACTATACGATCCCTTTGATTGGTTGCATGGTTACTAGACAAAGTACAATTGGCCCCATTTGAAATTCGCGCACTGTGACGTCACGAGCATTTCGACCAATTGAAAAGCGTTACATTGGGGGCGGAGCTGGTTACGAGGCCGACGCCGACGCCGACGCCGACGACGACGCGAAACCCAGGAACGGACGCCAAAGAGCTGCGCTCTAAAAATAAATAAAAGCGACGTGGGAATCATTCGAGCGAGAATCCCTGAAGGCATTCTGAAACATCGTCAGAAAAGAAAGAGCTCAGCTGCTTCTACAAGCACGCATCGCACACCCGAACGAGTCAGTGACCGCATATGTAGATGATATGAAGCGCCTTTTAGAGCGCAGCTCTTTGGCGTCCGTTCCTGGGTTTCGCGTCGTCGTCGGCGTCGGCGTCGGCGTCGGCCTCGTAACCAGCTCCGCCCCCAATGTAACGCTTTTCAATTGGTCGAAATGCTCGTGACGTCACAGTGCGCGAATTTCAAATGGGGCCAATTGTACTTTGTCTAGTAACCATGCAACCAATCAAAGGGATCGTATAGTGATGCTGCAACTAAGTTGGACTGAGTTTAGTTAATTGCGTAATTAATCAATTAGCCTAATTAATATAGAGGAGAATGAAGAGGTCACAAGAAAAGAAAAGAAAAGAAAGACGCGCGCCGCAGCGACAACAGCGTCCGCGGAAGCAAACGCTGCTGAAAAAAACAAAAAAGTACGAAGCCGCGTTCCCTCCACCACCACGCACTTCCCCACTCAGTAAGACGTTGCTCGTTTCATATACGTTGTGTCGAACATCCTAGACAGTTCCAACAATTGACAGGTTAATGACAGAACACGATGGATAGAAATACAAGAATATAAATATGAAATAGCCTAATTAACCTTTCTAGTTAGACCGCATAAATCAATAAAACCGAGAACGAAATTGGTCGAGTTGGGGAATCGAACCAGGGTCTCCGGAGTGCGATACGAGCACGCTAGCCACTCCGTAATGCCAGCTGAACGGTTTGGAATGAACAAAGGCGCGTCTAGCTAATACGGCGTCTTCGTTCACTCCCACCTTCCCCCTTTCCCTTACGGCGAGGTGCAGGTGTCCACCCAGATATGCGAGAGAGATACATTTCCTTTCCTCAAAAAATAAATTTACCGTCCAGCAAGGCGTACAGCCGAATTGGCGATGGCGTTCTGTGGACTCCCTGGCAGCGTTGCAAGACGCTGTCGCGTTCCACTCTTACAGGCGAAGCTTAACATGTTAACCACACATCAGTAACACACGCAGACAGCCAATGGACGCGTCATTCGCTGGCAGCACTTGATTCATCATTCACAACCACATTCTTAACGTACGCTCCCTTGCCGCACATGCCAAGGACGTACACCACGATCACATTCTGCGCCATTCCTCTGTACTTTGCTTTGCTGAAACCTGGATGGATCCCGAAGAGCCTCTCGAAATCATAGATTTCCTATACTGCTGTGGTGCTCGCAGAGACCACAACAGAGCGGCGGGAGTCGCTATCTACTTGCGCACAGGTCTCTCTGCAATACCAGTCGAAATGTTTGGCACGTCACATGAAGTTGGCGAACTGTGCGCCGCAAAGTTGCCCAACGGCTTGCTGGTAGTAGCTGCCTACTTCGCCCCTACCGCACTCACGAAAGACGTCGTGCACTTCCTGCAACTCGCATTAACCGTCCATCGATCCACACCGATGTTAGTAGTGGGGGACTTTAATGTTGACATAAAGACAAACAGCAATTTCCTAACACTTATGCGGGAGAACATCCCGTTCCTCTCGCTCGTAAC
The DNA here is from genome assembly GCF_055824585.1 of Amblyomma mixtum. Taxonomy (NCBI): domain Eukaryota; kingdom Metazoa; phylum Arthropoda; class Arachnida; order Ixodida; family Ixodidae; genus Amblyomma; species Amblyomma mixtum. The sequence goes on from NC_143013.1 coordinate 198,656,569, forward strand.
GCGTCCCACGGCTGTGACAATCTCGCGAGGCACTTGTATAGATCTCGTCTTTGAGAATCAAGCATTGGTGTACCAAGTCGAACATATATCAGTCTATTTCTCCGACCACAAAGCTTCCTTCATGACTGTCAAGAACTGTTAGTGGAGTCTTTGTTAAAGGAATACGTGTGAAAAATAAAAAAAAAATCTGTGATAGCGCATACATGTGTTGCTCGATTTCTTTGCCTCAATCTATCGAAAAGGTGAAACAGCTTATTTGCTGCGCTCAAATTTCGCATTAGGAAGTAACGTAATCGTCGGTAATTTTTTTCGACGTGTCGATCCTGACATGACGGAGGAGAAGTTGGAGCTTTTGATGCGTGTAGCTAAAGAGGCACTTTTCGTTGGTCTGACCCGCAATCCACCCAAGACTATCGCTGAATTCACCAGTGAAGCAGCCGCCATTGAGGAAACCTTGGAAGCACGGGCCCGTCATTTTCCTCGACAGCTCCAAGTTACCTCATCTACCCTCTCGGATGGCACAGCATTTGGAGGCAACCTGCGAGATCTCATCCGCTAAGTTGTACAGGAAGATCTGCGTAGCCTGGAACCATCTTCAAGCCAGCCTCAAGTAGCGACCCTTGAGGAAATCGTCCGCAAAGAAGTGCAGCATGCGCTTGGCTCCCCGCCATCGACGCCTCCAGTTGAAGCTCCGGCTTAAATTTGACCTACGCCGCTGCAGTACGCAGTCCTCAGCCCCAGCGACACACCCCCCCTCTTCCATCACTCCCTCGCCATTAAACATTTCGACTTCGTGTTTTAAATTTCTATTTGTGTTTTTAAGGAAACAAGGGAAGGGGAATGAGGGGCTCGTTATAAATATGAAAGAAGCCAGCAGCCACAGAAACCAAGGAGCACAGGGGATTTTTAATTAATTTATTTATTTTGTGGTGTTGATCAATTTAGAATATTACTGGATATGTTATCGCTTAAAGCTAATTGATTAGAAAAGCAGAAGAAAAAATGGCTGAGGCTTAACTTGGTTAAGCCTGGAGAATGCGAAGCAGCATCGTGTCGCGTAATTTGGAGGCGCACAACCACAGCGACGGCGCGAGGTGGGCCCCCGTTTCTCCACTGCCGTGACGTCAACAAGTCACGTGGTGTGGCATCATCGTGTCACGTGATTTGGAGGCGCACAACCACAGCGACGGCGCGAGGTGGGCCCCCGTTTCTCCACTGTCGTGACGTCATCGTGTCACGTGGTGTGACGTCAAGTATCACGTGATTTGGAGGCGCACAGCGACGGCGCTAGGTGGGCCCTCGTTTCTCCACTGTCGTGACGTCATCGTGTCACGTGGTGTGACGTCATGTATCACGTGTTTGGAGGCGCACAACCACAGCGACGGCGCGAGGTGGGCCCCCGTTTCTCTACTGTCGTGACGTCGTGTCACGTGGTGTGACGTCATGTATCACGTGATTTGGAGGCGCATAACCACGGTGAAAGGCTGAAGTGGTAGCTAAAGTAGTATGCTTCGCATACAAACAACCACATGCCGCCGATGGGATCCGAACCCACGACCTCCGAATTACGCGTCCGTTGCTCTACCTCTGAGCTACGGCGACGGCTGTCAAATCTTCTGTTTTCGGGGGTATTTATGTTTACAAGTAACCTAACCTTGACAGTGTTCGTCAGCGCCACCCACGTTCATAAGCGACGAACGTAGAACGTCCTGAGTTACCGCAGGTGTGACATAGAACGTCATCGAACGGAGAGGGTGGAAGCTGAGCGGCGAAGTCGGTGGAAAGGCAAAACATCAGGCTCCCCAGCGACGCCGAAAAGATAATCATGAGACCCAGCGGCGGCGTCACGCGGCTGACGAAACACGGGAACGCGCACTTGGCGAACGCTATAATCCAGGCTGCCGGAGTCGACCAAGACGCAGCGGGAGAGGACATCGTCTCCATAAATACACGCCAACAGTCCATTCTCGTGGCGACGCGAGACGCCGGGCGAAAAAGAAAATACGTAGAGCTGAAGCACCTCACTTTCGAAGGGGAGCGAATAGATATGACCACCTACGTCGCCATGCCGGAGGACTGCGGAAAGGGCGTAATCCATGACGTTCCCCTCTACTTCTCGGAGGCGGACATATTGCACCGTCTCAAGACGCACGGCAATCCCCCGTTGCTGGGGGTTCGAAGATTAGGCAAGGAATCGAAGACAGTCCTGATACTGTTTGAAGATAGCAAAGTCCCGAGGTGGGTGCGCATCACGCCATTGGCTCAACGGTGCGCGCTCTACCGGAAAAAATACGAAGTGTGCTACGCATGCGGAAGAATGGGCCACCGAGCCGACGTCTGCCCGGACCCTTAAAACGTAAAGTGCCGCGGTTGTGGGGCAGAAAACCCGTCCGAAAACCATCAATGCGAGACCAAGTGTCAGCTGTGCGGCAAAGGACACCTGCTCGGCGATAAGAAATGCAAGGAGCTCTTCCGCACGCCCTACGAGGTGAAGAAGAGGCGGTGGGAGCAAAGCGGCGGCAGTTCGCCAAAACACGGGACCCAGAAAACATTGGAGGGGAATTACACCCTCCAAGATCGTCCCAGAGACAAGCGCGGCAACAACTACGAGGGTTTCCGTGCCGAAGATTTCCCGAGCCTGCAAGAGACCATGGGCAGGCACCCCGGACAGCACCATCGTCGGGGCAGCTCGCGCTCCAACAGCAGAGGGCGCTCCGGATCCAGAGGGCCTACGCCACCTCCTAGAGGCCGTTCGAGCTCCCGTGGCAGAACGCGATCCGCATCCAGGTCCGGAGCCAGGGCCAGTTCCAGTTCGAGCTCCCGTGGAAGAGGACGATCCGGATACAGGTCCGGAGCCAGGGCCAGTTCCAGCTCCAGGGACGCGAGGAACCCGTGGGCCCCCCGGAAGAGAAGCCCGAGCGGGGACCGTAAAATCGTAAGTTTCAGCAGCGCGGCCTCCCAGGCGAAAGATGAGAAAGATAGAGAAATAGAAAATTTGAAAAAGGAAGTCTATGAACTTAAGAAGATCATTAAAAAACTCACTCAGGACCTTCACCGACGTCAACCACAAACATGCGCAGGGTCCCTCCCGTCTCAGCAAGCGTTCCCTTCAGGACAAGTCGCTAAATCCGCTCCCCCACCTCCGGCGTCAAACGTGCTCACACCAGACGCGCCGCCGGCGACGGAGGAGGAAACGATGGTCACTGAGCCGATTAGACCTCCCCCGCAGAAACGGAGGGGTGGGGAGACAGATCCGCTTGTGGCATTAGAACAAAGGTTAGACGCGAAGTACCAGGCGAGATTCGAGAGGATCGAGACTGGCATGATCGAAATTATGGGTCTCCAGATAAGATTCAGGAACAACTTACAGTTGCTGCCGGGAACGCAGCCACTGGCGCTCTCACGGGGACGCAGCCAGTACTTCACCAATCCGAATATGACCAGAACTCTATCAAAGAATGATTCGACTGTGTGGCAGTGGAACTGCCGAGGGTTCCCGCGTAAGCGAGCGCTCGTGCAACAGTACCTCGAGCAGGAAAATGAGAAACCTTTAGCCATAGCGCTGCAAGAAACGGGCAAGGGCGCGGTTAAACTTACCGGATATCAAGCGTTTGCTAGCGACCGCGGGGAAAAATCTCGGGTTACTACATTCGTCAAAAAGAACGTAGCGGCAATCGCACACGAAATCAGTTCTCGGGACATTGAGGCGGTTCTCGTTGAAATTCTCACGGGTAGGAAGGTGGAGCCCAGTATTTTCCTCTTAAACATTTACAGCACCCCCAAGCAGCGTAAAGTTAGGTTCAGGGCCCTCTTTCGCAAAGCCATCAAGGCGGCAGGAACAAACCCGCTGATAATTGTAGGGGACTTTAACGCGGCCCATCAAGAGTGGGGATACAATAGGCACGACCCGAAGGGAAGGCAGCTGTGGGAAGACTTTCACGAATTGGGCCTCACACTGCAAACGGACCCGGGCTGTCCGACCAGGGTGGGAAACAGCGTGAGCGTCGACACTACCCCAGATCTAACCTTCACCAGAAACGTTGCAGAGATTACCTGGAGAAACACCGACATCAACTTTGGGAGCGATCACTACGTCCTCGCAGTAACCCTTAAACGGGGAGCCAAAGTAAGAAGCAGCAGAAAACCCAGTGTAACTCAATGGGATAAATTCAGACAACTCAGAGAAAGCTCCGACGTAGAGCAGAACATCCAGGATATCGACGAATGGGTGGAAGCCCTCATGCGCCAAGTTAAAGCCGCTACCATGACCCTACAGGAGGAAGACGCACCGACAACCGCCGACAGCAAACTCTTGCACATGTGGGAAGCTAAACGAGGCATGGAAAAGCGTCTCAGCACACAGAGATGGAACAGAAATTTGAGGCGAAGAATAGCCAGGCATAATAAGGAAATTGAGGAATACGCAATTAAACTTTCTGAGCAAAACTGGTGTAGTAGATGTGATGAAATGGAAGGCAATATGAGCCTTTCCAAGACGTGGGGCCTGCTGCGACATCTCCTGGACCCTGATAGCTCAAAAACACAATCGGGCACTAGGTTGGCGAAGGCCAGGCACGCGTTCGAGGGGACGGACGCGGAGCTCGTGGCAAAATTAGTAAACACCTACATCGGCGACACAGAATCCCTCCCGCAGTACAAGGGCCCTCCTAACGAGACTCTCGATGCGCCCATAACAGAGGCGGAGGTTAGGGCCGAAATTTTGACTTTAAAGACGCGATCGGCCCCCGGCCCAGACGTGGTTACGAACAAATTATTAAGGAATCTGGACGACATGTCCATAACGGCGCTCACGAAATACATGCAGGAGGTATGGAGTAGCGGCCGTCTCCCTCAGCAGTGGAAAACTGCAAACGTGGTGCTAATCCCTAAGCCGGGTAAACCGCCCGGATTAGAAAATCTCAGACCAATTTCCCTAACCTCGTGCGTAGGAAAGTTTATGGAACGCGTCATCCAGGCTAGACTGACACGCTTCATGGAGCAGAACGACCTGTGGCCGCACGAGATGGTCGGGTTCCGGCCGGGCTTGTGTACGCAGGACGTGATGCTTCGCTTGCAACATGACATTATAAATTCGAGATCCAAAGACGCGAAGGTGATTTTAGGTTTAGATCTAACCAAAGCCTTCGACAATGTTAAGCATGCGGCCGTCCTTGCGGGGCTTCAGGACATAGGTGTCGGCGAAAGGACGTATAATTACATCAAGGATTTCCTGTCGCACAGGACGATAAAGCTAAAATTTCAGGACTTCCCCAAGGTTTACCTGGGAAGTAAGGGAACGCCACAGGGATCGGTGCTCTCCCCCTTCCTTTTTAACGTGGCAATGAGCGGCCTTCCCGCCGCACTCAGGAATATAGAAGGCATAAAATTTAGCTTCTACGCAGATGACATCAACATATGGTTGAACAGTGGTAGTGACGGTAGCATAGAAGAGCGGCTGCAGGCAGCGGCAGACACTGTAGTGTCCTACGCGGCCGAAAGGGGCCTTGTGTGTTCGCCGCAGAAATCGGAACTTTTTGTTTACAATCCGAAAGCGCTCCGGTGCAAGCGCGACTGGAATTTTGAAATCAAGGTAGAGGGCAAAGCTGTACCGTGTAGGGTCTGCTCGCGGGCAAGTCAAATCTCGCGCCGCTCACCGCGGGTAGCCTTGGACCCCTTCTTCCCGAGTGGGGGGGCGGTGGGAGCGAGGCTGGGAGAAAGCCTTTATAAGGCGAGACCGGAGAGGCTCGCGGCCTCTTGCTCTTGGACCAGCCCTGCGAAAGGACCACCTGACCCAGCTGCCACGACGACGACCGGCCCCCCTGATGTGAGAATAAACCCTTTGTACAAAGTCCTGCCTCGAGTGACTGCCTGTGCGTCCCCGCGCAGAGGAATTGCCCAAAAATAATGGCGCCCAACGTGGGGCTTTAATTAACACCTTGTGGACGATTGCTCTGCCGATTTTGGGACGTGCAGCCAGACTCGTGGCAGGCCCTCTTTGTTCAGGGCCACGCCGGACCGCTAGGGTTAAGAAGCGGGTCAGGCGGAATGTTCGCGGGGTAGCGACTTGTGTAGTGTTGTAAATTTGTTAGGGGTTTTGTGTTATTTATGTAGTTTTCGGGCGTTTTGTGTTGTGTATTTCCGCGTGTTTGTAGATAGATTGTTGTGTATGTGAATGTTCTTGTTGCCACGAGCAGTTAGCCGGTGCGGCCGGACAGTTAGCGCGAACTATGCCTCCCAGAAAGGATGTTTCAGCCACGGCTTTGGATGGCGGGGCAGCCGGTAGTGAGATGGCCGACGCGGCGGCCGTAATAGGGGAGGTGACTGAGATGTTTGCCGCATTAGCCCGTCAGCTCGGTTCGGTGGCTGGCGCCAACCAGGCCGCAGCATCGGTAGCATCGGCGACAGCATCGCGCCCGAGGATAAATATGGAGGTCCCCTCCTTTTCCGGGTACACGGACGCGAAATCAGTCCACGAGTTTCTACAACAACTCGAGGACTACCAGACGGCTCTGGGCGCCCCAGATGACGTAATGCTAGGGCAGGTCCTGCCTGTAGCACTCGTCGAGAGCGCGGCGCGATGGAGGCGCTGCCAGCCGACTTTCCAGTCGATGGCGGACTTCAAAGATCGTTTCCGCGCCGAGTTCTTGCCGCCTGATTATGAGCGCCGGATGCTGGAGGAGCTCGCGTTGCGCACCCAACACCCAGAGGAAAGCCTCCTCGAGTACGTACGCGCAATGCAAGAGCTGTACAAGAGGGCAGACCCGACGGCAACCGACCGAGATCAGGCTGCTCGTGTGATCAGGCAGTGCCATCCACGCTTCAAGCCGTATCTGCGGGGCCGCAGTTTTACAAACCTCGAGGCCCTAGCGCAGGAGGCCAAGACCGTGCAGGCGGATTTACTCGCCGAACTGCGCTACCAGCCGCCCCCCAGGCCGGCCGAATCGCTGGAACCGGGATGCGCATGGGATGGAGGCCGAGAATGCGCGATGAGGGCTCGGCGCGCCGAGGTAATGGCCGTGGAAAGGCAGGCGGAACCCCCTGTTGTCCCTCGCGCGCTTGACCCGTACGCATTCGAGCAGCGGCGTCGTGCCGGTCTCACAGGCCACGCGCCGAGCGAGCGTCAGGAATGCGCGGAGAAAGGGGAGAGCCGTCCCCAACCGCTTCGTGGAACGAGGGGTCCTCCGTCCACGCGGCGGGTGAATGACCGGCTTTGCTGGAATTGCAACCAGCCCGGCCACGTGGCACGCGAATGCCAAGCTAGGCGTATGCAGGGAAACGCCAGGCGCTGGCGGTGATGTCTGGTAGCACCGACCTTTCACCGTCAGCGGGAGAATTTCATGGTTGTCAAGGCGCTAGTCAGGAAAAGAACTCCCGCGCCGGCGACGGGGAGGCCTTTGTCCCGCTCGCCTGTAGAGCTCAGGGAGTCGTTCCGCGCTCAAGCCCTTTTATGCTAGTGCAGTTAGCGGGTCGATGCTACTCTGCACTCGTAGACACGGGCTCAACGCTGTCACTGGTCGGTGACGAGGTGTACGAGGCCTGCCGGATAGGTAACATCCGTGTCAGACCGGCCCAAACCCCGTTAAGCTTAGCAGCTGGGGCGGCAAAGGCAAAGGGAGCAGTGCGTCTTACGATGCGTTTTGACGGCAGAAAGCGGAGACATCGCTTCGTCTATCTGCCTGGCTTGTCGATACCAGTAATTCTGGGAAGGGATTTTCTCTCGAGGGAAGGCATTGTGCTCGACATGGGGGAGAATGGCTATCGTTACAGCCAGCTCGCCCCCCTCATTCCCTTCGAAAGCGCACCCTTGCCCGGCTGTCCGGCACAAAAGGTGGGTGTCCACACCTGTGCGACAGAAAGGCAGGTGAACTCCCTCGAGATGCTGAGAGACGGTGGCCCGTTAGAAGCGATTATTGCGTCTTTCTCAGGACCCAGTAGTCAGCGCCGAAGGCTCGCGGAAACTTTACTCCCGTTTTCGGATTGCTTCACGGAGAAACCGGGCAGAACCGACCTGCTTCAGCACGAGATTCAGACGGGTGATACGCGCCCTTTCAGGTGTAACCCGAGGCCGTTAAGTGCGCATAAGAGGCAGCTTCTCGACTGTGCCCTTGACGAGATGATTGACACCGGTGCGGTGAGACCCTCACAAAGTCCCTGGGCGTCGCCAGTGGTTCTAGCGCCGAAGAAAGATGGATCGGTCAGGCTGTGTGTTGATTATCGTAAGCTCAACTCACTGACGCCTACGGTTGCGTACCCTTTTCAGTCGATCGAGGCTGTGATGTACGCGTTAGGGAACGCAAGGTTCTTCACAGTCCTAGATGCAAGCAGAGGGTACCTGCAGATTGAGGTGGCCGAAGGTGACATTGAGAAAACCGCATTCACCTGCCACCGCGGGTCTTCGAATTTACTCGACTCCCGTTTGGTTTGTCTAACGCCCCGAGCACGTTCATGCGACTGATGGACATCGTGCTGGGCGATGCAAGGTTCAACTACGCCATGGCGTACCTCGACGACGTTGTGATATTCTCACAGTCGTTCGAGGAGCACCTCATTCACCTGAATTCCGTTCTCGATAGAATGAGACGTGCCGGTCTAACCATTAATCCAAAGAAAGTGCAGTTGGCATCGAAGAGAGTGAACCTCTTGGGCTTTGTCGTGGATGATGGCACACTGAGACCGAATGATGACAAACTGCAGGCAATTCTGAACTACCCCTGCCCCATGGATGTGAAAAGCTTGCAGAGGTTTTTGGGGATGGTTGCGTTCTACAGGCAATTCATCCCGCGCTGTTCGGAGCTTGCAAGGCCGCTGAACCTGCTGTTGCGTAAAGGCTCGAAGTGGGTCTGGGGCAAGGAACAGAGTGACGCATTTGTTGCCTTGGCTCGCGCGATAGCGAATACCGCTAGTCTGCGCCTCCCCGACCTGAACAAGCAGTTTGTCTTGCAGACAGACGCTAGTGACTACGGTGTTGGAGCTGTTTTGTTGCAGGAACACGAGGGCAAACTGCGCCCTGTCGCGTTCGCTAGTCGCACGCTCACATCGGCGGAGCGGAATTACTCCGTGACCGAAAAGGAATGCCTGGCGATCATGTTCGCATTGTCGAAGTTCGACATGTACCTAGACGGAGCGGTCTTCACCGTGCAGACAGATCATCAGGCATTGTCTTGGTTAAAGAGGCTCAAGAACCCCGCAGGCAGACTCGCGAGATGGGCGCTGACGTTGCAACGTTACGCGTACGCCATCGAGTACCGCCGGGGCAGCTTGAACAAGGTGGCCGATGCTTTATCGCGCGCACCGTGCAGGGCTGGCGGAAGCGCTTCAGAGGCGCAGCCCAGCTTTGTAGAAAGCGGCGTCACCGCTGTTGGAGAGGAGGAGAGGGCGGACGGGAGTGTCGCGCCCGGTTTGACGAAGGAGGAGGCGGACAAAGGTCCCGCACTGTGCTGTGAGAGAAGGGAAACACAGCAGCTCGTGGCGGCGACCGCTCGCCTGCCTAGGAGCGAGGCAGAAAGTAATCTGTCTTGGGGAGTAGCGGTCAGTAGAGAAGAGCTGATCGAGGCCCAGAAAGCAGACGGTCTTTGCCAGCGGGTGCTGAAGGAGCCTGCGAGCAGCGCAGCTTGCACCGTTAACGCTGAGGGCAAGTACGACGCGTATCTGCTGGGCGATGATGGCTTGCTGCTCCGCTATATCCCCCAACTTGACGAGGAAGAGGCGATAGCATCCCCTTTCCGAGTCGTGGTCCCGAGAAGGTTGCGGAAACGGTTCCTGCAGTACTTCCATGACTCAGCGCTGGCAGGCCATGGCAGCGGCAGTAAGACTTACGACAAGTTATGCCGTGTCGCGACCTGGCCAGGCATGAGAAAGGATGTGCTGGGATACGCCCGTACCTGCCCGGTATGCCAGGTAGCCAAGCCGCGGGCGGGCAAGCCCGCTGGCACGATGAAGGCGGTAGTTAGCAACTACCCGTGGCAAGTGGTCGCGTGCGATATCATGGGACCCCTCCCTCGGTCCGCGCGCGGAAACCAATTCATCCTGGTAATAACGGACCACTATTCCAAGTGGGTTGAGGTTTTCCCCCTTAGGAAGCTTGTGTCGGAACGAATTTGGGAAAAACTGTTGGAGACTTTCACTCGTTTCGGTTTCCCTTCCGACCTGATTACAGACAATGCTTCGTATTTCACAAGCAAAGTCTTTGTAGACTCCTGTCGGGCGCTTCAAATCCGCCACAGGAGATCGAGTCCCTACCACGCTCAGAGCAAAATAACCGAGCGGGTGAATCGAAATCTGAAGAGCATGCTGGTCGCGACGACCGAGCAGCACAGAGATTGGGACGCGCGGCTGTCCGAACTGGCGTTCGCTACAAGGACAACCGTGAACAGGTCAGTGGGTATTACACCCGCTTACTTGAATTTTGGGAGAGAGATCGCTTTTCCGCTAGAGAATGCCCTACTCGACGCGGCGGGGCCTGCGCCCCCTCCGCTTTCGCAGTACGCGGCAAGGCTCCGGGAGCGCCTGGAGGCAGCGCAGCGAGCAGCCCGCGAAAACCTCGATGTGGCGCGCATGGAGCAGGCGGATCAGTACAACAAAGGTCGCCGTCACGTCGTTTTCAACACGGGCGACTTAGTACTCAAGAGAACGCACCCACTTAGTAACGCAGCGCGCGGTTTCGCCGCGTCGCTAGCGCACAAGTGGGCTGGGCCGTACGAAGTTACGGCACGGACTACGCCGCTCACCTACCAGTTGCGGTTGTTGACAAACGGCGAAACCGCCGGTCCGGTGCATGTCGCTGATTTGAAGGCTTTCCACCTTCGCGAGGACGATGGCTGCGAAGCGGTGGAAAATCAGCGCGATGCGGCGATCTCACCCCCGGGAGGACGAGCAGGTAGCGGTGCGGTTTGCAACCGACGCTACAACCTGAGGACCAGGTAGCACCCGTGTCTCTCGATCAATTATCACTCGCAATGCTCTCGCCCTCTCAATATGCCTTCTAGGAAGCTCCAGCGGTCCGACACCCGGGGCTCGGACTCCGGAAGGGATGGCAGACCACCGTCGAACGGTGGCCGCCATCAAGGCGCGCCACCCGGCCGGCGGCAGGGTCCACGCGAGTGGCGCCGGTTCCACGGCCGCGGTGGCCCCCACCGCCAGTCTAACCGCGCGCCTGCCCACTGGAGAGAACCTCCCAGTGGTGCAGGACAACGCAAGAGGGCCAGTGACGACCAGGCGCAGGGCCCCCCTCAGCACCCAGCCGGCGCTTCGGCCGCCGAGCAGCCGCAACCCAAGCGGCCCAGGGTCCTGCGGCACGTGGCCACCTGGACCACGGTCGCCAACGGAGCGGCCATCTCTTACTGCGCGCGGTCCAGGTGGCGGGACCAGGCGCAGCCCCTTCGCGGCGGTGACCTGCAGGAAGTGCCGCTGCCTTTCCGCGGCCTGACCCTGGAGGAGAGGGACCAGGAGCCCCCGGCCGTGTTTAGTGACGAGGAGCGGGCCGGCCTGTGTTCCCTCTGCGGCACACTTGTTGTGCACCGGCCCCGCCACGAGGCCGGTGCGCTGCATAGAGCGCGCAGGGAGGCGGCGGAAAAGCTCTTGGCGGCTGCAGCGCCTTCCCCCGCTGCGCCACTGCAGAGGGGCAGCCCGGAGGAGGCGGCCCTCCGCATCCTCCAGTCCAGCCGCCCAGACTTGCTGTCCCCGGCGGCCGAGGAGCTTTGGAGGGCGCTGCCGGCAGGGCCCCCAGCGGAGCCAGGCGCCTCGCCCCCCCAGGCGGCTCGTGAGGAGCCCGTCCAGCCAGCGGTGAGCGGCCCCCCGGCGAGCACCCCTCCCCCCTGCGACGACTCTATGGACCCGGACCCGGAGGTCATCGAACGCCTGCTGGCGGACCCCGGGACGGACGTTTGAGGGGGGGGGGAGATGTAGGGTCTGCTCGCGGGCAAGTCAAATCTCGCGCCGCTCACCGCGGGTAGCCTTGGACCCCTTCTTCCCGAGTGGGGGGGCGGTGGGAGCGAGGCTGGGAGAAAGCCTTTATCAGGCGAGACCGGAGAGGCTCGCGGCCTCTTGCTCTTGGACCAGCCCTGCGAAAGGACCACCTGACCCAGCTGCCACGACGACGACCGGCCCCCCTGATGTGAGAATAAACCCTTTGTACAAAGTCCTGCCTCGAGTGACTGCCTGTGCGTCCCCGCGCAGAGGAATTGCCCACAACCGAAAGTTAATAACATCAGGATCCTCGGACTTTTTATCCAAGAGGACGGTTACAATGAAGGAACGATCAAGAAGCTCAGCAACTACGCTGCGCAAGTAACAGGGATCTTCAGGAGGGTCGCGCTGAAGGGCAGGGGCCTCAAAGAAAGTAGCCTCTTGAAACTGACGCAGGCGTATATTATTAGCCGAATATGCTATGCCACGCCATTCCTCGATATTAGGGTAAACGAGAGAGAGAAGATCGACGCAATTATTCGGCGTTGCGTCAAGAGGGCGCTGGGCGTACCTATCTCTACCTCTACAGACCGCCTGTTGGAAATGGGGGTGCATAATACTTGGATTGAACTCGCCGAGGCGGTGCGAATCGCCCAGCTCGAAAGACTGAGTACGACGAATACGGGCCGGACCATCTTAGAGTGGGTCGGCCGAAAAGTAGATAGGGGCATATGCGACAAGGTCGCCCTACCGCCACAATGTCGCGAGAATATCATCGTTCCCCCCTCCCCCGTAACATGCACCCAGAACATCACAGGGAAAGACGGGAGAAGAGGGCGGAGGCGCTGGTTAAAAGGGCCGGGAATTTCAGGGCAAATTAGGTCGCCTACGTGGACGCAGCGAGTGGCAGGTCGGGGGCGGCGGTTGCCTCAGTAGTCGACGGCCGAGGTGCACCAGTCGCCGCCGCCTCTATTAGGAGTAGAAACATAGATACGGCCGAGGAGGTCGCAATAGCGCTTGCTTGCGCCGGAACCAAGGCTAGTTTGATTCTTAGTGACAGAAAAACAGCAATCTGCAACATCGGAAAGGGCTGGGTCTCGCCAGAAACGGCTCGAATTCTGTCCGCAGCCAAAATTGATCGCAAGATCACCTTAATTTGGGTCCCAGAACACACATCCGTCCCCGGTAACGAGGCGGCCCACATGTTAGCCCGAGATCTCTTCTTCCGGGTAACTGTAGAGCCACCCGACCCCCAGGGGATGGACGAACGTTTGCAAACGTATGCAGAAATCGCCGTGCACTACAGGTTAGGCAGGCGTCTAATGCCACCACCAGATCCAAACTTAACCAATACAGAGGCCATCGCCTGGAGACGATTACAGGCCGGAAATTTCGTTAACCCCGTCTGGTTATTTCGAACCACGTTAGACGATAGAAAAGATGACAAATGTAAGACCTGCGGAGCGAGGGGGACCATCGGTCATATAATTTGGCAATGCCCTGGATCCCCGGGTGCTGAGGACAATATTAAGAGTAGAGAAGCCTGGGAGGCCCTTCTGCGAAGCGAGGTCCCCGCCGACCAGAAACGAGCTGTCCGCCTGGCGGCTGAAGCCGCGAAGAGACAATGTATCTTCGCCAGTCTTTAGTCGCGGAGGTCCCGTCCCCCGTCCCCTAGGCCTGCGTGCCAGGGACGGGGAGTAGGGGGCCTCCTACATCGGTGGAAATAAAAGTTGTTATCATCATCATCATCATCATCATTAGGGTGGAAGCTGCGTGAGAACCCTCTTATGCTTCCTATGGCGTCAAGGCTGCCAGAACCGAGGCCCTCGCTAAGCAATTAAGCAAACAAGGGAATGGGGAATGAGGGGCTCGTTATAAATATGAAAGAAGAAAACAGCCACAGAGACCAAGGGGCACAGGGGATTTTTAATTAATTTATTTATTTTGTGGTGTTGATCAATCTAGAATGTTACTGGATATGTTATCGCTTAAAGCTAATTGATGAGAAAATGTTGGTTTGGTTGGTTTATGGGGTTTAACGTTCCAAAGCGACTGAGGCTATGAGAGACGCCGTAGTGGAGGGCTCCGGAAATTGATTAGAAAAGCAGAAGAAAAAAACCCTCTTATGCTTCCTATGGCGTCAAGGCTGCCAGAACCGAGGCCCTCGCTAAGCAATTAAGCAAACAAGAGAAGGGGAATAAGGGGCTCGTTATAAATATGAAAGAAGCCAACAGCCACAGAAACCAAGGGGCACAGGGGATTTTTAATTAATTTATTTATTTTGTGGTGTTGATCAATCTAGAATGTTACTGGATATGTTATCGCTTAAAGCTAATTGATTAGAAAATGTTGGTTTGGTTGGTTTATGGGGTTTAACGTCCCAAAGCGACTGAGGCTATGAGAGACGCCGTAGTGGACGGCTCCGGAAAATTGATTAGAAAAGCAGAAGAAAAAAACATTCTTATGCTTCCTATGGCGTCAAGGCTGCCAGAACCGAGGCCCTCGCTAAGCAATTAAGCAAACAGAAGATTTGACAGCCGTCGCCGTAGCTTAGAGGTAGAGCACCGGACGCGTAATTTGGAGGTCGTGGGTTCGGATCGCATTGGCGGCATGTGGTTGTTTTTTCTTCTGCTTTTCTAACCAAATTACGCGTCCGGTGCTCTACCTCTGAGCTACGGCGACGGCTGTCAAATCTTCTGTTTGCTTAATTGCTTAGCGAGGGCCTCGGTTCTGGCAGCCTTGACGCCATAGGAAGCATAAGAGGGTTCTCACGCCGCTTCCACCCTCTCCGTTCGATGACGTTCTACGTCACACCTGCGGTAACTCAGGACGTTCTACGTCCGCCGCTTATGAACGTGGGTGGCACTGATGAACACTCTCAAGGTTAAGTTACTTGTAAACATAAATACCCCCGAAAACAGAAGATTTGACAGCCGTCGCCGTAGCTCAGCCGCCGTATGGAATCCGGTTCTTAGCGGTAGAAGATGACCGAGATGTTCCTTATGATCTCATCATGCTACTGGGCCTCCACAGCATATGGAAAACCAGGATGTCAGTGAGAAATGCCGATGTAAACATTCGACCTGGGGCGCTATGCTGGAAGGCCCGAGTTTGCTGAAACTCGGAATCTTCCCGAGTTCTGGCGACGCCCTCAGATGAGTGAGCTAATGGTAGCAAGACAAAATCCCACCCTCGTCACGCCTCCAGCTTCATTGGGTTATCTGGATATATTCCGTGCTTTACCATCACATCGGCGCCGCCTCATGGGCTTCTTGGGTGGTCTACAAAGAACGGGTCACGTGAGCCAACCGCCGGTGCCCTTTTCATTTGTCTGTCGCTCCACTAAGTGCATTGCGTGTGCAATTCGACCAACGAGGCTTGTTGAATTTTATAATGCACTTAGTACACCTTTATAAGCATTTTATAGTGTGCAAGATTTGGATTTAAAGCGCTTTAGAGTGATTCATGCATTATTAAATTTTCCTTTGTACCGCGAGGGAACGCTACCAACGCTACATCATGTGCGATCATGTGCAACGCTGTGAAGGCTACGGAAGTAGTCCGCAAATAAAAATAAAGAGGTGTATCGCTCTGCGCTGTTTTGTGGCCGTCTTTGGAAAAGCCGTATGATGGACAGACATGCCGAGCCACCATGATCGTCCAAATCTGTGTTTCGAGAACAGTGTGCTTTGGTGAGGAGTGTATATGCTGCACGCGAAGAACCTCCAAGCTGGCTGCCGTGCCTAGATGCATGTGTGTGCCTCCCTGGATTTTGATGTTTTGATGGGGCTGCAGTGTTGAGTTAGGGCAATGGCGGGCTCCTATTAATCAGCCCGGCAACTTGAGACGCGATCCAGTCTGATTGAAGTTTTCCTTCTTTCTACGGATGTTCTTCCATGCAATAAAGAAAAAAAAAAGCTGTTTTGTGGCCGTGTGGTCTAACGCGTCGCTCCGGAGGGTCGACAGGCAATGGCAGTGCGTGGGTTCGAATCCCGCATAGTTAAGCTTTTTCTTCCCACATTTTTTTTTTCATCGCAAGTTGAATTTCGCGTGACTTGGAGAAAACTCGTTTTGTTCAGAATCGCTTGAATATTATTCCGTGTTCTGAAAGGAACAGGATGCATCTGTTCATTTGATGCATACCGCATACACCATACACCATGCATACACCACCTCGATATGGCCTGTTTTCTCGTGTTAAGTGTTAAATTTTGAACATAGCATTGATTACCACAGTGACAGCAAATAGTACTGCCTCAAGAGTCAGCTTGGCTCGATTTCCCTGCTCTCCTAGAAGAGCAGAAGCTGCTCAGGCAGGATTTTCATGCAGCCAGGTACAAAGAGTTCCAAGCTGTAGGAGCGTCAAGTAAGAATGCAGAAAAAGTTGTACAACGCTAGGAAAAAATATTTCGAAAGAGCAAACAATAAATGAGACAGGACAATAAAGAATGCTGACCCCGCAGTGTTTGCGAGAAATGGTTTATTCTGGAAACAGCCAGTGGCATGGATCACAGTGCACACAAATTAAAGGACACATGCAGTGGATGTACACCAACACACAATCAGTCAAGTGCTCCAAAACTGAAAACAAAAATATGGAGCCATCGAACAACACTATTTGATAAAACGAAAACCTGACCAATGTACTAACAAAGACGTGACCCGAAACAAATTCACACTCAACTGAGCAAGAGCCAGCTTTAAATCATTCACACCTCCGAAAAATTAAGGACAAAACATACAGTACTGGCTACCTCAACACTGTCACTGCATAACATGTCAAAACGACCAGAGATTGACAGTAATGCAAGACAGCACCAAACCAGGAATTCCTTTTCAGGACATGACGATCAGACACCCATACATACCATTCCCAACCCTCACACACAAAATGAGGCCAATGCCTAGGGGTTTGTGAATGTTCGAACTTTTTGGACAGCATAATTGAATAAATTTCTGTTCAGTTAGTAGAAGGAATCAAACAGTATATGTTCAAATTTATTTTATATGAATCCAATTTGCTCTCAAATTTTCATATACTTTCCGAATAATTGACACAACGCTTCATTAAGCTCCACCGTATTTTTCTGCAATTAATCATTCCAAAAACTGCAAACACTGACGACGTGTACCAGTATGCGTATTCTCATTGGAAAAGTACTATTTGCACTCCCTTACAAATTCTACTTCTCTACAGACACTATTAACACAACCACCTCAACACCTACTCTACAAGTTACTGCCCGATACAATTTGATGCAATGAATTGCAATGATGCAATGATTTCATGGAAATGTTACAATTGCCTCGGTAGACTGGTCGACACACACACCCACTTACACACATATTTCACATTTTCACCCACACACGCACAAAGGTGATCACAGCAAGCCGATGAGTCCTCTCTCTTTCCTCGGTAGCATATGTATTACACATCAATTCGAAGTCAGACAAGTTCCTCGATGCCACTCAAATCTTCACTGGAATCACTGGAATCGGTGCTCGACTCATCAGAGGAGGAGTTGCATGAGTCAGAAATGCTGGAGACAACCGGTTCAATTTCAGCGTCAACAATCATATCGCGTTGCCATGCATCAGCCTCAACTTGCTCCACATGAACACAACAGTTTTGCCAGTTTTCCTGGCTTACAGACGCCAGTGCTTCCGGCAGGAGCTTTTCCACTTCAGCCAAAGTGAAACATTTATTACGACTTACGATTATGAATATTGCATAAGAATGCAATCTGCCAAGTGACACAAATGCTACCGTTTAAAAACCCATTAAAATGCATGCATGAAATAGCTGGAAAAATCCATGCACCTATTACGTGCGCAAACATAAGGTAAAACAAAAAGTTATCTACACTGTGTGTAAAACTGCTCAGTTACTGATAAACGGAAGCGGTTTTTGAGGTTTAATACCCCAAAGTGCCTCAAGCGATGAGGCATGCCATGGTGAAGGGCTGCCAATAACTTCAACCATACGGGGTTCCTTAACATCCACTGACACTGCACAGTACACGGACCACAACCACTAATGAATGGGAGAACATTCCATTAACCGTGACATGCATGAAAGCAAAAACAGAGCATTCTTACAACCATTGTGTTCAATACATAATGTGCCTTCCTCGTGAAATAGTAGGCCTTCACCACGTCAGGGCTGGACTTCGAAGGGGCCTTTACGCCAATGTAGGTCCCGTCGACGCATCCCACGACGTCTGTGATGCCGCCGCGCAGAAGGAAACGTTCCTTAACATACGCACGCTCGGCCGCAGTCGTGGGGAAAGCAAGACACCGCTTCTGCAGAGCCGCGTCGATAAGCGCGTCGGTGACGTCCTTCACACAGCGGCTCACAGTGCTTTGGTGGCGTCAAATAAAACGGTCTGCGCCGACGCTCCCCTGGAAACTCCCGGTTACGAACAACCGGAGGGCGCAGAGGACTTGCTCTTCGACCGAAAGCGAATGAGGCCCGGTACGCACTCTCCGCAGGCGTGGGTCGCCGCCTAACTCTTTACACAACCATCTTACCGACGTTTTGGAGAGGCGAAAATGTCACTGGAATTCGTCGTCGCCCATGGCAGTAAACGGGTCCAGCCGGCCGTACTGACATTTGCCGTCAGAGGAAGCGATGACCCAGGCTGCTGCTGCTGCCGCCATGACAGTCCCGAGATGAATTCGGGGCACTTCACCATTCACGAGTTTAGCTCCGAGTTCACCTGTCAATCAAAACCATTGTTCACGCCTCCGGCGTGCCGTACATAAATTATAAGCGTACGCGCTATGGGTGGGCCACTCCCAACATCCCTGCAGGCTACAGGTATGCTGCGCGGCTGTGCTGATTGCTGACAGACTTCGACGATGTTGACCATCGAAATATAACAGGAAAAACGGACGTCATCGCTGATTAATCTAAGCACCTCTGCGAAGGACACGCAACGTGGCGACGGCCGCCGATTTCTTCGCTCGCATACCAAGATTGCACAACACTATAGCCTGTTGCAACCACGTAAGACACAGCACAACGCTGACGGCGCGTCACACCTGCTTGCAAGGCGTCAAACACGGACCACGATGACGAAACGGTGCTTGGAGCACGTCCTACTCCAACAACATGGCACCACAGGTGTTTGGCTTGGCCGTGCTTTCATCGGTGATAAAGCTCAGCATCAATGTGTCAAACACATCCGGGATCGACAAACGGTCGCTGTTCTAGACCCAGTGCAATAAAGAGTGTAATTTACAGCACGCAAGCACTGCGTACTTCGCAACCGTAACACCTTTCTCTGTTATAAGTACGATTCCATTATTACAAACAGGACCCCTCATCTGCCCGAACGATATTATTGCGATGTCACTGCGGTATACAACGGCGATCGACGTTAGCGACAAAACCAGTCCGCAAAATCTTGAAGTGCACGATAAAAACAAATACTACGCAGATACGCGCGCCACCACCTTCACAGCTTTTAGTCAGCGTCTGATGACATAGGATGAGTTGTGTCGCTGGGTAGCACGCTCTTCGCATCCGCAGAACACTAAAGAGTCGTCACACACAACAGGCATACGTAATGAATCATTGAATACAGCCAAACAGCAATTTTGTTCTCAAACCGCATCACAGCCGCTCGCACGGCCAATTTCTACCGCTGAGATTCGCCAAGAGCGTACTAAAAGCAATGGTTGGCCATAGGGGCGTGCGGCAGCGGCCGTAGCAGCGGAGAACTCCACCTGAGGTCACTGCAGAGAGCAGCAGCAAGGGAGTGACACTCTCATAGAGCCAATGGGGACGTTTTTTTTTGATGGCGATGGTGGCGGCACCTGGGAGAGGCGGTAAACGCATCAAAAATCCAATATGGCGGCGCGCGTTTAGGCGGCTGGTTGTGGCCGGTCGCTCGCGCTACAGTGCACTGTACTCGCGCGTTAATGGTGCTGGCGGCCGCTAGCTCGATCCAAGCTTTGTAAATACTGGCGATTAACTGCTCCCGGGCTGCATTCACGCTTGATTTCCTAAGTACTTACGGAATCTGCTCACTCGCTTTTGTATTTCGATGTCTGTTGATGTAGCTGGTGCATGGTGGCGAGCGGCGGGACTGCTTAGCAGCCGCGCTCGCTCGAGAACGAAGAGCGTAAATGGCTTTGTACAAAGAACAATTTATTAAAAAAACATCAGCAGTGACAATCGATGTTCAAAAACTGATTTTAGGCATCAGTGGCATTGCAGTATCAGTAACAGGCATCCTAAAAATCAAAATAAAAAAACGCCATTATGTAAACCTAGAAGACATGAGCGCACAGAGAATATATAGGGGATAAAAAAAGGTATCAAGGTAGGTACAGTATACATAATTGTCGTGTCCGGTCGCTGTGTTGAATGCA
Source organism: Amblyomma mixtum (assembly GCF_055824585.1). Lineage (NCBI taxonomy): Eukaryota > Metazoa > Arthropoda > Arachnida > Ixodida > Ixodidae > Amblyomma > Amblyomma mixtum. Next base: position 198,676,852 of record NC_143013.1, read on the forward strand.
GCGAAAGACGCACACGGTACTTTAAGACTTTGTTTATTTTAAGCTGACGAGGGTGCGACCAGCGTCGACCGAGGCAGGAGCCGAACTGGCCGCCCGAAGAAAGGAGGGAGCGGAGAAGCGTCCACGGGAGGGAGTGGCTTCCCAAAACAGGAGGAGGATGCGGGGGCGCACCATGGGGGGCATCTGGCGACAGCGTGCGAAGAGGGGCAAGTGGTCGTTAGGACGGAGCACTGCACTGGTAACACACAAGAGGGGGGCAAGTGGCCGTTCGGACGGGACACTGCAGGGGTAACACACACACAAAAGCAATAAGGGGACACAACACTTCCTTCCCCCTTAGAAAGTTGCCTGGTATCGTGCAGGGGGTCGGCACTCACGCGTGGAGGCGCGCTGGCTTTGTGCGCTCGGGGGAGAAACACTTGTAGGCTGGCTGTTGTTCGCTGTGTCTCCTAGGTCTGTCCTGGGCGAAGTCTCTTCTTCCGGGGAGAGGTGCCAGGCTATGTGGGAAGATGGTGCACGTGTTCTCTCCGCTGGCGGACAGCTCTCAGACGGCGTCGTAAATCTACGCAGCTGGTTGAGATGTCGGCGTGCTACTGTGCCATGTATGTTGACGAGCCAAGAGCGCAGGCCTATGCGTCTGACAATTGTAGCTTCCTCCCAGCGTGGCTTTTTGAGAAACTGGCGGGCGAGGACGCGCTGCCCCTCATTAAGCGTACCGCAGCGCGGAATTGGTTTTTCTTCCCGGAACGTCTCTGCCTTTGGCTCGGGGAGGATGGCTGTGAGCTGGGTTCGCATTTCGCGCTCGAACATCTTTTTCGCTGGGGTCTGGCCTGTTGTGCTCTGAACCGTCGTGTGCTGCTTGAAGAGAAAGCGCGCAAGGCGGCGCTGCAGTGAGCCTGTCTGATCTCTTTCAAGGGCGCGTTTTAGCTCGGCCACGTAGCGCTCAGCTTGTCCGTTTGTCGCTGGGTGGTAGGGGGCCGATGTAACTGATGAGATCCCGTTGTCACGATAAAACTTGAGGATCTCCGCAGACACAAACGGTGTTCCGTTGTCCGATACTACCTTGCTTGGCAGGCCGAACGTTGCAAACAGTGATCGGAGGTTGTCAATGACTGCTGCTGAAGTCGTCTGTCCCATTTGCCTTATCTCAAGTCACTTTGTGTAGACGTCTACGATCACAAGGAAAGTGCAGCCCTCAATTGGTCCTGCAAAATCAATGTGCAATGTGTGCCAGGGTGTGTCTGGCTTTTCCCATTCTGGGACAGGAGCTTTCGGCGGGGCGCTCCGGCTGCTCTGGCAAGGCTTGCATTCTCGCACCACTGTTTCGATGTCGTTGTCAATGCCAGGCCACCACATGTAGCTTCTGGCACACTTTTTCATTGCAACGGTGGCCCGATGTCCAGCGTGGATGAGAGACATAGCTTGTGCGCGTAGTTCTCTCGGAATCACAACTCGGGACCCAAATATGATACAGCCGCGATGGGTGCTCAACTCTGTAGCTTGCCTGCGGTAAGCGTCGAAGTTGTCCCCTTTGAGTTTGTGCACGTTGCCTTGTTGAACAGCTGTGTAAACTAGCCGGAGAGCTGCGCACTTCTGCGTAGATGCTGCAACTGTGCCTGCTGTAAGCGGAGGTTCTGGCAGTGCTTCGAACATCAGGACGTCTCCTGGTGGAAATGGTTCGTCAACAGTTGCGTCTAGTGGCAGACGGCTTAGCGCATCGGCGTTTTGATGTTTACTCCCATTGCGGTAGACCAGAGCGTAGTCGTACGCTGAGAGTTTGATGCACCAACGTGTCATTCGCGGAGACAAAGTTGGTGGCATAGGCCTTTGTGGTCCCAGAATGCCGAATAGCGGTCGGTGATCGGTTATAAAGGTCACCTTTCGGCCGGCAATGTACTGGTGAAAATGTGTCGCCGCGTAGACTATGGCTAGCCCTTCTTTGTCAAGTTGCGCGTAGTTGCGTTCTGCTTGCGACAACGTACGTGAGGCGAAGGCGATGGGGGCCTCCCTTCCTTGGTCGTCAGTTTGCGACAGAACCGCGCCGACTCCGTACGGAGATGCGTCGCAAGCCAAAAGCAGAGGCTTCCTTTCGTCGTAGTGGCGGAGGACTGTACATCTTCGAATCAGGTCTTTCAGGGCATCGAATGACTGCTGATGGCGTGGCGACCATGTCCATGTCACATCTTTCCAAAGGAGTTGGTATAAGTCGTTGGCCACGGTAGCTCTTTGTTCCAAGAACCGGTCGTAGAACGTCAAGAGTCCGAGAAAAGCCTGTAGCTCCTGCTTGTTTGTTGGAGCTCGTGCTTCTGTGATCGCTCGCACTTTGTCCTCGGTAGGGTGAATGCCTTCTGCATCAATTCTGTGTCCCAGAAATTGCACCTCTGGCACCGCAAAACAGCATTTCGCTTTGCTTATGCGCAAATTTGCGTTTGCTAGCCTTTCGAGAACGAGCTCTAGGCGCACTGCATGCTCTTCAGTGGAAGTGCCACTGATGATGACATCATCAAGGTAGACACAAACTCCTGGGAGGCCCTGAAGCACTGTCTCCATGAATTTTTGAAATATGGCCGGGGCTGCAGCTACGCCAAAAGGCAGTCGCTTGACTTTGTACAAGCCTTTCAGTGTATTAATTGCCAATAATTCAGCAGTTGACTCGCTCACCTTCAGCTGCTGATACGCCTGGGTGAGGTCCAATGTGCTGAAGACTCTTGCGCCACGCAGTACACTGAATACTTCTTCAGGTGCCGGTAGCGGGTAAGAGGACGCTTTAGTCGCAAGATTAACGGTGCTCCGGTAGTCTCCGCAGAGGCGTATGGTTCCGTTCTTCTTGCGAACTACCACAAGTGGTGTGGCCCATTCTGAATGTTGCGTCGGCTCGATGACACCTTGCTGCTCCAGTTTGTCCAACTCCTTTTCAACTGAAGCTCGGAGAGCAAAGGGCACCGGCCTGGCCTTCAGAAATTTGGGTTGCGCGTTGTCCAACAACTCCAGTGTGACCGGGGGCCCTTCGTTTCCTGGAATCTCTTCCGAGAATACTCTTTCGTATTTCTCTTGCAGTTTCTCAACCATGTTGTGGCTCGGCGTCTGGTGTATGCCGCATATCACCACGCCTAATGGAGAAAACCAGTTTCTCCCTAGAAGGCTTGATCCTGAGCCCTTCACAACAAGCAGAGGTAGCGTATGGGTCTGGCCGTTGTAATTAACCTGCACGTTGGCAGAGCCCAATAGTGGCAGATTCTGTCCTGACCACGTTCGCAGGTGCGTGTCGTCTTGTTGCAGGGCTGGTGCGTCAGATGGCCATGAAGTTCGGAACGTGTCCTCACTGATCAGAGTACAGGCCGCGCCGGAGTCCACCTCGAACTTAATCAGCTGGTGATGTACGCTTACTTCTGTAAAAATCTTCGGTCGAGTGCCGAGATTCATGGTGTTCAGGTCGTACAACACAGATGGTGTTGCTGATGTTGTTCCATGGAGATCAGATAGCGGCGTATTCTCTGAGGCGTTGACGCTATGATTAGGCTGGGAAGGTGACTTTATCTTGGCAAGTCTCCGTTTCGTAATGCATGCTCTCTCGATATGCCCTCGCTTGTGGCAAAAATTACACGTGGCTGACTGGAATCGACATCCCTGGGGGTTGTGCTGGTCGTCATACCGCCAGCAGCGTTGTGCTTTCTTAACCGATTTTACAACAGAAGGTTTGTGCACCTGGTTGCTTGTTTGGTGTACCGGCTCGGTGTTCCGGCGAATCCCTCTCTGCTGGGGACCGGCGCTCTCCGCTCGAACGGCGATGTCGATGTCGTAAGCTTTGCTGAATGTGAGGTCCTTCTCAGCGAACAGGCGCTGCTGCAGTGACTCGTCACTCAGTCCGCACACAAATCTGTCGCGTAACATCACGTCCAAGGGAAGCATGGTGGTGTTAGCAGAAGAAGCTGCGTCTCCTTCCTGCCCTGTAGCTGTTGTCGACAGCGTTCCAAAATTGCAGTCGGCAGCGAGCTTCTTGAGCGCGGCTACGTAGGCGCTCACAGTTTCTCCTCCCAGTTGATCTCGTCGTTGGAAGCGAGCCCGGCTGTAGACCTCGGATGGCCTTGGGTCGTAGTGCTTTTGCAGTGCTGATACGATGTCGTCGTAAGACACTGCCGCTGGTGTGCTTGGCTGAATAAGGGCGCAGACAGTATCGTAGGTCTGCTCCCCGCACAGCGTCAGCAGGTTGGCCCTCTTCAAGGCTGGGTCTGTGATGTTGTTAGCTTCAAAGTAGAACTGAAGGCGTCCAACCCAGATGACCATGATGAGCCGTTGAATTCTGGTATCTGATTGGGAAACCCTCGCGTAGCCATGGCTTGTCAATAGCGTTGCGTAGCGCGGGTCGAATCCACTTTCTCGTCGCCACTGTCGTGTCCGGTCGCTGTGTTGAATGCAGCGAAAGACGCACACGGTACTTTAAGACTGTTTATTTTAAGCTGATGAGGGTGCGACCAGCGTCGACCGAGGCAGGAGCCGAACTGGCCGCCCGAAGAAAGGAGGGAGCGGAGAAGCGTCCACGGGAGGGAGTGGCTTCCCAAAACAGGAGGAGGATGCGGGGGCGCACCATGGGGGGCATCTGGCGACAGCGTGCGACGAGGGGCAAGTGGTCGTTAGGACGGAGCACTGCACTGGTAACACACAAGAGGGGGGCAAGTGGCCGTTCGGACGGGACACTGCAGGGGTAACACACACACAAAAGCAATAAGGGGACACAACAATAATAAAATGCTACATGACTGAATATAGGTTTGTACGCGACTTTGTAAGAGATTTAGGTAAATAGCAGGGAAGTAAAACATCTGACATGTAAATAATCGCATCAGTCTGTGGCTGTCAATAAACACACGCAGAGAAAGGCAGCGAAAATTTTCAACCTTTGACTCGTGTAGAAGAAATCACAGTGCGTTGGGCTATAGGACAACATAATATGCTGCGGTGCTAGTTTTTAGTATAAAGACTCCAAGAAAAGCTCACTGTGTGACTCGACATGACGCCAATGACGCTGCTGCAGTGCGAATGTCGCCGACGTCGCCGTTTTCGCTTGCGCGGCTGACCTGGCGTCGTCTGCTTGTCGTCTGCTGCCGCGTTACCCGCGGCGTCATCTTCGCAACTAATTTCTTTGATATCTTATTTTTAATACCTATGGCTGATTATAATTTAGTTCATAAGCAGGTTTTTATTGTTGATAGTGGTCGAAAAATTTCACTTTTATTAGGCTTAACTGCAGCCGCGTTTACCGCCGATACCAGGATCGCTGCAATCGTTTCGACCAAGGCGCCACCCTCGGCGCGGACGCGCAACTTGCCACATGCCACAGCTAGCCCTGGCAGCAGTGACGCGGGGGGTGCGATGTAGTTCAGTTTTTGCTGTTGTGTATTATGCAAGCCAGAAGATACATGACTGTTATATTTTGATATACGACAGAATAAAATATATTATCGCAATGGCCGAAAAATAAGTCAGATTCAGCGTGTAGTAGTTGCCCAGTCTTTCCAGTCGAAGGCAGCGCTACCGGCGGCGTGTCAGCGCAGGAGCTCTCGTTTTCGGCACGGTCACGGTGTATAAGAGGTGCACCGTGGGCACGGTGGGCTGCCGCTCTAGTTCGTATGCAAGCCACGCTGCAAGCAATGGTCTTAGTATCGCCACTAGCGGCAGTAAGTGTCAAATCTTTGTTAATTTCCTAAAGCTATACTTTTCAACAACTCTCCATTGGATTTAGATTTTAAAATAAATTTGGAAATGAACAAAATGTTCGTAATATTATCTGTTGCCTTTTAACGTATTCGAGAGACGAGAAAGGGTTGATACAAGAGTGCACCTAGTGCGCACTGTACGTCTTCGGAAATGGAGAGACAGAAGAAAGAGAAGACGCGCCTTTGACCCGCCCGAAAAGGCGTGTCAAACAGCTAGCGGTAAGTGTGCAGATAGATAGGAGAGAAGTCACGATTTCGCGATTGCTGACATCGCGCTGATAACTTCAGGTAGCGCTGCGGCCTGGTATTGCGCAGCGTATTGTTTTTAGTGTGAAACAGGCGCGCAGGGTGCGCTTGTATCGCCTTTGCGTGGCTTTATCTCTACATTTTATTGTCCGCTGCCTGCGCACGTTCCGCGCCATCTTCGTTCACTGACTGCCGTCATCGCAAACTCGGATGAAACTCGGGCGAGCGCCAAACTCGGGCCTTCCGGCATAGCGCCCCTGTAAGAGACAATTTCATTGAAAGTGTTGTGCGTGTGCGGATTAATGTTACCGAGCCCAATCGGAGCTACCCGAATGGCTTGGCGTGCTGGATGAACTTGCAGCCCTCAAGAAGTTTTAAACAACCACGTTGACCGTAGGCCGGTTCACGTGTTTTAGCGGTTTGTTTGTGTGCATTGTTTGTTATCGTTGTCAAAACAGGCAATAAGGAAAAAAAAGAAAAAAAAAAGCCGTAGCGTAGAGGTAGAGCAACGGACGCGTAATTCGGAGGTCGTGGGTTCGGATCCCACCGGCGGCATGTGGTTGTTTTTTCTTCTGTTTTTCTAATCAATTAGCTTTAAGCGATAACATATCCAGTAATATTCTAAATTGATCAACACCACAAAATAAATAAATTAATTAAATATCCCCTGTGCCCCTTGGTTTCTGTGGCTGTTGGCTTCTTTCATATTTGTGTTTTTGGTATTTGTATTGCAATCCAGAGACCCTCCTGCAAGGTCCCGGATGCCCTGCGTGCAGTAGGCTGTCAAAAAAAAATTAAAAATGCTTGCCACTTGCCAAATAGCACGCATCCTATTCCCCACATCTGCAGAAGTTTTAAGCGTTTTTTAAAGCACGTAATTGGTTTACCCCGCGCTGCATGTGGTAGTAGATTGTGCATCAGAAATATATTACTGTACTACACACCAATGCTAAAGAGTGAAGCATCCACGTAAAATATGGTGTGATGAGACTCCGCAAAAGAGAAAGGATAGATTTCATTGCAAATGCATATCTACTGAGCTTCATCATAAACTAAAAACTTACCCAAACAGCATAAAAAGGTTGATCAGAACCCATCTACGTTTTAAGTTTTTTGCCTTGAACCCGTTCGAACCGGTTCGAACCGGAACGAAATGTCGCTTTGGAGTCGAACCCGGAACGGAGCACGAAAAGCGTTAACACGAACTTGAACCGTACCAAAAAGAATTCCGGTTCGACACCTTGCGGGCCAGCAGTAGAGCAGCGAGGACCGAAGGTGCGAGGCGGGCACCGCAGCCTTGCAGCCGCGAGAACCACTTTGAAATTTTTTTGTTCTCCTGTCCCGCCATCTCATGTGGAGAAATGGACATGCGCGCACAGCAGTGTTTTCGTTATCCAAAAGGTGGCGCTCGCGTAGGTTTTTTGCGCTACTGCGCGAGTTTTAAATGTATCGCTCCTGGATCTCGCTGGCAATCTTCATCTCACCGTGCCCAGAGTAGTTCCGAATACTCAACAAATTCAATATATGTTTTTTACTGTTACGTCTCAGCCTTACTCTCTCTGCAGCTGCAACAAAACGGACGCTCAGGGGCTCAGGAAAATTAAAAAAAAAAGAAAAGAGCACGAAGCTGTTTAGTTTTGGCTTTCTTAGTGTGACCTAATTGCGTCCACATGTAGATTTTAGATGCGCGTAATGAATGCGCATTATTTATAACTCAGATTCCCAGTTGTTTTTACGTGATGAATGCATATGTACTCAGATGTTTCTCAGATTTATCCTTCGGTGCACAACATGTACTTAAATATACAGACATGCGCAGATACACATAGTTGGTATCCTTCCCCTCCCGACCAACATTTCCCCCGTCCTGCACGCCGGACGTCGTCATGCGGCCGCGCAGCACCATTCCCCTCTCTTTGATACCCAGGGTGTAGCTTACACGGATGCCTCCTTCGTGGCTCCTCGAGGTTCCTGCGGCTACGCCCTGTACCATCCACACCTCCCTGCTCCTGAAACCCACACCAGCGGGCCGTATCTACACCCTCCAGACGCATTGTCCCTCGAGGTCCTCGCCATTGCGTATGCCCTCCAGTCATTTTCCCTCCTTCCCTCTATCCAAGAGTACACAGTCTATTCGGACTCACAAGCCGCTATACACCACATACAGAAACGCACCCTGACCCCTTCTCTCCAACAGGAGGTCGAACGAGCGGTCTCCACACAGCAGCCTTCCATCGTTTTCCTCCGCTGGGTCCCTGGGCATTCAGGGATTGACGGCAATGAGCTGGCCCATCAGCTCGCCCGCGACACACTTTTCCGGGCACCGTTGATCCCCTGGCCCAAGCCCTCGGAGGACGGTGGGAGACTCACCCTTCGCCGCACCATAAAAGAGGTCTACCTTGAGCTCCGCCTCGACAAACGCCTTTACCCTCCCCCTCATCCATCACTTACGGTGCCGGAGTCTCGCCTTCTTCCGCACATTCAGATGAATGCAGTTATCACCCCGTCCCGCCTCTTCCTCTATCGCTATCGATCGGACCCTTCCTGTCCCAACTGCCCCTGTATCTATGAGGACCTGGCCCATTGCCTCTTCTATTGCCCGGCTGCTCAGCAGTCGGGTTCCTTCCCCCCACACTCTCTATCCATCACCACCTGGCTCGACTGGCTTGGCGCTGAAGGGGAAGAAGAACAGCGGCTTCTGGTCGCCCAGGCGGTCGAAATGCTCGGCCTGTAAATTATGGTCGATTAAAAGTCTTTACTACTACTACTAGGTGCGAGGTACGCGTGCACGTTGATGGCAAACAAGCTTTGCTTGTCTTTTTCGTTATGTACGTACGTGTACAGCGGGAGTGTTGCGGCATCCGCCCCTTGCAGGTTACTAAAACAGATCAATTAAAAATAATTAGGGCACGTAGGTAACTTAATCAATCATTATTATAATCTGGCATCCGAAAACTGACCCCTTTGGAGCGTTGCACACTGGTGTACAAGAAAAAAAAAGAGTTTACTTTCTATCTCGGACAACAGCTGGGGACAAAGACGGCTGAGTTTATGAAAAAAAAAAGGGGGGGGGGGGGGTTGAATCTAGCGGTTAGGGGCATTACGTACGTTGAAGGAATGTTCTTAAATAAAATAGTTTGTCTCGTCTGCTTTCTTGCCCGTTGTATGCTGAGCTGCAGCTGATTATAAATCTTAGAGCAAACTGTTAATTTACCTAATTCATCGAGATATCCTGTATTTTTACGTACATATTGTATTCGCGACAGTTACAATTGCCTCATTTTTTGGGTTTACGCTTTGCAGTGCATGTTTTATGTGGACAGTCTGACGGATACGCGGCCTACCGCAGTCGTTTCGCTCAATATCTATAGTTTTTGTGTGCACTGGAGGGGCTACTTAAATTTCCTTGCAAGCTTCTCGAAAGCCTTCGAATTTTGCGCTGTGTAGGGAAAACTTGTTGGGGCCACAGAGCGCCGAAGGTAACTTTGTTTCCGAAATTAAACCTATGTACGGACATTACTTACGGAGGGCAACACTGTTCACAAGGGAGACCAGCAGTATAGCTCCGAAATTAGCTATTAGCTATAATGAGCCCACTATTTCGCACGTCTTTCTGTTATCATGATGCTCTGCACTGCTAAGAATGCTAGGCCGAAAAAAAAAGCGTTCTTGTAACCCCAAATGTCTCCCTTGAAAGATTGCAAAACATCTTCGGTGAAATAAATACGCTTAGTATTTTAATCCACAGTACTTTAATATGAATATCACACATGCGTTTCAATGACATTTTGAATTATGTTTGGTGGTGGCGTAAAAAGAAATATAGTGAATTATGTTTGGCGGCGGCATAAAAAGAAGCTCCGCGGGCTAATTGACCGTGACCCCCGCCACTGTCACGGCCACACCCATGTTTTTTTTTTTTATGGCTGCTGCTGATGCTGGTGTCAGCGAATCAGTGCAGGCGTCAGTGTGTAGGCGCTGAGGGAGTTCTTTCCAGAAGAATGGCTTCTTTATCCTCACGTTTCAGGAAAGGTCGTCGTGGTTGTCGTCTGTCTTAAGCACACTGCCAGGGGGTTCGAAACTGGGCTTGGCCCGCAAGGGGCGCAGCGGGGTTTACGGAGCTTCTCCCAAGCGTACACCCCTAAAGGAAGCCGAGCGCCAGGCTGGGGGACGCTTGTACCCATTTTACCGGTGGGTGCCCGGCGGCGGGTTTCGAACCAACCACCTCCCGCAGCCGAGACGGGCACTCAAACCACTGGGCCACGACTGCGGTGTTGGCACTCGTGCGCCAAACAGGCTTTTATACACACAGGTGCAGTTTTTTCAGTTATTTTAACCGATGGGTCTTTCCCATTTCATTTTCGGAGGACAGCTCCATAATAATAGATCCAACGTGCGAACGCTTTCGGCGATCGCTTTCGCTCGTCGACGTCGGCCGCACTACTCGACGGCTTGTTAAACGCTCCTGCTTCGCATTTGTCACTGCGATGCTCTGCTTCTTATTAGTGCGAGACGGCGAACAGTGTGCATCTGCGGCAGTATTTGGTGTCATATTATTTTATCTCTCTCTTCCAGCTTCGAGTACGGGCAACTGTTCTACTTCTATCACTCCAGTTGCGAAACTCCGGCTCATATCTGTGGTGGCCAGTTTCACAGACTGTGCAGATGGTTTCGCCACCTCTGAGCAAAAGGTGTAACTACCGTAGGCCACCTGACGTAGTGGCGTTAATTTTGGAAGGTGGCGTAACCTTTTCTTTACAGTTTCTTATATTCTGTTTCGGTTTTTTATAAACAATAAAGATGTGCTGGATAAATTTTAAGTCTGGCCGCAGTCGTGTTTATTAATAGAGGAAAACGTTATACAATCCATTCGTAGAACATTAACAATAACTTGGTAGTTTTCCTTTTTTTAATGGGATGGCGCAACGGTACATAATAAAATTTCGTCTGCTTTTGTGTTTTTATGTTAAGTTCTTTCTGGTATCCATACGAGGCGCCGGGAGGATTGCGACGCAGAAAAAAGACCAGTCTGGTCATAAGTCTTGTGGTCTGGTCAGCTGGTCTGTAGGCCAGCAAAGCTGATTGCTGAATAACTTCACAAAAAGGCATGCAGGCAGAGATCGACGCTCCTCGGAAGTGCTAAATCGCACAGCTCGCCAATGAGTTCCGGCAGTTCCCAACAAGCTGTTTCACCCACTCATGCTCGAAAAAGTGCGACTAGATGGCGGCACCTACAGTGGCGTAAACGCCGAGGCTGGGAAATAGTCGCGACGTCCATCAGACCACCCGCCCCCCCCCCACCGCCCCACACCACCCCCCCGTAACTTGTGCTATTTGCAGCTTATTTTGTTAGTTGAGGCATATTACAGGGGCGGATTAACGGGCAACTTAACTCATGGCGGCGTTCGTTGTAGACGGGAGGATTATATTGACGTTCCTTAACCGTTTCAGAGCGCAGATCTTTGGCGCCCGTTCCTGCGTTTCGCGGCGTCGCCGTTGCCCCTCGTAACCAGCGGTGGACACCTCAGTCGCGCTTTAAGCTGCAGAACCAATAGAGCGGGAGCTTGCAGAGCGAAGAAAAGGCGCATAACTGCCCTCTTGGAACAGTGCCCCCTCAATCCTGCTCTAAGCTATGTGGCGGTAGTGACAGTTGTGCACTGCGTGCGTTGGCATTGACAACGTTGTGCCAATTTAAGGAAAGGAAGTGCGCAAACACACCCTGGGTCAGTGGACGCCTGAACCGCGCTGGGGTTATGAGAGAGAGATGTGGGCTGCAGGCATTGACAATGTTGTCTTTGTGACAATGTTGTGCCGGCGCTGAAGCCATAGGCTGTCCGCGTTCATTGCCTTTGGCGTCGAAAACGTTTTACACGCCGATAATTTTAAGGAAATGAAGTGCGCATTACTGGCTCTCTGGGTCAGTGGACGCCTGATTCGCGCTTATATGCACGTGGGGCGATCAGAGTGAGTGGGCTGCATGGGCTGCGCAGACAATGATGAGCGATCTCTCGCTATCAACCATTAACTGCCAGCTGCCGGGGTGGCAGGGTGGGTGCGCTGCCTATCCAGTGTCGGAACGGAATCAACGTTACAGGCGCCAAGCCGCGTATAGTTTTGGTTTGGTTTATTGTGGTTCAACGTCCCAAAGCGACTCAGGCGCTGTAGTGAAGGTTGCCCGATACGTCATAGCTTTCGCCCTCTAACCAGGTTCAGCAGTAGGTGAACCGCAGCTACTTTTGCGTTTCGCCTCCATCGAAACCCTGCCACCGCGGTCCGGTTCGAACCCGGGTACTCGGATCGGTGGCGGCGGATCTCGATAAGTGCCCCGCCCGAACGGAGACGCATAGCCGCCGCTGTTGTTGTTGTTGCGACTGAGAGACGGATGAAAAAGAAAGTGCACGGGACTACCGACTACCTAGAGCCGAGCCACCACCGCTGCCACGTGCAGATAGAGGAGAGTTAAAAGAGAGGAAGAAAGAGTGAAAGAAGAAACCCGCGTCGCAACAACCGCGGAAGCGAAGACGCAGGCTCAAACAACAGATACCCCCAAGATCTCCCCTCTCTCCCCGAGCACCTGATTGATAAAGTAAAGCAATGTCTCTGAAGGAGTAAGCTGGAGTGAATTCGAGTTCCTGATCGTTGGGGTCGGAGGGGTATGTCCGGTGGGAGAGCGCGCGGGCGGCGGCTTCAGCTGCCTCATTTCCCTCAAAGCCCATGTGAGCAGGATCCCAAACGATACGACGGGGACAGGGGACGCTGTTTTAAGGCGATAGCCTCTAATACTGTCGTGAGCAGCCGTGCCTGTGTCGGCATCCGTGTCGGAAGCCGCGTCGGCAGATTTGTCCGCGTTTCGGCGTCAGTACCGAAAAAGAAACGGCGTCGAGGCTGGGAATCGAACCAGGGCCTTTGGCGTTTGAAGCGGAGACGCTACCACGAAGGCCCAAGGTTTGGTTTAGGTTTATTGGGGTTTAACGTCCCAAAACAACTCCGGCTATGAGGGACGCCGTAGTGATGGGCTCCGAAAATTTCGACCACCTGGGGTTCATTAACGTCCATTGACATCGCACAGCACACGGGCCTCTAGCATTTCGCCTTCATCGACATTCAGCAGCCGCGGCCGGGATCGAAGCCGCGTCTTTCGGGTCAGCAGCCGAGCGCCGTAACCACTGAGCCACCGCGGCGGGCCAAGGTCCGAGCACGAATAAAGGCGCGTGCAGTGAATGCATTGGTTTTATAAATATAAGAAAAGGAATAAAAATTAAAAATAAGGAAAGAAAAAAGAAAGGAAAAATAAAAAAATAAAATCGACATAGATCGAAATGAAAAATAAATAAAGGCGACGTGGGAATCACTGAAGCGAGAGTTCCTGAAGGCATTCTCAAACATCGTCAGAAAATAAAGAGCTCAGCTGCTTCTACAATCACGCATCCAACACCCGAACGAGTCAGTGACCGCGTACGTAGAAGACATGAAGCATCTTTTTCGACGTGTCGATCCTGACATGACGGAGGAGAGGAAGGTGGAGCTTTTGATGCGTGGAGCTAAAGAGGCATTTTTCGATGGTCTGACCCGCAATCCACCGAAGCCTATCGCTGAATTCACCGGTGAAGCAGCCGCCATTGAGAAAACCTTGGAAGCACGAGCCCGTCATTTTCCTCGACAACTCCAAGTGACCTCGACTACCTCCTCGGATGGCACAGCATTTCGAGGCAACCTGCAGGATCACATCCGCTAAAGTCTACAGGAATATCTGTGTAGCCTGTTACCATCTTCCAGCAAGCCTCAAGTAGCAACCCGTGAGGAAATCGTCCGCCAGGCAGTGCAGCATGCGCAGGTAGCACCGAACATTAGAATAGTGTTATAAAAATGTTATGTAAGTTGGAGTAATGTTACATGTTGCATAGTAACTCTACATTAACATTAAAAATTAACATACAACGTTATAAGTTACATAGGAAACGTTACTTTCACATTCTAAACAAACGTTGTTTTAATGTAATCTTCTAAATTTTATTATAATGTTAGAGTCGCAACTATAAAACAACATTGCAAATATATTTCGAGCACGGATTTCCAGACATTTTCTCACTGTTCTTAGAGTAAAGATGTTTTTCAACTAACAGTACCTTGTACCACCTCTCTTAGATAGTACTCGCCATAGATTACATGAAGAGCCCCATTATTTTGTCACAAAACGTTAGTTATTCCCATTCCCCACTGTCACTCATGGGACATCCCGCAGTAGCGAGTATATAAGCTCGGCGGCATGATATCCGTTTGGAGGTGAGTGAATACCAGTTGCTGTGCTGTAGTGTGTCGCTCTTGTTGTTGGTTCTTCCAAAGTGTTGTAAGTTGTGTGCCGTCACCACTGGCAGGCCTGCATGCTTGTCCGGGGCTGCGTCACCATTTTCGAGAATGTTGCATTTATGTTGTTTACATGTTTCATGAATGTTTGGGGAAGGTTATTCGAACGATTATATGTAACATTACAAAAACATTAGAAAAAAAGGACATTGAAATAACATTTGAGCGTAACAAAAATGTAACATTATCGCAATGTTTCGGTGCTACCTGGGCCGCCATCGACGCCTCCAGTTGAATCTCCAGCTTAAATTTGATCTACGCCGCTGCAGTACGCAGTCCTCAGCCCCAGCGACCCCCCCCCCCCCCCCCCCCCCCCTCTTCCATTTCCCCGGAGGCGCACCTTCCAAACCAGTACACGCGCTGTCGCCAACGGAGTCGGGTCGTCGCCTTCTTGCTCGACGACATATCCAACACACCCCTCCAATGGAAGACAGGTTTCACATCCCGGAACTGTGGAGACGTGCCCTCCACTTGCGGCCTCTTCCAGCAAACATGTCACATGAAGACCATAATGGTTGGCGCCTGGCACGAGCGGAAGCGCTAGCCCAATATTATGGCAACAAAACAGGTGTATACTACGTGGACGCCTCCGGCCCTCACCACGGGGGATGGTACACGGCCGCTGTAGTTCACAACAGCAAGACAGTTAACGGCGTCACATTCAGAGCCCGCAGTGCAACACAAGCAGAAGAGGTCGCGATTGCTCTCGCGGCCTCACACTCCAATCCAAAATACATAATCACCGACTCGCGAGGGGCCTGTCGGAACGTCGAACAAGGCTGCACTCCCTTCCTAGCCTATCGAATATACCAAAATTGCATACGGGATACGGACCCCACACACCGTTACCTCATATGGGCCCCTGCTCATCAGGGGTTGGCAGGAAACGAGACAGCAGACACAGCCGCCCGCGCCCTCTCTCACCGGGCTGTTTTCTCCTCCCCACCTCATCAGGAACCCGATTTTAATCCGGTCTATAGACCTTTGCAGTAAGGGCTCCCTGGGCGCTGCCATATTGTTCACTGGACTGTCGTGAGCACCCCTCGCTAGCACGGTGGAAGCGGCGGCGGAACCGGTTTCCGACAGTCCAGAGAGGAGGCTTTTCGACAACTCCCTCGCCCGATGCAAAGGTCTATACGTTCAAAAATATCGCAACCTACTATAAAGATAGCCATCGCCTTTACCCTAGCGCATGTAAAGGCCTCAAGAAGGCGGATGAGCGGCTCCTTCTCCGCCTCTTCACCAATACATTGCTGTGCCCGGCAGCCCTGAAACAATTGGACCCCTCCTTTAGCGGCAACTGCCCGCACTGTAGTGCGGTGTCTTCGGACACCTATCACATGGTGTGGGCCTGCCCCTCCAACCCGGCCATTCCCCCCATCCCCAACCCAACCCGGGAGGACTGGGAGGCGACCCTGCTCGGCTGCCACGACTTACAGGCCCAAGAAGCCTTAGTCGGGCGCGCCCGGGCGGCGGCTACCGCCACTGGGGTACCAAACTACGGACCTCCACTTAGTGTTTGTAAGGATCGGTCCCTTACGGGCTGATCCAAGCGCCTCCTGTCCGTTCTGATTAAATGTTTTCACCACCACCACCACCATCACCCCCTCGCCATTAAACATTTCGACTTCGTGTTTTAAATTTCTATTTTTGTTTTTGGTATTTGTATTGCAATCCAGAGACCCTCCTGCACGGTTCCGAATGCCCTGCGTGCAGTAGGCTCTCAAAAAAAAAAAATTAAAAATGCTTGGCACTTGCCGAATAGCACGCATCCTATTCCCCGCATCTGCACAAGTATTAAGCGTTTTTCAAAGCCCGTAATTAGTTCACCCCGCGCTGCATGTAGTCGTAGATTGTGCATCAGAAATATATTACTGTACTACACACCAATGCTAAAGAGTGAAGCATTCAAGTAAAATATGGTGTGTGATAAGACTCCGCAAAAGAGAAAGGATAGAGTTCATTCCAAATGCATATCTACTGAGCTCCACCATAAACTAAAAGCTTACCCCAAACAGCATAACAAGGTTGATCAGAACCCGTCTACGTTTTAAGCTTTTTTTGTCTTGAACCCGTTCGAACCGGTTCGAACCGGAACGAAATGTCGCTTTGGAGCCGAACCCGGAACGGAACATGAAAAGCGTTAACACGAACTTGAACCGTACCAAAAATAATTCCGGTTCGACACCTTGCGGGCCAGCAGTAGAGTGGCGAGGATCGAAGGTGCCGAGGCGGGCACCGCAGCCTTGCAGCCACGCGAACCACTTTGAATTTTTTTTTGTTCTACTGCTGCGCCATCTCACGTGGAGAAATGGACACGCGCACAGCAGTGTTTTTGTTGCGCAACAGATGGCGCTTGCGTAGGTTTTTTTGCGTTACAGGCGCGAGTTTTAAATGTTTTGCTCCTGGATCTTGCTGGCAATCTTCATCTCACCATGCCC
The DNA here is from genome assembly GCF_055824585.1 of Amblyomma mixtum. Taxonomy (NCBI): domain Eukaryota; kingdom Metazoa; phylum Arthropoda; class Arachnida; order Ixodida; family Ixodidae; genus Amblyomma; species Amblyomma mixtum. Next base: position 198,693,617 of record NC_143013.1, read on the forward strand.
AGAGTAGTCCCGAATACTCAACAAATTCAATATATATTTTTTACTGTTGCGTCCCAGCCTTATTCTCTCTGCAGCTGCAACAAAACGGACGCTCAGGGGCTCAGGAAAATTAAAAAAAAAGAAAAGAGCACAAAGCTGTTTGGTTTTGGCTTAGTGTGACCTAATTGCGTGTACAGGCGGCCAAATCTTTAGCTGGCGTGCGGACGCCCGCGTTTTACATGCTCCTGGAGCTTATGACGGCGCACATTTGCGAAAATATCAAATCTAAGCAAGGGCTTACTAAGGCCATGCTTAGTGTTGAGCTTTCCGCAAGTTTGTTTTGTAGTAAAGCGCAGGAGCGCAGAAAAAGCGGCCGTCACGCACGCCAGCTAAAGATTTGGCCGGCTGTACATGTAGATTTTAGATGTGCGTAATGAATGCGCATTATTTATAACTCAGATTCCCAGTTGTTTTTACGTGATGAATGCATATGTACTCAGACGTTTCTCAGATTTATCCTTCGGTGCACAACATGTACTTAAATATACAGACATGCGCAGATACACATAGTTGGTAGGTGCGAGGTACGCGTGCACGTTGATGGCAAACAAGATTTGTGTGTCTTTTTCGTTATGTATGTACGTGTACAGCGGGACTCCTATAATCTGGCATCCGAAAACTGACCCCTTTGGAGCGTTGCACACTGGTGTACAAGAAAAAAAAAAGAGTTTACTTTCTATCTCGGAAAACAGCTGGGGACAAAGACGGCTGAGTTTATGAAAAAAAGGGGGGGGGGGGGGGGGTTGAATCTAGCGGTTAGGGGCATTACGTACGTTGAAGGAATGTTCTTAAATAAAATAGTTTGTCTCGTCTGCTTTCTTGCCCGTTGTATGCTGAGCTGCAGCTGATTATAAATCTTAGAGCAAACTGTTAATTTACCTAATTCATCGAGATATCCTGTATATTTACGTACATATTGCATTCGCGACAGTTACAATTTACTCATTTTTTGGGTTTGCGCTTTGCAGTGCATGTTTTATGTCGACAGTGTGACGGATATGCGGCCTACCGCGGGCGTTTCGCCCAATATCTATAGTTTTTGCGTGCACTGGAGGGGCTGCTTAAATTTGCTTGCAAGAGGAAAAATTTGTTGGGCCACAAAGCGCCGAAGGTAACTGTGTCCGAAATTAAACCTATGTACGGATGTTACTTACGGAGGGCAACACTGTTCACAAGGGAGACCAGAAGTATAGCTCCAAAATTAGCTATTCACTAATAGCTAATAAGCCTACTATTTCGCACGTCTTACTGTTATCATGATGCTCTGCACTGCTAACAATGATGGGCCGAAACAAAAAAGCGTTCTTGTAACCCCAAATGTCTCCCTTGAAAGATTGCAAAACATCTTCGGTGAAATAAATACCTTTAGTACTTTAATTAACAATTCCGACCAACAGATAGGTGCACACGCACGCTCGGTGCGAAGTGGGCCAATATGAATATCACACATACGTTTCGAAACACAGTGAATTATGTTTGGCGGCGCCATAAAAAGAAGCTCCGCGGGCTAATTGACCGTGACCCCCGCCAGTGTCACGGCCACACCCATTTTTTTTTTATGCCTGCTGCTGATGCTGCTGCCAGCGGATCAGTGCAGGCGCTGAGGGAGTTCTTTGCAGAGGAAGGGCTGCCTAATCCTCACGTTTGAGGAAAGGTCGTTGCAGCACAGTGCGAGGGCGTTCGAAACTGGGTTTGGCCCGCAAGGGGCACAGCGGGGTTTACGGAGCTTCTTCCAAACGTACACCCCTAAAGGAGCCGAGCGCCAGGCTGGGGGACGCTTGTACCCATTTTACCGGTGGGTGCCCGGCGGTGGGTTTCGAACCAACCACCTACCGCAGCCGAGACGGGCGCTCAAACCACTGGGCCACGACTGCGGTGGCGGAGCATGCGCACCAAATAGCGTTTTATACACACATGTGCAGTTTTCAATTATTTTAACCGATGGGTCTTTCCCATTTCATTTTCGGAGGACAGCTCCATAATAATAGATACAACGTGCGAATACTTTCGGCGACCGCTTGAGCGTCGTCGACGTCGGCCGCAATACTCGATGGCTTGTTCAACGCTCTTGCTTTGCATCTGTCACTGCGATGCTTCACTTCGTATTAGTGCGAGACGGCGAATAGTGTGCATCTGCGCAAATATTTGGAGTCACATTATTTTATCTCTCTTCCAGCTTCGAGTACGGGCAACTCTTCTACTTGTATTACACCAGTTGCGAAACTGCGGCTCATATCTGTACTGGCCAGTTTCAGCGACTGTGCAGATGGTTTCGCCACCTCTGAGCAAGAGGTTTAACTAACGTAGGCCATCTGACGTAGTTACGTTAATTTTGAAGATGGCGTAACCTTTTCTTAACATTTTCTTATATTCTGTTTCGTTTGTCATAAACAATAAAGAGGTGATGAATAAATTTTGAGTCTGACGACAGTCATGCTTATTAATAGAGGAAAACGTTAAACAATCCATTCGTAGAACATTACGAATAACTTGGTAGTTTTCCTTTTTTAAATGGGATGGCGCCACGGTAGATAATAAAATTTCGTCTGCTTTTGTTTTTATATGTTAAGTTCTTTCTGGTATCCATACGAGGCGCCTGGAGGATTGCAGCGCAGAAAGACCAGTCTGGTCTGATGTCTTGTCGTCTGGTCAGCTGGTCTGTAGGCTAGCAAAGCTGATTGATGCGAGAGAGATGTGGGCTGCAGGCATTGACAACGTTGTGCCAGAAACGCGGCGCTGAAGCCATAGGCTGTCGGCGTTCATTGGCTTTGGCGTCGAAAACGTTTTAGACGCCGATCATTTTAAGGAAATGAAGTGCGCATTACTGGCTCCGTGGGTCAGTGGACGCCTGAATCGCGCTTATATGCACGTGTGGCGTTCAGAGGGAGCGGGCTGCATGCGCTGCGCTGACAACGGTGAGCGAACTCTCGCGATCAACCATTAACTACCAGGTGGCAGGGTGGGTGCGCTGCCTATCTAGTGTCGGAACGGAGCCAACGTTACAGACGACAAGTTTTGGTTTGGTTTATTGTGGTTCAACGTCCCAAAGCGACTCAGGCTATGAGTGACGCTGTAGTGAAGGTTGCCCGATACGCCATAGCATTCGCTCTTTGACCAGGTTCAACAGCAGTTGAACCGCAGCTACTTTTGCGTTTCGCCTCCATCGAAACGCTGCCACCGCGGTCCGGTACGAACCCGGGTACTCGGGTCGGTGGCGGCCATGGAGGAAGAAAAACTAGGAGGGAGCATGACGTCACAATCTTGAAGCCTAGTCATAAAAAAATATAATGGAAAGCATCATGGGAAATAGGCCCTCACGTGACAAGGCAGTGGTAGCCTTAGCCGGATTTCGGTTTCGGTTTCGCTCTCGCTGTACGAGCAACTGCGCGACCATCTGCTTGTGTTCACTGACGGCTCCGTGGTGAGCGCAAACTGCTCGCTCGCCGCAGCGGCCACCATCCCCGAGCGACGCGTGCGCTGGCTGCGGCGCAGTGGAGACATTGGAGCACATGCTCCTTCGTTGTGCCGCTTCTGCAGTGCCGCGTCGCGAGATTCTCGCGGCCTGCAGGGCGCTAGGAATCATCCCGGATAGTCTTGAAGCGCTCCTGTGGCCGCGCGGCAGTGCGCTCACCCGAGACAGAACAATGGTGAGCCTCTGTGCGTTCATCGAGCAGGCGAGCTTGACTTCCCGCTCGCTCTCCGCCAGGTAGTGCACGCGTGACACGAACGCTCCGTGGGTGCTACCTCGGACGGTATACGCGGCCGGGCGCCCCACCCCGGCCGCTAGTGTGCCGCGCGCGCGATTAGTCCGAGACAGGACGCTACGAGCGCGCGGCTATGTATACATACACTTCTTTTTGTAAGTGATTGTGCGCAGTGGCCGGGAGACCCCGCGCAGGGTAAGACGTAAAGCCGCCGGCACTCTCTCTCGACAGCGAGAGAGAGAGAAAAAAATTCAGGGGGCACTTTGACTGTCTAAAGTGCGTAGAGGCGAAAGCGTTTTCCGCACCACTTTCGCTGCTTCTGTGGCACTGGTGGCGTCACATATAATTGAGTACTAATTACTAAGTGATGACAAATCACTAATTAATGATTGATTACTGATTAATGCCTGAATACTAATTAACTGCTAATTAATGACGCTTAAGCTTCGCCTTGAGTAGTGGAACGCGACAGCGTGTTGTAGCGCTGCCAGGGAGTCCACGGAACGCCACCACTCGTTCGACGCGATGCCTTGCCCTTTGAACGCAACTCAGCAACTTTGAACACAACTTTGAACGCAACAACCGCGTCCGGTGAAGCGAAGACGAAGGCTCAAACAACAGATACCCCCAAGGTCTCCCCTCTCTCCCCGAGCACCTGATTGATAAAGTAAAGCAATGTCTTTGAAGGAGTAAGCTGGAGTGAATTCGAGTTCCTGATCGTTGGGGTCGGAGGGGTATGCCCGGTGGGAGAGCGCGAGGGCGGCGGCGTCAGCTGCCTCATTTCCCTCAAAGCCCATGTGAGCAGGATCCCAAATGATACGCCGGTGACAGGGGACGCTGTTTTAAGGCGATAGCCTCTGATGCCTCATAGTGTCGTTAGCAGCCGTGCCCGTGTCGGCGCCGTGTCGGAAACCGCGTCGGCAGATTTGTCCGCGTTTTGGCGTCACTACTTGAAAAATTGCGAGGAACTTTAGCGGCTAAAGGGGTGAAAGCCTGTGTGCTGCATTCTGCTACCCGATTGTTCACTTCATATTCTGTTGGTGCATTAATGAACTGGTAATTAATGACGCTTAATGGTGCCTTTAAGATTGGAACGCGACTGCGGGTTGTAGTGCTGCCAGGGAGTCCACGGAACGCCACCACCTGTTCGGCGCGATGCGTTGCCCTTTGAATGCAACGCTTTTTGAGGAAAGGAAATGGCGCTGTAATTCTCTGTCATCTCGGTGGACACCTGAACATGCCTGAACCGCACCGTAGAGGAAGGGAGGAAGTGGGAGTGAAAGAAGACAAAGAGGGCCCGTAATGAAGGAAATGAAAATTGTATCTGAGGAAAGGAAATTACGCAGTAACTGTCTCACATATCTCGGTGAACACCCGTCAACGTTCAGGGGGGCACTTTTTTGACCTAAAGTGTGGTCACGGATGTGTGGTTAAGATGTTCAGCTTCGCCTCTAAGAGTGGAACGCGACAGCATCTTGCAACGCTGCCAGGGAGTCCATAGAACGCCATTGCCCATTCGGTTCTACGCCTCGCCCGTCGGTAAATTGGTTTTTGAGGAAATGAAATATCTGTCTCTCATATCTCGGTGGACACCTAAACCTCTCCGGAAGGGAAGGGAGGAGGATGGGAGTGAGCGAAGACACCGTATTCACTAGACGCGCCTTTGTTCATTCCAAACCATCGAGCTGGCATGGCGGAGTGGATAGCATGCTCGTCTCACACGCCGAAGACCGGGGGTTCGATTCCCGAGCTCGACCGATTTCCTACTCCGTTTTATTTATTTATATGGCCTGACTAGAAAAGTTAATTAGGCTAATTGCGTAATTAAGCAATTAACTAAGCTCAGTCCCACTTCCTTGGAGCATCGATCGGCTGCATGGTTACTAGGCAAAGTACAATTGGCCCCGTTTGAATTTCGCGCACTGTGACGTCACGGCCGTTTCGACCAACTGAAAAGCGTGACATTTTCTGTCGACAACTGCGGCTTGCAACGATGAGGCATTAAAGGCTTTCGCCTTAATACTTCACTGCTGCATTTCACGTCGGAACCGCTTATGTGCGCGAGCGTATTCGGCACGACTTGTGCCTCGAGAATAGCGGAGAACGGCGGGCCCATGGGCGGGCCGAAGTCCGCCTGCCCGAGAAATAGAATCTTGCGCAGCGCGCCGGAGCGCTCGTTAAACACTTCCGTCCGCCGTGAGCGCTTTGGAAGCCGCTGCGCTCTTTTTTAGAGGCTCGTTTCTTCGCCTACTCTCGAGTTCTCCTATTATAGCATGCGCTGAAATAAACGCTCCGTACATGTGTATAACGACGAAAGGAATTCCTCTCCATTCTCGTTATGAACCACAGTTGAACAGTGACGATGTCGCGGCCGCACCCTTTGATGAGAAGTTTACCTGCAGTTTTCTACAGCGCACCCAAAAACGAGATGTGGAGCCTTCAGACAACCTCGAGCTCGGTACGCATTCCGCCAAAGCTGCAACACAGGCGCGCTTCTGCTCTACATCGGAGCACGGACGTTCACTAAAAAGCACCGCTGGTTGGCAGTCTAGTAACTGTGGAGGGCCTATTTCCCAAGAGTCAGTGCGCAAAAGGGCCCTCGGCAGCGGCGTCAGGGGAGGATGGCTTGCAGAGGCTGAGCGCACTCTCTCCTAGTTTTTAAGCATGAAATGCTTTTAGCTCCCGTTGTCGGCAGTGTGGTGACGTCACGCCGAGACCGAGAGCCATCATCCGGGCACTGAAATCCACTCATCCGGGCACTGAATTCCAGTCATCCTGGCACTGAATTCCAGTCATCCGGGCACTGAAATCCACTCATCCGGGCACTGAATTCCAGTCATCCGGGCTCTGAAACGAGAACATCCGGGCACCGTACGAGACTTAACGAGATTTAACGAGACTCTCTAAGCCCTCCTACGCGACCGGCATGCAAGCGCCGGTTGGTCTCCAAACGAGACAAAAAATCACTGCTGCCAGTGCCTTCTCAATGTTTATCAAGATATCAGTGGAGCTGTGGGTTTGATAATGCACGGAATTATAATTTCCGATTTCTAATAACGCGTGCAAAAAGCACATAAATGCCACGTTACACTTCGTTGTCATACGTGATCCGGGGGAGAAGCGCTGCGTTCAAAGGGCAAGACATCGCGCCGAACGGGTGGTGGCGTTCCTCCCTTCCATTACGGTGCGGTTCGGGTGTCCACCGAGATGGCAGAGAATTACTGCGCCATTTCCTTTCCTCAAAAAACCTTGCGTTCAAATGGCAAGGCATCGCGCTGAACGGGTGGTGGCGTTCCTCCCTTCCTGTACGGTGCGGTTGGGGTGTCCACCGAGATGACATTAGGCCCGTAAACATTTCATGCTTACTCTACTCTCGGTTACGGGAGAGGCAGAGTTTTTACCTCCATGGTGGCGGCGGATCTCGATAAGCGCACCGCCCGAACGGAGACGCATAGACGCCATAGAGTTTCTTACTATTACCTAGAGGGAAAGCTGGCAGCCCGTCTATGGGAGTTTGCATGGCGACCCCTCGAGACCACAGCAGCCACCATGGGCGCTCAAAGCATCATGGGGCGGTGAGCTACTTGTTGCGGAACTGCAACTTTTGGCCACAAAATAATAGAAAAATAAAGCTGTTTGATAACTACAAACGTCCTAACATTTAATATCTGGTCTAATGATTGCAACAAACGAGCAGAAAAGCATTTAAGTGCAAAGTTTGCCCAAAATAAGAGACGACTCGCTCTCCTATTGGCCTAGTAATGAACACTATAAAAGCTAATATTTCGTAATTAACAGGCGCACATTTAAAAGTAAATATGGTTTGGTTTATGGGGTTTAACGTCCCAAAGCGACTAAAGCTATGAGAGACGCCGTAGTGGAGGGCTCCGGAAATTTCGTCCACCTGGGGTTCTTTAACGTGCACTGACATCGCACAGTACACGGGCCTCGAATTTCTCCTCCAAGAAATTCAACCGCCGCGGCCGGGATCGATCCCGCGTCTTTCGGGCTAGCAGCCGAGCACCATAGCCACTAAGCCACCGCGGCGGCTTAAAAGTAAATATGCTTTCAAAAAAGATGTTGTTGCTTAAATACTATAAGAGGTTTTTTAATGGCATTTCGGAAAAGTGAAACCTTTTATTGGCGTCGTGTGTCGTCGCTTTTTCACTGCTATGGGTTTTACACACTGCGTTCGCGCGAAAGACGTCTGCGCACACACGAGCAGAGTTTTCGGAATGAAAGGTTTTAGTAGTGCCACTCCGTGTTCCCGAAAAAGTACGACTGTTCCCCAACAAGTAGCTCACCGCCCCATGATGCTTTGGGCGTCCATGGTGGCTGAAGTGCAGCGCCGCCAGCTTTCCCTCTAGGTAATAGTAGAAACTCTATGATAGACGCCGCCGTTGTTGTTGCTGCTGCTGCGACTGAGAGAAGGATGAAAAGGAAGGTGCACGGGCCTGACGACAAAAATTCAGGGGGCACTTTGGCTCTCTAAAGTGCTGCAAGGCGAAAGCGTTTCCTGGCCACTGTTTGTTTCTATTTACTTTTTTATTTTTCATATTTTGTTTTTATTTTTTAAAATGGTTTTCTCCTTTTCTTAATTTTATTGTTTTTTATTTTTATTTTCACAGCTTACCTCTATTTTATTTTTATTTCTGTTTATTTTATTATTTTTATTGTTCCTTTTCTCGACTTTACTCCTTTTATTTTATTTATGAAGCCCATGCATTCACTAGATGAGCCTTTATTCATGCTGGAACCTTGAGCCTTTTAAGCAGTGACGCCGAAAGGCGGACGAATCTGCCGACGCGTCAATCGACACGGCTGCCGACGCGTCTGTCGACACTCTGCCGACGCGTCTGTCGACACTCCTGCCGACGCGTCTGTCGACACGGCTGCCGACAGCGTCTGCTAACGACAGTATGAGACATTAAATGCTTTCGCCTTAAAAGAGAGGAAGAAAGAGTGAAAGAAGAGACGCGCGTCGCAACAACCGCCGAAGCGAAGACGCAGGCTGAAACACCAGATACCCCCAAGATCTCCCCTCTCTCCCCGAGCACCTGATTGATAAAGTAAAGCAATGTCTCTGAAGGAAATTCGAGTTCCTGATCGTTGGGGTCGGAGGGGTATGTCCGGTGGGAGAGCGCGAGGGCGGCGGCGTCAGCTGCCTCATTTCCCTCAAAGCCCATGTGAGCAGGATCCCAAACGATACGACGGGGACAGGGGACGCTGTTTTAAGGCGATAGCCTCTGATGCCTCATACTGTCGTTAGCAGCCGTGCCCGTGTCGGCGCCGTGTCGGAAACCGCGTCGGCAGATTAGTCCGCGTTTCGGCGTCACTACTTGAAAAATTACGAGGAACTTTAGCGGCTAAAGGGGTGAAAGCCTGTGTGCTGCATTCTGCTACCCGATTGTTCACTTCATATTCTGTTGGTGCATTAATGAACTGGTAATTAATGGCGCTTAATGGTGCCTTTAAGATTGGAACGCGACTGCGGGTTGTAGCGCTGCCAGGGAGTCCACGGAACGCCACCACCTGTTCGGCGCGATGCGTTGCCCTTTGAACGCAACGCTTTTTGAGGAAAAGAAATGATTTCAGGAAGGGAAATTCCGCAGTAACTGTCTCACATATCTCTGTGGACACCTGTCGAAAATTGTATTTGAGGAAAGGAAATTACGCAGTAACTGTCTCACATATTTCGGTGCACACCCGTCAAAATTCGCGCGCAGTGACGTCACGACCATTTCGACCAATCTGAAACGAGGGCAAATTTGCAAACACGTCTTGAACACGACAGTATGAGCCATTAAAGGCTTTCGCCTTACAAGAAACGGCGTCGAGGCTGGGAATCGAACCAGGGCCTTTGGCGTTTGAAGTGGAGACACTACCACGAAGGTTCAAGGTTTGGTTTAGGTTTATTGGTTTATTAGGGTTTAACGTCCCAAAGCAACTCAGGCTATTAGGGACGCGGTAGTGAAGGGCTCCGGAATTTCGACCACCTGGGGTAATTAACGTGCACTGACATCGCACAGTACACGGGCCTCTAGAATTTCGCCTTCATCGAACTTCAGCCGCCGCGGCGGGGATCGAACCCGCGTCTTTGGGGCCAGCAGCCTAGCGCCGTAACCACTGAACCTCCGCGGCGGGCCAAGGTCTGTGCACGAATAAAGGCGCATCTAGTGAATGCATCGGTTTTATAACTGTAATAGAAGGAATAAAAACAAAAAATAAGAAAATAAAAAAAGAAAAGTGGAAAATATAAAAATAAAATCGACAGAAATCGAAATAAAAAATAAATAAAAACGACGTGGGAATTATTCAAGCGAGAATCCCTGAAGGCATTCTGAAACATCGTCAGAAAAGAAAGAGCTCAGCTGCTTCTACAACCACGCATCCAACACCCGAACGAGTCAGTGACCGCGTACGTAGAAGACATGAAGCGGCTTTTTCGACGTGCCGATCCTGACATGACGGAGGAGAAGAAGGTGGAGCTTTTGATGCGTGGAGCTAAAGAGGCACTTTTTCGGTGGTCTGACCCGCAATCCACCGAAGCCTGTCGCTGAATTCACAAGTGAAGCAGCCGCCATTGAGAAAACCTTGGAAGCACGAGCCCGTCATTTTCCTCGACTGCTCCAAGTGACTTCGACTACCCTCTCGGATGGCACAGCATTTGGAGGCAGCCTGCGGGATCTCATCCGCTAAGTTGTACAGGAAGATCTGCGTAGCCTGTAACCATCTTCAAGCCAGCCTCAAGTAGCGACCCTTGAGGAAATCGTGCGCCAGAAGTGCAGCATGCGCTTGGCTCCCCGCCATCGACGCCTCCAGTTGAAGCTCCGGCTTAAATTTGACCTACGCCTTTGCAGTACGCAGTCCTCAGCCCGAGCGACACACACCCCCTCTTCCATCACTCCCTCGCCATTAAACATTTCGACTTCGTGTTTTAAATTTCTATATGTGTTTTTGATACTTGTGTTGCAATCCAGAGACCCTCCTGCAAGGTCCCGAATGCCCTGCGTGCAGTAGGCTGTCAAAAAAAAAAAAAAGAATTAAAACTGGTTGGCACTTGCCGAATAGCACGCATCCTATTCCCCGCATCTGCAGAAGTTTTAAGCGTTTTTTAAAGCACGTAATTAGTTCACCCCGCGCTCTATGTGGTAGTAGATTGTGCATCAGAAATATATTACTGTACTACACACCAATGCTAAAGAGTGAAGCATTCAAGTAAAATATGGTGTGTGATAAGACTACGCAAAAGCGAAAGAATAGACTTCATTGCAAATGCATATCTACTGAGCTTCATCATAAACTAAAAACTTACCCCAAACAGCATAACAAGGTTGATCAGAACCCGTCTACGTTTTAAGTTTTTTGTCTTGAGCCCGTTCGAACCGGTTCGAACCGGAACGAAATGTCGCTTTGGAGCCGCACCCGGAACGGAACACGGAAAGCGTTAACACGAACTTGAACCGTACCAAAAAGAATTCCGGTTCGACACCTTGCGGGCCAGCAGTAGAGCAGCGAGGACCGAAGGTGCCGAGGCGGGCACTGCAGCCTTGCAGCCGCGCAAACCACTTTAAAATTTTCTTTTTCTACTGCAGCGCCATCTCATGTGGAGAAATGGACACGCGCGCACAGTAGTGTTTTTATTATGCAAAAGGTGGCGCTTGCGTAGGCTTTTTGCGTAGTTGACAGTTGACAGCCGTGCTGTGCGGGCGTACAGAGGGCAAAACACATGCCTAGAACAACCAAACTCTGTGTTCCGGAGCTCCCAAAGCCGCTGCAACCAAGAAGGCAAAAAATAACGTTGAAATTCTGTGAGTTTAACAGCAAATGTTTACATCCAGACGAATTTTAGCCATATGTTATCGCTAGTTATCGCGTGATACGCCCGAAACACGCTCAGAGCGTGTTCTAGACATGCGTTTTGCCCTCTGTACGTTTTTGGTACTCTTCGGATCACGCGTGGAGACCGGGCACGGACAGACTGCGAGAGCGACTGCGTAAAATAGATGAGTACTTTCCTTTAATAGTTTTAAAAGTGTGTTTAGTTTTTTTAGGCTGTTAAGGGAAGTGCAGGTTAAGGAATAGAATTTAGATCAGTGACCTAATTTCGGCCGGGACTATTTGGCCCGCAGTTGTCTCCGTGTTTTTTTTTTGTGGGTTAACTTTTAGAGAGATAGCTATTTTTTTTCTAAGTGATCGATCGGCATTTGTGGTAGCCAGAACTTTATTTTAATTTTGCACGTGTTTTCAAGTGTTTTTGTCTTGAGCGTGTAGATATCTTGGCATTTGGTGCAAGCAATAATCGAGTGTTGCTACGATGGTTAAGCTACTGAAGGTTAGATGTATGGAGTGTGAGGAATCGGTGAATTTAAAAGAAACGCGGTTCGATTCAGTGGAGGAGGCCGAAGGCGCAGATTTTAGGTGCAAATTCTGCATTAGGTGCACGCCTGGACAGGGCTGAACAGGCGAACAGCGAACTAGTGCTAAGGATGGATGCTCTAGAAACAGAGTTACAGATAGAGAGGGCAGAGAAGCGTAAGCTTCAAGTACAGCTTTGTCAGATCCAGTCAAAAACGGCTGACACCGCCATTGGAAGCCACAATGGCGGGCATTCCAGCGCCTGCCACGTGGATGGGGCTTGCACTGGCATGGACAGCGAGAGGCCAGTAGGTCAGACATGTTCAGGCAGGAATTGCTACGCACAGGTGGCAGCTGGGAATTCGAGAGGCGATACTGAGAAGGGGCACGAGCTATTTCCAGGAAATGAGGGCACAGTCGCTGATAAGAGGCAGCAAGCTCCGGAAGTTAGGAGGGAGTGGCAGAGTACCCTAGTGCTTATCGCTGGTGACTCAAACATGGGGCGCTGCAAAAAAGCTATTCTGGACCGGGTGAAGGGTGATAGGCGGGTAGCAGTCGGGGTGTTTCCAGGAAAGACAATGGACGATGTTCTGAGAGCGACTAAAAGTGAACTTTCCGAGAAGGCTGCAAGGCGTAACTTGGTAGTGGTAGCGGCGGGGCAAAATGATGTCGTGAATGGTAACGCCGCACAAGTAGGGAAAACATTAGCGGAGGGAGTTGACGGTATAAGGGCGATAGCACAGCAAGCGCAGATCGTGGTGCGTACAGTGCCGGAGGTACAAGGAAGGAATGTAGAGGTTAATTGCTAAAGACGTTGTGAATCTTAATCGCGAGATAAGGCAGTTAGGCCTCGAGAAAGGCTTTGAGGTGGTATACATAAACAAGGAAGTGCACAGAGCAGGTTCGGGCAGAGACTTTGGACGAGATGGCATCCATTTCAGTGGAAAGGTAGGAGAAGAGATAGGCAGGCGCCTGGGAGGCCGAGCGGTAGCTTTTTTAGGGGGTCCACGGTGGCTCAGGGCGTAGGGGTAGGTAGAAGCGATGTAAATGTAACAATGGCGGCTGATCCCAACAAAATGGCCACTAGGAGGCCCAGAAAGAAAACTACGAAAAAGAAATTTAACGCCAGGATGCAAGGGGGTAGAAAGAGAGCGAAATGGCTAGAAATAGAACAGCAGTTAAAGGACGAAGCAGTAGGTGTGTACGCTCTATGCGAGACACATCTGAGGGATCTAGAAGATCCACCTTTAATCGATGGCTATGTCTGGGAAGGGTGCAACAGAACAACAACGGAGAAGAAGGAAGGAGGAGTAGGTATGCTGATACATCAAGGAACAAATGGGCAAAGAATAAAATCAACTTGCAAAGAACATGTCTGGGTATCAGGTACAATTGCTGGCAAAAGGACATGGCTAGGGGTAGTTTATTTAGGGACCGGGGACAAATGCAGGCAAGAAAACAAGGATCTAGTTAAGTGCCTCAATGACGATATAAAGCAGATTGGAGACGGTGTTGATATTAATTTGCTTGGAGACATGAACGGCCACATCGAGGATCTGGATGGATACACAGATTGTAACGGGAAGTTAATGCTAGACTTGTGTGAGCGGCACAACCTAGTTATTGTCAATAGAGAAACTAAATGTGAGGGACAAATCACGTGGGAATCCCGTAACAGGCAAACAACCATTGACTACTGTCTAATGTCGCAGGGCATCTATAGCAAGCTCGCAATAATGGAAATAGACGAAGAGGGGAAGGACAGCCTAGGAAGTGATCATAAACGTATTAGTCTACAGTTGGGAGCCCTAGTCAAAAGAGAAATGCAGCGAAGTCCAAAAGACAACGCAAAATTAAATGATGAATAGCGCTAATATCAGCCGATATAGAAGAAGTAATTGAGAATCGCCACATGGAAAATTGGGATTATAATCAGTTGGAACTGCTCATCGCTACAAAAATGAAACAAGTGAAAGGAGTTAACCGCTGGAGAGGAAAGAGGAAGCCACGAAGCTGGTGGAATATGGAAATTAAGGAGGCCATCGAACAACGACGGGTGGCTTCAAGGGAATACAGAGAAGCAAAGAGGGCGCAGTTATCTGTAGAGGAAATAGGAAAAAAATGGGAATCTTATCGACAAAAGAAACAGCAAGTTCAGGTCCTAGTCCAGGCTAAAATAAAGCAGTCCTCTGATAAATGGCTGGCTGAAGTTCGCGAGGCAAATAAAGGGGGGCCAAGAAAATTCTGGAACCATATAAGCTGGTTGGGAAAAACAAATCAAAGAAAGCAGGAACAGATTATAGATGCTGAGGGAAAATGTTTAGAGGGAGACGATGCTGTGGACTACATTACGTCATTTATAGCTGCGTCTTTTAGCAACGCCAATGGGGTAATCTCCCCATGTGAGGCGGCAACACAGGACAGCACAAAAGAGAACAGCTTAGAACTGACTAGTCTTAACTGGGAAAAGGCGGAAGCGAATATTCCTAAAACCACATCCTCAGGGATAGACGAAATTCCAATTAAGCTGATTAATGAACTTGGCCCAAGAAGCAAGGAAGCGCTGATAAAAGCATTGGAGGCAGTCAAACAAATCAGCAAATTCCGCACAGCTGGAGACAGAGTAAAATGAATTTGATTTATAAAGGGAAAGGAGATAAGATGAACATAAAATCCTTCCGTCCAATTACGATAACATCTGTTATGTACAGGCTGGCAATGCAGGCGGTGAAATTAAAAATGCAGGCATGGGTAGAAGGTAATCGGATACTCGGAGAACTTCAGAATGGGTTCAGAAGGGGTAGGCGTTTAGATGATAGCCTGTTCGTGCTTACCCAATGCATAGAAATAGCTAAGGCGGAAAACAGACCTCTGTTTTTAGCCTTTCTGGACATAAGCGGTGCATACGATAACGTGAACAGGGAACTCCTGTGGAGCATATTGAAAGATTTAGGTATTGGTGATGAGGTAATTGATTTTCTACAGGAAATCTACCGAGATAATGAAGTTGAAATTACATGGGAAGGGAAAAAAGTACCACAACTGTGGGGGTACACAAAGGATTAAGGCAAGGTTGTCCTCTATCACCGCTGCTGTTCATGCTTTACGTGATAAATATGGAAAGAAGGCTAGAAGAAAGTAATCTGGGTTATAATCTATCGTACAGATTAGGCGGAAATGTAGTTGAGCAGCGACTCCCGGGTTTAATGTATGCGGACGATAGATATTGTACTGCTAACAGATAGCCAGGAAGATTTACAAACTTTGGTTAATTGCTGTGGAGACGAAGGAGACGCTCTAGGATTCAGTTTCAGCGCAACTAAATCAGGTGTGACGATTTTTAACGATACAACTGATCAGGGGCTTACAATACAAGGACACGAAATGCCCAAAGTGGCCGAATACAAATACCTCGGTATATGGCTAAACGAAGGGCAGATATACACGGAAAAGCACGAACAGGCTCTTAGGGCGAAAGGACGAAGAGACGCCGGGATAATGAAACATAGGGCATTATGGGGCTACAACAAATATGAAGTACTAAGAGGTATTTGGAAAGGAATAATGGTGCCGGGACTTACTTTCGGTAATGCGGTTATGTGCTTAAGGGCAGAAGTTCAGTCGAGATTAGACGTAAATCAGAGAGCTGTTGGAAGATTAGCACTAGGTGCCCACGGCAAAACCACAAACGAGGCAGTACAAGGGGATATGGGCTGGGCATCGTTCGAAGCACGGGAAGCTAAGAGTAAAATACTATATGAAGAACGCCTGAGGAAATTGGACGATAACAGATGGGCAGCTAAGGTATTTAAATATTTATACAGAAAGAACGTTGACTCACAGTGGCGGAAAAGAACTAGAAAACTAACCAGTAAGTATGCCGGTGATGAGGACGGAGAAAGAAAGAGCATTAAACGACAGGTTAAAAACGCGGAAGTTAAAAATTAGATGAATTCAATGGAAAAGAAACATAGTGTAGAACTATATCGATTCTGGAAAAGGCACATCAGGAAAGAATTTTTCTATGATAACTCAAGAGGCAGTGCCCTACTTTTTGAAGCTAGATCAGGGTGTCTTAGAACGCGCAGCTACAAAAAGAAATTTAACGAAGAAGATGACACATGTGCAGTGTGTGGTAGATCTGTGGAAACAATTGAACACCTTATAATCAAATGTGATGGTATCCATCCTGATGTCGATGCAGGCACAGTCACTCTTTCTGAGGCCCTAGGGTTTAAAGATAACAATGGTCATGTAAATAAATCTGCAGTGGAAGTCAGCAAAAAGCGATTGGAGGATTGGGGGCTGAAAAGCAGAGATGTGGCATAAGGTTAGAATTGTAGGAAACCGTAGGCAAAGGTGATGGAGAATCTTAATGAGAATTGCCAACACAGTAAACAAAAAATAATAAAGAAAGAAAAGCTGAGCATGGTGGCAATTGCCACCACCCCGTTTCAAAGGGGGCGCTCCCATCCATCCGTCCATCCGTCCGTCCGTCCATCCGTCCGTCCGTCCGTCCGCCCGCCCGTCCGTCCGTCCGTCCGTCCGTCCGTCCGTCCGTCCGTCCGCCCGTCCGTCCGTCCGTCCGTCCGTCCGTCCGTCCGTCCGTCCGTCCGTCCGTCCGTCCGTCCGTCCGTCCGTCCGTCCGTCCGTCCGTCCGTCCGTCCGTCCGTCCATCCATCCATCCACCCATCCCCATCCATCCATCCATCCATCCATCCATCCATCCATCCATCCATCCATCCATCCATCCATCCATCCATCCATCCATCCATCCATCCATCCATCCATCCATCCATCCATCCATCCATCCATCCATCCATCCATCCATCCATCCATCCATCCATCCATCCATCCATCCATCCATCCATCCATCCATCCATCCATCCATCCATCCATCCATCCATCCATCCATCCATCCATCCATCCATCCATCCATCCATCCATCCATCCATCCATCCATCCATCCATCCATCCATCCATCCATCCATCCATCCATCCATCCATCCATCCATCCATCCATCCATCCATCCATCCATCCATCCATCCATCCATCCATCCATCCATCCATCCATCCATCCATCCATCCATCCATCCATCCATCCATCCATCCATCCATCCATCCATCCATCCATCCATCCATCCATCCATCCATCCATCCATCCATCCATCCATCCATCCATCCATCCATCCATCCATCCATCCATCCATCCATCCATCCATCCATCCATCCATCCATCCATCCATCCATCCATCCATCCATCCATCCATCCATCCATCCATCCATCCATCCATCCATCCATCCATCCATCCATCCATCCATCCATCCATCCATCCATCCATCCATCCATCCATCCATCCATCCATCCATCCATCCATCCATCCATCCATCCATCCATCCATCCATCCATCCATCCATCCATCCATCCATCCATCCATCCATCCATCCATCCATCCATCCATCCATCCATCCATCCATCCATCCATCCATCCATCCATCCATCCATCCATCCATCCATCCATCCATCCATCCATCCATCCATCCATCCATCCATCCATCCATCCATCCATCCATCCATCCATCCATCCATCCATCCATCCATCCATCCATCCATCCATCCATCCATCCATCCATCCATCCATCCATCCATCCATCCATCCATCCATCCATCCATCCATCCATCCATCCATCCATCCATCCATCCATCCATCCATCCATCCATCCATCCATCCATCCATCCATCCATCCATCCATCCATCCATCCATCCATCCATCCATCCATCCATCCATCCATCCATCCATCCATCCATCCATCCATCCATCCATCCATCCATCCATCCATCCATCCATCCATCCATCCATCCATCCATCCATCCATCCATCCATCCATCCATCCATCCATCCATCCATCCATCCATCCATCCATCCATCCATCCATCCATCCATCCATCCATCCATCCATCCATCCATCCATCCATCCATCCATCCATCCATCCATCCATCCATCCATCCATCCATCCATCCATCCATCCATCCATCCATCCATCCATCCATCCATCCATCCATCCATCCATCCATCCATCCATCCATCCATCCATCCATCCATCCATCCATCCATCCATCCATCCATCCATCCATCCATCCATCCATCCATCCATCCATCCATCCATCCATCCATCCATCCATCCATCCATCCATCCATCCATCCATCCATCCATCCATCCATCCATCCATCCATCCATCCATCCATCCATCCATCCATCCATCCATCCATCCATCCATCCATCCATCCATCCATCCATCCATCCATCCATCCATCCATCCATCCATCCATCCATCCATCCATCCATCCATCCATCCATCCATCCATCCATCCATCCATCCATCCATCCATCCATCCATCCATCCATCCATCCATCCATCCATCCATCCATCCATCCATCCATCCATCCATCCATCCATCCATCCATCCATCCATCCATCCATCCATCCATCCATCCATCCATCCATCCATCCATCCATCCATCCATCCATCCATCCATCCATCCATCCATCCATCCATCCATCCATCCATCCATCCATCCATCCATCCATCCATCCATCCATCCATCCATCCATCCATCCATCCATCCATCCATCCATCCATCCATCCATCCATCCATCCATCCATCCATCCATCCATCCATCCATCCATCCATCCATCCATCCATCCATCCATCCATCCATCCATCCATCCATCCATCCATCCATCCATCCATCCATCCATCCATCCATCCATCCATCCATCCATCCATCCATCCATCCATCCATCCATCCATCCATCCATCCATCCATCCATCCATCCATCCATCCATCCATCCATCCATCCATCCATCCATCCATCCATCCATCCATCCATCCATCCATCCATCCATCCATCCATCCATCCATCCATCCATCCATCCATCCATCCATCCATCCATCCATCCATCCATCCATCCATCCATCCATCCATCCATCCATCCATCCATCCATCCATCCATCCATCCATCCATCCATCCATCCATCCATCCATCCATCCATCCATCCATCCATCCATCCATCCATCCATCCATCCATCCATCCATCCATCCATCCATCCATCCATCCATCCATCCATCCATCCATCCATCCATCCATCCATCCATCCATCCATCC